>NC_092422.1:74558232-75187121 GCF_036169615.1 Heliangelus exortis | reverse complement strand
TCTTTTGAATGCTGCACAGAGTAGCTTGAATATAGACACCTATTTATAATAGCAACTGCACCATAACCTGAGAGCAAATAATAATACATGTGAATTGATAAACTGCTAATTGTTGTGGTGTTCTTTGCTTAGTTTGTTCCTGATAGCTTACCTCTGTTATGCATTGGTGTTGGGAGGCTATTTTGTCTGCCCTGCATGAAACTTCTATAGAGAGCACTGTGAAATAAATCAGGCACAATTTTAAATTGCATGTTACTGTGAAAAGAATAAAAGCAGCAGTAAAACCTGGAATTATTTCACAATGGACTGCAAGGAGACTCTGATTACTAAAAGAAAACAGTCATCCATGGGGAGAAGGGAGTGTTGGAGCAGAAGCACAGAAATAACAGCATCCCAGATAGCTTAGGCAAAACTTTTAAGCAAAATAGCTGCATGGCAAATTAATTGATGCTTTATCACTGTCTTGTTTTACAGCTTCAGAAAACTAAACTGCATGTTAGAAGTTATGGCATGAATTTAGGATCCAGGTTCTCTTTAAGACATAGCAGCAGAGAGAAGAGCAGAATACTAGATCATATAGTTTATCTTTGTAGAAGAAAACCCAGCTTTCTTGTTATCACTTAGTCTGTACTGAAGAGAAATGGCTTGAATGTTTGGGATTGTTTTGAAAGTTGTTGAATCAGAAGAAATTGGTGGTTAATTTCATCCCGTGTCCTGGCACTAAAGGTGGCTAATGTTAGCATCTTTAAAATAATATTGAAATAAGTAACAACTGCTCAGAATGAAAGAGTACAAAAATTTTTTTCCTCCCTTATTCTTTCAAAGAAGACAAAAGGGAAGCAGGAACATTATTAAGAAGTGCTTTGTTAGGGATATGGCTGAAGATTTAAGAGAAGATGAAGCAGCCTGGCTTGTTTGGCTTATCAGCTGGTGTTGAATGGTGATGATACTGTCATCCTTGATCACACAGGGCAAACTGTGTGGTTTCTTCAGGAAAGAAGAGCACCCTAAGAAATGGATGTAAGTTGGCTGTAACAAAGTTGTCCTGGGAATTAGGAAAAGGTTTCTAAGCAAAAGGAGAGAGTATCAAAAGAGCAGTCTAGTGGGAGCACAAAAACTGAAGGGGTTGTTATGGTAGAGCCTTCACCCTTTGTACATGAGACTACACAAGGCAGCTGAATTCAGTAATAGGAGACTGGGCTTAATGTCCCAGGAGATCCCTTCCAGGCACAACTATTTAAAGCTTCCTTGCCCAAGTTTTCTCTGTATATTCCTTTCATATCCATTTCTTAATGTGTAAGTAGTTGCTGTATGGTAATTCTCGGTCTTTTGGGAACTGTTTTATTTTTGCCTCAGGTATGTATATTTGCATGTTCTGAATATACATGCATAAACATATATATCTGTAAACAGAAATACTATGAAAATACCATGATAAATGTAGAATTTGTGGTTGTGTATGTGTTGCCCCCATCCCCCTCTGCCATACTGGTACAGGTTTGTTATTCAGCTTTTAGCTACATCGTTGCGAGCATTAAGGTTGAAGCACGGCATGATTTTTCCTTAATTTGCCTTACCAGCCTTCTGCCTCTGTTGTCAGTTGCTTTTCATGGAAAAAGTTATGGTTCCTGCTGCCTTGTATTCACACATGCTGATCTGGATTCTGGTCTTCTGTGTGGCATCTTCAATAAACATTTTTCCTAAGAGTTGTCCTACTCTCTTCTTCCTACATCTTATAATTTTCTTTGATATCTATCTTGTAGATCACCCATATTTTGTGGGAGTTCAGTTCCACCCAGAGTTTTCCTCAAGACCCATGAAACCTTCACCTCCATACCTTGGACTGTTGCTAGCAGCAACTGGGACACTCAATGCATACCTTCAGCGTGGATGTAAATTGTCTCCAAGGTAATCTTTCTTACTTGCCTGCAGTTTGATGGTCACATTTTTGGAGGACTGTCCTGTCCTTCAATTTGGAGCTCCAGAAATGGAAAAAAAAAGGTCTTTGTGCATTTATTTGCTTGCTCTTGTGCATGCCTGACATAAATCCTGGTGTAATAGTATCTCTAAGCACTAAGCACAAGTCTTGACTTCCTTTTTTTCAGAAGCTATTCGGGCTAAAGCCAGATTCATACATTATAACCAGGAAGAAGTAAAAAACCTTTAGTAAATTCATGCAAAGTTAGTGGCTTCCTGTGTTATCTTTTATAAACTGTAGATTCACAGGGAGAGATTTGCTAGAGCATCACACAAGGAGTGAAATTCTTAGCAAGTTGTACTTGAGTGATGATAGGTAAAAAACACTGATTTTCTTTTGCACTAGCTAAATAATAAATATCTGGTAGTGGAGGCAGCCCTGAGGCAAAACATTTGGGATATTTTATGACTTACGGAAGGTTTTGGATGTAGATCAAAACTGGGTAATTCAGCCAAACTAAGATCCTTTACTCTGTTACCTTGGACACAGTTTTTGGTTTATTGAAAGTAGCAATAGTTTCTAACCAGTGTCAACTAATTTTTGTCTATTTCAGTGATATTAATAACAGTTACAGTTTCATTACAGTAACAATAATAAAGAGGTCAGGGGGAAGCCTAGAGTACAATAACAAAATGAAAAAAAAATAATCACAGAATAATAATAATAATAATACAGAAGAGAACCAGCTCTGGCTTACTGGCACTTACAATGTACCAAATGCTAATTTTGTGGAGGCTTTTTTTGTTTGGGTTTTTTGTTTGGTTTTTTTTGTTTTTTTAGTACTACTTTTTATTAACATTATGTCCTTTTTTTAAGCGAGAAACAGAAATTCATGTTTCAGTAGTAATGGAAAATAGCCAAGCAAGACCAGATGAATCTATGCTCCTTAAGCATGTCAGATGTCTTTCATAAATGCACTTTATCCTTGCTCACTCTGCCCAATTGTACAGTAATGTACACACAAAGAAAATTAATTTCTGATCTGCAAACTACAGCTTGATCAAAATACTCCTGTAACCTTAGCCTGTCATTGTTAGTAGTGGTCAGAACATTTTCTACCTTTTAAAATTTGTGCCAGTGCATTACACAGGTCAGTTTTTTGAAGTGCCTCATAGGAGATGAATCTTCAATCACAGTGATCTTCAGTATTTTCCTCTTGTGAGCACTCTCTGCTTCAGAGTTCACTGTGTTTCTCAGGTCCCAAAATCCTTTCTTTTACTTCTTCCTTCCATGAGTATACCTACTTGTCTCTCTGAGATAAAAGAAAAATTACTTTTTTTGAATGCATGATCTACCTGTGTCTTGCCAATTTAAATTTAAATCCCTTAGCATCACAGCAAATGTTTTCTAATGTTGACTTTAAGTTTCAGCAATTACTGAATGTGCTTCACTTACACTTAATCAAATTATTCAATAAAAAAGTATACACAGGTCTTTGCATCTTTGTACGAAAAGCCCCAAATGAACACTTAAACATTTAGCAAAGACAAAAATTCATATCCCAGAACTTTATATACAAAAATACAAATTTTACATTTCACCTAGTTACACAGCAATCAAGCAAACCCCTCTGTCTTGAGAAAAGAGCATTGGAATAGAAAAACATTTTAAGTCTAAAAGAGGAGCATTTTGCAGGGCAGTGCTAATTACTGCACAGCCACTCATATTAACATAGCTGCCTGCTGAGTGGAAAGGATTTCCAATTTAAACCTTTTCACCCCAGAATGCTAATGATTTCATTGAACAGTAAAGCTAAGGGATGTCATAACAAATCTAAGGAGAATATTTTCTGCACACCTCATTCAGCATTGCCTACATGAATAGTAGTCATTCTGTTGATTACAGCAAAGGTACCACCTGAAAGAGCCAGCAGGTTGAGCAGATTACCTAAAGTAGGCTATTAAAAACACTAAAAAGAGAGTTAATGATTGTCCTGAGACATAAGGAAATACATATTTTAGCATGAGATTCTTAGCAGGAAATCATTACTCCAGAACATTTTACAGCCCCATAATTAGTACGCAGTATTAGAACATCTGACACCTGGACCACAGCTATAGCTTCTAAGCAAAACAAACAGTAAATTCAGAGGTGCATCACACCTGCCAGGAGAGTGCCCTAAATACATAAAAGTGAGTAAATCTTCTCTTAAATTTTTGTGAGGCCTAGTCTAGTAGGCAGTCTGAGAATGCTTACACGTAGGCAAGAGCATGCCTGGCTTGAGACCACAATGCATCCTGTGTGGTAGACTTAGTTCCCAGCAGCTTTGAAGCACACAGACAGTCAAGAACTGAGCAAAGGATTGGACTAACTCAGTTGTGAGCTATTACTTGGTTACCTGAAGTGTTAGTCAGGAATCTACATTGCCTTTGTGGCTTCAGCCTCGTGCTCTATGGCATGACTACCTAACCATCAGACAAAGCCATGCACTTCATTTCCTTATGAAGGCTTTTTAATCATGACCTTTTCTAAATCTTGCCATGAAAATACTCAAGTCACCATTTCGTGAGGAGTTGAGGAAGGTGAGGGCCTGCCAGTTTAAAGGACAGAGAACACTAGAACCACAGGAGACACTAAAAAACCTGTACAACACTCAAATGGTTTTAATAGAAAGCTAGAGGATGAAGAGGGGAATTTCAGATGTAATATTTGCTTTTACTGACTCTCACAGAATTTCACTTAAAGGAATAAAAATGGTGCTTTCTCTGGGAAATGTATCATATGAATTGCAAAAGCACTGATGTACAGTAAAGCCATTTTGCTGTTTTGTTGTTTTTCCCTTAGCAAGTTTAGCATCACCAAGCTTTATTTCTTCTTTCCCCTCAACCAACATCTTTATTAATACCCTATAAGAGTAGACCACCGTGCTTTAATGGTATATTTTAATAAATCATATTAAAAAGAGATGAAATAATTATTCAGAAGAAAGACACACTATAAAAAGAGAGAGTTTAAAAACCTGAGCTGAAAAAGATGATAATATGTGTTTCTTTGAAGGAAGAGAGTAACAGGCTAAAGATAAATAATTTAAACACAAATGTCCACTAGGTGGGAGGAAATGTAAGAAGTGAGGAATGTTTCTAGGTGAGAAAGTGTGGGCAATTAGGACTGCTGCCAAAAGAAAGTTTTGTAAGTCATCAATGAATATGCTAATGGAGGCACCAATCCAATGCTATGTACTCACAGAGTAATCTGTTAAGTTCTAGGCAGTTTATTAATAAAAGATTACTTATCAGTTGCATTCAGCAAAAGAGAACAAAAGTGTCCAGAGGACAGGAGGGGTGGTGCCTGAAGAAAAAAACAACCTCAAAAGGTTTGCCCATATGGTGCTTACTGCCCTTACATTGTCTGGCTGTCTCCCAAACCAGCTGTGTAGGGATGACTGAGCAAGCACCTATGAAGAGAACAGGAAACAGCCTGTGTGACACATTCTAGTGTGTGAGGAGCAAAGGAGGTGTGAGCACAGCTATCTCTGGTACATTGTCCCCAACCAATAACACAGCTGGCACAGCATCATATTTCTGCCATTGGCCCAATCCAGAGGAAGGTGAAGGAAATCTTGTGGCTTGAGGACTTGAACACAGCAGCAAGAGAAGAGCTGCTCCACAAAAGAGGACCCTTCAGGAGCCAGGGATGAGAGCTGTACTAAGGGATAGTATTCTCACCAGCAAGAGTCACTGCCCCAGCTGCCAAAGAAGGCAAGTGAACCAACTCCAGGGACAGTCACCAAGTCCTAGACAGTGCAGTGCAGAAGTGCAAAGTCAGGAGCTGGGTCAGGGCTCAGTCAGAAAGTCGAGTCAACAAGTGACTACTGAACTACAGATGATGGGTACAGACACGCCTGTGGCATAGCTCAGGCAAGGACTGGGTGACAAGGATCCTGGGCCTGGGGCTTGAGGAGGCCCCAGGTAGCAATGATCATGGTAGCTAAGACCTATTGGTGCCCTCAGAGCTCATACAGAAAATCACAGAAAATGTAAGGAATTTTGTTCTCAGCCATAGTGGTACTTAGTGATGAACTTAATAACGATTACTTATGGCAGACACATTTTTGTTGTATTGTTGGGTGTTTTTAGTGAAGATATTTATGAGCTAGTCACCCCAGGCCTTTTTCTGTCCTTGCTATGTGAATGTGCACTTCAAAGGAGCCAGAGAGCTCATTGTAATGGTTGAGTCAGTTAGGACATATGCCCTACAAATGCTTGCTTTTCTCCATTGACTGTAAAAACCTTGTCATATCTGTCTCAGCTGAAGGTGTCTAAAGCTGTATGAGTTTAATCCCATGTATGAGGCTCATCTTAGGCTTTTATAACACCCCGATATGTTCTGGCATCTTGGTTGTCATTTTTGTAATGCTGGATCCTAATAAACCTGTTGTCCTAGGTCCAGTTTTGTGAGTGGAGATGTCTGGCAGGTTGGAAATGGGGAGTCTTTGGTATGTGCTGAGAAATTCTTTAATGAAATGATGTTTCATGGAAGCGTAGGATCATATAATGGTGATGGTGATCATAATAAATGGTCATATAACGGTGGTGATCATAGTAAATGATCATATAATGATTGAAAAAATATGCACTGAGGAATACAGGTGACTGCAGTTCTATTCATTACACAATCAAATATGCGTTTATTTTAAATTCTTTTTAATGACTCTAATAATTCTAATCATTCAGCTTTATATTGGGGGATTAAAGAATAATTGACAGATTTTTCCTCTTGCTAGGAAATCATGAAAGCTATAACAACTGTTTGTTTTAAACAGACACAGCCTGTACTTAATGTAATTATATTCATCTTTGATTTGCATTGAGGAAGAAGTGCACTTAGTCTGACTTCTGTCTTTTCAGGGAATAACATTACTGTAACAATTGTTCAAATTGCTTACGGATCTGGAAAAGGACTTTTTTTTGGTCAGTGATACATTAAAAAAAGGATTTAAAAAGGCCCTCTAAAACTGTGTGAAATCCTTCATTTTTAAAGAATGTTGATCTAGATTTTCCAAACAAAACAAACAGAACTTTCAAGGAGTACCCATTTTGTACCTGTACCCATTTGATTTTTGTGTCTCATATCTGTGTAGCAACTCAGTGTAATTTGGAAGAAGAATACATTGTGAAGAGAGGTGATGTCTCATTTGTGGTTAATACCACCTGAAGGTTTTTTTCAGATTACTTGCCAATTGAATACAGTTCATATTGCAGTAAATCCACAAACTGGACATCAGCATTGGTTTCAAGATAGAGCACCCAGGTGCAGATACACCAAGATTCATGAGTCCCTGTTTGCTTTCAAGTCCACTGACAGCTTATCTCTTCAAGAAGTTCAGGTTTCCTTGGAGCCCAAGTTGTTAACATGGTGCTACAGCTTCTGGGAGTGCTGAGAGATATAATTCAAGCAACTGAAGCTGTTAGGCTCTTAGTTACCTGAGTGAAGCCCGGGGTCTGTTCCTCACCTGGGGCTTTCCCCTGTTTTTCTTGCCACTGTGACCTGCCTGTTAGAGATAAAACTGACTTACACCCAGCAGAACAGCCCTAAAGTAAGGGAAACTGTGAGATGTTATTGCAGAATTCAAGAATGCAGTGATAGGGGCCCTGCCCTTGTCTGGGATGTGTGGTCAGACTTTGTGCTGAACGGGGCAGTGTGGGAACAGGAACAAAATTGTCATCAGACAAGTAAGTGTTTTAGCCTCTGGGATAGTCCCAAGACAAATGGCCCTCAGCTTCTGGAAACAGGAGTTGGGGTTGTAAGTCAAGGAAATGATGGGAGCATCCAGCATTGTGTGGTTGCTTCTATGGGTGAAGCCCTGTAAAACTGGTGTCACTGAGTGGGGAGGTCCAATGATGAGAGTGCTGGCTGGGGATCAGCACCCAACTTCTTCAAGAGATGAAGCTGGGCACTTCTCCACTCATCTCATTGCTTGGTCTCCAGATCATTTTTACTTCAGCATCTATCTATTCATACTGCTGTATAGGGAGCTTGTGGTTTTGGGGGCTGTGTCTGACACTGGGCAGCAGAGACCAAAAAAAAAAAAATCCTCCTCTGAAGGCTTTGGGCTTAAATCAGGGCTGTCATCAGATTACACAGCTCTCTGCAATCACAGTTTTACCCTCTATTCTATGGACAATTTTTGCTATTTTGCAGTGATGTGAAAATGCAAAGCTGTTTTAATAATACTGAATTTTTATTCCATGTTTCCATGGGTACTTTCAGAAAGAAGTAAGTACAACGTCAGTGATGTTGTGTTTGTCTGTGTGCATCTGGCATGCTTGATCATCCTGTTAACAACACTTTCCTCACTTGAACTGTGTAATTGTTTCCCAGCTGGTGGAGTGATCAAATTGAGCATTTCTCGCTAGCCTGATATGACACTCTTCACAAGAACTGCATCAACAACATGTGTGTCATGCAAAGAAAAGGCACAATGCTGTAGGCAAAGTTTTAATAATCATTAGAACACTCAGAATATCACAGTTTGGTACACAGCGTTTTGCTGTAACTGTGGGAGGCTTTCCTAGCAGTCAGAGGTAGAAATTAAATGACTGTTGGTGTCACTCCTCCCATCCCACTCTGCTAAAATGTCTCTTTTACTTCATCACTGATTACTTTTTTTGTTGCAAAGACAGGAGGGTGAAATTCAGGCTACAAAGCAGTGCTCAGTAAACAAGCACCAGCATCACTGAATGCAGTTTGTTCACTGTTCCACATTGCCCTGTAGATCAAAAATCTCCAGCTGTGGGGTTATGTAGTTCCCCCTGCAACACTGCACAGCAGGCACTCACTGCTGATAAATCAGTTGTTTGGGTGGTTCATGAGCTGCTTGTGTACTTGATGTCTGATTGGGAGATCATGCCCCAAGGTGGGGACCTTGATGTGACTGAGGTCCCGTTGGCTGGAGGATCTAAGTAGGTGTGGTAAGAATGAGATGGGACAAGACAGGGATGCAGTGCCTCGAGTGGAGGTGGTACCTGAGGCTGACACTGATGTACTCACACAAACAAGGTCTAAGATCTCCACCTGTGTTGTGTTAACCATAGCCTGTGCTCTGCAGTATCACAGGACTGACCAGAATTATTGCTGTTCAAATGTACTTGTCAGTTCCTTGGCCTCCCCTTTCTGGCACCTGCTCTTGGAAATTCAAGTATCTGGAAAAGAGACTATAGAAGTCAAGTGTGGTAGCAGGAGACTGAAGCTGGAGATTCTTCTGGAGAGGTGCACTTGGAGTTACTATAAGCCTGGAGACCTAGCAGACAGCTGACTGAAAATGTGGTTAATGGCCACTTCTTTCTGTCTGTCACTGTAATGATTCCTGTTCTTCACTGTTCTCTTTTTTCTGGACGTGTACAAAACATGCAGTTTATTCAGTGAAAAACAGTCTGCTTCTCTCAGGAAACAGTAGAAGGGGATAAAACCTCAGGAAGAGCTGTCAGGATATTGCTTTGGTGCAATGAAAATTATTAGGTTCTGACTGGAATAGCAAGAATTTTAATGGAAGTATAAATTGAACCATTCTGAGTAAACAAAGTTTTCTTAATATATTTCATTGGTCAAAACAACCATTTCCTGTATTGTAAAAGAACAAATTCCTTTTAGCCTTGCTCTGAGTACCTATTATTCACCATGTTGTTAATGATGGCTGCAGGCACAGCATTGGCAAAGCACAGAATAAATTTACAAGAGCCAAGCAAAAAGCAATTGAACTTACTGTTTATATGGTAGAATATTTTTTTCTTCATCATTTCTTAGGCTCCAAACTTTCATCCATTCCTGTAGAGAAACATGTACAAATACCAAAATCGAGCATGAGCTTGAAGTAGTTTCCTAGAAATGGGTTGCATTTGAGGAAAGTGTTTGTCGTATAGATCATCTGGGTTGGAGGGTTTTAAATGCAGTATTTTTTTTCTAGATCCTTCTGACTGCCTTTTGCTTTTAACAGTGACAGCTACAGTGACCTCAGCGATGACAGCTCTCCAGAGAAAGAGTTTTTTAATTCAGAAACAAGCTGAAATGATTCTATGAGATCACAGAAATGGATGATGCTATTGAGGTAAACAAAATCATTTTGGTACTGCTTTATTACATTTATTTCTTCTAGACTTAAAACAGGACGCAAAGTTATCTTGATTCTCCCTTTTGCTTCAAATCCCATTTGAGGGTTTATGTTTCCTTCCTTGCCTGCAGCACTTAATTGTTCTCTTCTGCTGCTTAATGCTGCATTTTTCTTATTAAAGTGTTTCTGGTACAGCTTATATGTAGGATGGTGCACAAAATCAAGTTTTGTTAGTATTTGAAGATATAATGAAAATGCTTTTTAATGTTTTCTTTGTCACTTCAGTTTGCAAGTTCGGATCACTTGGAGTACACCATGTTAACATGACTTTTTGTTTCACCTTAAAACAAAAGTGCAGCTGCAATTGCATTTGATGCATTGATCCAACAAAGACATCCCAAGATAAATACTTGAATTGAAGCTGCAGAGTGATAGAAATACAAAGAAGTTTTATAAAATTGTAGCTCTGTTTAGCATAGGCTTTGCCAAAGTGATCTTGGGGTGGTTTTTTCACCTGTAAGCATGATAGCCCTAAATTTCTGCTCAGTTTGGAGATCCTATTTCCTTTGGATCACCTCACCTCTGCAAGATCACAGCTTGAATCTTAGTTTATTTTTCCTACACAGATTCCCTGAAATTGTGGCTGGTGTGGTACTCTGATGCATGTGCACATTCATGCTTTTCAGTATTTCTGAGCACTTCTGTATCAGGACGTGACTTTTTGCTCTGATTTTATTCCCCTCACATGGTGTAGTCTCTAAGCAGCTGTGCCATGCAGGTGATTAAGGCTGAGTATGAATGATGCATTTTCAGCCTGATGGTCTCATGATTAAAATACTGGCATGAGATGCTAGGAAATTGAGTTTAGTCCTTAGCTGCAGCAGGAGTTTCTTTCCCCCTCTTTATTTCTTTTCCCTTCTCATGTACCACGTGTTAAAGATAATATTACACTCCCAAATCATGACAGTGCAGAACAGAATGTTAAATGATTTCATGACCTGGTGCATTTCCTAGAGTGACCAAAAACAAGTAGAAGAAATCTTCTTTTTCACTCTGGCCCAGATCTTTCCTACCTGCAAACATTGCTATGTCTCTGTTTCTTGAGACTGACACATAGTACAGGACAGGCAAGATCTTTGATCTTGCTTCCCTCAGTGGAATTTCTGAATGGCAGTTCTGTGTTTGCCATTGCAGTTGTGACTTTTTTGGTGCTTGGAAGAATGTACTATTGTGATGCTTTTAAGTAATGCTCAGTAGTCAAGCTGATTTGGTTTGAACATGTCACTGGTGGATACTGATTGTATTTAGCAGAATTATTCTAGAAAGGATTAAATAACTAATTCCAGGTATAAAAGAAGGGTAGAAGCATTGATTCATTTATTTTTATCTCAGGGTTATTTCTACCCATTAGTCAGAGCTGGGTACACATGTAGACTGTATTTAGTTGTGTGGTTTTGCATTATGCCACTTGACCTAGATGAAATATATCTACTTGTAGTATTTATCATAGGATGACTTTGGAGTTCGTCCATGGGTTTAAGAGAAACTAACATAAGCATGAAATAAACTTATTTAGAGAATAAATACTATGAGTAATTACTTTTTTTTCCCTGCTTATTCTTAATTTCCCCTCCCTCTTTTTTTTTTTTTTTTTTTCTTTTTTTTTTTTTTTTTTTTTTTTTTTGTTACAGAAAGTTGGGAACAAGACACTACTTAATAGAAGAAAGTAGAAGAGTAAGCTGCTTATGGCCCTCATAGTGTCTCCTCCTATACTCGTTTCAATAATTCTCTTTACAGAAGACAGTTCTACTGTGCTGTAGCAAAAAACTGTTCTGTATAAATGCTGTTCCTCTTTAAAAATGACAAAATGTTTGTGCACCTTAGCTGTTAATCACTGTTGATTTTGTCCTATATTTCAGAATGATCTCAGGTGAATATATATTAATTCACTAGTTCACACTGTTCTTAATTTGAAGGATGATTTGGTTGTTTTCAGTTTGCCTTAGAATAAAAAGATAAAATGCATTAATTCCTGTGAATGAGAGAGAATGCACTAAAAATTTAATGGAAAGTTGTCTTATCCATGAGAGTAGAGAACTGTTTCATTTTTTTCCCCTGTTAAGCTTGTTGTAGAGATATATTTTTTTACTTCTTTTGCTGTTCAATATGTACAAATGAGAAATTGTTGCTATATTTCATCTCTTTGTGATTATACTAATTGATATTGTATAAAAGTCTTTTCACTTTGCTTTTATAAGTGATTTCACTTCACAAAAGTTCAAGTTTATTTGCTCTTTCTCCTGAAAAGCTGATAATACCAAATATATTTCTGACCTACAAAATTACAATAGTGATATTAGAAGGAGGTTTTGTATTTGTATTTTGCAAGGGAGAAAGTAAATACACTCACGTGGTAAAATGTAATTTCAGCACTTGTATGAAAGTAATAGAAGGCCCAATCCTAAACCTGGAGAATGATCTGGGCTCCAGCTGTGCAACACTCAGTTAATTTCAATAAATTAATAAAAAGGTGAATTAAGGTTCACCCTTGTTTTCCCTCATCCAGTGACCACTCCATGTGGAGTCATGGGGCTCATTCCCCTGTAGGGGAGAGCAGTGTATTTTAATTTAGAAATCACAAGTTATTCCACTGCATGAAAATTGCAGACAGCCCTGCAAAGCCAGGAGTGCAGCCTGAGGCAAAGGGGAAGGTGAGAGGTTCTGTAGCATGTTTAGGGCTGGATCTTGTTAGCAGTGGGACATTGTCAGGGCTCTCACAGAAGCTGAAGCTGAGCTCTGTAACTGATGGGCCCCAGCTGCCTGGGGCTCCCTTTCCTATAAAAAAACCCTGAATTTTGAACTGTCATCTTGGTTTTGGGCAAAGTGACTTTTTTACTTCATCAAAAGGTAAATACCTATACACCAAGAAAAGCACCAAGTCTCTTGTTTAGAGCTTTGTAAAACAGTAAGTTTGAGAGCTTTGCATTGCTTTAGAAAACGTCAGGTTATGCAGCCAATTTCTCTCTTCACTAGAAGGGGCTTTAATGATAAAGAAATTTAAACATTATTCCTAAAGTAGTGTTTAGATTTCTAAGGTGGTTTGCAAACGTGTGCCTTAGAAATAGCAGGTACTTACAGAACTGGTGTCACTGTATGTCTTCTCCAGTGAGATACACTGGCCACTGGTTTGTAAAAAGTGAAGTGTTTCCTCAAATTGTGTGTAATGTGCACATGTATTTTTGAAATACATTAAACTGTGTTATTCAGAAGTGTTTAGCCACTGTGTTAAAGAACTGTGGTGCCAATTGCTAACTGTGGTGTCAAGGAGGGAAATTTTCATTTAATTTTGTCAGTAGTATTGCCTGTGAGAAGGTGTGATTTATCAAAAAAAAAACCAACCTGAGGAGACCAAAAGGCACAACCTGGACTGAAGCTGGAAACAGTGCCTTCACCTCTCAGCACCCTTAGCAATCCCCTTCCTGCTGACTGTGCTACACAGAGCAGCATCCTGGAACTGCACACATCACTGGCACAAGGGCTCCAGCTTCTTGAGCTGATAGAAGCAGCAGCAGCATCCCATTTCCAAAACTGCAGAAGGCAAATGTGCCTTTTCCAGCCAAATGCTGGGCTGCATTTGGAGTATTGCCAGCAGGCTGAGGGAGGTGATCCTTCCCCTTAACCCTGGTGAGGCCACACATGGAGTGCTCTGTCCCAGTTTGGGCTGCCTAGTACAACAGAGACATGGAGTATCCCTCCTGTGAGGAAATGTTGAGAGTGTGCTGGTTTTGCCTGGGATAGTTAATTTTGGGCATATTTTCTTCATAGTACGTAGGATAGGGCTGTGCTCTGGTGTGTGCTGAAACAGTGTAGATAACACAGGGATGTTTTAGTTAATGCTGAGCTGTGCTTGCAGAGTCCAGGCCTTCTCTGCTCCTCACCCCATCCCACCAGCAAGGGAGGCTTTGGGGACCCATCTGGGACAGCTGGCATACACTGACCAAAGGGATATTCCATACTGTCTGAAATCGTGCTGAGCAAGAAAAGCTGGAGGTAGAAGGAAGGGAGAGATGTTTGGATATGGTGTTTGCTTTCCCAATCACTGCTACACATGATGAAGCCCTGCTTTCCTGGAGATGGCTAAATATTTGCTTGCCAGAGCTGGGAGAGTTCAGCCTAGAGAGAGAAGGCTTGGGAAGGAAGGGAGGAGAGGGTGAAATCTAATCCATGTGCATAAATACCTGAAGAGAGAATGCACAGAGGGTGAAGCCAGGCTGTTCTCAAAGGTGCACAGTGACAGGACCAGAGACAATGGGCACAGACTGAAACAGGAGACTCCAAATGAGTAACAGGAAACACCATTTCCACTGTGAGAGTGACGATGCACTACCACAGGTTCCTCAGTGAATTTATGGAGTCTCCATCCTTGGAGATATTCAAAAGCTGCCTGGACATGGTCCTGGTAAACTGGCTTTAAGTGGCTCTGCTTGAGCACCAGAGGGGTGGACCAAATGACCTCCAGAGCTTCCTCTGTGAGGATGTGAAAAAGCCACACCTTACACAGAGAGTCCAAAGTCTGAAGAAGTAATTTCTAAGCATGGACAGAAGGCAAATTTTGAAGGTTGACTCTCACCCTTCTGAAGGAGAATGTTTGTGAAGCATGCTTTCGTATAATTTCAGACTTCTCATTTTGTTCCAGCAGCAGAACCTTCAGTGGAAATGTATGCATTGCCATTTTTATGTTAACATTGAATACAGCAATCTAGCAGAGAGCAATATTTTAGTAGCACTGTGGTGGGACAAGCAAGACAGCCTGCTAATACAGAAATACACACCAGATTTTAGGAAAGTGAGATTGCTTGTGTTTTCCCTTTGCATGTGAATAATGGCATTTGGATTCTTGTAAGGGGTAATGATGACAGAGTTGTTCACTTTGGTGTTCTTGTTCCACAGTGGTGTATGTGATGAAAGAGATCTAAAAAGAGCAACATATTTTGAGAGCTTTGATCTGTACCTGTACATTGCTTGATTATGTCTTGATAGACTCAAATCCTCTACTCATCCTCAGGAAGCATGAACTGTTGGGCAGGTAACTTAATGGACTAAACTCAATAGGTTAGCAACACTGATTAAAACTCCTCTTTAATATATGATGACACTTAAAATTTTTATTGACCTCATGCAGGAAATGGTCCTGTGCTGATACATCAGCTACACTCATGTTTCCACTCACAGAAAGTTTGATAGCTTGGTTGAGTTGGATCAGAGGCTGTGCTTGTTTGCAAACATGGGGAGGAGCATCCGAGTTTGGATGTGACTGTGGGGTAGGAACTGCATTTAACTGATGCTGAATATCTCTAGTCAAGTATTACATCTCAGTAGCATAGGTTCCTGTTTCACTGTAATCTTTACAAGTGAAGTTCTGTAGCATCTTGACAAACTTCAACTGTGTTCTACCATGAAGCTGAGGTTTCTTTCCTAGCTTATTTAGCAGCTTGGGGACATAACCTTCATGTGCTAATGTAGTGCCTGCATCTAATGGGGATGCATTTATCTTAAGTTTTTCTGAGACACTGAGGAGGATTTGCTTGGCCAACCAGACTATTCCTCATTAGGGAGTATTTTTGGAAAGGTGGGCTGAATGCTACAGCAGCTTGCTGTTTTTCTGAATCCACTGAAGTAGTGCAATGTTCATAGCACACAAATCATGACTTTGTTGATTACAGCGTGGTACCAAAGAGGGATTCCTGCCACCTGGAAGTGATATGGGACTCAGGCATGGTTCTCCTAAATTCCTCTGCAGGCATCTAAGCCTTATCTTGTCAGGAAGACACTGGAGGTCTTGAGCAATAGCTTGAAAGTAGAGGCTCAGCTCCCTGCGAGGACCCATGGAAGCAGAGATTGGAGCCCCGAGATGAACGAAGTTTTCAGGAAGGAAAAGGTAGATTGGCAATGACTGCAAGGGCGGGGCTTGCTGCCCAAAAGGGTGCAGAGGTTAAGGGAAGATCAAGAGTAGGACCAACAAGTGACTTGCCAGCCTGAGCTGACCTCCTCCTGGGAGCAATGTTACCATAGCAATGCAAATGAGAGGTTCTCCCAAAACTACTGTCTTGATGACAGTAGGGTGTGTAATTTCAGCATGCAGGATTTCTGAGTCAGCTTGGCTACAGCTGGCAGTGAAGCCACATCAGCACAAAGGTGAGCAGGGGCTGTAGAAACCTCCGTGGAACTGACTGTAGCTCATTTCCCCCAACTTCACTGTGTGCATCTGTTCAGTGTCTTAAAACTTCCTGAGAAATGGAGTAAGGTGGAACATGTGGCTTTCTCTGGCGTCCTGGGGAAACTCACTCACTGCAGCAGAACAGGGAAGAAAATAATAAAATCCTTCCTGTACCTAGGGCTGAATAACACCTCATCTTAGCACACAAGCAGGAGGAGTCTTCTTCACTTGGGTGTCTGTGTGAGAGTTGTGAATACATTTCTGTGCCTCAGCATCTTATCCCATGTAACACTTACTTTTCTAACATGGGGAATTGGAGCTGTTAGCTCTGTGATAGCTTCGAGGCAAGCTCTTCCTCTTCCCAGCTCACTCTGTTCTGACATGGTCAGTGCTTTGTTCAAGGGTTTGTTCATTTTCCCAGTTACCAGCCTTTGTATTTTTAATGGCAGTGAACTTAGTGTCTCATGTATTTCTGCCTGCATCAGGTTCTTAGTACTGTCTAGTTTTTTCAGGTATTCAACTGTATCTGAATTGTTAACCTCTTTGGGGTGAAATGAATTAAGGACTCATCTAAAATATGGATATGAAAATAATCTACGTATTTTCTTCTACGTAGGAATTTGATATTTGTATAGTTCCCTAAAATGACTCAGAATATTCACATAAGCGTCTGTTACTGATCCAAAGAAAACATCTGTGTTGCCTCTGTAGGAAATTCATTCTGAAAAGCAATTCCAGAAATGTTGATTGACTCTTTTGTTTTCCTCTACAAACTTTATAAGTGGGTTTTTTTTGGGTTGGTTTTTTTTTGTTGTTGTTTTTTTGTTTTTTTGTTTTTTTAATTGCTGTTTTACAAAAGTGAATCAACTTTTTATGGAGCATGGAGGTATACCGGTTCCATTGTTCTTTGTTCATATATAAGTGAGTCATCTTTAGTACTATCCAGTTCCTTGCTCTTTGAAATTCCTCATGGGTTGCAGGATCTGCCATCCTGGTTGCACCTAGCTGACCTTCTGCTAGAATAATGTCTGTTACAGTGTCTTTCATCTTGTAACAACTATGTACTTTAATCTTTATACTTTGATGGTTTGTTTGTATATGAATATTTTTTCTCTGCTTGTAACATCCTACCTAGTTGAGCTGAGGAAATTGTTTGCCTTATTGGTCTCCTGGTAACTTGCTCTCACATATTTGGATCACAGCCTTGGAAAACATCTTTGCCTGAAGTGTAGACAGCATTCTGTGTTTCAGGAGTGCTCCTGGAAAGGTAAGTCTGTCTTTTCTACCTTTATGGGCTCTCTGTTAGGTATTTAAGAAACTTAACAGTTGGAAGCTTCCAGTTAAGTTAACAGTAGCATAGTTTGGATAACCTAACAACTGACTCAAGCCTTGAATTAAAACATAATCCAAAACTCCATATATTTAAAGGAGTAGTTAGAATTGTCTGCTCTGACTTTATGCTTAGCATAAGCTCAACCATTAACAGCTTCATAAATTCCTGACTTCACAGAGTTGATGTGAAAAATAAAAATATGGCCTCAGGTGTCTTTTGGCTTGTCTATAACTTTTGCTACCTTTGGGACATTCTTCTCATTCTCTAAGTCTAAATTAGCAATTTGGAGGAATGACAGTTTCGTACAAATTTACTCCGTTTACTGGTTTTGATTGGTTTCCCATAGCAATTGTTGTACACCAGACCTCAATTCCTTTTAGAGGAAATAAAACTGAAGATCCATTCCCAATGCTGATGTGATTTAGTTCACAACCCACCCGGGATGATACACTACCATGGAAGTCTTCAACGTGCATCTAATGAGTTTCTGCCAATAGGAACAATTAAGTGTTCCTGTGTCCCCCAAAAATGGTTCTTACCATAGGTGGGTGTTGTTTTCACCTTCCCATTGGCCCCGTTTTTGCTGAAAGCTTCCCCAAACTTCCACACAGACATCCTCCCGTGAGTTTCTAGGTCTGTATTCCCACGTGAGACCAGAAACCAGGCAGCATAGTGCTCCCTGGATGACCTGATCTGGATCCTCTTTGAGCTTGGTAAGTATCCTACTTCAGTGGTGGGACATAATGTAAAATGCAGCACCACAGTCCTTGTTTTAAAATAAGTAAGCCATACTAAGCTAAGCACCTGCACAGAGTTGAGTCTGCAAATGTTGGTGCCTATATGTGAGCTACTCACCACAGAATTTTTTATAATCAGTGGAAAAAAACGTGCTTCTCAGTCATCCTTAGCAGATTAGATGAATCACCTGTGAATGTTGCTTTATTCTTGTCATGAAGCATAAAGAAGAGCCTGTCCCAAATGTCTCAGATACCTGTGTTTGCTCAGATTATCCTACTACTTATGTGTAGGTGCTGAAATGGAGATTAGTCACTACCACTGGTTTATAGTTTCTCACTGACTCCCTTGTTTTGGGGGATTGGGTAAGCAGACTCACCCCTGGGCAGCCTGAGCTTCCCCAGAGTGCACCATTCATCCATCCTGCGGACTTCAGACAATCTCAGTGTTAGTCAAGGACTAGAATTTAGTAATTCTTTCCTGTGCAAGCTCAGCCTCGATCCTGTAGCAGCATCTCCATGGTGTGGGTGCTGGGTATGTCTTCTCTGATTGCCCTTGCTGGGCCCAGCTCCATGCAGATGCAGCGTGTCTGCTCTCACGTCTTATCATGTAGTGTGCCTCTCTCCTTTGCCAAATAATAATCCCTTTCCTAAAGTACTACCCCAGCATGTAGGAGACATGGCCATTTCCCTCCTCAGTCTTAGAGGCAGCCAGGCCCCCTCTCCTTTGGAGGCTGCCAGCTCAACAGGGTTAAACCCACTCAAAGTGCTGATGTTCATCACTGTCATAACAGCGGTGGGACCACCTGCAAAGAACCCCACTGCTCCTGTACCAGAAAAACAGCCACTGTTTGATTCTGGATGTTTGGCAATAGGAGGTGCCAAGGGAGAGAGGGCACCTGAACTCAGGTCTGTGTAGTTATTTTAAGTGGTAATGGAACAAAAGGCAGAAATAGTCATAGAATGGTAGGTTGGAAGGGACCTCTGGACATCATCGAGTCCAACCTCCCTGCCAAAGCAGGATCACTATGGGTGGGTCGCGCCGAAATGCATCCAGACAGGCCTTGGAAGTCTAGAGGAGACTCCACAACCTGACATCTCACCACAGGTTGTGGGGAAATCTCTGCTCAAGCACCTTCTCCCCCTCCTTTGCTTCTGCAACCTGTTGAGTAGGGCTCCATACTGCAGCATTCCTTCTCTGCTGGTTCCCCTACAAGGTGGCAGATTGCTGCTCTGCAGCCTATGGAGAAGCAAGGGAGAGCAGTCCCTGAAGAAGCACAGTAGGGTAAATGTGGATTTGTAGCCCCTGAAGTGTCACGGGTGGGCAGACATGGAGCTGCAACCTGTGAGGGATCCCAGAGAGGGTCAGATGTGTCTGTGCAGCCGTGTAGGAGCCCGTGTGAGAGAGAGGAGGTGACTGCTCCTGCAGCAGCCGTGACTCTGTGTGCAGCCCAGGCGGGAGCAGTCTGTGCCTGAGGGACTGCACCTGTGGGAGGGACTCATGTCCCAGGGGTTCCTGAAGGACTCTCCCTCCCGGGAGAGAGAGGGACCCCGCGTTGGAGCGGGGGAAGAAAGAATGTGAGGAGTCCTCCCCCTGAGGAGGAAGGAGCAGCAGAAACAGCGTGTGGGGAACTGACCCTAAACCCCCCCTGCCCCTCCCTGTGCCCTGAGGGGGAGGCAGCAGGAAGGGGTCTGGGAACGGGGAGAAGGGAGAGGTGGGGAAAGGTACTAAAATCTGGCCATGTTTTCTCTTTCTCCTTGTAGATTACATTAGGGTTCTTTCCTTCCCAAGTTGAACCTGTCTGGTTTCACCCATTATTGCAATTGGGGAATGCAAACCTCCCCATCCTTGTCTGGTTTCCTGAGCCTTGGATGGATTTTCTCCTCCCTGCCCCACAGAGGGAGTGGGGGGTGAGCAAGCGGAGGCCTGGTTGGTACCAGCTAGGCCTAAACCCTGACACAGAAACCCATCCAGATAGGCCTTGAAAGTCGCTAGAGAAGGGGACTCCACAATCTCTCTGAGCAGCCAATTGCAGTCATTGGCAAAGGAGCCAGAACATAGAACTCCCATTTGCTAAACCAGTGCCATAACAAATAGGTTAAAGAACCCCTCTGGCTTCTTCTTTTTGGCCAACTAAGTCTTGAACCCTTTTCTGTGGGGTGGCACAGATTCAACAGGAAGAAATGACAGCACCTCTGTTTTTCTCTCTAATGGCTGGAACTTGCTGCATCACTGCTTTGACCATCCAGTTATTATCCCTGCTGGTTCATAACAGCCTTTGCCAACCTTTGCCTCCGCTAGTGCCAGCCTCAGGCTGAGGAATGCTTATTATTTTTCTCTGCTGGATATGCTACTCATTTGTCTGTCCTGTGCAGGATTTTAATTTAGTTTATTCTAAAAGGGATAGAAGGAAGCTTGTAAACATAAAAGAAAACTGCTTTCAGCGTAGTTCCAATGCAAGCACCACCTGGAAGAACTTGAACTCGTGATCACATTTCTGCCTAATAATATGCCTTGGCTGAGTCTCAAGGTTTGAAAAATTGAATAAGCATTCAAAATTTTTGAACAGTCAAGACATTAACTTCTAAGGCTTGTGGCTGGCCTAATGCACTTTCCCTTTGTTTAGTCTTGGGACATCTTTTACAAAGTTTGGTCAGTCCTAGTTTAGCATTGAGTATAAAGCTGATTCCTGATGTAAAGCTATTTCTGTGGGTGCTGTTTTATTGCTAACATCATTATTATTGCCAGACTTGTGTATACAGACTTACAGAGATACCACTCTTGGAAGCATCTTCTGTCAGTTTTACACAAGCTTTAAGAAAGAACTTTTGACCCCCAAACATTTATCTCCAGCTAATTGAAGGCACAAAGCTCTCCTGGCTATATGAAGTTAGATAGCAGCACAGTATTGTGAACAGGAAGTAATCAGTCTTCCAGAGGGGCAAGAACTGGGAGATTACTGCTGGTATAAATAAGTGAATTAGAGATTATACATGTAATGATCTGCTTTTTACTCTGGGTAATACAGCTCTGAGTTCACAGGGGATCAAAGCTATGATTGCTTGTTAAACTGAAAAGTATGTAGAAGTCATCCTAGAATTGCTTTAGTTGAGACTTGACAAAAGACTTTGTGGGGCAGGTTAAAGTAATCATACAAAGTTCATGCTTATATGCACTGCTTAATGTAGCAGTTATGTCAATGTTAAAATTTAACCAAGAGCCTATCAACAGGCTAAAATATGACTGTGTGAAGTAAAAATCTAGGTACAAAATAAAATGTGTAAGCGGCAGTTCTCCAAAACTGAGTTTTCTGAAGTGATACCTTCAGCATCTGTTGGTCATCTTGTCCTGTTAGGCAGAGGAATATGTGAGTGTGAAAGGGGTTAACAGCCTGTTACCCAATCTGCTTGCTTGCTTGCTTCTTTAACAGTAAGGAACCTTACTTTACAAGAGTGACAATTAATGTCATTTTTTTTTCCTACTGTACAAGCTTATAAAAATTCTGGTAATGTTCAGCAGTGTGTTCAGTAACATGAGCTTGATAAAGGACCAGGTGTCTTTTGCTGTCTGAGCTAATATACCCTGTGCTTTGCTGGCTCTGACACTCTGGTTAACTCTTCCACTGTGAAGTTGAAAAGGAGGAACAAACTTGAAGGCAGATGTAGAAATCTTTATGGACTGAAAAGAATTTTCTGTTTTTTGAGTTTGGTTTTCCCAACAAAGTAACCTGATCTAACAAAACTTTACCCTTGGTTCACTGTGGCTGGGACAACAATCCTGTAACAATTAAGCAGTATTTTTCTGCTCTGTTGCTCTCTACTCTAGGGTGGTCTGCTTATTCTTTAAAAAATAAAACATATTTTTAAGTAACATTTTAGATATTTTAGTATAAAAAAATGTAAGTAGATCTGTCATCAGTATCTTATTTATGCTTCTAGAATGGTCCCTTAAAAAGCTAAATATTTGCATTTGTTATCTCTCTGGAAGTTGAAAATCACAGTTTTTTTCAGCCAGAAAATGATTTGACTCATAATTGTCACAAAATAATTACTGAAGATGAATACTTAAGTCATTAATTACTAAGCATTTGCCAGTAAATGTTGTCCATAATTATATTCAACAGTGTAGATGCTTTGGATGGGGGACAAGGTGAAGTGATTCTTTATACTGAAAATGGCAAAGCCATTTTTTGTCAGCAGGTTTGCTGATGACACCAAACTGGGTGGTGAACTCAACACGCTGGAGGGAAAGGATGGCATCCAGAGGGACCTTGTCAGACTCAAGAAGTGGGCTCATGCAAACTGCATGAAGTTCAACAAGGCCAAGTGCAAGGTTCTGCACCTGTGTCGAGACAATCCCATGCACCAATACAGTCTGGGAGGAGAAAGGATTGAGGAAAGCCCTGAGGAGAAGGACTTGGGGATGGTGGTGGACCAGAAACTCATCATGAGCTGTCAGTGTGCACTTGCAGCTCTGAGAGCCAACTGGGTCCTGGGCTGCATCAAAATAAGAACAGCCAGCCAGTTGAGGGAGGGGATTCTCCCCCTCTGCTCTGCTCTTGTGAGACCCCACCTGGAGCACTGTGTCCATTTCTGGAGTCCCCAGCATAAGGACGCAGAGCTCCTGGAATGTGTCCAGAGGAGAGACACTGAAATGATCATCAGGCTGGAGCACCTTCCCTATGAAGACAGGCTGAGGAAGTTGGGGTTGTTCAGCTTGGAGAAAAGGAGATTCTGAGGTGACCTTATAGAGGCAGTACCTGAAGGACATCTACAAGAAAGCGGAGGTAGGACTTTTGACATAGGTGTGTGGTGAGAGGACAAGGGGCATTGGTTTAAAATGGAAGAGGGGAGATTTAGGTTAGATGTTAGGAAAAAATATTTCCTATGAGAGTGGTGAGACACTAGAACACTTTCCACAGAGAAATGGTGGTTGCCTCCTTCCTGGAAGTGTTCAAAGCCAGGTTGGATGGGGTCTTAAGCAACCTGGTCTAGTAGAAGGTGTCCCTGCCCATGCAGGGATGTTGGAACTAGATGATCTTTAAGGTTCCTTCCAAGTTCAGCCATTCTGTGATTCTATGATTTTTGTATTTCTGAAACAGTGAAATTTTGCCTGGTGATGTAACCAATTTTTTTTTTTTTTTTTTTTTAATGTGGCTCAGGTTGGAGTTTAAGAATTGCATCAGTGATGTGAAGTCAAACACTATGGATGCTTTTCTTCATCCCGAGACTTGTTGTTCTCTGCCTTGTCTTTTGACTTACAACAGAACAGAGCAGGACACCCTATACAGTCTCCCAGACTACCTTTTTTGATAATTAAAAATATCCCAGTATCAGAGAAAACATTATTTTACTTTATGTTCTTCTACACAGAGTTTAAAAATATTCAACTTAAAAAGGTCTTTACTTTCCAAAAGATGGCGTTGTAACATTGCCTATTATGCCATGTTTTTCTTACTTTATCTCATGTCATGCACTTCAGGCATCTCATTTTTCACTGTCACTGAATAAGTGAGATTCCTGAGGAAGATTTTAAAGGAACAGGCTTTAGTACAAATATTCTGACAAAATATTCTGGCAAAATATTCTTTCTTGATTTTCTCACTTCTCGTTGCAGATTTGTGTCCATTTCAGTCTGAGGGCTTACTTATTTGTATGTATTTTCTAATATCTCTTACCCAAGGAACTTTTAGTTATAATTTCTTCTAAAATGAGTTTGAAGTCTTTGATGAATCAGCAGCTGGATGTCTAGTATGCTTTGTCCCATGTATCTCAGATGGACACCATCTCTTCTTAGTTTTATTACTTTATATTACTGCAACCTGCAGTGAAGAAAATAATACCTTTTTATTCATACTATCTGTGGAACCAGAAATCCATTCCCAATATTGCTGCATGTCCTGCTCCTTATTGCCATGACTATGCAGTTTCTGCAAAATCTTATTTAAAGGTAGCTTTAGTATCCCTGACCTGTACTGTAGTATGTGGGATATATATGTGATCATATATGATCCTGTCTGGTTTAGGATCTGGAGAAGATGTCTTCTTTCTAGAGTGCAGAAGTGTGGATTGAGAAACAGGGTTTTATTCCTCACAGCACAACCTCAGGTGAATGAATTTTTTAGTGCATGCCTCAGTTTACTCAGTTTCCTCTGGAAAGCATTGCGGATGAAAAGTACTGTGCAAGTATTTGGTGAGATAAAAAATTCACTTAAGAACTATTATGGGTTCATGCATATTGATCTAATCTGAGATAGATTTTAGATAACAGCTCCAGGGTCAGATATGGCTCATCTGGATTCAAATGAGAACTTTTAACCTCAAATACCAATTGAATTCCTTTCTTCTGTCCACGTAGCTTACATTAATGTGCCCAAAGGCACCATTTGGCTCTCTTCTTCCAGCTAAGCTGAAAATGGTAGGGAAAGTTTATGTTACAGTGGCATTAAGAACTTAATTGCTTTAAGGCTACATTACCATGAAGAATCATCTGCTGCTGGCCAACAATTACAGATTTGTGCATTGCAGTGCATCTGGAGATGAAAGTCCAGCTTTGGAGAATGACATTTATACCATCTGTTTAATAATACAGAAATAAAAGTGCTACCACAAGGTAACCATTTTACTTGCCTCAACGAATAGCTATTCAATAACGAGTTTGTTTATTAAGAATTCAATTCCAGAACATAATGCAGCATTTTCCCTCCCATTGTGAAATGAAATGGCACTATTTCCTGCTGAGTTTTTATTTCTTCTACTAAAGAAACCCTACTTATTACACTTAAGCTTTATAAAAATCATGCATGCTAGCCATATTCTTTATCAGGAGATTCTTTTTTAGAGGAAACCCAGAACTTTCTTATTTTAACACAGTCTGACTGTCTTTGCTACCAAAAGTTTTTTCTTTCCAATTTATTTGTAGGAGACTCCAGCCTGAAAAGAAAAATATATGCTGCTCCTCTTTCAGATGCTGTTTTCTAATTTATCATCTAAAGATAGGTCATATCATGATACATTCTTCTGAATTTTCCTCTGATTCAATTGCTGCCTCTAAGCCATATCGTTTGGCTTCAGATTACTTCCCACAGCCAAGGAGACTTTATCCTCATTCTGTCTTAACTGAAAAAAAAAAAAAAAAAAAAAAAAAGGAAACTGTGAAAAGTAATTTCCTAGATGTAAAATCCTAGCTTTGTTGGATGCAAATGCTGGATAGATCTGCTCCACAGTTGCCTTGATCTGCTTCTGGTGTAACCATCCTGAAATACAGTGGCTGTACTGAGTGTCTTCCATATGCAACCAATGAGGATTCTGCTTCGGTAAATGTTTCCCTCTCCCCTCCATTAAATGGTCGGAAGCCTGAGAACTGCCCATCTCAGGCTGAACACATTTTGCATGTTAGGATCTGATGGTTCTCTGCAGACACTCCCTTGGATATGGCTAAGCCTTTTTAGAAGGTGACCTTGAAACCAAATCCTTATAATCTAATATATCTTAGTAGCTCAATAGTGCTATCTAATCAGGTACTTATATTGAAAAATAAAGCAAGAATAGAAGTCACCAAGTGTAATGTTTTTTGCAGTAAGTACCAGAGGAAGCAAAGGAGGAGCAGGAATGTATAACATGGGAGAATACCTCACCAGCATATCTTATTTTGCTGCATAAGAACAACATATCTAGCAAACTTTGCAACAGCTGAGGTCCTAATTTAATTTTCCCCTTGTGTTAAGTGACAGGTATGGAAGATGTGTATTTTGGAGCAAGGTGTGCCCTGTTTGAGCATTCTTCTTACCATCAGAGAAGAGGCCCCAGAGCAGTTGCCTGTGACTCCAAGCCAGCAGAGCTTCTGCTAGGACTTGGGCTGGTAGTAGTACAGGTCAGCCCAGCCTGCATCTAGCTAATGCACTTGCCCAGCTCCCTGGTGCTTTTTATCACAAATAACTGCCTTTTACTTAGTTATTTCTATCCTGTTTCCAGAGTTTGAAGAACTTAACATTTCTGACACCCCTGTTTCTTTGTTGCACTTGACTGAAAATTTCCCCAAAGTTCTGAGAAGCTCACTGACAAACTGAGGAAGAAGTGGGAAAAAATGATGCGGTCACAGAAGTCTTTTTTTCTTATGAAACGGGACAAAAATATTATTATAGTTGTATTTTTTTATCACACCAAATATCTTATTTGGATCACAGCCTTATGGCATGTTGATGTGACAGAGCTCTTACCATAAGGAGCTTATAATCTATTTTAACAAGATATCCAGCAGAGACAAGCAATTCCAAAGTGTTTAATATATCACTTTAAAAACAATTATGTTTTCAGAATTGGAGTCCAGAAGCTGCCTGCTGTCGTGTGTGCTCATAGTCATCTCCACTTAGTACAGATTTTAAAATCCAAATATTTAATTTGCTTATGCATAACCTATTTGGGGGAATGGGACATTAAAAAAAATCTGCAAGTGCTATGTCTACCCTATGTAAAACTATATCCCAAAGCCCAAATTACACTGTAATGTTACTTAACAATGCAATGATCTGTAAAATAGATGATTTTTATTCAGCTGAGCCCTCAAGCTTATTCTTACTTCTAAGGCACTGCTTTCTCACTGTGGAAACAAGTGAGTAATATACATTGCTTTCTTTAGTGTTTGTTATGCCACTATCACTTTTGACCAGTCAGGACAATGAGATAATCCAAATGATAGAGATCACTGATTTTCCTCCCTAATAGGAAAGATAATGGATGGCTTTGTTTTGATGGTTTTTATTGCCTGCAAGATAATGAAATATCCCAGCATGGATTTCATTAGGCTTTCTCTTGTCTCACTATGATATATCCATTAAGAGGCCAGATCTCCTTGTTGATGTAAATGGAACCAGATATTTCAAAGTGTTTATCTCACTGTGAAAATCTGGGCATGGGTGTCAACAGAACAGTTGCTGGGTCTTTGGATCAAGGCTGGCTTTGGCTGTGAGAGCAACTGAAGTACTGCTGCGAAGTGAAATAGTTCATGATGCCATAGGTATGAGAGTATGGGAGCTTTGGCATTTAAACTTAGGGTTAGAGAACAGTGCTGCTAAATACCCAAATGTTCTCACACTGGTTTTCAGTGCTGGGTTCCAGGGGTGCTGAGGAGCACAGGACTCTCTCCTCACCAGCAAGCACATCCTATGGAAAGAGTCAGCATCCAGAGAGCTACAAGGATGGACTTCTTAAGCTGCCAACTGGGAAGAAGTTTAACAACCTGGGGCTCAAAACAAGAAGGTTCTAATCTTCAAAAGGCCAAATTGTCCATATTCTCATCTCAAGGATCTAAGGAGGCTAAGACTGGAGGGAACACAGAAACGTGAGCCCCCTGAGCTGTTTTTCTGCTACAACATCTTGTTCTTGTTTCTATGAACCGGTAGATGTTTTATTTCTACAAGGATGACAACAAAGATATGTTGGAATGAAACCAGGAAGACACATTGTATGAAAACAAGAGTGTTACCTATGTGATATTTACATGAATGAGAGAAGTTTGGGGCTGGAAGAGAGTAAGGGTATACACTGACTTAAAAAATGGCAATTTGTTGTAGTTCTCATTTTTGGTAATTGTAACCTAGCACATTTCTGAGGTTTAGTATATGTGGTTTAGATTCAAGGAAGCACAAACCATATAAGGCCACACAGAGACAGTTGCAGCAAATAAAAAAACCAAACCAAATGAGTGCTGGTGAGAATTTGAGCACCAGAAGGAAGGTAAACTGCTGTGTCATAGCCAGGGTTTTAACATTTCATTCTTCATGTCATCTCTGTGGTAGGTTAATTGCCAGCTCCTAGTAGAGATTATTTTCTTGATTCAAAGAATGGTAGCAATGTCCAAAATAAAAGATTGACAGCAATTTTCCAATTAATTAATGCAGGGAAAGAAGAATTTATAGTTCTGAAAAAAACTTGCTGTAGTCACATTAGGGAGGCCCATACACTCTAAAGCAAGATGTGCTTGCCAAGGGAAGAGAATCACAGGTGAGATGCCTACCTGGGCTTGTACTTCCTGAGTATCTTTTTTGTCCATGGAACAACTTATTTGGGCAGTTCCCACCAGACTTGGCCACTGGATTGTCAATACTGTTAAATGCTGTTGCTTGAGACGAAGAGAGGAAATTAGGTTTCTGTTCTCTCTCTCCTTAGACTTGCCTGAAATGGTATTAGACATTTGCTGTAGCTGAAACTACAGCTGCAGCTTTCTAAAAGCAACAGCTTTCTAAAGGTGACTGGAGAATGGTCCTTATATCATGGTTTTCCCACAAAATGAGTTAGTTCAAAAGAAAAAAATCAGGGTATCTGATAGCTAGCATAGACTGAAACAAGATTTCAGGTTTTCAACCTATATGTGAAGGAAAGAATTGGAATCCTGAAAGTCAAGAGTGTTTCCAGCTGTTTCATAGCTTCCTTCTCCCATTGTGGAAAGGGAAACTGAAGGGAGGTGATGCAGTACTTACAGGGCCACCCTGCCTGGCTTCACAAGTGCTATAGGCAGGTAGCATTCACATTGTCAGCTCTCTGGTGAAGCTAAATAGCAGAAATGGCAGGTTGAACTGCTGGCTGATCTTCCTATCAGTCACTGTTCTGCATGTCTGATTCAGTGTTGTACAAGGACACCTGATTGTTAAGAATACTGAAACCAAATTGTTTTGAGATGAAAAAGAGAGAAATTTGCCCACGCATGTGCCTCATTTAGATTCTTTCCCTGTGTCCAGCCTTTTTTGTCGAAACTGTGGAAATTTGTGTCTTTTGTGTTGGTTTTTTTTTTTTGGCAAAGCGTGACCTACTGCTTATCTGAATTGCATTTGGTTTTCTTCATTCATTTTCAGACTTGAGATTCACAGGAGAAGAGATACAGGGAAAAGGCCAGAGTTGAGATTATTTTGCTCATCTACAGTCACCCTGCCAAAGTCTCCAACTCAGATGTTTGTCAACTGCTGAAATGCAACCTCGTCTGGGTTGTAGTCACTTTTCATTTTTTCAGCATTATTTGGGCTAAATTATGGCAGTGAGCGGGTGCTCTGGGACATAAAATTTACTCTAAGCATTTGCACAACAGAAGTTTAGGCAGATACTTCCTTCTGGAATGCCTGTGATGATTCCAGAGGTGATTGCTCCCCCACCTGGAGCAAACATGAGATCTCTTCATCCACCTCAGGGCAAAGCAAGACAGGGTAGGTTAAACTTCCTTCTAATGAACATTAAACCCACCTGACTGCTGGCAGAGGACTGATCGAGGAGAACTCTGACATTTGGTTCTCCTGATTCAGATGGGGAAGTGTTCACCTCCAGGAAGGGAGTGATAACATGCGAACTGTAATTTCTGCAGAACACACAGGATCACAGTTAGCTTCTGAAGCCCCGACCCAAAGAAGTGAGCAGAAAGTTTTTTGAGGTTGAATTTCTCAGTTGAGAAATGAAAAATACCTATGCCCACGGCAAGTCAGGTAATAAAATGTTTTATTTCTTCCCCAGTGGCCTGAAAAGTTTATTAGAACAGATCATCAAAGTCTGCTCTGACAGCTACTCCCAAGCTCACTAGGACCTAAACAGGCTAGGAGAGAATTCCTTGAGGTGTCCTGGCAATAGTTTTTGATAGCTCTGTTGTGTGGCTGGATGATGCCTGGTTGTCTTGAACTGTGGGCCAGGAATAGCCAGCACACCTCCTAGAAGAGCAAGAGGATTAATAAAAATTAATGTGTTAATTTTACCTTATTGTCTTTTTAATACATATTGATCAGACCTTTGATTTTATAATAAATATTCACCATCTTCCTGTCACTCACAGCAGTATTCCCTGCTGTGAGCTGGTGTGCCATATCTTCTACTTCCTCCCTGTCCTCCTTCCTGTCCTGGCTTTTCTGATCACACTGAATCAGCACCACTGGACTGCAGTGAACTCCAGGGATCTTTCTCCCCATGGAAACCACCCTGGAGAGGATGCTGTTATCTGCCAGGGCTTCCACAGGTTATGGACCTGAGCCATCACCTGGGTGCTGGTTTCAGCATGATCCTTTTGCTCCTTTTGTCGCAGCCTCTGTTTCTTCCTGCCCCAGGCCTAGGTCTGAGTCCACTGTACCTGGACAGACTTTTCCTTTCTTGTTATTTTGGTTAACGTCCCTCCCTTATTCAAAGTAGACTTGGTCCCTCTCTTGGGTTTCTTGTGTGCCACCAAAGGTACAATTAAGTACAAATTCTTTGCTTATTTCAGGTAGGTCCAGAGTGGCTAAGATGTTCATGGGAGCTTCCCTGAGGAGTTCCTGTATGCTGTTGTTGTGCCAGTGCCCCGAGAGGAGGATGGACCTCTGAGCCTTGAAGCTATCAAAGCATCCAGAGCATCTGTGGTGTGTCAGAAAGAAGGCTGAAAAGCTTAGCTGAGCTTGGCTAGGCTGTATGGGGGGCCACAAGTCTGGTTCCTGACACTAGCTTCCCCACTTCCTACTGCATTTCAAATCCCTCCCCTAAAGCAAAGGTCAAGAAGGTGGAAAGAAAAGTCATAGAAAGCAGAAGTCCAAAGCAGTATCCTATGTACTGTTTCAAGTCTTGGAAATGGCTGGACTCTTCTTGCCAAAGTTTTCTGGAAGGATCAGTCAAAATGAGACATCACATCTGGGAAACTTCAGTCCAGACAGATGAAATTCTGCAAGGAAAAATTAATTCAGAAGCAGGTCTTCTAATAGGAAATGTCCAGCCACCTTCGTAACAGGCAACACTGTTAAATTTGATATGACTAATCCTTGGTATTGATTTTGTTGGCTGGCTGTAGAAAGACAGTTTGTCTGAGTCCTGTAATTTAATTCAGTTAATTAGAATAAATGACTACACCGTTTGCCAGGACCCCTGCCTACTTCTTGTTTTCTTTTTTATGTGCACAGTATCACTTGTGCTGCTCTAAGGACCATTACACCATGGAATAAAATTTCCACAAACTGATACTGCCTTTTTATATCAGAGAATCATAAAATGGCTAGGGTTGGAAGGGACCTTAAAGATCATCTGGTTCCAACACCCCTGCTCCTTTTCTGGTTGGTTCCTCCACCATTTGGAGGAGGAAGTTCTCCTCAAAGCACTCAAGGAACATGCTGGAGTGCTGGTGCTTTGCTGTGTTGTCCCTCCAGCAGATGTCAGGGTGATTGAAGTCCCCCATGAGGACCATGGCTTGCGAGTGCAGAGCAGCTCCTGTCTGTCTTAAGAGGGCCTTATCCACTTGGTCATCCTGGTTGGGTGGTGGAGCTCCGTGGACTTCAGCTGATCACTGATGAGAGTGACACCCCCACCTCTTTTGCCTTTCCTGTACTTTCTAAACAGTTTGTACCCAACCATCCCCACACTGCAGACGTCAGAACCCTCCCACCACACCTCAGTGGTACCAGTAACATCACAGCCCTGCAGGCAGGCAGATGGGTGCAATTCCTCTTGTTTATTCCCTCCCCATGCTTGTGCCTTTGCATAGAGGCATTTGAGATGCACTCCCTTGGAAGCAGCTTCACTGGCAGGGCTTATATCTGTCTGTACACAACCTTCCTGTTGGCTTGGGCTTCTCTTCCAGGCCCAGGGCATCTGTCTGTGGCTCTGTCCTTAGTGGAGGAAAAACTTCTCTTGAGCAGAGCTATTGGTTTCACATCTAGCATCACTATGTCATCCCTAGGCTCATCTCTAGTGGATAGCATCTGAATACTATCTCTTTGTGGTTCCTAAGACAAATTTTTAAGTAACCACACTGCATGATTTCCAAGACTCCCTGTGGGGATGACTTGCAAAGACATATATATTGTTTTACAGGTATATACTGCCCCTATCCAATTAAGTTATTTCAGCCACCATACTACTAGTGCTGAGGCTCACAGAGTATCAGGCTTTCATTTTAAGAAGACAAAGTAGCTGCAGTGGGTGCTTACAGTTACTTGGTAAGTCAAAGGCTTAGGATATAAACTTCAGAGCAAAAGAGATGGAGTAGCCTAGGTTTTGTAACCATGTCACATGGCATCTTAAGTCATTCACTGCCTGGACTTGTCTCCTGTCTGAAGTTGGGCTTAAGAGCTGTCAGTCAAAGGGTGTTTTGAAGCAGCTGCAGCATAGATTTTATGATGTTCTTGATTGTCCTGTTTATCAGTTGTGGAGACAGTGAGCTGAATTTGTTCTTGAGCACTGTAAATTATGCTGTGCTAAGGGGCTCTTAGTGTAGAGGCAGGGATGGAAGAAGGTCTTTCTCCCTCTGTCTCTCTGGAGGGAGGAAATTCAATCAGGGAATTATTTTGCTGTATCTAGACAATGGGAAACTTCCTGTATTGCTCACAAAGGGTGATGCTGATTAGCAGAGAATTGGAACATTGAGTGCTTCTCTGGAACAGGAACAAAGGAGAGGTGATGAGGCTGGGATGTGTCTCCACGGTGAATACTGCTATTCGAGGTCACAGCACAATGAGTTCTCTTCTCCCGCCCCATCTCTTCACTCCAGCATCATCTTTTCCCTCATCATCTCCTCACCCAGGGGTTTGGAGACCCTTCTCTAAGGTCTGAGCACTGCTTCTCTCTGAGACAGGGCTAGGAGCCTTCAGGGGCAGCGGAGGGAAGCACAGCTTGACCTCTGTCTTTCTCTGCAGTTGAGTGCTGGGAGCTGCTTGTGGATTCAGGAATGAAGAGGCTCGGAGCTGGGTTGTGCAAGAGGCCTCTGGGCTGGGCTGGGTTTGATGCAAGGCAGGGCATCATGCCTCTGTTCTGAACTTGGGACCTTTCATTGGTGCATACATGCCTCAACAGCGTTGGGACTGATGGAATGGTGTTTGTGTAACACTGTAACATGGTCAGGATGGCAGAGTGCCCACCAGCAGGATGAACCCGTTCCTGTCCCCATTCTGTGTCGCCACAGAGTGCTTCCAAGCCAAAAGATGTGCTGGGAAGTGTACTAAGTGTTCCCACAAAAACCCAGGTAAGACATGCTCAAGTCATGTTAACCCTTGGCTGGGGTTCATTTTGTTAATGAAAATATAGCCTGTGAGATCTTTCTGGTCTCGTCTTTACCTAGGTATCTGACAGGTCTTATATCTCTATCCATATGGGTCTCAGACAAACCACATCTTCAACTTTCCTTAGTGAAGATTTTTTCAAAAAAAGTTGTTTGCTGCCAGAAGCAGCCTGCCCTCACAGCCTTCTGCATTGATCAATGGAATAATTAGTGGCTAGCTGTGAAAAAACCAAAATAAGGACTAGAATGATCTGTGAAGGAAAGGGGATGCTTTACAGAGCAGTCATAGAAAATGAGTTTCTAACACCCTGTGGTGTGGTAAGCATCTGCAACAATCAGCATTTAGAGGCCAAGCTGGAGATTTCTGAGATGAAGTCCAGCTTCACATGCTGCTGGCTTCTTCTGGGCTCTGTGGTTCCCCTCAGGGGACCTTGGAGAGTGCTGCTGGTAGCTGCTATGGTGTGATCCAGCAAGAGAAGGACTTTTCCAGGCAGAAGAAAACTCCACTGGCAGGCAAAGCTAACTACTGCAGACACTACCTTACATAATCCTTGTACAGAAAATAGTCCAAAAGAAGAGCTGTAGCAGAGGTGTAGGCAGGCTTCAGCCAGGCTGTGCTCGATTGGACTAAACCTCAGCCTGGGAAGTCAGAGCAGCCTAGAAGAAGCAGGGAAGGTTAATTCTTATCATAGTTCTCACAGGGTTTGTGCTTTCTTTGCCCTGAGTTGTCAGCCCTGTTGCCTTTGGAGCTCGGGTTCAGTTTGCCCTCTCTGATGAGAGGCTGTCCTGCAGGGTGTGAGCATGGGTAGAGTGGTGACAGTGGCAGGATCCACCACCAGTCCCAGCTGAAGTGAGGTGGTGACTCAGGTCTGGAGCCCAGATGGCAGCAGAAAGATGTGAGTTTGCAGTACGTGCAGGAGGCAGGACAGGGGACACGACGATGACCAGGATGGCCAGTCAGTAAGAGACGCTGCAAGGGACAGGGACATGTGGTGTAGCCCGTGCAGAGACAGGGGTCAGAGAAGTTCCTGGTTTACATGTTTCAAAATCTTAGTATTTGGCTTTCTTTCAGGGAATTTTACAGTGCACTGTTTTGTAACAAACATTTTGTTTTGGTCAGATGCTGATAATTTGATGTATGCATCAATACAGGCTTTAAAAGTAGCTTTGCTTTTCTGTTACACTTCAGCACTGCCGTGAAGTCCATTATGAAATGTTAAGCGTCTACTAAAATGGTGCCATTCTGGGAAGAGTACTGAAACATCTTGACAATGCAATTAACTTCCTCAAACCAAGCTCATCTCATTGATTTTTATTTGTTTGTTTTTTTGTTTTGACTTATAATACTTGGCTTGATAAAAATAAGAAACAAAGCTTAGAGCCATGTGGGACGGAACACACCTTGTATTTCCTGTTGTATATAAACTACATTCTCAAGACCTGAACGTACACACTTATTTCAGTGTGTGGGCCCAGGAAGCAGCCCTGGGATAGTTCAAATGTAGTGGAGAGCATTGCATGAGCAAATTCTTGTAACCCTGGCAACATCCTGCCTTGAAGACCTCCAATTTCTTCCTTTGTCTGTCTTGTTTCTCTTGAATTTATCCACTAAGTCAAATTCCCTAGTCCTCTTACTAAACCAGAAATGTGTGTGCAGCTAAACATTTCAGGTGATTATAAAGATGCCAGTAAGGATGGCAGTGAGAAAGACTTTTTCTACTAATGCAAATATACTACTGTACTGTGTGCTGCAGAATTATTAAGCACACATCTTTGACTTTCTTTCCCCCAGTGTTTATCTTCATGCTTGCCTGTGTGAATGCATCTGAGTATGTTAATATTTGAGTACTTCAAGTTAAAAGCAAGTAAGAATTGCAGTATGAATGAGGAAACTACCTTCTCAAGTGTAGAATGAAGAACCATGGTAATAACAGTGGGGCACAATTTTCCTGGATGTGATTAATAGCAAGCTTCCTCATTAATTACCTAAAAAAAAAAAAAAAAAAAAAAAAAAAATCCCAACGGAACACTTAGCATCATACAAATGAATGCAAGCAAACCTCAGACTTTTGTGTTATGCTTTAAGTGCCTCACTTCAGAACGAGTTGCAGTGTATTTGAAAGACTTCCAGGCTGCTTTTCATTTCTCCTGGCTTCAGGCATCTGCAATGTCTGATAAAGACTTCCTACGTTTGAGCCACTGAGAGTCTCTTCAGGATGTGTTTAGAGAGCCAGGCACTTGTCAGACTGATCAGCAAAGAAAGGGGTAGATCAGCAAAAGAAAATGACAATTTGAAAATCAAGAAGATTATGACTGAAGCCAGAACTGGAGAAAACTGGTACTTATTTAGACTTTGTAGTGTACTTAAAGCAAATAAGAACAGTATAGATTCCCAATAGACATATAAAATAATCAAAAGATAACCTTACAAATATTTAAATGTTACCTTATCTTCAACTGAATCCAGTAGTATTGAGCTTGATCACAAAATGTGCTGATTCCCATAACAAAATTTGAATTAAAAATGCTGAATTGAGTCAAACTAGAAAGTTAGATAATACTTGACCTAGAAGCCTGAAAGAATAACTAAAAGCAAAAAAGATAGGGAATGGGTTAAGACACAACACAGATTTATACTCTCCTGACAGCAGATTGTGCCAGTCTAACCTAATATTATCTCTCATGAGTCAATTAATTTTTGATACAAGGGAAGTGAAGTAGCTCCAGTCTGTCTGGGCTTCAGTGAAACATTTCCCCACTGGAACTGATTAATCAGTCTGGAGTTTTTTGTCTTGGTTAGTGTATGATAGCTAAGGAGATGGCCAGTAAGCAGACAGCAAAGGGCTTGCAGCAGAGGGAACTAATCAATACAAGGAATTAATCAGTGGGAGGAAAGAAAAGATCTGAATTGGATGTGGGGCTGAGAAATGTCTGAGAGTTTGGTAGAACAAGTAGGAACACACTGAGGAACTCTTGATGGGAACATCTGGGAGGCAGGAACAGCCCAGGAACAGCAGGATGACCTTAAATCTTGACTTAATAGGCAAATAATGAAATTGTAAAAGTCAAAATTACAATGTTGCTAAGTAGCAAAAATTCCTGTTGTAAGCTGGAATTCATCATCAGGAAACAAAAGAGGAAGGAACAAGACCTTGTTATACTAAACAGCTGCAGAGTGAACAGGTTGAGATGCAACTGCAGGAAGGCCAAGAAGGGCCTTTGGCTGGATCTGGCAGAGGCTGGAAAAAGTCTTGTTTACCCTGTGTGAACCACTAGTAAGTTCCTATCTGAAAGACCACACACACTTGTGATAATCCATCTTTTCTAAAGTGTAGTAGGCAAGGGGAGAGGAGGATAAGAAAGGAAAACCCATTTTCTGACAGGTGACCAAAGACCTTGTTGCATTTAACTGCTGATACAAGAGCAACTGAAATAAACATGGACAGGAATAATTTCAAAGTGGAAATGAACTCCATGATTCTAACTAGTAACTGGTTTCCAGGAGGAAAGAAGTTATGTACTTCTCTGTTTATGAAAAAATATATATGTTATGGCTGATAAAGATGAAAGAAGACATAATCTGACAGTCCAAGAAGGTCTTTCTAGTCTTTTCTTCATCAGTCTCCACCCATGGTCTTCTCCACCTTCAGGAGAAAAAGCATTTAGGTAAAAATTCACAAAGTTCTCATGTCTTTCAAATGGGTGTGAAATGGCAATAGACAAGGAGGCATAGTTAATATCTGTCTAAGTATTCATCTCATCAGATATCCAGTAGGGTTCTTTCTTTGTAAAAATTTTCCCATTAAAATAAACCAGAACAGTGTGTACATAATGCAGTTTCTCAATTGCAAATAGTAAACAATGAAGAAGTGTTCTTTATATCTTTATATAATCACTCATTCTTAATCACTCATTCTTCTTAATATGTTCAATATTACTGGTCTAAAAATCTAATTTGTAAAGCATGGGTGAGACTGTGTAGAGGTGTGTTATAATACACAGGGACACACAGGGGTAGGCAACTCTCAGCAAGACAAGAGGGCACGATCTTAAGTTGTGCCGGGGGAGGTTTAGGTTGGATATTAGAAAGAATTTCTTTACAGAGAGGGTGATCAGACATTGGAATGGGCTGCCCCGGGAAGTAGTGGATTCTCCGTCCCTGGAGATATTTAAAAAGAGACTGGATGTGGCACTCAGTGCCATGGTCTGGTAACTGCAGCGGCAGTGGATCAAGGGTTGGACTTGATGATCTCTGAGGTCCCTTCCAACCCAGCCAATTCTATGATTCTATGATTCTAAGTGCTATTACAGAAGAGAATCACAGAATCATTTTGGCTGGAAAAGACCTGTAAGATTATCAAATCCACCAGTTAAGCCAGCATTTCCATGTCCACCACTAAACCATGCCCCTAAGCACCACATCTACATATCTCTTAAATATCCCCAGGGATGGTGACTTTACTTCTTCCCTGGGCAGCCTGTTCCAGCCCTTTTGGTGAAGAATTTTTTCCTAATATCCAACCTAAACATCCCCTGGCACAAATCAAGACCAGTTCCTCTTGTCCTATCACTTGTTAGTAGAAGGAGACTGACCCCCAGCTGGCTACAACCTGCCTTCAGGTACTTGTAGAGACTGATAAGATCTCCCCTCAGCCTCCTTATCTCCAGACTAAATAACACCAATTCCCTCATATGCTCCTCATAAAACTTGTACTCCAGACCCTTCACCAGCTTCTTTGCCCTATAGGATAGGAACAGGCTGTATAAGAATGCATAAATGATTTAGATGCTCTCAGCTATGAGTGCTAGGTAAAGCCAGTCTGTAAATACCTATTTCCTTGTGTCCTTTTTTAGTCACCTCGTGACACTCTATGTGTCCAATGTAGACCATAATGGCTTGATGGAACCAAGTCTTAATGGGGATGGGGATGCTAACAGAAATGTTTGCCTACTGCAAAAGGTGAGCTGAAAAAGGAGAGGTGCTGCAGGACACAAATGCCAAGTTTGCATTGGACAAAATTATTCCTGACACCCAGGTTGTTTATGAATCTGCTGCATACTTTTATAGTTTGCAAAGTGAGATACTGGCATGCTGAAATGAAAAGTAATTTTATTTAAGTAATAAAAAGTAATTATTTAAGCAATTTAAGTACTTTAAGTAAAAAGTAATTTTATTTATTGAGATTTACAGGCAGCACCAACTTCTCTTCACTGCTGGGTGGTGCTGCAGTTTTTAGAATTTCAGAATTTTAGAATTTCAGTTTCTCTATGAGTTTAATAAAAAAAAAACAACCAACCCTGCATTAAATAACTCCACATAGTAACTTAAATAACTGTCCATCATAGTTATTTCTTACTCTTGTAAGTAGAAAATGTTTCTAAATCCCTCATGCAATTATTTCATTCTTTTGGTCTCTGTAATGGCTTCTATTTGACTGTCAGGAGGTCATTATGGTAAAGCCTTTTCATTTACAAGAAACAACAAAAGCATTGATGTTACTTCCAGGAATGATGATAAAATTGTTCCACTGGGGGGTTTCGTATGTGCAAGTAATTACTTTTATATTTAGAATCGGAAATGATAATTTGAAATCAGAATGTCTAATTAGTGCTAATGAATTTTAATTTCTGATAAGTGAAGTATTCCCAAGGAAAATACAGATGTTAGAACTACAGTGAATGAAGTTTAAGATGCTTCTGTAACTGTAATCCAGTAAATTTAAAAGCATGAAAACATGATAGTACTTCTTTAATTGCTTAAAATAACAGTGCAAATAATTTTTTCCTAATATCCTGTTTTACTAAGTGAAAAAGCTTCATACTTCTGGGAACACCTACTAGTGGCCTTCCAGGACTGAAAGGGGCCTACTGGAAAGCAGACTTTTTAAAGGGGTATTTATCAATAGGACAAGGGGTAACAGATTAGGTTTACAATAATTATTAGGAAGAAATTTTTTCCTCTGAGGATGGTGAGACACTGGAACAGGTTGCCCCAAGAGGCTGTAGACACCCCCTCCCTGGAAGTTTTCTAGGCCAGGTTGGATGGGGCTTTGAGCAACCTGGTCTAATCAGGTTTGAACTAGATGATCTTTAAGGTCATTTCCAACACAAACCGTCCTGGGATCAGCAAACTCTCTGTTTGTGCTGTCATTTTTAAATTCAAAAAAGCATAAAACATCTTTTAGATTCAAGATATGAATGATCATTTCAGTTCATATCCAGGTAGCTACAGTGGCACATGTCTATACCCAAACAAGCCTTTTGCTTATAGCCCAGTTCAAAACCAGCTTTATGAATAGCTCACACCTAACTTTGGCTGTTCTGAAGTCCCAGGTCAGGAGAGAAGCAAAGTTTGGATTAATCTGAGATGGCAATTGTTTTTCAAACAAAGCTGAGCTGGAAAAAAATCTTAGCCATTACAGTGCCTGAATTTTCCGTGTCATTGTCTGTATATGAACATAAAGGAATGATGCAAGGAAAAAAAAAAAAAAGAACTTTTTTGATGGCACCTGTCTTCCTGAGTTTCTGGGAAGCTTTTTGAAGATAAATTCTCTCAAGATCTCTGCTTTTATTCCAGATGTGGGACAATGAGGAAACACTTTTCCCTTCAGGGAGTTTGGATTAATTGTTATACCTCTACATAACAAGAGGGCATGGTCTCAAGTTGTGCTGGGGGAGGTTTAGGTTGGACATTAGAAAGAATTTCTTTACTGAGAGGGTGATCAAGCATTGGAATGGGCTGCCCAGGGAAGTGGTGGATTCTCCGTCCCTGGAGATATTTAAAAAGAGCCTGGATGTGGCACTCAGTGCCATGGTCTGGGAACTGCAGCGGGAGTGGATCAAGGGTTGGACTTGATGATCTCTGAGGTCCCTTCCAACCCAGCCAATTCTATGATTCTATGAGGGCTTTTGGATATTTTTCCTCAAGAAGTAAGAGGCATATACTGTAGCTTGTCTGCAACCACCACTGGTCTTCTAGAGAGCAGGTTGTGGATGCAGTCCCTGGATTTCATAGAATCAGAATAGTTTGGGTTGGAAGGGACCTTAAAGATCATCCAATTCCAACTTCCTTGCATGGGCAGGGACACCTCCCACTAGACCCCATCCAACATAGCCTTGAACATCTCTAGGGGGGGGCAGCCACAGCCTCCTTGGGCAACCTGTTCCAGTGTCTCACCACCCACAAATTAAAGAATTTCTTCTTTATGTCTAGCTTAAACCTCCACTCTTTCAATTTTAAACCACTTCCCCTTGTTCTCTTGCTACACAGCTGTGTAGAAAGCCCTATCTCAGTTTTCTTGTAATCCCCCTTCAGATATTGGAAGGTTGCTATAAGGTCACCTCAGAACCTCCTCTTCTCCAGGCTGAACAACCCCAACTTCCTCAGTCTGTCTTCATAGGGGAGGTGCTTCAGCCCTCTGATCATTTCAGTGTTACTCCTCTGGACACATTCTTATTTTGGTAGCTCCAGAACTGGACACAGTGCTCCAGGTGGGGTCCCACAAGAAGTGTTTCTGCAGGCCTCAGAAGTGAGGACTGCTGTAATTTTCCTCCTTTCCCTCACCAAAACTGTGGCACAGGTGTTGTGACACTCCATGTTGGAATCATCACATCCAATAAATTTTAGCTCCTGCCTGGCTTCAGTAAGTTCAATGTGCTGTTTTTCCCCAGCCCTGCCAGTGATGGCTCATCCTGAAAAAGACAGGGTAAGGTGAAGCAGATCTACAGAACTGAGGAATAAACACTCTCCACTCCCTCATGGAGGATAATACACCTTTATTGCCAGAAAAACACCGAAGAATAAAAACACACAGCAAATCAAAAGCCTCTCAAAGGAAATGAATAGGGAGATGTTATTTTTGTGTCTTCATTCAAGATACATGTTCAGAGTGGAATACTCTTAAAGGCTGATGCTTTGCTTTGAAATAACCCATGCTCACTGACCCTCTGGGTGTGCTGCAAAAGACATTTAGTGAAGGCAGCACAATGAGAGAGATCATCCCCCTATTTCTCATGGCCACAGAGAGGGGAGAGAAGCTCTTGAGAGTGTTTATGACAGAGTTCCACTTGTAGTTCAAGTACTATTTTGTCAATATGTTTTGTGTTCCTGTTGTACTCTGGAGTGCTTGCTCACTCAGATCCCTGCATGCTGGCCAAAGACCATCCTTGAACTTCCCTGGACAATCTAAGTAGCTGATGAGCTTCCATGGGTGGTGAGACACAGATGGACAGGAAAGGTGGGAGACAGCAATTGCAGAAATAGCAGGAGCCTTTGCAGTGTCAAGATTTCAGCAGCCAGGCAGCAAAAGGGGGCTTGCAGAGGAGGGTGAAATGGGCAGTGAATGAAGGAGCTGAAGAAGTTTTTTTTGTAGAATAATTATATGCACCTAGAGGTACTTGAAAAATTTCAACAAAACAATGCTTCCTGGCTTCTCTGGAGTGGCAGAAAAAACAGCATTTTCTTCAAAATTGAGAGAGAAGGCATCCTGACTGCAAGTCAGCATGGCTCCTGGGACCTGGGGCTCCAAAGCCACTGAGAAGGTGCTGTTCAGGTATTCCTAGATTTCCCTGTCATGTAACATCATAGAAAAACTCTTCATACTTGAAATCCAATCAAAAACTAAAAGGCTTCAATCACACCTCACTTTCTCCCTAAGTTAGCTTTTTTCAGTCAGACACCTGTTTTCCTAGGCAAGCAGTCAACTGGGAAATTAAGATGCATTTTAAACAGAATTCAGTTTCTAGGTACAATCAGTGACAGAAGCACACAGATTGAACAAGCCATTCCTTGTCATTGCTCCTTGAATGCTACTGGTGCTTGGGAAGCTACCAGCAGTGGTATAAAGGTATTTTCTCCTTTAGAAAAAGACTTTCAAACCATGAAAGCAATGGCAAATCCAGCAAGCTGGCAGATCTGGAGGAAGATATGTGTGTGTGCAGGCAAAAAGTAATCAGGGGAAAGGACAGTACCTTAACCTTGCAGCAATGTTCTGAGGGCTGTAAAGAACTTTGTATTTAATTATGCTTTTCCTGCACAACTGCTTTATCCCCACAAAAGCAAATAAACCATTTAATTTTTTTCTTAAAATGTCTAGCCACTCTACCAACAATGCCACTTATTATGAAGTATACTGCTTGCAGTTGGAGCACAAACAATTTTTGAAAATACAGATCATAGTCAATTGCAAGATTGTTTTCTGGCTGTGCTTCCCCCCTTCTCTTCTCCACCCACCAAGCCACCTTCCTTCTCCTTCCTGCCTTTATTAGCTCTCCAAAAGCTAGAGCTTGCTTGGAAAGTAATTCATGGCTTCTTTTAATGCAGTCTGGGAGGTTAGCAGGGTTGCCACCACGTGCTGACAGCTCTGCACAGCACACTTGTTGGGTTAGCCCATGATCTGCTTGTCAGCATCAATATTCAACCTGCAGCACTTGTGGAATAAACCAAATAATTTTACCTCTTGAGCCTGGACAGGAGATACCACAGGAGTAGATGGGAAAACCACTGGAAAGCCACTCAATGAGCCTGCCTTCTTGCTAGATCACTTCTTCCATTTGCAGGGTGATGGTCCCTCACTGCTGTCCCTCATGCATGCATCTTTGACATTCACCTCCTGCAAATATACACTCTAGCAAGCTTGTTCACAATAAGCAAATACAAAAACACTCTGGAAAAAAAATGATAATAATAGTAATAAAACAAGATGAAATAAAATAAACAATAAAAACCAATAATGATGATGTTAATAACAGCAACAATAATAAAATAACAATAACAACAATAGTAATAATAATCCCCCCTCTTGCTGCTGCAGGCAACAGCATCACACAGTCCATTTTAGAAACATACCAGGCTTTGGCTTAAGAATGACAATTTTTTGTCCCCACAACTGCAACAAGAAGGTTGTTCTAAAACCTCATTTCTTTGATCTCTTGAAGCCTTTATCAGGCCTCAATGACAGTTACATGCCATCAAGAATGTGATGATATATATACATAGCCTGTGGTCAATTTATTTTCAAATGTATACTGTGCAAATCTTATCATTGCCTGATTGCCCCCAGCTCAGGCTTCTTCTCTCATCTATTTCTTCAGCTGTAAGCTTGTTAGAGGACAAGACTGTTGCATTTGTCATAAGAACTGTGAGTACCTCAGGAATTGAATGAATAATGTGTTGCACTAGTAAAGACTGAATATGGACTTCAAAAGGTCAAACAAACTGGAATAAAATCATTAAGTAGCACAGCTTGTGAATAAAAATGAAGCAATTTTAGTAACTAAAGCTTAGTAAAAATATGGGTGATTGTCTATTTACGTAAGAAATGCGCCAATAGAAGAGAGACAGAATAAGGTGTATCAGATAAGGAGATTAACAGGTAAACAGAACCAGAAGGACTTCTGAAAAAGAGTAAACTATATCAATGAATGTGGTGGGCTTACCTTGACTATCTGCCAGGTGTCCACCTATCTCCTACATCAACAGGACAGGGGGAGAAAATTTGAAGAAAACTGATGAGTTGAGATAAGGACAGGAGGATCACTTACCAATTGATGACAAGGGCAAAACAGTCTACTTGAGGAAATAAATTTAATTTATTGCCAAGTAACTGTCACAGAGTAGGATATGAAGAAAAAAACCCAACACCTTCTCTCTCCCCACCCCCTTCTTCTCAGGCTCAACTTCACTCCTCATTCTTCTGCTTCCTGAATGCTGCAAGAGAACTGGGGTTGGAGATCATGGCTGAGACAACATGGTGAACTGGTGTCCTTCCCCGGCTCCGGTGTGGGGTTTCTCCCATGGGATACAGGCCTTCACAAAATTCTCCATCATGGATCCCTTCCACAGGATGCAGTCCTTCAGGAATGGGCTGCTCCAGCATGGGTCAAACACAGGCTAACAGGTCCTGTCAGAAAGCCTCCTCCTGTCTGGGCTTCTCTCCATAAGCAGGAGCTCCTGTCAGGAGCCTTCTCCAGAGTGGGTTTCCACAGCCTGCAGTTTCCTTCAGGGCACGTCCACCTGCTTTGCTGTGGGGTGCTGCAGGTGGTGATCTACTCCTCTGTGGACCTTAATGGGCTGCAGGGAGACAGCCTGTGTCACCATGGTCCTCACCATGGGCTACAGGGAAATCTCTGCTCTAGAACCTCCTTCCTCACTGACCTTGGTGCCTGTAGAGTTCTTTTTCTCACTTTTTTCCACTTCTGTCTCTCATCTGTTGAGCAGCATTTTTTTAGCATTTCTTTAATACGTTATCATAGAGGCGCTACCACCATTGCTGATGGTCTTGGAGCCATCTGGAACTGGCTCTGTCCAACGTGGGGGCAGCTTCTGGTATCTTCCCATAGAAGCCACCCCTGCAGTCCCCCTTCTACCAAAATCTTGCCATGTAAAGCCACTACACTATAACAGGAGAATAATTTGAAACAGCTAGTAGGAAAGGCACTGACTCATATTTTTCCCACTTGGGGATTTAATTTAGAAAACGCAATTTTTTACAGCCAAGAACTCCTACCTCGAGTTGACAACCTGTATATACACAATATTTCTTAATGTCAGGCTAAGTGACTTTGAAAGTGATGTCCTGGCTCCACAAGCATGTTGGCTGCAATGAACAGTGCACTTCCAGCAGTGCAACAGAAAGGACAACTGGCCCAGGGGCTTCCCAACTGTTCTCCAACCTTCTCATTGGCCTTTTCAGAAATAACACATACTCATACCAATTATTTCATCTATACGAATTTTGTTTTGATTTTTTTCAGATTGTATTTTAATACTTTCCCCCCCACTTTCATTAACTTTTTTCTGTATCAAGATTCTTTTGCACATCCATATTTGTTTGAGAAGTGTTTGGGAAACACATGATTTATGCAGGGAATGAATAAGCCAGAATGCAATAAAACAGTGATGCTGTATGGCTGCAGCTTGCAGACCACAAGAGATGGAAAGGCATGGCATACATCATACACACTAAAACATTCATCAACACCTTCAGTGATGAGAATTAGACAGGGTGAAAGTTGGGACATAGCTGGGAGTGAGGGAAACTGAAGAAATTCTTGGGATTCTTCGGGAACTTCCCTCACAAGGAGTTACAGGGTTAGATGGGGTAAAATTAACAAAGGACTGCAAAAAAAGAAACCAGAAACACACCAATAATAAATTAAAGTTTCCAACCTGAGAAATGGCAGTTGTATCTGTATGCTTCTGTATGTGCAGCAGGGCAACAGTGGTGAATTAACCCAATTAACTGTTCCTATTACTGCTGCCAGCAGTATAGAGAATAAAATGAAATGCATTAAAAACACTTAACTTAACAATCAATGTTATTTTGTATAGGAGGCTCTACAATAACAATTTCCCTCCTTCTAAATGCAAACCAAAGGAAATCCTTTCTAGGACTTTATAAAAAGTAACAAGGAACAGCACTTCACACACCCTTGGGATTTGTGGAGTATTTATTAGCAGTGAGTTATCTAGCTGATATTTTGTAAATGGAATCAGAATAGCTTTGAGTATCTTCTCAGTCTTTGAAGAAGCCTCTTCATAGTCTTTTGAAAATGGGAATAGAGACCGGAATAATAATGTTTTGAAATAATTATGTTTTGAAAAGTGCTGAGGCTGTGTTAGTCCAACAGTACTGGAGCAGTAGCTGCTTGCTCCATCTCTCTGAATCTCTGTGACTCTCGGTTCCCAGGCTGCACTGTGAACACTGAAGCTACATTTTCATTAACTATTTCAGTACACAAGTGAATCAGGCTCAAAGAATGAACCTGCCAACGGTGTCTTGTCCTGATGTCAGTCACTCCTTTTACCCGCTGAGCTGGAGCAGTTTTCCTTGTGAAAAGATATGTGGCACATAATTTTAGAAGTAGAAGGCTGCTTCTTAATACAATAATATGTATTGTTTGTCCATTGAAAATAAATATGTGTATTAAAGGCCCTGACCTCCAAATTCAAAGATGTTGAGAGGAATACATGTAGACTTTTATGTAAAGGCCATCAGCTTGGTGACATTATCAGCCAGCTTCAGGTAATGATATGAAATCACTGCTCTTTATTAGCCTGGATTCCAAAGAAACTAAGCTGATTCTCTGTTACTGCACAGCTATTTCCACCACCATCTTCCTTCTCAAAAACTTTCAAACTTGTGGTTCAGTTTTGACCAGATTAGGCAGCCTGCTGGAGGCCTCAAAGAGCTTGCAATCCCACTCAACTCCTTACCAAGGGAAAGATGTTCCAGCCTGAGCAGAAATGGTACAAGCTGCCAGAGGATCCACATGAAGACTGAAGGGATGCCCTGGCTGTCTTCAAGGTCTTCAGTGATTTATGTTTCATGGCTGAATTTCAGTTGCAGGGTGCACAGGGTCAGTAACAACAAAGAGTTCTCTCTTCTGCCAATGGTTGGCTACTAAGGAGATTATCTGGCGTTTAATACTTACTAAAAAAAAAATAAAAACAAAACCTTGGCTTATTGCAGCTTTTCTCAAAATTCATAAGATTTTTTTCCCCTTGGAGGGTTCTCTCACATCTACTGATATGGTGAGTTCATGCTGCAGCCTTCATGCAATGCAGCTGCCCCATAAGACATAGATCCATTAGAAACCAAAATCCATCACTTCTGAAACTACTTGAATTTGTTTGTCAAATACTTTCTCTACAGCTCTTGGCAAGCACAGTGTTAGCATGTACCATCCATCACAGCTCTTCCTCTCTTCCACCTCTGTTTTATCTGATGGGCCATTTGTACACTGAAACCCAGCAGAAATGTTCCCATCTTACTCTTTTGTGGCACAATTTGCTCATGAAAGGGAAAACCAACCAACCAACCAACCAACCAAAAAAAAAAAAAAAAAAAAAAAAAAAAAAAAAAAAAAAAAAAAATCCCAACCCAAAACCTGACAGCAGAATTCACTGCTGTAATTTAGGGAGGGTTCAGCAAAATTAATGAGGTGCCATCACCAAGGGAACATGGATGTTTTCTGCATAATTACTACTATTTATACAGCCATCCAGTCCAATGTATTATTTTCATACACTTGAAGCAAGAAGGAGGCTCTTTTGTGTTGATGTGCATGCATAAAACATATCCGTGTCAGGGCACACCCTATAGGAAATTAATAGGGACCAGTTTAAAGGCACGGAGCAGCTGCCTGTCAGTTTTCAAGGGAGTGAGGCGTGAAAAGAAACCAGGATGTGAACTAAGAGGCCATTTGCTTCATCATAATATCCCATTGTTACTAATTGACAACAGCTGCATGGTAAGTTGAGTGACAACCACTTCTGGAACGAAACGACTCCACCTGAATTGAATGGATAGGGTCCTAAAAAGGGCAGATATGCCACAGAAAGAAAAATCACATCCCTGTCTACTCCTACAAAGGAGGTCAGTTTCTTGATCAGCTGTTTATGGTACCAGTGCTTATTATCGTGTAATGTCAGTACAGGTATTTTTCTATTTAATTCTTTATATGACATAATGAATATTAATGTCTGCAGGCTGCATTTGTAGACTAAAGGGCAAAATGTTTTAATGTGCTATAATTAAGCTTATTTTAAGTGAGTAATATATAAAAATAATATAATAAATATGTAAGCATATAAAATAATAGAAAAATTGTAAAATAAACCAATATAATATATATATATACACGTAATACAAATTAAGCAGGCCGAATTTTGTGGGCAGGGCTGTGTGTGCATGTGTGCTAGAATATATCTTAACTTTTTTTGAAGAAATGTTGTTACAAGTGAAAATCAAAACATCTACTTATTCTCACCAGTACAATCATCAGCCCCTCAAGTCAAAGAGAAATCATTGTCAGAGTTTGGTTCTATGCTGCTGGCAAGACGTATTGACATTTTCCAAACTGATATTAGTACCAAAAACTCCCAGATGTTTTATATTGTCAATGGAAGTGAGAGAGACATAACATCATCTTAAAGGTGGGTAACCACAGGAGGCTTTGTACTGACAGGGCAGGGTGAGAACAAACACTGTTGGATAGGATAGAGTATGTGAAGACCACCAGCACTGACTGAATGTAGATCTGATCCACAACACTCTGATATCACACATTTCTGGTGGCCTTCATGGACTTTTCCTGGGCTGATATGGAGCATTTGCTTTAAATGACACTAGTTAGGCCAAAGTGAGCCAACAGTGGTAAGGCAGCACTTTGTCTTCCTTTCAATGCCCTCTTTGCCCTACCCAAGAAAAGTGACCATCTTTTAAGGTAAGGTGTCTTACATGATTCTCTTCCACCCCATTTGATCCAACTTAAATCTTTTTCTATGAAAGGAATGTGCCTGGCTTGTGTCACATCCAACAGGGCACCCTTGGCTTGGAAAGGGAATATGTGCCTTTTTCTACAAATGACTACTGACAAAAGGGCTCCAATATAAAATAAAAAAAACAACCAAACAACAATTTGCAGCTGTGAGAGAGGCTCTGTTGCTCTACAGTGTCTGAATTTCAAGCTCCATAGGAGAGAAACTGGAAGAGGAATTGAAAAGAGGGTTTCTGATGTTAGGAAAGTGTCTCTAATGTATTAGCTAAAGGTCTTTTCAGCACAACTTGAATCCACAGTCATGGCCTTGATTTCCACAAGAGAGATCTTGCAGTATAAAAAGAAATTTCACCTATTTTTCCCTTCTAGGCCACCCGAGAGTGTATCTTTTATCCTGTGGCATTCTCTGTAATAAGAAATGCAGTCAGCATTTGCCCCTGGAAGAACACTGCCCTTTACTGTCTTGACCAGTAACACTGGGAGTGTTGGGTTCTCTCTTCCTTCTCACAGAAATGTGGATGATGGAGAAATTTTGACGTGTTGAGGTTCACATCCACTAGGCAAGCCCTTGAAATCCTCTGCCCACATGAAATCCAGCATGCTGGCAACTCAGAGCATCACTACCCTGTCCTCCTGCCTTGGGGCTGGTGCTGCAGAGAGTAGAAGCTGCAAGCTGGATCTGCAAATGCTCAGCCATTCCTTGGCTGCCCCAGGGAGGCCAGGTGATGTCCCCTCACTTCTACTGCTTGTTGAAGGGCATGAGAGTCAGGAGACATCAAAGCCACCTCAGACACTGTCTCTGCCTCCTTCCTTTGCCACTTCCATTGCCACTGCAGCTACATCTGGTTTTCAAACTGTGGGGGAGATGGGGAGAGCTTGGGTGAATGGGAAGAAGGGGTAGGAAGAGAAGATATTTTTCTCAATTCTTTCTTGTGTCTCTCCTTGTGAGAGTAAAAACCTGGGAGAATTCATACCTGTTAAGAGAACAAGAAAATGTCTGGGCCTCCTTTAGGAGGTTTTGAAAAGGGAGTTTGGAAGGGATCTTAGGGATGAGGCTGGGCAACAAATTCAGTGAATGTAACAAAGCCCAACCTCTCTCTTAAAAACTGAAAATAGGGATTGTTTCTTGTGATTTTGTAAACTTCACAGATGGGACAACAGAATTCAATGCAAGCTGCTGAAAATCAGCAACTGGAGGATCTGAACCATGTTAAAAGCTGGAAGTTAGGAGGATGTGCAGCAGCTGCGGGCAGTGTGTTGTTGTCCAGTCAGTGGACCAACCTAATAGAGAGTGTTAATGGGCAATAACTCATCTATTAACTTATATATTAAATATATAACTTATATATTAAAGCACTCTCTAAATCCAGTCCCTTTGGCTGCTTATAAATTAATAAATTAATTGCTATGAGGTGGCAGAATTTGAGAATAACTAATGGTATTTTGAACATGTAGAAAACAATGAAATTTCTTTATTTAGAACAAATGGTGTGTATTAAGTTGTTTACTTTTGATTTGCTAGAAGAAATTTTTAAAAAAGCATTTGGTAAAGAAAATAACTCCTTAACTCCCACCCACATATTTGATTTGGGAAACCTGCATAATAAGAGTTACTGCAAAGGGATACACACCCACAAAACATCTGTATCTGCTGCTTATGTAGTTGAAGTTCCCATGCACATATCTGGGTGACCTCCTAATAAACTTCATAGAGAATTATGATATTTGAAAAGAATTTCCATGGAAAATGATCTTTTTTAAAGAAAGACAGACTGTAACTATAGAATTCTGGTGGATAACTTTTAAAACTACAGGGAAAATAAAATTCAACAGGAATTACCATAAAGCACACAGAATTTGACAGAGCTCAAAAAATGTTCTCTAGATTCCCTTTAGCTTCTTTCCAGTGAAAGGCCTATTTTATCAAGGTTATACCAGCTATCCTTGTGCTTTTTCATAGCTGGAAGGCATGTTAACAAACCTATCAGCTCTCAGATGCTCTTGTTCTTGCACTTTTCCCTTTCCCTGCAGGGCAATGCTCCCTCCCTACCCCAGAGCTGTGGCAGTCCTGTTCCACAGGCTGCTCCTCTTTCTCCCCACAGATTCAGGATGATTAAAGCAATACTCTCTCCCCTGAGGTCACGTCTCTATAAAACAGCAAAATCCTTGCTTCTGACCCAAACTCCTCAAGGGAGGCTTCCTGGCCACCCTAGCTGATGCAGCATTGCATTTCCTTGAGGCTGTCCTCAGCCTTTGCCTCCTTACACCACCAGCTCAGGAGCTTCTGCTCCACCATCCTGGGGCCACTGCTCTGCTTCCCCTTGCTCTTCTGATGGAGGACCCATGCTGGTGGGTGTCAGGGAGATCAGGACATGAACAACCAGTGTGGGATTTCTCCCATTAGGTGACAGGGTGCTTTGCCAAGAGAGGGAACTATGGAGTGAAAAATAATTTCATTAACTTGGTGGGCATTCAGGAATGACTGTTGAGATCAGAAAAATAGTTGGTGGAGTAAGAGAATCCTTTCCCTTGTTGGTTCAAAGACTGTTACATCTTCACAATTTGCCAGAAATTGCCAACCCTTCTTTCACTCCTAAACCATGAATCCAGCTGGCCTAGTACCCTGAAGCCTCCAACGGGTTCTCTCTACTGTTTTGGAAATTGTGGTGAAATCAGTAACTGTCAAAGATGAAGTTGCTATGAAAAGGATGAATTAGGCCCAAAAGGTGGCAGAATTTAACAGAGATAGCCATGGATTAGTTGGCTGGAAAACCCTAGTGAAAGGGGTGAGGCAAATTGGGACCCCTTCCTGTTCCTTTCCCTCCTTGAATGTTGCAAAGCCCTTAAGGGCAGAGGTATGATTTGGAAAGTCCATGTCATTCTTCTTACCTTGTTCTTCCCCTGTACCTTGCTGTCTCTTCAGCCTTAGGTCTAGCTTCTTCAGCTAGATCCAGCTTTCCTCCTAGATCTGTACAGACCTGAAAGGCTATAGGTGCTGATGTTTGGGAAGTAGGCACTTCGTATCTGAAAGCAGGAAGGGGCAAACTACATGTGTAACTTGCTTGACAAAAGATTATTTCAGTGGTCATTTCTGGGCAGCCAGGTTTCTTGTGACAGCTTTCAAGTCATCTCTCAGCTCTCACGAGCTGAAGTTCATAGCCTCCAGAGGGCTGTAGCTTGCTGTAATCTCAAGTTTTTTTGTCTTTAAGCATTTCAGGTTTGCTCTACCTCCACTCCACAGGACACAGGAGGTTCTTCCCTGCCTTTGGCATACTGGCAGAAGCTGCCTGGCACAGGGACAGCCCCTCTTCCTCTCCTGTTCAAAAGATCATTTGAGTAATAATGCCTTAACAGAGGGAGCAAAAAGAACATTTCAAGCACTTTCATTTAAGTACTTGGGCCAGGCACTCTCACCTCTCAGCACTGAGTTCATTTGGGACAATATTTTAGTCCCATCAGGGAAGTCTTGGCAGGGAAGCAGCCCACAGCACCTATGGTGCCTGTGGTCCAGGTAGCTCATGCAATTTGCAAACTGGAAAAAACTCTTCTGGTTCAGAAGGGGAAATCACACTGGGACAGCCTGCACTGCTGTGGGGACAGGGGTTCAGCTGTGATTTTAACTTCACTGCTCAGCATGCCTTGGTCTCAGAAGTTGATCCAATTTCACAGCAGTTCTGCTCCCTGGGTGCCCAGTGCAGCCCTCCTTGGGACTGATCCTACCTGCAGTCCTGCATAACACATGCTGCTTTGTTTGTCTCCATTCGTTGCAGCAGCTTTCCAGAAGAAATCCTGAGTCTTCTGGAGGAAGCTGGCAGAGCACTTGGTTAACTTCACCCATAAATAAGGGAAGCCCCACACGTCATCTGTGGGAGGTAGCTCCCTTTGCCCAGCATCAATTTTTCTGTCTTTAATAAAATGGTTCCACTCTGCAGCTAGGACAGAGGAGCGGGCAAACCTGTGGCAAGGCCAGCTTCTCCCCAACTTCTATTTGGGAGGGGCCTTTAAAAAAGGCATTTAGAAAATGCACTTGCCTTCCTTTTCATGCTGTATATATTCAAATTCATAAATACACAGCAGTGCTTAGAGATAAAGAAGTAGGCAAGAATGTCCCAGTAAGTAGAGCTAGCAAAGGAAGCAGAGATTATTTTCAGCATGTATTTGTGTTTCAACTTTGGAATAGTATATGAAATATTTATTCTGCTGATAAAACTTGGAACACTGTGAACTGAATAAAAGGTTGTTTATGTCTGTTAAAAGGGATTTAGAAAACTGAATGTGTAGTGAACTGCTTGACTGGTGTTTTCCTTGGCGTAAGAAATTTTGCCTTTTCTTGATTTGGTTGCATCATGCTCTGTATGTATATGAATTTTATATATAGACACCAAAAAGAACTAATGAAGAGGAAATGCCTCTGCTGTCAATGGGAATGAGATAAGAAACTACTGAGTTTGTTCCCTCACAAACTCTTATTTGCATGTATTTTGTGGTAGATTCAACACAGTACAAAAATAAGAGCTTGCCTGTAAAGAGGGATAAAAGTGAACTGGATTCCCATCTAGAAATGAGAAGAAAAATAGAAATCACATGTCACACCTCAAGCATACTAACTCATAGTACATTCCCTTTCTCCTGAAGCACAATTGCCTTGCATTATTCTGATTTTTGTATCTACATTTATCTTTAACTGCAGAACAAAAGCTGTATTTCATTTTCTCCTGCTTGCCAATCCTGCCTCAGAAGAACTTTGTAGTGCCCATGTTTGCCCTCTGGTCTTTGGAGCACAGGAGGTGCTGGTCCTGGCTGAGGCAGCCATTACAACTGCTTCAGGAAAGCACTGAAGCCAGGAGAAACAGAAGCAACTTTAACACTGCTTGACTGCCCTGGATTTGATTTAAAGACATTTTTACATTGAAGAATAATTGCTCAGATTTGTTGTAGATAACAGATGCTCGTTCCTTCAACCAATACATCTGCACTTCAAGATGTCAAGATAATTATAAAGGATAAAACTTCCCAGAGAATTCAGCTGGCAAGTCTTTCTACCTCTGACCCTATTTTGTAGGCACAAGAAATTTGTACCTGTTGCATATCACTTATTAAATCAATTCTAACCTTGCCGGCATTTGCGTCATTTTGCACAGTGTAATGTGGTCTTTCCATTTGTTTCAGAGCCTCCCCTCCCATTCCATTTGATCTGTGAATGTTCATGCCACCTGTTGCCATAGCAGTTAAAAACAGAGCTATCGGGAAGGTGCCCTAATTAGAGAAACACATACTCCCTGCAGTAAGGGCTGGTTTTGTTCTGCAGTGTTTTGCTGGTCAGTAATGGGCTTTGTTTTCACCTTGTGAACAGAAAATTGATGTGGAGGAGAGGGCGTCAGGTACCACTGCACCAGCATCTCTGAAAGGTTGCTGAATCAGAATGGCTGTGATTTATCCTTGGGCACAAAAGGGCAACGTGGCCTCCCACAGTCCCACTGGCTGCTCGAGGGCAGGATGTCACCCAGTATGCCATCAAGGGAGGAATAAATATGGAACAAAATCTGGCTGGCAACCAGTCACAAGTGGTGTCCCCCAGGGTTCAGTACTGGGGCCTCTTTATTAATTTCATTAATGATTTAGATGAGGGGATTGAATGTACCCTCAGTAAATTTGCAGATGGCACCAAACTAAGGGGCTGTGTCTATCTGCTGGAGGGTAGGGAAGCCTTACAGAGGAACCTGGACAGGTGGGACCAATGGGCCAAGGTTAATTGTGTGAGGTTTAACAAGGCCAAACGCCAGGTCTTGCACCTGGGTCATAGCGACCCCATGGTGAGCTACAGACCTGGGGATGTGTGGTTAGAGAGCTGTAAGTTGGAAAGGGACCTGGGGGTGTTGGCTGACAGTCTACTTAATATGAGTCAGCAATGTGCTCAGGTGGCCAAAAAGGGCAATGGCATCCTGGCTTGTTTTAGGAACAGTGTGGCAGCAGGGACAGGGAGGTGATCATCCCTCTGTACTCAGCCCTGGTGAGGCCACATCTTGAGTGCTGTGTTCAGGTCTGGGCACCTCACTATAGGAGGGACCCAGAATTGCTGGAGCGTGTCCAGAGAAGGGCAACAAAGCTCCTGAAGGGCCTGGAGCACAAGTCCTGTGAGGAGAGGCTGGGGGAGCTGGGGGTGTTCAGTCTGGAGAAGAGGAGGCTGAGAGGAGACCTTAGAGCTCTCTTCAGCTTTCTCAAGGGAGGTTGGAGAGAGGAGGGAAACAGCCTCTGCTCCTTAGGGAACTGTGATAGGAGCAGAGGGAATGGATGGAAGCTGCACCAGGGGAGGTTTAGGCTGGGTGTTAGGAAACATTTTTTCACTGAGAGGGTTGTCAGGCATTGGAATGGCCAGCCCAGGACAGTGGTGGAGTCACCATCCCTGGAGGCACTTAAAAGGTGTTTGGACCTGGTCCTTAAGGACATGATTTAATAGTTGACTGTGTTGTTAATCAAAGGTTGGGCTGGATGATCTTGGAGGTCTCTTCCAACCTAAATATTCTGTGATTCTGTGAAATCTCTCTACTCTAAAGCTTCCTATTTTCAGAGCTGGAGTTTGCAGGGGGCATGCTGGGGTCTACAGGGCATGGTTACCCCTGGCAGTGAACATGTGTGCACACAGCAGAGCACAAGTCTGGTTTTTTTGGGCTTGCTTCTGAGCCTCCTCAGACATACCCTGACCAAAGTGCTTACCCAAACAGCTTGCACCGAGCCCGAGACCCCAGACTTGTAGCTGTCACCTCTGTTCTGCTTTCTTTCCCTGTTAAGGAGTGTGTTTGGGCACTGCTACCTGAGATAGGGGGAACCTGCTGAACAGGCTGGTAGTGAGATGCTTCAGGAAAAATAAATATATAATGTTTGAAGTTTTGTGATAAAACACAGGACTGCCTGAACTGGTGGTCCGAATGCATAGTGGAAATGTGAAAGTTCAGTAAAATGACCTATTTTGCTGCATGTAATTACCTCAGTGGTTAAACATCAGCTGGGACACGGTCAGCTGCTCCAGGCAGCAGTCATGGCACTGGTGACATGCCAAAAAAGGAACCTGCCTGCGACTGGCAGAGGGAAAAAAAGAACTGAAGCTGAAATACAGTGCAAACTCTGGTGTTGAAAGCTGAAAAGGGGAAAAAATGGGGAGATGGGCAAAAATTTGAAGGTTCATTAGTATTCAGAATGGGTTTGGTTGTGGGCTTTTTTTTTTATTTTTTTTTTTAAGAAACATAAAGAGGGACTGTGAACAGAGAAAGAAGTGAGGTCTCCAAAATAACACTCTGATGGGTTTTTGCTTGTGAGAATTAATACATGGTATATGCACAGTAACATAAGCAAGTCTGTACAGAGCAGATGAGGTCAGAGAAATACTTCTGGTGGCTCTTATTACATTTTCCTTTCCTTCCTTCCTTCCTTCCTTCCTTCCTTCCTTCCTTCCTTCCTTCCTTCCTTCCTTCCTTCCTTCCTTCCTTCCTTCCTTCCTTCCTTCCTTCCTTCCTTCCTTCCTTCCTTCCTTCCTTCCTTCCTTCCTTCCTTCCTTCCTTCCTTCCTTCCTTCCTTCCTTCCTTCCTTCCTTCCTTCCTTCCTTCCTTCCTTCCTTCCTTCCTTCCTTCCTTCCTTCCTTCCTTCCTTCCTTCCTTCCTTCCTTCCTTCCTTCCTTCCTTCCTTCCTTCCTTCCTTCCTTCCTTCCTTCCTCTTTTTGTAACTTTGTACCTGATAACAAAAATAAATTTCATAGCCCATACATTTCTGTAAAATAAGCATGATTTTGTTTTTTCCTTAAAAAGGGTCTAGCAATAAACAGGGTTACAAGGTGAAGCTGATGCTGAGAAATGCTGTGCCTACTGGAATATCAAACCTGGTTACAGGCTGAGCTGCAGTGCTTATGAAACAGGGGCTGGCCATGGATGGCTGCAGTGAGGGGATGCTCTTCGTGTCTCAGCCAGGGCACTGGTGACGTATGGAGCCTGTGTCATACTTTTGACACACTGACTTTCCTGGGGTTCCCTCCAGGGTAAACCAAAATGCAAATGCCCCATGCTGTGCTCAGGCCTGCAGTTTAGATTCAATGTTCCACAGGCACATAGACTCCAATACCTGAGGCCAAGTGTTTAACCCACCAGGAGCTTTATGATTGACTTCACTTGAGACCATGGGGTTTTTTTTGTGCCATGCTCGTCCCCACGGTGTGTGTATACATTTATGTATGGAAGCAATGATATGGAGACTGTCAGCAGAGATGTATTAGCCCAGGGGAGGCTTTTTGCAGGGAAGCAGTTAGCAGCTCTGCAGGAGAATTCTCATCCCATTAGCAGTGGGGCTGGTGGCTTTTCTTAGCTCTCTGAGTCATGCTGGAAGGTTTCAGCCCTGCTGCTATTTTTGTATCCGGCAGATAATGCAGAAAGGCAAGTATATAAAATGTATAAAAAAGAGAGCTCTTTTTTTCACACGTAAACAGAAGCAGCAAGCTTAAAGGGAAAAGCCTGTCTGAGTGCAGATCAGAAGAGCCTGTATTCAGTGCTGCCTCAGTTGCTATAATTGTTAACTACAGTTGTATCCTACTTATTTACTGAAGTGGCTTGCTAATGGGTGTGTGCTTTGCATGTATAAAAACATCATTAAATAACAGCCCACTGTGGGGCTCAACACTCCTAGTATTGCAAACCATATTTCCTTTCCCAGCAACATGCTTGTACCAGTGCCAGTTTTCAATTAAAAGCTGTAATTTTGCACATTGAAATTTCTGCATGTTAATAACTGTTTTTCACTGTACAGATTTTCAGAAATATTTTGGGTTATCTGCTGAGAGAAATTATTGCTTTTCCTTCAATACAAAATAACATGTGACTGCTGAAGAACACTGAGAGAAATTATCAGCCCCTGTTCACCCTGCAGTTTGCATTGAGGTATCTCACAAAGTTGGTCAGTGGGACTTCCCTTTAAGTATATAATGAGGATTTTCTCACCCTTGGCCTGCCTGAAGGACAGGAAGAAAAACCCACGTGGTCTGTAGCTTCCCTCTAACCCCTTTGTATGACATCCACAAATCTGTGCTGGAGTCACTATTACCCAGCAACAGATGGCTTTCAATCGATACTATTGGGTGCACAGTGCGACCTAAACTCAAGACTTTTTTGTCCTAAGCTGTTTCTAGTGGAGGAGAAAACCTTCCCATTACCAGGCCAGGTAAGTGATTTCGCTGACCACACAACCAGCTGGTGCAGCCTGGCTCATGTTGGTATTGGTCCCACAGGTAGTGCAGGATAGGGATGGATAAGCTGCAGGGTACATGGCCCTGGGTTTCTGCTGTTCCCGTGTAGAGGGTTCTCTGCCCTAAAGCTCAGTCTCTGTGTTCTTGCAGTTTCTGTGCCTAAGGTGACTGAAGGGCTGTGTTTTAGACCATCAAAGTGAGGTTTCCATAGAGCAAGATGGAAGATACATATCCTGAAGTGGGACATTTGTTTGAGGCAGCTATTGTGCTGTCATCTGCTCTGGGCATGTGTGAACCCTTACAGAGAACTAGTTAAAGCAATTAAAAACATAAGAAATAAGGAAAGTTACAGATGCTCAAAGTTTCAGTAGGTAAACTTCCTTCTTGGCCCTTTGCATTTATCATAATTTACAATGCTGTAGTCTGAAAGGTCTATGCTTTTTGTTAACTGCAGAAGGAGATTTGGAAGGCCACATGTACGTCCTTACATAGTTACATAGATGACAAGGAAGCTGGCAGAAGTGTGATGATAAGAACAGAGGATAATGAGATGCTTAATCCAATGAAAAACTGTCTCTGTTGTACACTGAGTTCCTCCAGTAAAACTTTCATGGACCTTTTTGAGTTTGGTTGGTCAATCTTTGACATAATTTACTATATGTGGAGTTTATGGAATAATTCATAAAACCAAAAGGTACTTAGGCCAGAGAGTGACTCAGATGTGGATATACAGGTTAAATTAATAATGAACTCCATTATTATTGGAAAAAGACAGGAAAAAATATTTCTTGCGCCCACAAGTCCTCAGAAAATGTGAATCTAAATAAAATGAGGCAGTAGCAATCCCTCTTGTCTGCAGAAGCACAATGATGTCTAAAATAAATGAGCTAATCTAATATTAATTCTTACCTTGTAGCATCACGTACTGTGTGTGTCCAGCTCTGCGAGCAGGCATTTGGAGTTTAATTGCGTTGCCTGAAATGGTGTCATTTTTGCTGCTTTTGAGAGCTGAGACATCTGTGTGGGACTGGGGAATCTACAACCATGGGAGGGCTGTACCCTTGTGCAGAAGCATCTTTCAGCTGAGAAGATCTGTGCCCACTGTGTTACAGAGGAACCTTTTTGCAGAAAAATGGCAACCAGACAGTGAGATTCTGTTCAGTCCTGGTTTTTGACCTTTTCCCACCTGAACCTTTCAGTCCCCTTGAAAGGAATGCACAAACTGGAGCACGTCAAAAGCTGGAAGGAAACATGATATTATGAGAATGGCATCACCTCTGAGGGCAGGTTGAAAGAACTGCTTTTGTTCAGTCTTAGGAGGAGAGAATGGAGGTGGAGAACATCATCAGACTAGATGTGAGGACTAATTGAGAGAGTAGTCGGGTATTGGAACAGAGTGCCCAGGGAGGTGGTGGAATCACCATCCCTGGAAGTATTTAAAACCCGTGTAGATGAGGCATTTCAGGACATTCTCTAGTGGGCAAGGTGATACAGATATTGATATATATATATATTGCTTATTTTATTGGGGTGGGGGGGATGTTGCTGGTTGAATGCTGTGATCTTAGAGGTTTTTTCCAACTGTGAAAATTCTGTGATTCTGTGATCATAACAGATTTCTGGTACATAAAAGACAACCATGAAGAGCATAATGATTAGTTGTTTTCCACGTCCAGTTGTTTTCCATAGCTGGCAAGAAGTGATCAGTTTAATTGCGGAAAAGAAGATGTGATTTGGGGAAAAAAAAAACCTCTATAAAAATATATAGTGACAGAAATGTGTGAGGACTGGAATATTCTTCATCAGAAAATGTCAAGAAGTGACTGGACACTGATCCATCAGTGTGGGGCAGGGACCAGATTGCCTCTTGAATTTCTCATTTGCAGATAATTCCTTCTCCAGTTGCTCCATAGCAATATTCCCAAGTGGTTTCCCAAGGGAGCAACTTGATCCATTACAGTAGCAAAGGAAGGCAGGGAGAAAAAACCAAGACAATGGCTCTCTGAGGTAAAAATGAACAAGCTCTTAACTCAGGACCTGTAAATGGCACCTGTGCAACCTTGAACACTTTTGGCTTATTTGTCTGTAAGCAAAAAAAGTTAATAAAAAATTTTAAATGCTGGCATTCACATCATACTGGAAAGAGGTAAAGGATTACACACGCACGGCTGTGGTTGTGCTGCTGTATTTAGAGAATGCTCCAGTATTCTTTGATAGTATACCAAGTTTTGCAAGTTTTATATCATTTTAGCTTTTGGAGAGTCTGGTTTTCTTGCTAGCTTTTCATGTGGATGCTGAATTGCACATTACAGACCGGGCTAGGCTTTTCTGTGCAGGGACTTTTAAGCAATTTCATACCAACTATCAGGAGTGGGAGAATCTCATCAGTATAGGCTGACATCTGTGTTTAAAGAAAAATATTCGTATTACATAGGCAGGGTGCAATAATGAGGCAAACTTCCAAGAATGCTAATATAATACTCGACCTGAACACAAAATGGGATCTGGTATTTATTAGATGATATAGCCTGAAAATGGAATTCAAATGGGCAAAAAATTACAGTTCTGCAAAGGAATTCTCTGTATTTGAATGAACAGCTTATACTTATACTTTTCATACAATACTAATTCACAAAACCAAGATTTGTTGCTGCAGGGGGCAAGGAATTGCTTAATCTAATACATAATTTTAACATATAGATGCTGAAATTCCTGTGGTAGGTACTTTTGATGCTCTGGGTATGAAAGATCAGCTATAGTCTAGAACTACACCGGAATGAAGGCAATTACATTTTCCTACTGCCAGTAAAAATTAACCACCCAAGGAGAAGGTAATCAAACATTACCAACTGCTTAGTGACAGAGAAGTCTCAAAAGGGTATCAAATGAATTCCTCTTCTCCATCACCCTACTGTAAATGGAAAAGGTGTAATGGAACATGAGTTTAATGTGCTTGAAGCTATTCCCATTGCAGCAAGTAGAATACTTTATGATAGCTTCACTGGCAAATTTATTCAGCCTATACAAATGCTTTGCACTAGCCAGAAGAAATGTTTTCTGAAGAATTAATAAAACAGGGAGCCACTGAGTCTGATTTTTGAGTGCAATCACCAGTCCTTTCTAAAGAAAAGGAAAACAAAACCAGTCTGAAGAACAAGATGATTGCATTATTTGTGAAAGTTATAGCTGTGTAATATGGTGGCAAGTGAAAATAATGTTTAAAATTTATGAAAGGTCAATGTTTATTAGTGAACTTTGAGATATATCTTGAATACCCAGGGGTGAGTGACTCTGTAATAACCAAAGTGGTAATTGCTTTTTCATCAAAACAATATATTCTGTATTCACCTTTTGCTTATTGACTATAACTTTTCTACCTATACTTATTTTGTTATTATTCTGTCATGAGAAATAAATATGCTGAACACAACTCTCATTCTTCTTGACCATTACAGCTTTGGCCTGGTGCTAGAGCTGCATCTTCTCATAGGAAGATGAATTGCAACATCACTGCAGAGCTCAAACTGGTCCCTCTGTGCTGCAGGCCATGGAAAGCATCCTTCTCTGCTTCTGAATCTCTCCCTCTGGACCAGCCACTGTGGCAAAGAAAGCATCCCTGCTCCCCTGAGTCACCTCAGCTTGCCTAGCATCCCCAGAAAGACTGAACTGTGCCCAGAGGAGCTCCAGGTACACATGAGAGAGGCTGTTGTGTGAGCTGAATGTTGTATGATCATGGTGGGGTTGGTGAGACCAGTAAGTCTCTCACGTGGGCAGTTCCTGTGGTCCTGCCTTGGGTGGTGTTGACTGTGGGGGAGGTCCTGCCTTGAGGACCTCTGTGAAGTATCTGAAATTAATGGGATGGACTGGCCAGTTGATTACAGTATTGTATCAACAGCTTTATACTTTGACTCTATTTTAAAAATCTGAGGTACTGTAGCTGCAGACTTTTGTTTCTCTCCAGCACCAGCACTGATTTAGTATTTTTAGAGGGTGACTATCAAACACCTCACTAAATGAGAGTTGAGACTGGGGAATGTGTTTCTAGGTACAAGAGAAACAAGGTTGAAAAAATGAACAAGAAACAAACATTTCTAAAAGGTCCCAGTGAAGTGTTTGATTTAGACCCATCCACTCTGAGGAGGAGCAAGGTATCCCTTTTGACAGTCTGAATTTTCAGCCTGATTTGCAATGGCACACATCCAAATTTTATATGGCACAAGGGAAAGGTTTCCACCTCAACTTATTAAAGTAACTTCTGCCATCTTTCACTGTCTTCATGCAGGTAGCATAGTGGTTTGTCTTGCCACAAACAGCTTGATACTGGGACATATTTCTGGTAGGCAGCATTATCTTGGTACCAACCTTGAGAGCAGCTGTGCCTACAACTCATGTAGGATCCCTAAGATCCACAAATATTCATAAAGTATGAACATTTATTTATATATGTATATATATATAATATAATAATAAGCTGTTCAACAGCTTTATATTCGATGTTAATCACATTGAGGCTCACTATTTATTTGTCTTAAAGAATTTCCAGAGAAAAGAATTCAAATTTTGGGCTGTACTATTATGGACTTAGGAGGCAGGATGGTGCATGCACACATCCCCCTTTCTCACTCCACACCTTTACCTCACTCTTCATTAAGGGTATTTTGGGGTCTCAAGGGGAGAGTTTGCAAGGCACACTGAGTGGTACAGTGGGAGGATGTCTCACTCTCAATTATCACATTACTGGCTCACGTTGAGCTTCTCATCAGCCAACACCCCCAAGTCCTTTTCCTCAAGGCTATTCTCCACCTAACCTGTAATTAGGCTTAGGATTGCCTCAACACATGTGCAGGACCTTGCCCTTGGCCTTCTTGAACTTCATGAGCTTGGCATAATACATCATCTCAAGCCTGTGAAGGTCCTTCTGGATGACTTCCCTTCCTTCCAGCTTGTTGATGACACCACACAGCTTGGTGTTGTCACCAGACTTGCTGAGGATGCACTCAACTCCACTGCCCATGTCTCCAACAAAGATGTTAGAGAGCACCAGTCCCAGTTCTGACCCTTCAGGAATGCCAGACATCACTGTTTGCCATTGGGACTTCATATCATTGACTCCTTGAGTGTGACCAACCAGCCAATTCCTTATCCACTGAGTGGCCCATCCACTGAATTCACACATTTTCATTTCAGAGGCCAAGATGCCATGTGGGACAGAGTCAAACACTTTGCAAAAATTCAGGTGGATGATATCTGTTGCTCTCCCTTTGCCCACCAATGCTGTGACCCCAGGGTAAAAGGACACCAGATTTGTCAGACACAGCTTGCCCTTGATGAAGCCATGTTAGTTGCCATCAACCACTTTCACATTTTCTCTGTGTCTTATCTAATTTAGCTTATCTCTTCCACATTGGTATTGTCAGGGGAAGAAAGTCTCAGACTGAAAAAGCATCAGGAATCACAGAAAGTGACTATCAAGGCTGAGCAGAAGGTGAAAGATCACATCAGTTATCTCTTTGTAATTTGCTGGGTGACACAAGCTGACAAACTGAAATTGCCTGCAGCTGGCAAGGTGAAGCTTTTCATGCTGCCAAGAAAAAGTGGTCATTATTCACTGCCAGAACATCCTTGGCTCTAAGACCAGCTAGACATCTTCCTATTGACCTCAACTTGTCTTCCAAAAGTCAAGCTGGAGGAAAGTAGTAATCATGTGATTGCTCTGTTCCCCAGGGTGCATGTTAAACCCAGGCTCTGTGCCTCCCTACAGCCACTGCCAGAACCATTTAGAAGTAGTTTGCAGATTTTAATTTTAATCTGCTAGGTTATGCAATCAAAACTGCTCTGCACACCCACAAAGGAACATGGAAAGACAGTGGCTGGGAGAAGCCAAATTTGCACCCTGTCCTAGCTACACCCAGGCCCATCCCAGGGATCATTGGCCCACCAGAAGTCCTTCTCCACATGGCCAGAGGAGCTCAGGGGCACAAAGGCAGGAAGGAACATAAATTCAGGACTAAGAGGAACAAGCATCCTGCCTGGGCCTCTCTCAGGGCTGCCCCAGAAGAGCCTCGTGCCCATTGTCCAGGCATGAAACCCATCATGAAGAGTCACTGTGAGCAGCTCCTTAGAACATCTTCTGGACTAGGAGGGGTTTCTGCCTAGGGGTGGGACACATTATGGGATGCAAGAGAAATATAGTTTGGGATTACACAAGAATTATTATGGGACATATGGGGGATTACACCCTGCCTACCCACAGCCTGCACTGTGACCAACATCAGCAGCCAGGCAGGATTGTCAGCACCACTCACTCCTTGTGTGACAAGGGCAGCACGGGTGGGATGCTCCCCACGTGATTTAATGAGAGTATAATTCTCTCAGGTCCCACTGACCTTGGTGGAGCCAAGGGATGGCATGACTCACCCATGTCCAAAAGGCATTTGCACCATTACCTGTTGCTGCCAGATCACCTGGGACTTTCAGTGTCCCTGGCAGTGCAACAGAGCTATGGCATCACTTAGGATCCTGTATCTGTGGTAGGTGATCATCAGCTGAGTCTCTAGATGAGTGCAGTGCTGTGCATTTTTCTTACTGCCTCAATAAAGCTTTGCTGTTAGATGTTAGATTCCATTACTGTTCAGGCCACAGGGGTGGGACCATGGGCAGGAAAAGGGGGAGGTAAGGTCAGTTTAAGAAATCAGAACAACCGAGTATCATGGAATCAGAAGAGAATTATCTACAGGTAATTTTTGGGTGTGTTTCGGACTTGTGAGTAAAGTAGTGTCAGTAACACATGAACATTATGGCTATTGCTGAGCATTACTTGCAGACTGTCAAGGCTTTCCCTCTCTCCCACTCTGGCTGGCACTCTCTCTCCACTCTCTCCCACTCTCCACACACAAATGCCTTAAAATTGTTTTGCTATCACACAAGTGGTATTACTTCAAGGAATATTAACAGCAAGTTATTTAAACCTATTAAATCTGTAACCAACTATCTATCTATCTATCTATCTATCTATCTGCCTTATAATAGGAAAGCATTTTTTTAGTGAGCAATGAATACCCCTAGAACAAGGATGTATGTGTGACTAGGTTGTGGTATTCTAAAGTGTGCTAGCAGGATGCCACAGCATGAAGAAAACCAGAGGGACACCAAGGGGCCCAAAAAGTGACAAAATGAGGGCAGGGAGGAGGGGCACAGGATGGCAACAGCAGCTGAAGGTTGATAAACGTAAGTCTGAAGTGAATCATTACTGGGGACTTAAACATGTTCAGCTTTTGCACCTGGGTAAAACAGGCTTTAGAGATAACACAGGAGAAAGAAGCATCCAGTATATGTGAAACATATCACACAAAGAGAAAACATATATAAGGAGGAATGAAGAACAATGAAAAAGGTAAATAAGCGGTCTGTTCTAGTTAGAGTGTAACCGTAACCCTCAATGTCAGTTCTCCCCAGGGAAGAAGGCAGTATGACAAGGACATGGCATGACCCCCATTCCTCTTGGGAAGACTGATGCCACTGATCTGAGGGACTGGAAGGGCAGGGGAAAGGTCAGCAATACACCAAGCAAAACGTGGATACAAGGGAGTTCATGCAGCACAATTTTAACTGTATAATAAATAAGGCTTTTCCTGCTATAATTATTTAATTTGAACAATAAGTGTCGTCACAACTGGACATTAACTGGACTTTAATTCAGTTAGACTATTAACACATCTTGGCTTTGCACAGAAAGGGCAAATAGCCCACTGAATTTTTTTTGTATTTTGTGGGTATTTTGTCTTGAGGCTTAGTTTGAATTTGGATACACTGCATCTCTATCTTCTATGTACTTCAGCCAATATTTGATGTATGAAATTGGGCACCCTTCACCTGTCTTAGGAAATACATTGGAATTTGGTGTTCATTGGTATTCAGCAACACTTTCATAGCAGTTTCTCTGAAACAGTTGTTTAGCTAGCACATTTGTCATGACAAGTGTGTCAGTTTTGACATTAAAAAATCAGTCATGCTGTGTGCCTTTTCCTCTTGGGAGGGAGAATTTGTTGCTGCTCCCTTCCCCCTGCATGCTGCTAGACACATTGCAAATGAAAATACATTCCCTGATGATTTGATTCAGTTGGGGTGAATTATTTCTCTCACACTGTTGTGCTTCTTCTGCTTCTCCATATTTCTTATCAATCACTCTGCCTCTCAGTGAAAAACCCAGAATGAAAAATTCCCCTTTGTATTCTATTTGAAGGTCATACAGCCCCTGTAAATGAAATAGAGGGGGTAAAGAAAAAAAAAAAACATTTGGGTTTTGTAGACTTTCAGTCAGATGTAGAGATTTCTGCAAAGAAAAGCAAAGAAATTTAATCCAGAGGAGACCAGGTTTCTCAGAAAAGATTGCAAGGCTTATTCATATCAGGAAAATTCCAACTCTGTCTTTTCAGAGGATACGAAAGACAGACTGAAAGAAAAGAGATGAAAAAGCCACTACAAATATCAGTCCAAAATCTTATCAGCATAGTCCTGGGAGCCAGGCAATATTACAGTTGGAAGGATCTACCTGGACTTCAGCAAAGCCTTTGACACCGTCCCCCACAGCATTCTCCTGAAAAAGCTGTCAGCCCACAGCTTGGACAGGGACACTCTGTGCTGGGTTAGGAACTGGCTGGAGGGCCGGGCCCAGAGAGTGGTGGTGAACGGGGCTGCATCCAGTTGGCGGCCGGTCACTAGTGGTGTCCCCCAGGGATCGGTGTTGGGCCCAGTTCTGTTTAATATCTTTATCGATGACTTAGATGAAGGGATTGAGTCCATCATCAGCAAATTTGCAGATGACACTAAGCTGGGGGGAAGTGTCGATCAGCTGGAAGGCAGGAGGGCTCTGCAGAGCGACCTGGACAGACTGGAGAGTTGGGCTGATTCCAACGGGATGAGGTTCAACAAGGCCAAGTGCCGGGTCCTGCACTTTGACCACAACAACCCCATGGGGAGCTCCAGGCTGGGCACAGAGTGGCTGAGAGCAGCCAGACAGAGAGGAACCTTGGAGTCTGGATTGACAGGAAGCTGAACATGAGCCAGCAGTGTGCCCGGGTGGCCAAGAAGGCCAATGGCATCCTGGCCCGTATCAGGAACAGTGTGGCCAGCAGGTCCAGGGAAGGGATTCTGCCCCTGTACTCAGCCCTGGTGAGGCCACACCTCGAGTACTGTGTCCAGTTCTGGACCCCTCAGTTCAGGAAGGATATCGAGGTCCTGGAGCAGGTCCAAAGGAGGGCAACCAGTCTGGTGAAGGGACTCGAGCACAAGTCCTATGAGGAGAGGCTGAGGGAGCTGGGGCTGTTCAGCCTGGAGAAGAGGAGGCTCAGGGGAGACCTCATCACTCTCTACAACTCCCTGAAAGGAGGGTGTAGCCAGGTGGGGGTTGGTCTCTTTTCCCAGACGACTTTCAACAAGACAAGAGGGCATGGTCTTAAGTTGTGCCAGGGGAGATTTAGGTTAGATATTAGAAAGAATTTCTTTACGGAGAGGGTGATCAGGCAATGGAATGGGCTGCCCCAGGGAAGTGGTGGACTCTCTGTCCCTGGAGATATTTAAAAAGAGACTGGATGTGGCACTCAGTGCCATGGTCTAGCAACCGCACCGGTTGGTCAAGGGTTGGACTTGATGATCTCTGAGGTCCCTTCCAACCCGGCTAATTCTATGATTCTATGATTCTATGATGCTGCCTTCCCCAGCTGTGGGAGGCAGGGACCTGGGGGAAATCCTTGCTGGGCCCACAGACAGCAGCAGAATGAATGGAAGTGGGAGCTGGGGATCTGCATTTGGGGCTCAGGCTTGAGCTTGAGACTGCCAAGGACAACTCATGATGCTCTGCCCTCTCTTGCCAGTCAGGGCACATTTTGCAAGTTGCTCACACAACTTAAAACTATTCCAGAGAGAGCCTGTAAAATCCTTCCCAAGAGAAATGTTGAGAGTTTACACTGTACTCTTTTTTGTCCAGTTAAAAGTTGAAATTAAAGCTTTTCCTTATGAAGAAAAGTAATCATCCGAAGCACTTCACTAAAGATTTTTAAATTCTGTATGTTAAAAAGTTATGTGTTATCATGAGAAAATAAAACAGAAAATGACAAAAGAATTTTTCTTTCAAGTCAGTGTATTGCCACTGGATATTTTTTCTTCTTCATATCTTCTTCAAGAAAAATTGTTCTGTGAGAAAAATGCCAAAAACTTCACTTGTAATAAAGGCAGCAGAAAGTTAAACCGTATTCCTTGAGTCATCTGAATTCATTAGTTTAGCATACAGAATTCTGATGAGGTTTTACATTCACATCGTGTAATTTGTGTTCACAAAGCTGTATTTAATTTCCCTCTGCCACTCACATGGATATGAAAGTGCCTGGAGTCTGGGCCTGAAGAAGGCCAAAGAAGTAGAAGAACAACAAAAACCTGAAAACAAGAGTAGCTTTACATAAGAAGAGGAGGGAAAACTGTCAAAAATTCTTTATTATTGCTCTTCAATAGTCAAGATAAGGGCCTCACTTTAACTGCGAGCATTGCTGAAAATCCTCATGGTTACAAATCAGCAAAGGCAGGAAAATGCCTATGTTGTGCATCCCTAAAACTCAAGCTTGAAGAAAATGTTAAAGGGGCACCAAGCTACCTATTGATCGGTGGTTCCTTTTCTGTGCAATCCTTGTTGGAAGATTAAAGAAAGGCATCTGGAAAACAGCATCTCCCTGCTGTTGACTTTCTGTTGGTCACTAGGAGGGTGTGAGCATCTGGCAATTTGATCTTCAGTTGAGTTGTTGCTGTACAAGTAATCTATTACTTGATCTCTGCAGATTAAATGATTTCTTTCAGTGAGAAAATGCATTCAATTTGCTGTTACTTAGGGTAACTCTCAGGCCTCCCTGAGCTTGTATAAGAGGTGAAGTGGATAATGAAAGATGAGTTTGCCAAATAATGAAAATGTCAGCTCTGTTTGAAAGTTTAGAGAGCATCAGCAGTAAATTAATTGGCAGAAGACTATTGAAAGGATGGCAAAGACTTTTATCCTGATCATCATAAAACAAAGGTAGGTTTGGATACTCAACGTGTCATTGTGGATCCCCACAGCCCTTCTGACGTGTGCCTGCTGGCACCAGAGATGATGGATGTGCAGAGATGTCCTTGCAAGGCTTAGCTCCTGGTTTGCAAGGCAATGGCACAGCTCTCTCACACACTGCATCCTCCGGGGTTGTCACTTAATCCCCTAGAACTGTAATGATCAGTGAAAAGATCTGACAAACAGGATGAAAGATGTTCAGGTAAGTGCAGTGTCTAAATGCCTGTGCTCAGAAGTATTTTTTAAAGCATGTTCAGAGACTGCATGGGTACTCAGAGCATTAGTGCAGACATTAGATTTAATGAGTTATCTTGGTGGAAATTGGAGAATCTGGGCATGTGTGAATTTGGCTTTGGTCAGAAAAATAAAAGAGGGTAGAAATCCAAGCAGTCAGAGGTAGACTGAACATTAGGGGTTGATAAAAGGCACTAAATTCCTTTCATCAGTAAATAGAATTATTGCAGTGATTGATTCCGTTTTCCAACAGGCTACTCAAAACGGGCATGGAAAATCTGCAGCTTGAGACTCATTGGTATTTCAGTAACTTCTTAAAATCCCTGGGCTACAACTGGGAGTTCTGTGATAGCCCATGACCCTCCAAAGAGAGGAATAACTCCTCATGGACAACCAGCATCACTCCTGGAGTGATTCAGCTACCTGCTGCAGCCTTACCATAACCCATTTGTGCAAACATGGAGCTGGGTGTCACTAGATGCTTTCTCACATGCTTGCTACAAGGATCAGACAGGGAGGACCTGCAGGATCTGGGAGACTTGGGTGCTGATCCTCTTGGGCATAATGACTGGAGTCATTCTTATCCTCTTAATCAGGAAAATCCATAGGTCTCTTCTTCCTCTGAGCAAGAAACAGGACAAGAGGAAATGGTCTCAAGTTGTGCAGGGGAGGTTTATATTGAATATTAGAAGAAAGGTTTTTGCTGAAAGGGTTATCAGACACTGTAACAGGCTGGCCAGGGAGGTGGTTAAGTCATCATCCCTGGAGGTATTTAAATGTCATGTAGATGTGGTGCTGAGGCACATGGTTTAGCACTGAACTTGGTAGAGGTAGGTTAATGGTTGGTCTCAGTCTTAAAAGGTTTTTCCAACCAGAGCATTCTGTGGCTCTGGAATTGCATTGACTCACATGGGAACATCTTGCAGAAACCAGCAGATCCTCATTCTGAGAGGTGAGGTCTTTCCTTGTTTCTGGTAAGGACAAAGATTCCAGCCTTTAATGTTTTCTTGCAGTTCGTTTCTCTCTGTGCTCTATAGGTGCTTACCAAATTTTCTGTATTTCCACATAAATAAAAGCTGTTGCTCTGGAAAGCAATGTAAGGTGTTCAAAGCCACCATTTATGTCTCTCTCACTGTTTTGCACATGCTATGATAAGAACTCTTTCCTCTCTGGAAGGCAGCATCTGCCAGTGCTGCCTCAGGCCAGAGCACAGGAGGAGCTCCAGGCTGCAACCCTGACAGAGATACAGGGGTGGCCAACAGCAAACTGGCAGTACCTGGCTTTGGGGAAAAGCCTGAATTCTCACATTGCCCAGGAATTCAGAGGGATAGCAGCACCTCAAAACTCCTGGGTTGCAGGGATTTGTCCTGTAGAAACCATGGTCACACAATGGTCTGCCCCACACTCTTCTGCTTCAAATGGTGACTGCACATCCTCCTCATGGCCCTGCCTTGAGGACAGTTAAAGGTGAGATGATCAATTCTTTTAAATTCCCAGTAGAGGAAAATAAAAGCATAGAACCTGCTTTAGGTATAAAAGTCACTGGCTGAAAGAAATTGAGCATTTAGGGAATTTCTTATTTTCAAAGCAAACAAACCTATGCATATGTCTTCTGCTTTTATTTTTAATTCTCAGCTTATTTTGAGACATTTTTGGAATTCAGAGAAAACAAGATTTTTATTATCCCTGTACACTGTTCACAAACAAACATCAGTTCTCCTAATGGAAAATTCAGATGATTTATTATAGTTGATATAATTTCTATACTAATTTTCATTGATTTCCCATATGTCCTGAAGTATAAATTTTAGTTTCTAAAATGTACAACAATCATCGCTAATACAGATATCTTCCCCTTTTCACTCCCACTTGCCTCATCAGCAGTGATATTTTGTTCCACACTTTTTTCCTGGAACACAAGTATTTTTCTCAAGCTGTAACTGAAACATTTCTCATCCTGCAAGATTTTTTTCATATGTACATAAAACCAATCATATTGTCAAGTTGTTCTCATGCCTCAGAGAAAAGAAAGGCTACTCTGATTTTTAGATCACTATACGCCTACCTTTGCAAAGCTTTCTGTTTCTTGATTTTTGTAGTGGTGTTTAGTCATTCTTCCTATTCCTTCTCTGGCTTCCTCAATGGTCCAGGACCTAGAACAACCTTTTTTTCCCCTCTTTGTCTTTTGCTCTCAGTTTTCTTTCTCTGTAACTCAAAGTTTTCTTCCTTATAGCCGTGTTATCAAATGACAAGGCTCAACTTAACTTTCTCTTCTCACCACTGTCTACCATTCCCTTGACCTTAGCACTTTCTTTCAGCTTCTCAGCTCTCAAGCGTAATTCATTCTTTTGTTGCCATTTCAAAATATGCTTTTTTCTTCTTCTTCTAGTTCAGTTTGGAGGGGCTTTCTTCATCTAGCTATTTTTATTCTCTGATTGTCTAAATGTCCTCCCAGAACAGCCTTTATTCATGCTTTGTCTTTTCCTTTTCTTACAATTCCAATATGTTACTTTCACCTGTAACCTCCTCACATTGCCTACTGTTATTTTTAATGAAATTGCTGAGTCCATTTGTACCATCTAGGTAGCTCTTGGATCTGAGGTGATTCAGAGGTGGTTGCTGGTGCTCCAGCTAAACACAACTGCCAAAGTTGTAGCCCAAATAATGGAGAGTAGACGACCTTTTTTTTTGGCAAAGCACACACACGTAGGAACAACTGTGTAATGCTCTCGGGGACTGTAACTTTCCATTCTGCATTGTTAAATCAATCATCTAACAAAACAAGATCCTGATCCACAGATCAGTTTTGTGTGCGACTACACATGGAGAAAGGGATAATAATGCAAATTACCTCACTTTGTTACTTTGTTAGGTACTAATTCTAAGCCACTCACTGTGTGCTTTCTTTCACACCCCTCTCCATCTAGTTGGTTACCTATGTCCATATGTTTTGGATAATGATTACAATAAGATATAAAATCAACAGCAGTTGGATCCCATCTGCTTTGGTGCAATGAGAGTATTGCTGTGCTCTGTCACCTTTAGTGACCCCAGGTTAAATGCTGCTTGTCACTGTCCTAGAGGTGATGCTTTTAACACCTGACCAGGAAAGGATCTTGTAGTGATGTGGTGGTAAAAAGAGTTCATGGCTGTGCTATAGCATCATGCTCCCCAGGATGAGCTCAGTGACCACCAACCAGAAGGAGCAGCCAAAGCAGGGGTATCAGCAGCTCCAAGAGGACACAGAGAACAGGAGCAAGTGGGAGGGAAGCATGGAGTGGCCCCGCCAATCTCAGCTGGACTGACCCATACTACCACATCAGCAGCACAGTCAGCACCAACCATGGGAATGGTCCCATCTCCAGTGAGTGACTCCCTGTGTCCAACTACACTTCCAGCCCCACATGCCCTAGGGCCAAACCAGCCTGCTTGGGAGGGGAAGTTTTTAAGGGTCTAGGTCTTGGTCTTAAGGGTCCTGGTCAGCAGCAGGTTAGGAGAAGCAGGGCTTGGGAAGGGCAGGGAAAGGGAACTCTGTAGGAACTTTGGGGAGGAGGTCTTGAGGAGAATATATGGCATTTGGCTTCTGCTTTCTTTCTGGTGAATAGCTCCATGTGTTTGAACTCCTTGGACATCTACATTTCTGGCTCAGACCATATATACCACATTGTAATGCACGCCAAAACATGACAAATAAGAGGGGAAAAAAAAGAAGAAAAAAAAATAAACTCTACTGTCAAAAATTCATTGATTAATCCAAGAAGAGAAGGGAGTTTGAAGGGAAATACAGTGATGAGGTGAACTCTAGTTCAATGGAAGGTTAGTTTCTAGAGTCTGGCATAAGGGCAGAAGACTTTTTCACACCCTATTCTTTACCATCTTTCAGAAAGAGGCTGCTAGACTAAAAGACCTTTAGTCTGAGCCATGGTGCCCTGAGTCTTAAAAGCCCTCTTAGAAGTTCCCTGAAGCACTGCGGTGTATTCCAAATCAAAAGTTATAGCTCACTTAAGCCACAACCTCAGAGCAGAGGATGCCTAGAGGTTGCTCTGCAGTCAGTTAATGAAGACTTTACCCACGTACAGGATTTTACAGGGCTAAAAGGTGTGCAGGGTGACAGCTCTGCTGGATATGTTCTCCTACCCTGGTGCAGAGCCATGGGGAGGTAATGCAGAGCTTTTTGAGACACAAGTCCTGAAGATGAGAAAGGGGATGAGCAATCAGGTAGGACAGATTTGGAAACCTCCACAGTGGATACAGCTGACATGAAGCAGTCAGCTGTGGTTGGCCTCTCCCAGAGCCACACTGATATTTCCAGAGCGGGGGAGCTGGAGTTTGGGTCTCGGCAGTCATGAGGTGAATGGCAGTGCCAGGATGTGTGGAAACACAGCTCCAGGGACAGGCATGAAGGGAAACACAGCTCCGTGGATAGGCACAAAGGGCATCCACAAACCATCAGTACAACATGCAGCATGGGAAAGAAGGGACTGTGCACATGCAGATATGCACCCTCTTTTTTTTTTTTTTGGCTGGTCAGAGCCAGACGGCTACACCTTTACATGCCTTTATTTTGTAAAATACTCTGAACTGGGAAAATTCCTGGAGGTGCAAAAAAGAAAAATCTGACAGCAGAGTTACTTCTGAAATCAGCCCTGAACTCCTTATCTAGCAAAACTGCCTCTTGACATCACCAAACACAGAGATACTTGTGCTGTGTAGATCATACAGGGGATGTAATTTGTGGAGTAGCAATTACATCAAACCTTCCCTGATGGGTTCAAGGCTGATTGTGTTTTACAGCCAACCTATCAGCTCCCTGTTGTGAGGGTGGGATACACTGTGCTCAAAATGGGTATTGGGAGCAACTAGCTAAATTTCTTACCTGTTATGTTCTATTAAAGAAGAAAGGAAGTGTGAACAGAAGCACAACCCCTTGCATCATTATGTAAGGTGTTATCAGGAAATACACCCTTAAGTCATTCTAATTTAGAGGGAAATCACTTAAATTTTGGGAGAAGGCAGTGTAATAGAATCAGTTAAAGATCAGCTTACCTGCCTTACAGTTTTTCAGTAATCACTGTTTACCAGCTCTATAAATGGCATTTTAATTGCTGCCTAATGGAAGAACTTGAATTTTCTTTACCTCCTGCAATGAGGACGTGTTTTTACTCCATACACCTCAATTCCATGCCTCCCTTCCACTGAACATTTTGCTATATTTTGTTTTGAGCTGAACTAGAATGGTCTGGAATACATTAAAAGTGATTAGCAAGGGATGTCACTGCATCAGTCATGATATCACATAACTTGTACTCATCAGTTATACAGGGTTCAGCCCTGAGTCAGAGGTGGAGAAAATCTTCCCCCAGCTCTGAGAAGTGTGAAGGTATTACTTGATGAAGTGCCACCAGCATCCTTGCCTGCTGTGTTGCTTCTAGATGGTATGTCCTGGTGTTTCACATCCCTCCTCCCCGAGGAGAGGCAAGGCAGATATTTTGGGGCTTGCTGTGTACAGGCTGGTACTGATCACCAGGCCCACGTGCCAAAGGGAATGGTCATGGGAGGTGACCCATCTTCCTACATCTTTACTAGATACTAGGCTCCTCTTCCTGGGTCTTGCTGCCCTAGTAAACTCTCTTACCCATAGTCTGCTGCTTAGGGGCTTCTTTGGTCAGAAGATGTGGGTTTATGCTATGAAGCCCTTTCCTTCTATGAACTGTTCCTACATTCTGCATCCATAATTTTATGCAGCAACGAGCTCTACTGTTTAATTACATTGGGTAATTTGGCCTTGTGATTGTCTCAAATCTGCCTGGTTTATGATATGCTCATTTGAGGGTTCTCATTTCTTCTATTATTCCATGACCACTGGTTTCTCCCATTCCTATTCTAATTCCTCTCTGCTCCATATTGTCCTACCAGAAAAATCTTCTTTTACCAGAGCAATGATAATCTTTGGTGCTCCTCTCTGCACCTTTCCAGTTGTTCAGTGGCCATTTCCAGATGTTCTGACCTTATGAGCAGTGATGAAGATGACTACGATGCCAGCTATGTGACATAGCATGGCTCTTTAGAAGAGCTACATAAGCACTGACCACGGAAAACTGTTTGGCTATTAAAGGTGGCAAAGAACAGAAAATAGAGCCTTAATTAGAAAGGAAAGCCTAAAACATTAGGCTTAGGTTGATTAACATTGATAGAAAATAAAGCCTAAAACAATGGTCAGGTCCATCTCTAAAGTTTTGTCAGATGCATTCCTGCATCACTTACTTCCCCTCCTCTATTTGGTTTTTTTTTTTCTTTCCTTGATACTCTTTAAAACCCATACTGTCTCCAGATGTCAGAGGTCATGAAATGATCCCTGAAACAGTGCACTGCATGTGAACTTCAGTGGTGGCCCTGGGCAAAACAGCTGGTGAGGATTTGATCCCCTGATGGAATGTATTCTTTCTTGAGGTAAAATGAAGCAACAGGATTTGCTACTGAAGTCCTTGCTGAGCATCCCTGCTGCTGTGGGAGTGGGCAAGTCCCCCAGGAGGAGAGCCAGCCAGCACCATGCTCAGCATCCCAGCTGATGCTCTGGTCCTTCCAGTAGCTCCTGAGTGGGCAATGAGTGGGACATAAAGCAACTGCAGTGAGAAAGCAGCTCCTCCTCACTGCCTCTTACAAGAGCTGCTCTTTTGCCAGGGGTAACCTGGCAGAGTTTGTGGAACGCTGACCAGAGTGGCCAGGACACAGATAGATGGTGGATAGTGGAGATGACAGTCTAGAAAGGACCATTCCCCAGAGGCATCTGAGCTGCTGTGGAGGATTCAGTCTGTGCCCCAGACTGCTTTGCCAGCAGAGCTGAGCAGGACCCACACCAGAGATGCTTATGGACAGGGGAAAGCAGTAAATAGCATTGCCCTGGGCAGAACTTCTTGTTTGAAGTCATGTCAGTGTGGATACCCTGGGGCAGGGTTTGCCAGCTCCCTGCTGCAGGCAGGAGCCAAAGCCCAGGCTCTGTGCTTTCTGCAGGGTCTTTCTTTCCATCCCTCCCAAAATGAGACAGGTTTAGAAGAAGAAAATTATCCTAATATTTTTCAGGTCATAACTGCAGATTAAGCTACAGGTCTGGGAACTGACTTCCCAAGAAGGTTTCAAGTTCCTTAACAGTCTTAAATGCAGAAGAACTACAGGGCAATCACCCTGTGTTGGTCACATGAACCTGCTCTCACCACTGGAGATCTTGATCCCTGCCACTGGAGGTGGTGGGTGCTTCATGTGCAAGGAGTGGACCAAGCAACAGTGGTGTGCAGAATCCTCACCAATACATGAATGGTAAATTATACCTGTAACTCACTGCCATTAACTAACAAATTACCTGTCATTGTATATTCTGGTAATACTATTTGAGGCACATGGTCATTGGCAGCTATCTTTTGTTGTCACTGTAAGTGAAAAAGGTACCTATTATCTCCCGTTCATTGTAATGAATATCAGCTCAGTGACAGTAATGAAGGTTTTAATTATGTCAGGTTTTAAGGCAATAACTGTCTTAAACCTCAGTCCCTGCCCAGCCCTTTCTGAGAGGAGGAAGAAAATAAAGAGAGGGCACAGGTCAAAGAAAAATAACAAAACCCCAGGAAAGCACTTGACCACAGAGTACCTCTCCCATCTGCTCTCCCAGCAGAAGCAAAGAAACTCACTTCACTCCAAAAGTGGTGGGTGGAGGGATACACAAGGGTGAAAATGCAGCTCTGTTGTATGCTCAGTGGAGGCAGGAGCCTCCAAAAGACACCTTGATTCCCTTCTGCTCTCTGCAGACACTTTTTCTAGGGGTTACAACCACACTGTGTAGGGTGGGCAAGTTAGAAAAAGGTTCTCTGGGATCACGGAGGTGTTGAGGACAGGCTGGGAGAACAGGGTGGATGAGATGAGCAGAGGAGGGTGATTTCTGAGTTAAAAATGACAGAATCAATGAAAGATTAATCTTTGTTCTGTCAATATATGACCCCTAACCCTCACTGATGGGTAAGAGGTCTGAGGAAAGAGATGCCCTTTCTCCTGCCAGCTGTATGGCTGCCTGCAGGTCTGGGACCTCTCCTATGTGCTTCCCTCAAGCCTCCAGCTCTGCAGGGCTCATCACACCAATGCTGCACTGGGACTTACTGCTTTGTAAAAGCAACACAGCACGTCCTAACCCCCTGATTTCCCACTGAACCCGTAGTGCTTCTAACGCATCATCTCAGAGAGGCACTTCAAGGCACTTCTGACATTAAGCTCCTGGCCTTTGTAACTCAAAAATGGGAAATAATCAAGCCTTCAAGGAGAGAAACGTAAATTTGACATTTCCGAGAAAGATGTGACAACCCGAAAGGTCATTTCTGTAGCAACAGGGCCTTGGAAAGGCTGTAGGTTGATAAAATGTGGAGAAATTTCATTTCACATACCTGTTGCTAAATTTCTCATGCGTTCATTTTCATCATCTAATTACTTCCATGCTTATGAATGATTAATTCTTTTATGCTTCCTTTAAGGAGAAGCTTCTTGTTGCTGTTCTGACCTTTGTGACCCAGAAATACAGACAACAAAAAATTGTTCAAAATGCAGATCTAAGGGTGTCTGTGAGCTGCAAAGCTCCTTTTCTACCTGCCCGTTCTTACCCTACTTAGCTCCATCTCTTTAAAAATCTCCTACATTGCTGTTAGCTTTCCACCCTCTTTCTTGACCAGCTGATTGAGAAAAAAGCTTGAATATTCAACATAAACTTTCTGAGGAATGAAAAATGGAAGTGAAAAAAGGACCTTGTCAGGAGAAATAAGAGGCTTGCATTAAAAAATAAAATGAGATTAAGGTGAAGGGGGGATGTGAAGACTTCAAGAGTGGCTTTTGGAAATTCACACATAGAAGAGCAGCCTACAGGAGGCTTTACGTAAAAATACATACTTCAGTGTGAGTGAAATGAAGGAGATCACACATGTTACTAATTTTTGATGCAAGCAAAGACTAGCTTATGTTTAGATCTAGCTTTTTTTTTGGGCTTGTTTTTTTTTTTCCTTAGAAATTATGAGAGTAAAGTAGGGAAAAAAAAACAAATATTCCTACACTATTGATTTAACTAACTTTGTTTAGATCCTGTATTTCATTTAGATTATATGAAAGGGTCTGCCCAGTGTTTTCTGTATTGCTCAGTCATGTGTGTGATTGCTCTGACAAATGAAATATGGTTGCTATTTATCTTGCAAATTGGGTCTGAAATCATTATTTTGAAATTTCCCTTCTTTTCACCAGTTTGTTCCTTCAAATGATCTCACTTTATTTCTGAGAAATTAGGACCCTGTTGGGTAAGTTTATACCTACAGATGCAAGAAACAAATCCTGAAGAAAAGCATGTGGCAGAAGCAGCATGAGGAAGGGCTCTTGGTGGCCCTGTGAAATGGCCTCTCTCCTTTCCTCTGAAGCTGGGTGCTGGTGCCTGGCACCTGCCTGACAGAATCCCAACAGCATGATCTGGGAAGGGCTGTCATTGTGCTTAAATACCTCTCCTAGGTTCACTGAGGCACAAATGGACTGGACTTGTAGGCAGAGGGAAGTGCAAACCTTTCCCCATGTTTTCCCTGAGCTATGAACAAACATCCCCAGCTCGCAGCATTAAATAGGGAGCAGGATGCCATCCTGAAAGTAACCCTAGGGATGATGGAAGAACATGGACCTGTCCCAGAAAAGGCTAAAAACCCCTTTCCTCTTATTTCTACTGAGTGAATACATGAGCAGAAAGAAGTTAACTCTGTGGTAACTAAACAAAGTCCTCAACAAAAAACAAAAGGTGCTCCACTGATGATCCTAGTATGGGGTGATCTTGCAGAAAGCCTTTTAACATCACATGCTGCCAAGGGGAAATGTTTTTTTAAGTGTACATGGTCTAGCCACTAAGTGATTAGTGCTTTCCTGCCTAAGCAACCCCTCAAAATAATAATTTGACACAAACATAATTAATCCAAGTATGGAAAATTAACATTAATCCTTTGTAATTCTAATTCTGTAACGAATCAGTGAAAAGAATTAAATTATTCTTGCAGGTAATTGTATGGATTTAATGCAATTACATAATAAAGTTGACCGTTTTCTGACAGAACTTAATTTATTGTTCTTTAAAATGATTCTGTGTGTTTCTCTAATTCTTTGGAAGGCATGAAAAAGACAAATACTCAAAACTGGAGACTACTTGGCAAAATGTTTTTGGAAGAGAGCTGCACAAGCTGCTGCAAATTCAGCAGACTTATTCTGTACAGAGCAGAAAGATCTATAAAATGCTGGAAGGAAAGAGTCCTTCATTCCAGTTCTGCTGAGCTTGCCAGTGTGAACTCTTTGATCTTATTCTTTACTTTTTGTTTTCCTCTTTGACCACGAGCCCTGGACAGCTGTGCCTGAATTTACTTCAGAAGCCCAGTGGCTGTCACTGGACTGAACTCAACTCCAAGTGTTGCAAAGGTTGGAAATATCAGGCATTGTTGGCAGAGCTGCCCATTTTCTGTCACCAGGGCCACTCTTTAATTGCATCTTGCATGTTAAACCAACTGACCGGGGGAAAAAAATTAGTTCTCTGACTGTCAAAAACTTTGGTGTAATTTTTCCAGGTTCCTGGGTAGAGCTTCTAGGCAGTGTTTCAGTGGCACATCCTTTAGGTTGGATCCCAGCCCATACTGCTGCTGCTCAGCTCCTGGAGAAAGGGCAAAGCTTGGGACTGACTCTTTGGAGCAGATTCTCCTGCCTGCTGGGGGCTGGCACCAGAAAAAGCTGACATCAGCTCTGAATATAACCTGCTTTAATATACCCCCTGCCTTTCCTAACTGCTTGGCTCTACTGAAGCTGCAGTTTTTGCACTCCATCAATGCCAGCAAGATGGTTTGTGAACCTGTGCTGTAACCTAAATCACTGAAGTGACAATCTGCTGGGATTTGAATCCTGCAAATAGCTGCAGAAGAAGAACCTGGAGGTTTAGCTTGAAATTTCTGTAGAATATGTTCCTCAATATTTTCCAGATATCAAAAAAGGTCAAAACCATAGAAAAAGAACCCAAAAATTGGCATAGCCAAAATCAATGCAGTCACCTCCCAAGATATCTTTTACATTGTGGATAAGTTGTAAATTAGAAAGTAATACATAAATCTGTCTGTACTGTAGGTACATTCTGAGAAATTTATCAAGGGTTTATGATTTTCATACCAGGTTCAGAGTTTTAGAGATCTTAGTAAATTTTTCATGTTCTTTAGATATTACAAGACTTATTTTAACATTTTGTTTTTATTATTTATCTTGCTGTTGGTGTTCCAGTGTGAATGGCTGGAGGTCGGTGAAAATGGGCAGGCACAATGCTTTGTGCAGTGTCCCAGTTTGTCCCAGTTTGAGAGAACCAGGATAAAAATTCCCTGTGGCCATCCTAACCTGAGGTTACCTGGGGCCCACAGCAGGCTGTGGCTGTGACAGTGACAGTCGGGGGTGGGGGGGAGGGGGGGCACCTGTGCCTGTGAGGAGGAGAGGGTGGGTCCAAATGGACCCATCACAGCACTTCTGCCCCATCTGCACACCTCCATCTGCTCTCCAGTCCAGTGTGGGGCTTTTCTGGTCAGGAAGTTATTACCACCTGAGGTGTGTGGGTTCTGGATTTACATAGTTTTAGATATTCGTAATTCACCATCATTCTTACTTCAGTAAATCTATTCTAATTTTTCCCAATCTTAAAGTATCTCTTTCTTATCCCCCTTTTTTATCTTCCCCTGAGAGAGTAATGGGGAGATAACAGAGAACATCTGTCACCTGCTTGTTGACTAAGACTGTGATGCAGCACAAGGAAGACAGGATGTGGTTCTGTGCCATCTGGATGCCCAAAGGGTTGAAAAACCATGGTGTAACATCTACTTCAGTGTCCTTTAGAATGATGATGGCATTATTGAGAAAATCTCTCTGTGTAAGAAATTTATGAACTACCTTGGCACTCTTTGTCTGGAAATCAGAGACAAAAAGGATTATATGGATTCACAAACATCAGAAAGATTATTTTTTTTGCTTATAATAGTCTATGATTTATAGTAGTTGGATATTTTTTCATCTTTGAAATTATTCTTAAATTTCTAGTAAAGTCTCCTATGTGTAATGTTTATTTTCATGCACCATCTAATTTTAATGCTAAGGGAGATGAATCTATTGGTTGTTCATTCCATATTACAGAATTAATGAGTTCACTGTTTTTCTACAGTACTTTGGCTTGCAATATTCACAGGCATTCGTGATTGCTTAAGCAATTCTGCCCAATGTTTCTGCCTTATGACTGTGGGGAAATGGCAAGAAATTTCCTTCAATAGCAAAAGCTGTCTTGTAGTCCAAAATTTGAGAGAAATCCTTAAAAAGTGATTTTATGAGTTTTGCAAAGAACCAACTGATCTTCATTGCTAACTACATGATTTATTAAATAGCTAATGCATCTTAGTGGAACAGAGAGACAGATGGGTTTTAGATGTGCCTGTTTATCGACAGCATTTCTTGAAAGCCAGGCATGTTAGTGCTAATAGGTTTTTTTCCTGGTAGTCTATTCAGTTAACTTTCACTTCTATATGTTCTTCATCCAAAAGAAAAATGCACTCAGGGTGGGAGGACTTAGAATGAATTTGATATAGGGAGCTATATATTCAGTGACTGTACAGAATGGGAAAATCATCTTAACTTTTACTTTTAACATTAGAGGAAGCTCAAGACATTTTTGACATTCATCATTTACCCAGTGGGAAGAGACATGATGGGCTGCATGCTTATGTGAATTCAAAATAGTAGATAGTGAGGATGCACTTTAGTTTGATTTAGACTGCTACCTGCCCTCTAGAAAAAGCAATCAAACAAAAAGTCTTTCCAATGCATAAAGAGCACGTCTAAAAATGCCTTCAATAAAATTATAGCAGCACATAAGATTTGATAGACACAGATCTAGCAGGCACTGATGATGCAAAGAGAGTATCCTGGGTAAAAAATGCAATGGCATTTTCCTACTGGCTAAAATGGATAAAAAAAACCCCAAAGCAAAATGGAATATCCCAACCTCCAAAACATCTTTAGTTGGCAGCCAGTCCTCTAAATTCTGTTTAGTCCCTATGAAGATGTAGGTAGGCAGTCACCAACCTTTTCAGAGGTTCTACCACACCGTCTTCCAGATGGTGTCAATTGATGGTCACTTTCTACACATCTCTAAAATTGATGTAGATGATTCTCAGCCTCTTGAAGCATTAAATTATTATGAAAATTCACACCTGAATGCTCATTTAGATAGGCTGAAAAGTGACCTATCCAGGAGTCAGTGTGCTTGTTCCTATAATATGCTAGATCTGCTTTGGTGCTGAACTGACTTTAGTTTGTGTAATTAGTGAATGTTCCTTTCTGTATCATTAAACATCCTCTCTGCTCTTCAAATAGTCTTAAGTGGGATCTAAAATTCAACTCATCAGCAAAGCAGCTCAGTTACCATGAGAGCACCTGCTTTCTGCAGGTACTGATTATCTATCTGTGTCCTAAAGAGACTAATGCCCTTACAGCTTCTTTCTTTTGCTTGCACTTAGCCCTTCTCCACTGGGATAACTGCTCTTTTCCTCTCAGACTGTTGAATGGATATAATCACACAAATCTCTGGCAATTGCTCCTTGTAAAAAACATAAACAGGATTTCTGGGCACATCAGCTGTTCAAAAGTGTTAAGAGTTAAGCACTAAAAGGTATTGAAGCTCCTACTACGCTTGTCTTTGTTTTACCTTTAGACCATTGTGAAAGCAACAAGTGCCAAGTCTTTTATTACATGCTGTATACCTCTTGACCCAAACTCCCCAGTTGAGCCCAATCTGGGTAAATTTGGGCTCAATTCCATTTATATTTTTGATTTGTTATAAACATTGACATCTTGTTGGTAGCTTTGTTAAGAGTATGCCTTGAGGCTTTATTAAGAGCTTTGATTTTGTGATCATTGTAGCAGTTTCCACTTCTGTGATAGATTTTCACCATGCACACCATTATACATCCTTGAGGAAGGGTATATTCTCTTCTTTTCTTTCTGGCCTTACCATTTTTCACAGACATGTCACCTTGACTTCTTTCCAAAACTGTTTTCCAGGCTCTAGGCTTGCCATATGTATCATACACACAGTTGCCGCTTTTCCTTTTCTTGTATTATTTAGTCCTATTACAACAAGGTTTAGAGCAAAAGTTTTGTTCGTTTCTTCCTTCCTTTTGTCCTGGACTGGTGTGAGTCCTGCCTCATATCTCAGTGCACCTTCTTTAGCAGAAAGTTGAGTTTTGGGTGTCACATACAGATGAAATGAAAATAAAATGAAAAGTGCACTTAATGCACTGACTTTTGAGAGCACTGCAAATGTATCTGTATTTGCTCTGTACCTGAGCTGTGCTGGTGCTTATAACTATCATCTTCTAAGACAGATGCCTCAGTAGAAAAGGTGAAAATTGTATACAATTTTAGCATCAGCCTAGGGTAAAGAATTAGTGTCTTGGTTTTGGGGACTTGAGTTCCTGGAATGCCCCCAAACCAGGGCTACTTTCTGCATGTGCTACACTAGTTTTTTTTGTTTTTTTTTAATAGAAGGTCAATGCAACATATATTTATATAGTTTGTTGGATACTGGCAGGATACATTATGGAAAAAACCCAAATACATTCAGCACTTCCTTGGCAGTTACTGTTTCCTCTAATTGCCAGAATTGCTGAATACAAAATATAGAGCTATATTTCACACACCCCACTTTCACATCCTGCTAAGGTGTGAGTGGTAACCATTGCTCTCTTTTTCTCCAAAGGGATGGAGAATTTCCAGATACTTCAGTGCCTTCCCTGTAGCCCCAGGGATGGGCTGTGAGGACTCAATCAGGTGACAGATGACCTGGAGCTTCAGGCCAAGTGATCACTGTGCTCCAGGTTTAGGCGAGCAGGAGGAGACTGTCCTGCAGGTGACAGCACCCAGGAGCTGGTGGTGCCCGAGCTCTGGTCTCAGATCCAGTGACAGCCAGGAGCATCCTGTTCCTGGAGCTTGGAGAGACTGAAAAAAAACCCAACTGGTGAGTGCAGAGGGTTTGTTTGCTCCCACCAGACTCAACCTGCTTGTCAGGGGACTGCAAAAACCCACAGCAGAAGCTCTGGTGGCCCCTGAACCCACCTGGCACCCATCACATGAGCTGTGCAGCCCCTGGGAGGGATCAGGGAAAAGGCTGCTCTCAGGAGGGGAGTGGTAAAGGGAAAGATAAGGAAGGAGCCACCCTGACTTTTTTTCTCTGCTGTATACAGAGGGAAAATAGCAGCCTAGATGATTATGGCTCACAGCTCTTTTGTGTTGCTCTGACTCACCTGTGTATTGGCCACCAGGGAAAAACCTGCAATTTTCTTTCAAATGTGGGTTATTCTTCTTTCTGTCAGTGGCAGCACACCATGATAAAAGGAACTTTTAGGCAATCAATATTTTCGTGGGTGTTTGAGATACAGGAACATAATCATGATGAGATAACAGCAACTGCTTGTGACGTTGTGGTGGAGGTGATTTCTGGTTCTACCTTAGACCTTAAGAGCAAGAGATGAGGAACAAAATGCAGGCACATATTCCTGTTCAAAATTTGATTTTTATGCACATTGGTGATCATAATGTTCATTCTTTGTGGAAAAGGTGAGAAGAAATTTTCAAGTTTGATCTGCTAATCACAGGAGTCATCAAGAATTTATTTACTAACTGCAGCACAGTTGGCATGAAGACCTCTGTGCGCACCCACACCACACAGTGTGAGCTGGGCTATACTCAGTACCCCTCCTCCTCCTCAAACATATAATATAATGGGTAATTAAGCTAATAGAGCATTAAAGAAATTGTAGATGTTACTTTCTATGGCTTATGACCTGTTTCATAACCCACAAGGCCTCCTTGCCCACCTACAGTCTCTTCCAAGTTGGAGTTTGTCACTACAACAATCCCTAATGCTGTCAATAATCTAATCTTCCTAAAGTGAAAATGTTCTCAATTCAGCTTAACTATATATTCTCCAGCAACAGGCTCTGTTTGCCTACTCTGCAGCCTTTCACATTTACATAGTGATGAAAATGCTTACCAAGAAAAATTAACAATGCTTTAATTCATTGACAGCAACAGAGAGAGGCCATAAAGTCCATGAAAGATCTTTAAAGCTCCAGAAAACAAACCTCTGCACCATAATCTTTCAGCTGTGTTTCTGCAGAGAAGATGTACAAACACTCCAGTGATTTCAGCAGTCAGGGATACAGCACCTTCACAATATTAAAAAGCCATTTCAATATTAATCTCCTTGTTAAAGGGCATGGGTGTTTAAAGAGTGAATGCTGGATGTTCTGACACAAATAAACCTGGGTCTCAGGGTGCTCCTTGCCAGCTGCATAAATTATGTAGCAGTAGTTATTTCAAAGGTCTGAGGCACGCCAGCATTCATGGATGCATGGTGGAGTTTTACAGTAATTAATTTGTCTTGTCAGATTATGACAACTTGCCAATGAAAGTTGCCAAGTCACAACCCCTGATAAGCAGCTAGGCAGCAATTAACAAGATGCTTCAAGGATTTTGTTGCAATTCCTCAACTGCAACTTCAGTGTAAAAAAGCCTGGAGTATCAGAATATGCTAGCTAAGGTAAAAGACAAATGTGCTTTGAAAGCAGTTAGGGATATGTTAATAATTCTTGAATAAGTGAAAAATGAACTTAGAAAAAAAGGACAGTAGATTGTGAAAAATATATAGCTTTTAAAACTGTGAGTATCGTGGTGCAAGGAAGAAATAAAACAATAAGTCTTGCAAGTGGATTTGGAACTCCAAACATGGAGGACAGAAAAAAGAAATGTATCTTGCTCTAATGTGTATTTCATTGCCTGTTTCTTTTACTTTGTGATACCAAGAAATTACAAGTATTTTTTGCTAGAGGTCTTTCATATACATGTCAAATATTTTCTGTCTCATTATTTTCCTTCCAGAATTTCTGGAGAGTCCATGGTATTTATCTCATGCTTTTATCTGGAAGACTTTTCTTGAAGGATGAGATATGGTTATTCTGAAATTTAGATTCAGAACCACACAGTGCTGCTTTCCTTTTCATTTCCTTATTCCATTTTCCACTATTGATGCTATTTTCCTACAGACAGCTTTTTCTCTTTTGTGTTTGATGACTTTTTTTAAAGAAAGTTTGAAGCTTATTTTCAAGGGGAGCACAGAAGATTTGCCTCCTATCAGCTTCTAGCATGGACCACAAGGAACTGATCAGCAGAAGCTGCTGCTGACCACGTATACCCAAACAAGACGTGGTTTAGTAGCCATAGGGAGCTCTTCATAATGCTACCACAGAAACGAGAATGATAAATTTAAAGATTAACCAGATGTCAAAACATAAATTAAGATACAAACCCCCAAGGCTGCCTGCACTGATGCAGTTCAGCATTGGCCTGATATTCCTCAATATTCAGTGGGTAACAAAGAGTAAAGCAGGATATTATCACAAACGCTTCTAGCACAAACCACTTAGACCTATGAGAGTAATTATTCTGCATCTTACACTTTATTTCATGAGAGGTAGAAGGAAGCTGAAAATAAATTTTCTGCCTTTTAATTAGAACAGAGACAATTACAGGTACTATGCAAGAGCTATGATATTGTCTCAAACCAGAGCCATCACAGTCTTTAGAGCCTTTTCACTCTTCTGTGATTCCAGTAGTTTTCAGGATGGCATGACAGTCAAGCCTCTAGTCCTCCAAAGGACCAGAAACAACTTCCCAAATATATTCAATATATTTCAATATATTGAAATTATGTTTTCCTTAAGTGATACCTAAAAAGATAGAGCTGGAAAATATAGTTTGGGCCAGGCCATGTCCAGATCTTCCCAGAAGGTGACATATGTGTATGATAAGGTGTCTGCAGCTCTGTGCCAGATCTCATTCTCTGCCTGGTGCTCTGGCATCTGTGTTGGTGCTCAGCTCTGGGTTGGGTTGCTGCCCCTGCAGAGTCCCCAGGGCTGGATCAGGTCCCAGTATCTCAGGTAACTCCACATGATGCTATATGGGCATATGACCACAAGTGTCTCCACAAGTGTGGCTGATGTGTAGGTGGCACACGCTTCACCTCTACAGCCTGACAGCTTTATCAGATGTGCAGCAAGCTTGCGGCTGCTTCCTCTGCTGTGTACTACACTGATGGGGTAAAAACATTCAAAAGTGGGCATTCTCAGGAGAGGACTGCCCCACTGTTCTCCAGGAAAGTGCCCCCAACACAGAAAGATACATGAAAAAGAGCATTTGAAAGGGGGAACATTCAAATAATTATATTATATGGAAGACATCTGAATGACTTCTCTCCTTAGGGACTGATAGCATCCATTCAGTGAATTTCAACACATGAGAATATGTTCTGACAACAGTTTTGTATATTTATGCTGTATAAAAATACCCATGCTATTTCAAATGGCCATGCTTTTCTGTTTGTTTTAGTTTCAGATTTGGAAGAAAAATATTTTATGAGGAGATAGTAGTTTAGTGTCCTTTCAAAGAGATGTATAATGTGCTCAATACACACAGCTGAAATCTCCAGAACAGAGTAATTGCAACTGATTTTCTGCCCCTGAATCAGCACTTGGATGCCTGTGATTGTTACTATCTGAAAGATTTACATGCACACTGTGTCTATAGTGGTTTTTGTGACTTAAAGTAGCCAGAGGATTTTTCTGTACCAAGTGCATAGCAACAGTGCACAGGTGTGGGCGTGCTAAAGCAGAATAGGATGAGAAAATAATATAGGAGCCTGAGGATTCTCATTACCATTTTCTTCTGATGTGAAGGCACCTCACCTGATATATCATCATTATCAGCAACACTGTGGATGCAGCCTGCTCTGAAAAGTGTTCTGGATCTTCTTCCAGTTGCTCTGGCACAGTTGACCATTTTGTTTGCTACTCAGCAGGCTTCACATTTTGCAGCCACTTGGCAAATAATTCCAAGCATCGAAGGCAGCTCTGGCGACAGAGATGGTTTGCACTGATGCCTTCTCTGGCTGTGGCCCCTGTTGCAGCCCTGACTCCTGCAAGCCAACCTTGGGTGAAGGTAAATGCTGCAATGGCTCTGTGCAGCTGCCCCGGGTGTTGCAGGGCTGGGGAGGGATGTGCTGCCTCCTCTTCCCATGCCTCTTACACCGAGACCCAAGAAATTAATGTATTTGAACTGGCTTTTGTTTGCAGCCACCTTTCTTTTCATTCATGTCTCAAAACAGACTGGTTGGTGTCTGGTGTGTCAATGGAAAAGACCAGTAGAAAAAAAAAAAGCGAAAACTCATTCCAGTGCCACGTATGCATCAAAATAAACTCAAAATATATTATCAACATGATTATGAGAAAAAAATCTGACTCTTTCTCTCAAGACTACTGACAGAGTCTGTTTTTCTCATGAGACACAGTCTACTACTCTGTGGTGGCTGATATTGCTTATCTCCAAGGTGCCAGAGGCTGTCAGTTACTTTCCAGGCTGGGTTATGTACAGAAATATGTCATGGCACCAAAAATAATCTGAAAACTTCCATTCACTAACAAAGCATTTCAAGCATCACTTATACTGAGAGTGGCTGCAAATGTTTTATCAAGTTATTTTCTTTTCAGGCATGAGTAAGCCTCTGAAATGAAATGTAAATTGAGTTTGTTCACAGTTTTGTCCAAACCAAGGATTCTAGCACACAAAGATGTTCTACATAAGATGTTTAGATCTTTGTTGCTTTGAGACAACAGATATATACTAGACAGAGCCATGTTTCAAATAGTTTTTGTTAAGCAAACCTCACAGACTTATATTAGCAAAAAAAAAAACAACAAACAAGTAATGACTTGGGATATACGAGTCATTCCCAAGTAAGTCACATGGAAAGTCAGATAACGGGTAGAAAAAGCACAACACCTAATGATCAGGTATCAGAGTAAAAGATCTTTGTGTGCTGGAAGGCAAACAACTGTCTGAAGTTATTACATCAGTTTAATTTCACGGTTGTGCAAACTGCACTTCCCTGACAGAATTTCATGGCAAAGAGATCTAATACTTTAAGGTGTAATTCTGTTTTGGCCACAGATCTTAAGAAAGGATTGCTGGAGGCTCAGGTGTTTAAAGAAAATGTTGAAGATACAGCCGCAGATTCCAAACCACACACTGGCTCTTACACCTTTACTGAGGACCTCTGCTCAGTCAAAACCAATCCCATATGTATTCCCCATCTTTCTTTTTCTTTTTACTCATTTTTTTTAAACTCTCTTCTTGCCACCAATAAATGTTCTTTTTTTTTTCAGAGGATCTCAATGTCCCTCTGCTGTGCTCCACTGAAACTGGTGCAAGGTATGTTTATTTAGCTACCAATTTGCTGTGCTGGCTCTGACATGGACAAGATTGAGGGGCAAAGGGCATAAGTTGGGGAGATCTGAATTGAACACAAGAAGAAAATTTTTCACTATGAGGACAGTCAGACATTGGAATGGTATCCCAGGGGAAGTGGTGGATTCCCCCGTCTTTGGAAAGTTTTAAGTCTCAGCTTGATGAGTTGCTGAGACATATCACATAAACAATGTTAGAAGCGTTGGGCCAGATGATCCTTGAGGTTCCTTCCAGCCTGACATCCTGTGATTCTATGACTGTGATGAGCTTTCCTGTTCTCAATTTACTTACTGATTCTCCTAGACAACAGACTAATTTATAAGTGAAACAGAGATACACCGTAGACATTCAGCTGGTCACGAGATTTTAACTCATGTGCTTTATATAAATTATAGAGAACTTGTCATTTTTAGATGATTTACCTTGGAATCAAGTTGACTGTCCAGCATGGTTTTCTCAGTAAGACAACTGTTTTCTTCAGAAAATTAAGTGATTCTTGAGATATTCAAGGGATTTACTCACAGGTTTAGGGTCATTGGTTTTTTACTCCGATTCTCAAGTTCAGACTAAAGTGCTCCCAGACTAGAGAGCTTCTGCAGCGTGGAGAGGAAGTAGCTTGTGCTCACTCACAGATGGCAGTGATCAGCCATCAGAGAGAAGCTGAGGCATCTGATGAAATGAGAGTGCGAGTGCCTTGCTCAAAAAGCAGGATTTAGAAAGTGAACCTCATCAGTGACCTCCACAACCACCCATCTGCTCTGTTAAAACTCTCTGTTTCTCATGGTTTGAAGCAGAACCAAGAGGACAATCACACTTTTTTCAGGACACCCTAGAACACAGCACCCTTGGGGCTGGGCACGGAGGTGCCCGGGGCTGCCAGCCATGGCCAGGGCCCAGAGAGCTGTGGGGATGTGCCCCCAGCCCCTCAGCACTCACCAGCCTGGCCCTGGCTGCCTCCCAGCTCCATCTTCCCCTCTCCCACCCATCCCCAGTGGGGTCCCGGTGTCTTCTGCCCCTGCTGCCCCCGCTGCCCTCTCCCTCCCACCCAGCCCCGCTGAGCCCCTTCTCTCCCTCCACCTCCAGGCTGTGGCTGTGGGAATCATCCACACCGTGCTGAGCACCCTCCAGTTTGTGCTTAGGATGTGTGACAGGACAGAAATGGCCACCCAAGGCCTCCTGTGGCAGCATGGGGAGGAGCAGAGTCTCCAGATGACCTGGCTGCTGGAGGACATGGAGCAGAGGATCTGGGATCCACCAGGGCTCCCTCAGGAAGGTGACCTCCTCGCTGCCTTCCAGCATTGGTGGTTCTGGGCCTCTACTGAAGCCCTTCAGCATGCTTTTTGGGATCTACCTGGGCTGCCTAGGCAGAGGAACCCTGACTCTGACGGCAGCAGCCAGCAGGCAAGTTCCAGCAGAATGGAGAGAAGCTGAAGGAGGATGACTGTGAAGACAAACCAGACCCTGACGACACTCTGGCTCAAGACAAGTCCATGGATAGGGTGGGGACCTCCACTGCCTTTTCCAATTCCTTTCCAAGAACAACTTTCTAAAAGGACCGCATCCAGCCATGGGTGCAGACAGCACCTGTGATGACCTGTGTGCTTACATGGACATCATTGACCTCCTGCTGCTTGTGCCCTTGAGACTACCCACTGGGCACATTTTCCCCCACAGCTGGGAGGTTTGGGGAAGATCCCAGTGTTGGGACCAGTTCTATTTAATATCTTTATTGACGATTTAGATGAGGGGATTGAGTCCATCATCAGCAAGTTTGCAGATGACACTAAGCTGGGGGGAAGTGTGGATCAGCTGGAAGGCAGGAGGGCTCTGCAGAGGGACCCGGACAGACTGGAGAGTTGGGCTGATTCCAACGGGATGAGGTTCAACAAGGCCGAGTACTGGGTCCTGCACTTTGGCCACAACAACCCCATGGGGAGCTCCAGGCTGGGCACAGAGTGGTTGGAGAGCAGCCAGGCAGAAAGGGACCTGGGAGTCTGGATTGACAGGAAGCTGAACATGAGCCAGCAGTGTGCCCAGGTAGCCAAGAAGGCCAATGGCATCCTGGCCTGTATCAGGAACAGCGTGGCCAGCAGGTCCAGGGAAGTGATTCTGCCCCTGTACTCAGCACTGGTGAGGCCACACCTCGAGTCCTGTGTCCAGTTCTGGGCCCCTCAGTTTAGGAAGAAGATTGAGGTGCTGGAGCAGGTCCAAAGGACGGCAACCAGGCTGGTGAAGGGACTCGAGCACAGATCCTATGAGGAGAGGCTGAGGGAGCTGGGGCTGTTCAGCCTGGAGAAGAGGAGGCTCAGGGGAGACCTCATCACTCTCTACAACTCCCTGAAAGGAGGGAGTAACCAGGGGGGGCTCGGTCTCTTTTCCCAGGCATCTCTCAGCAAGACAAGAGGGCACGGTCTCAAGTTGTGCTGGGGGAGGTTTAGGTTGGATATTAGAAAGAATTTCTTTACTGAGAGGGTGATCAGACATTGGAATGGGCTGCCCAGGGAAGTGGTGGATTCTCCATCCCTGGAGATATTTAAAAAGAGACTGGATGTGGCACTCAGTGCCATGGTCTGGTAACTGCAGCAGTAGTGGATCAAGGGTTGGACTCGATGATCTCTGAGGTCCCTTCCAACCCAGCCAATTCTAGGATTCTATGATTCTATGATCTATGTTGTTGCGTGAGACGAATCTCGCTGCGGGCGCAAGCTCGGTTCGCGAACAGAGTCAGTTGAGCTAGTGCTGGTTCGGATTAGTATCAGGAGCTGACTTTGATCCGTCCGGCTCTGGAATTCTCTCCGGAAACCACACCCTACCGAACCCGGGCATGCGCGCCTGGGCTAGCCCCAGCTGGGCACAGGCGGGGCGGGCACCGTCCGGGCACTTGCTGCCTACACTATGTGGAGCTGGTGTGTGTGTGAAACATAGAGCAGCTTGATCCCTTCTACACCTTGAGGATGAGCTGAAGAGCTGAAGAGAAGGTGGGGCTCCTGGTTCCAGCACAACCTTGGCAGCTGCTGCAGCCTCCATACAGGGAACCCAGATTCTGGTTGCAGCTCTTGCTGAAAGCAGCTGGATGTTATTTCCTCACTGCTCCACATGCAAGTGACAGTGCTGCTCCCCTCCTGCTCCTGCAAACTCCATGCTGAGAAATACCACCATGAGTAATCACGGTTCTTTAGGACTGTAGGATAGTCTTGCTAGACACAGATAAGGTAGACAGGAATTGTTTCTTGTGTAGATTAGGTTCTTTGAGAGAAATGGGTCTACATGTGGTAAAACCCACGGTCCCGTTGGCTTCCAGGAATGCAGCAAAACCAGGGTCCAGAAAAAAATGTGGCTGTGAGGAAGCTTGCAGCAGAGACCTCTGCTACCACTGTGAAAGTAACCACAAAGATGCCAGTAAATGAGAGTTTTGAGCAGACATTCTGTTTGGGCAAGGCTCCTGTTGGGGAATGATGACCACTCTGAGATGCTTCCACACTCAGCTGCCAACAAATCAAGTGGGTTGTTTAGAAGCATGTTTGGGGGCCTTGGTGTTTTCACCCCCTCAGTATCTCAGGTTCCTCCTGCCTTTGCTCATCCATCAGCAGGGAAAGCTGGGTGGGAGAGGCTGGCACTGGAACATCCTGGGAACTGTCTGTGCTTCTTCCTGGGAGGGAGGCAGCCTGTGAGCTTGCCTGCCTGCCAGGGGTCTGCAGAGCACTGCTGGGAGGGAAAAGCCTCTTCCTCCTCCTCCCCTCAGATACCTGGTATCTGAGATGCTTTGGGAATTTAGACCTAAGGCTGGTGAGGGCTTTTGAGAGCCACTTTCAATGGAAAACCAACCTCCCTGGTGCCCTGAGAGGACAGGAAGGAAGTACTGAGACAACAATAGAGCTTTTTCCCCTACAGCACAGTTGGTCTTGTTTGCTCTTCTTCTGGCTGAGATCATGCTGCTGCCAGGTATGGGCACAAGAACTGTCCTGGTAACTGGCATCAGGGATAACAGGAATCCCCATCCCTGCCCTGGAAAGCTTGTTTGAGGGGCTACAGGCTAAAGTTATGGTGTCAGTAGGAAGACCAAGAGCGAGGGTATTGTTTAGGACCAGAACGGATCCTGAGGACAAAACAGGGAGGGGGGTCAGTATTCCCACCCATTTCCTGCCATATCCTGCCAGGAGGGTGGGTAATTTGTTCCCCCCTTCCTCATGGCACCTACCTCCCTTCTGGTGCAGCAGATATTTTAGAGAGAGGCTCCTGCTCTTTGTCTGCAGCTCACCACATGCTCTGAAGGATCTGTGTCCATTGCGTGCTGGTAGGAGCCCTGGCAATTTTCCCAGGTCAGTTCTGCCAGGATGGTCTTTCAGGTACTTACATCAGTGGCTGCTGTAATAGAGTTTTGTATATAATGGTGTATTTTTTTCATTATTATCCTATGTTACTCTCCGTTCCCTGTTCTATTTAACCTGCTGTAGTTTCAACTTGCAGCCTGGAAGTCTCTCCTCCTTATTCCCTTTTTATCTTCCCTTGGGAGGGTGGGGCAAGTAATAGGTAGCAGTTCCCTTCTCTGTGTTTTTGGTTCACTCAGACTACTAACAAAGACAGTGTTTTACCTGTAATTTGGCTGTAAAGCTGCTTACTGTCACTGCTGGTGAGGTGAGCACAAGGGAATTACTTGTGCAGGATGCAATTAAATGTTTCCATAGTTCTTTAAATTAATGAATGAACTTCCCCCAGTAACAGCATGGAAGCAGGCAGCTTCCACTCATGACTCCTGCCTGTCCATAGCAGAGCTTGGTTCCTGCTGGGAGCATCCGATGATGCCCTTTGATCCCTCTCCATCCTTCTGCACACAGTCCAGGCTCCTTTGTGGGTCTTAGGGTGGCAAAGGTGGTGGTTGCCACCGTTGCCTCTGGGACTGGCTCATGTCTGTCTGCTGCTTTTTTTCTCTCTGCCAGCCGCGGAGAGGAGCGGGAGCTTTTCCCACCAGTGCTGCTCCCTGTTCTTTCTGATCCCAAGCTTTTCAAACGCTTGTTCAGGGAATGTAAGTCTGGTACTTACAGATGCATGTAATCAGTTAACAGCCCACAGAGAGGAGGTTCCTGGAGCACATGCCCGGAGAATAGGCCATTAGATGAAAACTGTTCTAAATTTTTGGCTTACTCTTCAGGACAATGATTTCTCTAAAAAATCAGGATCCACTTCTGACTGATTCACAAAAGGAAGATTAAATTCATCAGACCATGTATTTAAGATTAGTAGTTCAGCATGATCCTGGCTGAAAATCTATCACTCTGCTAAATAAGTTTATACAAAAGATTAATATACCAAGACTCTTACATATGAAGTTCAGCAAGTTCATCTATATTTTAATGGATAATGGCTTTCATTTGCCTCTGAGAGAGCCTGCCAATTCACAGACTGCTTTCACCTCTTGCTTTCTTTTTCAAGATAATAGTCTCCTGTGGAATATACCACTATGTTTCAGATGGAAGATGACTCTCCCATGACCTGCTGTATTTCAGTCACATGAATATACACTGTATTTTCAGATCTCACTGCCACAGCTAAAGTAATATAATTCTGCTGTTTTGCATTTTTACATGATTCTCAATTTCATTTCTCCTAATTGCAGATCTTCTCTTTTCCAGGATGCTGCCAGCTGTTGCTGTTGCAGGAAAGCAGCTGTTTCATTGTGCTCCATGTGCTCCACTGTGAATGTATTTACACTGTAAGTTGCTCATAATTTTAGACCTCAGGATTTCACTGGGTAATTTCAGACTTTGGAACATAAATGTTTTAATTAGGTTTACTTTCTCTTTAAACATAGCTTGAGACAACTGCCAGAGAGCTTCAAAACCGGGTTTCTGTCAGCACAAGAGGTGCTGCCTCTGGGTGCTACAGGCAACCAGTGCCTTGTGGTCACTTCAGTACTGGCCAATGCTGAGCTGGGCCCAGTCACTCTCAAAAATGCAGTATTCATCATGGTTTTAGGCAGGAATAAGTTTCAACAAGGAAAGCCTCTGTAGTTTGAAGTGAAGACAACTGGTAGCTACAGTTTGAAAGACTGAAATTTGGTGATTTACTGAGTAAATGAATGAAAGAGCAAATGACGAAGTGTAAAGCAACTCTAATGCTCATCATTCATTTAACTGGTCCAGGGAAGTTAGGTTTTTGATCAGGGCAATAAACTAAATGATTAGTATGCCTGTCATTTGCTGTAAAACCAGTAAAAAGTATGGCCTCTTTAATTTGCTTTACTGAGATTTCATAAGGTGTGCTGTTTTGTAGTCTTTATTTTATTTCCATGATCTACTAGAAGTAAATAGATTAGAATATATTTGGAGTGGCTATGGGTGTAAGGAGTATTCAGGACTACCTGCAAATCATCAGTCTTTCATTCATGTGTTGATGGGATGTCTCCATAAGTAGTGATGCTGTATCGTTTGTATCAGATAACACTTGAACCAACCTGGTATATTATGCCCTGGGCTTCTCCCATCTAATGACCTAAAAAACCCCTGACAATTATTCAGTCGGTGGAAAAAGGGAAAAAGAGGTAGACAAGTTAAAATTTTTAGCACAAACCATCACTAGTTACAATACTAGTAAATAAAGAGTAAATTGTAAGTTATAAGTCAATTTATGTTTATTGTATGTAACTTGCATGTAATTTTGGTAATGTCAGTATGTTCTGCATAACTATATTGTAACTTCATGCTTATGGTAAAGCTTTTAATCATATTTGTCATATAGTCTCTGTGACTTCTGAAAGACCACTTGCATCCAAATAAATCTAAGTGAATTTGGAACACAGTATATGTGTGACATGCTATCAGATGACTTGCCATAATTTACATATGACACATTTTTTGCTACCCAGTGGTTTTGTTAATCTGTCCAGAAGACAATAAAGGTGGTGTGACAAGCAGTATCATGGGCTGCTCACCACCCAACAGTTTCATTATCTAGCAAAGGTATAGTAATTTTTTGTTGTCATATCTACTATAGTAATTTACAAAGAATGGAATCTAAGAGTTGATGATGAGTGTTCATTCATCTCTGTCAGAAACTTGGCCTTTATAGTATGTGAAAACATCCCTGTCATTTGCTGTTTGTAACAGCAGCGATAACATTAATTGGAAGAGAACTCTTCACCCATAATTTTCTGTCACCTACAAAGTAAATATTGAAATACATTTCTCTTTGCTTGGCCTTGGCTTTTGTGTTCTCAGCATTTGATCATGGCAGGAGAACAAACTCATATGTCATTAATATTTCACCGAGGAGGTCAATTCAAATAAATCAAAAAGTAATTAATACGTACAGCTTTCAGGGTGAAAGGACACCTGGATCCTTTAATAAACTGTATTTAACTTTCCTTTAATGGTGATGTCTCCCATGTGGCCACGAGAAGAGGAAGCAGGGCAGCCAGGATGGCACTTGGATGCTTCCAGAGAGAAGGTTTTGGGCATAAAGGGTCACCCTGAAGCGGAGAGGTTTGCAGATGGACTTGCACATGAGCCTTTAAGGACCAAAGAGGTGGAGAAAAATGGGGTATGAGAGTAGCAGGGTTTATCTTTTTCTGGAAACCACAGAAGTGCCTGGGGCACTTCCAGTGACTTTGTCCTCTCCACACTTGAGCAGTCTGGGGACTGGTGGGGATGAAGAGGACTGGCATGGTGATTCACCCTGAGCTATAGAGGAAGCTGCTGAGGGCATCCACTAAGGTACTTTAAAGGATGATATAGAATGAATGGACAAGGGAATTTCAAAGACAATTTTGCACTCTGAGATAGCTCTGACTGTAGCAGATGTAGCCTTCTGAAAACCTTTTGGGTTTTTCTCCCAGGGGCTGATGAGATGCAGAACAGATGTGGCTCCTCTGCCAGCTGGCACACCTCCTCAAGGCTACAGGTGGGCAGGTGTGACTCACTGCTTTATTTCATGGTTTGCTTCCTTTTTAATGGATTCATGATTTTTTCAAGTAAAAAATAAGTCCTGCGAGCTTGAGTGATGTGGATCCCAGAAGCCTGCTCTGTTTGTGTCATTTCCAAACAAACATCATACCAGGTACAGACTTTTCTTGCTCCCAAGCACTCTTCCCCTCCAGTCATACTGCCTTCCTTAAAAACAGTAGTTTCACTCTGGAAAAGAAGCATGTTGTGTGGGGGGTCTGTCAGGTCTGCTGCTCTGAGACCTCTTCCTCCCCAGTGCAGATGTCTTCATCTTGGTCCATTTGAAGGACTGGTGTATAAGCCTGATTATAGGTTTGTTTCCACAACAGTTCTACAAGTTCTGAAGCTTTTACCCCCTACCTCGCTGTGTTTGTGGCTCTAGTTTAACCACTTAAGTCACTCTGTCTTTAGTTTTGTACCTAACTTCCAGTCACTTAAGTGCTCCCTTTGTTTCAGACTGAAGGTTTTCTCCAGATCAGTGTAGCTCTGCCTGTGAGGATTTTCTCTGAGCCTGCTCCACAGCCTGTTTACATCCATCCTGTGCACACTTGGTGCAGTCTCATGCCTGGTGGCCTTCATTAACCTTCATTCAAATCTTGGGAAGTGCTTCACTGTGTGGTGGTTGCTTCAATATGTGCATGGGACCCTGGGAACTAGAGCACTAAACTATATGTGCCCCTCTGCCATGAGTCTCTTAAATAAGTTCTGAACTTTTTTCATCTCTGTCATCGGGAGGATAGGGAGAATGGTCATTTCCCATTGGTGTGTCATAGATGAGTTCTGCATCATTCTTTTAGGAGCAGGGTATTCAGTCACCATCCAGCCTCTGAGTGAGCCAGTCAAATGGGCAGACTGAATAAGGATGCTTTGACTCATCACCAGCTTCTCTGGTGCTTCCGTGAACATTAGCTGTGCCATTGCCTGAGGAGCTGCCTCTTCTTGCCATCCCTAAACTTCTGGGTATATTGTTTCACAACAGTTACTGATCTCTCAAAGTCTTCCAGAACCAAAAAACCCATGAATGCAGTGATACTGCTTCTACCTGCAAACCTTCCACACCGAACATCCTTTTACAAGAAAGTCCATCGAGCTGCTTGGAGAACCACCTCCATGACATCTGACTGCACAGATGATCTGTCATTTTTACTGCCTGTTCATCCTGACAGACCTTCACCTTCTCCTGTTCTGTCCTCATCTTTAATACCTTGAACAAATTCTTGTTGTTGACCCACCTCACTGTTTATTTCATCATCTAAGTGCGTTGCAGATATGTGGAGTATCACAGGTGATGGCAGAGGCCCTGCCAAAATCCTTTGACAACCTCCTTCTGATGTGTGAACCAACCATTTATCTCACTTCAGTTTCAGAGTGACCTTTTGCTAAATCTCAGAGAGGGAGTGGTGGCATGGGAATTGCTGCAGCTTCTTCCAGTGTGAAATACTCATTTCTCTTGCTGTGCAGCAGCTTTATCTTCTATGAAAAGTTGCACCAGTTGGCACTACAAATTCTATTTCTTTTTTAATATGCTTGAGAAAAGATTCACTCTATTTTCATTTTTGTCTGCTAGTTGTAGCCCAGATTCATTTTTGGCATGTCCTGTTGTATATTTTCACTTAATTCTCCAGGCTTTCTGATGCTTTCTTCCTTTGAACTGACCTTGCTGTTTGGCCATGCAGGCTTAACTTTTGTTTTAACTTGGGGTGTGCATAGCCCTGCTCCTAGTGCAGTGCCAACCTGTATGCTTTGTGTAGGCATTTAGCCTCCCTGGAAGGATTTAAGGTGTCCAACAGATAGGAAGCATCTTGAATTCAAATGAAATATAGGCTGTAACCTTCAAATACAGACTGAAAACAAACAGTCTTTTCTGAAGCAAATACACTAAGCATTACTGAAAATGCACCTGGTGTTTCAGCCAGAGTAAAACCCAGTCAGACTTCAAACCTGATTAGAGCTTTTAACTTGGGATCTCACAACTGGACTGAAAACAAATAAAAGACTGTAATAACCAGTAGCCATGGTGGGTGGGTGAAGTTGTGGATAATGGATAATTTTCAAAGGCCATGGACTGGCACAGGCTTGTAGCCATGGACACACCAATACATAAGCTGTAAAACAAAGTATCAGTGCTCTTCTTCTTGACATTCTACCAATTTCCCAGCCACTCTCAGGCCCTGGGCTGAGATCCAAACTGGTCTTTCATCTGACTTTTATTTTTACCTGCTGCCAGTCAGTTTTCCAACAAGGTGCTTAAAACAATGCTCACCATTTATAGGCTTTTGCTTTTATCCCTGCTTGAAATTTGTCACTGATGAAAAATAATTACTGCCACCAGTCATTCACCTAAGTTTATTTGGCTTCCTCTGAAGTCCCTGGGCTGCTTTAGTGTCCAGAAATTGCCTTCTAAAATAAAAATAAGACACAAGAATCCAGTAACAGCAAAGGCTCAAAGAGCTGATCCTCTGTGATCCCTCATTTCCCCCCACACTGTGGGGGGGAGGTCTTTCTGCACCTTGCTTGCTAGCAAGGCTCCCAAAATGCAGGAAATTTTCTTATTTCCCTCTCTCTGCCACTGATTTTTTTGTTTGTTTGTTTGTTTCTGTTGTGCCCCCACCAGGCAGAGGCAATTAGCAGAGAGGGAGGATAACCTCAGCAACGAGCTTGTGCTCAGGGCTCAGTTTAAGGGTCACCTGTTCTGCCTCACACGTCTAAATGGTCAAACAGATCAGTGAAACACAACTTGATCCATAAAGTTTGCAGCTCCACATGGTCTGCACTGTGCTGGCTGTTCAAGGCTGAGGCCACACCAGGGCTTGCCATCACTTCCACTGCTGTGGAACAAAAGATCCCACCTTGCTGGTGGCATGTCCCACCGTGTGGGACTGTGCTCCACAGGTCTGTGTGGTTTCCATGCAGAGGAAATTCAGCCATCACCAGAGCCCAGGCTGGAGCCTGCAGCCACCACCATCAACAGAGGGGGAGGCCCTGCAGCCCATGGACAGGATACTTGCAAAACAGCCATTTCATCTCTGATTAGCCCTGCTCCTCGAGGGAAACCTATGAGTAATTTTGAAAGACAGACTTAGGAATGAGTATTAATAGCAGGAATGAGAAAGAGGTGTTCATCAAAGAAATGCTGGTTTTGCGGTTGGTTTTGTAATCTCTTTTTCTGGCTGTTTCCCCAAGGAGATAGCTAGCTGGTCTCCACTCAGCCTCTTTCTTTCCTTTTGCTGCATGAATGTCAGTTACCAGCTTTTAAGTGGTCCAACATCTGTGCATCTAGTTAAACTCTGTATAGTTTTCTAATATTGCATTTAGCTTTGGCACTCAACAGCTTATCTAATTTTTCAGCTAATCTAATAAAATATATGTCTGCAAATGCAACATCTCTCTGGACTGTGTCTTTAGACAACTGTGGTTGCATTAAGGCACTGCAGCTTTCCCAATGGCACTATGGTCTAATCTTGGCATGGCCAACCCATGGGACCTCTCCCAGCCCACTCCTGCCCTGGGGAAAAGCAGGGACATGGCATCAGGAGGCAGGTCCTTGATATTCTTCAGGAGCTCCCCATGGTTGGAAAATAGAGATGGTCTGCAGCTTGCAATGTCATGCAACGTGCAACATTCACAGCATTCTGTTCTCACTACAAGATGACTCCTGTAACAAAACTGAAGCCATCAGAGAGGCTGCAGCTTTTTGGTTGTGTAACAACAATTTGTTATGGAAAGAGGCATGAAGCAAAAGATGGACTGGGACATAAGTTATAAAATCATAATGGATATAAAGGTGGCTTGAATTAAAAGGACAAGTGAAAAGAATGCACTGAGGTAAGTTGAAAGTAATTGGAATGGTGGTTTATGATAATTTATGGTATTCTCTTGCATCTCTTCCTTTGTTTATTAGAGTTATGCAAAATTACTCTAATCAAAAGTCTCACAGAAGTTCTGTGGAGCATCTGCTTTTCAAATCCTGACTGCTAAAGATATTTAGGCATCTAAGATCAGCACATGAAACCAGGAATTCTCAAGAGTCAGCAGGCCTCAAATGCATTTAACAATGCAAGAATAAAATCTAAGGGATCACTGTGTCTTTACACGCAATATTATCCTCTTAGGAAGCAAGCCCACTTTATTAACCTGAAATTCCAGTATGCTTCCAGATGCATTATAAGTAAATCTATAATTTTAATATATTGTTTTTATTTTGTTGAGTTCCTACCTAAAGAGCTGGAAAGTTCATTTACTATGTGGCATATATCATTCAGTTAAATCTGTTTCTGATTGGACTTTGACAATGCAGGCGTTTGTAGCAGATGTGACTTACTAGAAAGCAGAAGAACAAATATTAAAATATAAGTACTCAAAAAAAAGCTTGTATAGTAGTGGACTCTTGCTGATAGAGTTTGACATCCCCCTATTAGGAAAATTATATTTAGCTAGAACTATTTTGAACAATGTTGCAGAAGACAACAGCTGCATTTTTTAAAACCATGCTGTATTTTATAATGTTTTAGAGCTACTGTCAGTTGTCTAAAAGTTAGAAAAACTGCCTAGTAGATGAGAACACGTTCCTGTTTTGTTTGTTTGTTACTGAACTCAAGCAATGATCTTTCATCCTATGACTGGAACAGGTAATTGAACTGTAGGGCCACAGGTTAGTCACAACGTGAAGAGTGGTCCTTATTTTTTTCCATAAGCAGGAATATGCCCTTTCCACCTTTTTATCAATTGCAGCAGATTGTGGGCTGGCCAATTAGCCACGTTACCAGGTAATTTGGGGTGGAATGAGTCAGTGGAGAAAACTGTTATTTGCGACCTCTGTTTCAAATGTTCTGTCTGTGTGAGTTGGATGTGATGGTCCAGTTAACATGGGAATAGGTTTATTTGGCAGCCATTTTGTTCTGCATTTATAATAATGATTTGGGGTTGAAAAATGTATCCATAAAGGCATACCTCTTCATTAACAGGCTGCGTAGGCTGACTCTCCAGCTGGAACAACAGCATCTCTGAATCAACCCTGTGCTTTAGTGTGAGGGAAGGCATAAAGTTCTCTCAGCAGAAAACAGGAGCACCGCTTCCTTTTCCACTATAAACACCACTAGGAGCAAAAATAGCTTTGTTATTCTGTTCTCCCTAGATGGCTACTAACAGAAATTTCTCCTACACTCAGCACGGCTGAAATAAGCTTTTCAAATAGGCAATGTTTCTAGAAAGAACAAACTTCAGCACTGATTTAAGGAGAATCACAGGAACAGGGTTTATACAAACATTCATTCATGGTACTGGGGAAGCTGAAACAAAAAGTGTTTTGCAGACTGATTGCTTCTTTATCCTTTCTTTATAAGATGTGTATTTGTTCAGTGCTGTCTATATTTCTCATCTATGCAAGTTTGTGCTGTTAGAATGACAACACGGATATGTCATTTCAAAAAAGAAACTGAAATTTGTGGCACAGTGCTCAGACTTAATGAAGAGTCTATAAAAAGCTGGGCAAAACAGCATTCGAATGACACAACATGGAAATCTAGAAAGTTCCAAGTTTTCTACAAATTTCATTTAAAATGGTAAAAAAAACCCCAAACAAAATATCCTCTCCATTCTTTTTAAAAACAGACTGTTCACAGCACTGTAGTTCAAAATGGTGAAGCAGTGTATCTCACTAGAACCACAGAGTGGTTTGGGGTTGGAAGGAACCTTCAAAGGTCATCTAGTCCAACCCCCTTGCCCTGAGTACAGACATCTTTAACTAGACTGAGATCGCTCAGTCTTTCCAACCTGACCTTGAATGCTTGCAGGGATGATCTGCCATGTCTTTGGGCAGTCTGTTCTAGTGTTTCACCACACTCATCGTAAAATATTTCTTCCTTACATCTAGTCTGAATCTACTCCCTTTTAGTTTAAAGCCCTTACCCCTTGTCCTGTTGCCCTACTAAAAAGTTTTCCCCCATCTTTCTTATAGGCTTTCCTTTAAGTACTGAAAGGCTGCTATTAAGGTCTCCCTGGACCCTTCTCTTCTCCAGGCTGAACCACTCCAGCTCTTAGCCTGTTTTGATAGGAGAGGTGCTACAGCCCTCTGTTCATCTTCTTGGCCCTTCTCTAGACTTGATCCAGCAGCCCCATGTCCTTCCTGCGTTGGGGCCTTCAGAGGTAAACACAGTACTCCATGTGGGGTCTCATGAGAGCAGAGGGAGAGAATCACCTTCCTTGACCTGTTGGCCTGGCCTCTTTCCATGTGGATCCAGTTGGCATCCTGGGCTGTGAGCACACATTGCTGGCTCATTTTTCAGCTTTTCCTCCCCAACCAGTGCAACACAGGCTTTCAGAAATCCAGCCAGCTGCTGCAGAGGCCCTTCCCAATCACAGCCAGTGCAGTGGTATCTGCTGTGTTGTAGCCTCTCCTCTGGGCTCACTGGTGGTGGTCTCTGTGAGGGAAAGATGATGTTGCTAGCAGCATCCTGATTGCTGTGCCTCAGAGATGCAGCAGGGCAGCAGTTTTTCATTATAGGGTGCCTAGTGAGAGGCCTGATCTGTGAGCTCACGTCTGCTTTCCTCTTCTGACGCCCATGCTTGCAGAATTTCATAAGGATTCATGCTTTTCCTAATGCTGTTTGACATCAGTGTAAAGGCACACATTTGTTACTAATACAGATACCTGGGGCTGAAAATCCTCTTGCTGGTAAACCTCTAAGTCCTTTTTTTTTTTTTTCCTTTTTTTTTCTCTGTGTTTTAATAAAGGCCAAGTTACCAGCAGCCTAGACACCAGATAAGGTCCTGCTTGGTTTTGGCCAGCAGGATGCCGAGGTCTTCACATCAGAAGCTGCAGGCAAAATGCAAAATGTATGATCATCACTACCTGACTGGCTTTCCACCAGCTTTTTAACATGTTTTGTGCTGTTGATTGCTTTGTAAGAAGATCATTAAAAATTTTTGCCATTGGCATGAGAACATGCAGGTCTTTGAGGCTCGCTACAGTCCCTCTTGGGACACAGTTCCTTCTCAGAAAGCCACTGTTAAAAATGACAACCTGACTGTGATAGCACCTCCGTGAATTTAGGGAGCAGCTGTGTGCAGATGGGGTGGGAACTTTGGGCAAAGCCTTGCTATCTCCCACAGAGGGCTGTGAACATGAGCTAGGCAAACACCCTTGCAGAGCCTCACATCTGACCAAAGGGTCCCAACTTTCCATCTTGAGCTTACCCATTCACTGGTTTATAAATCAGCAAGTGATTTATCCCCAAGAGCAGAACCAGCCCACACCACAGTGAGCTTGCCCACCCCCCTGTGCTTTCTGGCTGCGTGGCTGCTCAGCCCCACCAGGACAAGCTGCACGTGTCCCCACACACTCCTGCTTCTCCCTTGTGCCACTACTCAGTGGGACTGCTTTGTGCTTTCCCCCCTACTCCCCTGGTCAGTAATCTGTTCAACAACATTTTATGCTGGGATCTCCTGGCACAGGCATTCCTGCCATGTGATGCAAGCAAGCCTCCTAATGATGCTAGGGATTTGTCAGGGCTCTTACAAAGGTAAGAAACTCTGCTTTTGCCTGCCATCCTTACACCTGCTCTAAGGATTTGGTTGCCCTAGGGTGCTTTAAAAAAGTAGTGGAGGGAAGATAGAAGCAGGGAGACTCAAAATCCACTCATGAATGATTTATTGGCAGGGGAAGTAGTAAGCTCATCAAGCTGATTATCATCTGATTATCAATTAGTTATTAGTCCTGCTCTAGTTTGAAGTCTAAGTTTGAAAATACATAGCAGATTTCATGAAGTTTTCTCTTATACATCCCTCCCCACTTCTCTCACTCTGGCCAGAAAGCACCAGCAATCTTTGTGGTTCCTGTATTTTGCTAACACACCCTTGCCTGGTAAGTCATGATGATCTGTGGAAGTAGAGGTGGGAGCAACATTTGCTGCAGCTGAGTTTACTTCTGCTGGGGTTCAATACAGACAACCACATAGCGCTGGGCTATGAGAATAGCTGGTAAAACTCTGGCTTTGTTGTTTTTCCTGCAGGGACATGCACTGATGCTGAAAATCTTGGATGTCAGTGGAAATAAAAACCTTGAGAACCACGCTGACTCCCTTGAATCAAAGGGCAGGTTTTGCTGTGCCCTGACTGTCTTGTCTGAACCAAAGGTATTTAGGTTGCCTTCCTGACAAAGGACAGGTCTCTAAAATTAATTTATTTTTGCTGGCAGCCTTATTGGTGTGGCTGGAGAATCTGGTACTATTTTTTTTAAAAAGAAAAACTTCTTTTTGCATCTTCTCTTGCAAATTTGCTTCTTAGTTACAGCCCTGGTCCCATTTCTGACTCACGATGTGTTCAGTCTATGACTGCTGCACAAAAGATGCTCTGAGTGTTTTTTGTTTCAATCTATTTCATGGGGAACTGAGCTTTTCTTATTCTTTTAAATTTTATAGACTGTGTAATAGTTCCTTCAAGCTAGACTGACAATAGAAAATCTGAAGGATTAATGCTAGCAGAATGTGTGTCTTCTGTCCCCAGTAAAACAGTTCTTTGGATTAAATGCTTCATCCTCATGTCCAGAGCCAGGTAGGCACCAGTAGGCAAGGTTTGGTGCTCACCAGCCCTGGGGCAGACTCCTCGCCACTGCCTTTCCCCAGGATCAGCCCAGCATCCCAGGAAGGCTGTATGGCTGCTTCAGCATCCATCTCCTGGTGCCTGATATGGGATGCTGGTCTGCAAAACCCCCTGGTTCCCATCTGGCCAGTGAGCTGGGGTTTCCCTGTGACACTGAGAGATGAGCCAGAGGGACACACAACATGAATGATGGCTGCAGACAAGAGAGATGGATCTGGAAGAAGACTTTGAGCCTACTTTTTATTTTTTACACAGAATTCTTTAGTATGTTTCTCAAGCAATGTCTCACCTGCCCTTTACCAAGTGCCATAAAATGTTATCCAGTCATCAGGAGCTGAAACTATGAAATGAATTTTCACATTTTGATTAATTCCAACATTATTACGACAGCAGATTAAATGTCAAGGACCCTAGGTGTTTTGTTAGTATCTATAGCAAGTTGAAAGACATGCAGTCACCTTATGGCATGTGACTGTGGTGTCCACAGATAGTGTAAGCCTGAGCTGCTCTTGTGGTAGACACCAGAGGTCAACTCTAAGACACAGAAGTTGAGGTTGAATTTAGGGGCTAGATTTTCAGCTTGTGTCAAGTGTTGAGATTTCTTGAAGGCACTGAAGTTTTCCTCACTTAGGGTAACATAGATCTGACCTTGGGGTGCTGGGGCATTTTAAGTTAGCATCTCCCACCATGCCTAAGGATCACACAAACACATATTTCTTTCTTGGAGTTTGGTGATTTAATAAAATACAGCACCTATGCTTCTGCTAGTAAAAGGAATAAACAGGAACTTGTCTACAGTTGAATCTGTAATCAGTGATTACCATCTCAAACATTTTTTTGTGGTGACTTAGAGCATTTAACTTGTTTCCCATGTTTCAGTTGCCAAGGCAGTTTTGGCAGTCTCCTATCCATCCATGTTGACCTACAAGGGTACCTTTTCTCTCACTGTGTCTCTCAGACTCATTTTGGACTTGCTTCTCTGGGTTTGCTGCCCTAGGCTTCCTTTACGTTCACTGGGAAGCAGGAGGCATAGTCAGGATCTGAACCGTATTAGATCTCTGTTGCAGGAGGAGATGAACACAGAGGATGTGTATTTCACACAGTAATTAAGGCAGGTCTGAAAAAAAAATAGAAAAGGCAACACCGGGGTTTTCTTTAGTACTTAATTAAATCACTGGTTTTGATCACAATCTTCCGGAACCCAGGAGGGACGAAATCCATCTGTTGCTCCTGTCATTAGTGCCTGTGGTGCTCAAGAACAAATAAAGCTCAGCAGACAGGATGCCTCAAGGCTAAGCTGTAGGGACTTTCTCTTTATGGAGAAACATTGTGTCTGTATTTCCAGCCTGGAGAGGCAGATTTTGAGGCAAAACCTAGGAAATGGAATAGCTTTTTCTGGGTGTGGCTTTGCTAGGGTAACTATCCTACATAATTGCTTTGGTCAGATGCACCCACTTCATTGCTGCTGTGTCCTTGATGGTGCTGTCAGCCCTTTGGCATCACTCAGAAGGTGTCAAAGGACAGCTGAGATCCCACCAAGTGTAGCTTGAGAGTGGCCAGGACTTGCATTCTTGTCTTGTCCAAACCCAGGCTTAGTGCTGTACACGAGTGATTTTGGGAACTGTTCCTCAAAAAAAGCAGCCAGCTATTCGTGCTCCACTCAACTGGTGTGCAGGAAGATGACCCAAAGGAGAAGCAAGGAAACACTTTGGCTCCAAGCTGAGTGGGAGTGATGGACACAGCTGAAGTTCAACAGCTTTGGGCTCAGGTGTGGGTTAAACTTACTGTGTGGGTAAAGCTTTAGGCTTTAGGCATATTCTTAGCTGCTAAATGATTATTTTGGTAAGCATCCTTTGAGGAGTCAGCCTCCATCAGTGTCACTGCTTTCCAGGACAGTCAAGGCTTGAGGCCAAATTGGCCATTTGTCCACTTAATCAGGAGGGCTCTGCATAGGAGGGGAAAAAATACTGGCTGCAGCCTGTGCCTTAGAGAGCATTCACTCCTAGGCCCAGTTAACTATATCTGCAACTCCAGTCACTGCACCAACATCACAATATTTGTACTAGGCAGAAAAGATGTTCCAGTGTCCTAAGAAGTCTTGAAATGTCACTTTTTGCAAGGGCAGGCTAGATTTGTATGCCACCTGGACACTGAGCATTGTCAGAAAGTGCTCAAGGCAGCTAGGAAATCCTTTGACCTCTTCTTGTGGGCATACGATTGATGTATTGCCCCATGTGGACTGTTACAATGATACTCATCAGCAGGAAAAATAGGAGACAATGAAGTTAAGAAGAGTGATGCAGAAATGCAAACAGAACAAGGACAATAGGCCATAGCTTAAAAAGCATAAAAATGTGTGCAGGATAATTGGGAGATTGGTGGATCCTGATTTGGGCTCTTCCACATGGCCGGAGAGAGCTGGTGTTCAGATTTCCTAGTCCACGTGAAGAAGGACCATGTTTACAAAACTAATTTGGCATGTTGCTGCTCTGTGCCAAGCTAGGAACCATTTCTAGTCCTAGAGAGGAAAGCTTATGGCACAAGGAACAGGCACAGGACAAGTTTGGGTGCTACCTTCTGTTACATGTTTATGTTTGCTTTGTTTTCTCTTCCACGTCCATAGCATACTCACGTGCCCCAAATTTTAGTGGGTACTTTAAAGAAAAAAATAATTCTTTTTCTATATACCAGATCATTAGTAATTTGAGAAATGAGATAGCAACCAGGTTACCCATCCTTGAGCAAGTCTGTTAAGAACAAGAAGGATAAATATGCACCAAAAGTGTTTTTTTTAGCTGGAAGTTTGTTCTTGCCTTCACCTAATCCCATGAGAATTTCCCTTCCAGATCATCAGGGGGACCTCCCCATACTCTGGCCCAGGTGGGTGATATGAGATATGAAAAACCTCACACATCTAACTCCAAAGTGAAGGGGAGCCTTATTTTAAGAGGGTTCCAATGTAATTCTGTTGTTTGTCCAGTGGGAGGCCCTTAGAGACCATCAAGTTGTCACAGTCTATAAAAATTACACTTGGGATTCCTGTATCCTGCTTTATCTGCGAAGATGCATGTTCTCTAGAGATTCAGACAAACACTTCTGGTCTCAATTTTGCAGACTAGAAACAGAGAGAGGAGAGAGGAATTCCCAGTCATAGTAAAATAAATCAATGTAAATGTTTTGTGGGCTTTTACAGAATATAGAGAAGAATGAGAGAATGACATTCTTTCTGTCACAAACAGTAACATCACGTTCATGAACTTTTATTGTTCTCTTCTTAAAGAACTGATTTGCCCTAGAAGTTGCTTAAGAAGATTAACCTTTACAACTGTTTCTTTCAGTTATCCTTATGCACATTGTTATCCTGAAAAAAGTAAACTGTGATTAATCTCATTCCTTTCTGGCACCAGGCAGCCAAATATCGAATAGAAGTATTTTATCTTTTTCCTTTGAACAGCTGCTACAAATGCTGAGCTCTTGCAACTTTCTGGATCTCCTCCTCTGTTTTCTGTTTGTTTTATTAACACAGGTTTGACACACAGAAACACTTGTCTGGGGCAGGCTTCTTCACAGCTTTGATTTAACCTGGGAAGGTCTCTGTAGTCTTTCGAGCCAATTCATCTTCCAGTAGGCAATGAAAACTTGTTGGGATTTATCATCTTTTGTAATCGGGCTGAACTTTGGTCTCAGCTGCATCCAAAAAACTTCCCTGTGATGGTATCAGTCTCTCTGAGAGCTAGAAGCTACACAGTACATCAAGTAAGGAAGACTCCCTATGCTGAATGTCAGCTTTTCTGGTAGACAAAATATCCATATTTCACCTCTTGCAGAAATAACCTATTTATCAAGATGACAGTAATGTCCACATTGATCTGCTTGCCAAGCTTGAAATGCTGCATTTTATATTATTAGATAAAATCGAAAACGCAGGGAGAACAGGATGACACACTGTGAAAAAATATGGCTTGAGTGGAATAACAAAAAACATTATATTGTTCCAAGTTTCCCTGTATGTGGGGGAATAATTTGACAAGAGTAATCTTTTCTTTCTAATTATGAGAAAAGCGTGCAAACGAGTTGTAAATGCAAAGCAAGACACTGAAGTTTTAATTTCTTACAGCCTCTGTGGAAATATCCTTTAACTGTTGGACCACAATACTTATTGCTTCTGTTGGTAGCCTCAGCTTGACCCTGATTCAGCAGACTGTTGAATCTCCAAAATCCATTAGCAGAAGAAAAAATGAGTGTTGCTTATGTATTAGCTAAAGCAACTAGGCACAATCTCTGGAAAACAGAGATCTCTTCTTACATGTGGTTACCAACTACTTTTCACTGTCCCCAAGCTTTTCCCATTCTGGGACATGTGACATTCAGAACTTTTCAAGCACAGGGTTCATGCCTGGGGGGGGAGATGTTTAGGAAGTTCTGCAGACCTCTTTGTCAGTGTCAAGACAATTCTTGCAAAATCATGGGATTTGACCTTCTGAATAGGAAGAAAACAAAACATTTCACTTCTAGCAGTGTTAGCTTGGGTTCATGCAGGGTGACAGCTTTCAGACTGGGCTGCCCCAAGGCCAGCTTGAACCCCTTTTGCAGTCAAGCAGCATGTTTCTCACCATCCAAATAGGAATGTTGGTATCCAGCTCCAGGTAAGAAGAGCTGACAACTTGTTGGGTGAGGATTACCATGGCCAGCACTGCAGGGACCATGCCAATGGGAGGCATGAGTGCCAAGGATGGACAAGAGGGAAGGCAGTCTGCAGCCACCTCATCTTTGGAGGGGTGCAGGAGGCTAACTTTTAAGCATATCATAGCTTCAAAGAGAAAAGTAATTACTCTGATGATTTCTGCTCTAAGGCTGCCCAAGTGTCAAAGTGCGCCACATAAAAGCCAGTAATTTAACAGCTTAATTAGAAGTGCTCATCTTTCTGTCTTTACAAATAAGATTTGAAGATACAAGCACCTAAATCCTATCTGCAGTGGTAGGTAATTTCTCCTATAGCTTCTGAAGAACTGACCACATAAATGCTGTTAATTGCACCTTGGAGACCTGGGCACCTGGGGTACCTGAGGGGTAATGTCCCTTTCTTTCTTTAGCCAGTTCACCTGTTTGCTGTTTCAGTGCTCTCTCTGCACCAGCCCCTCCTCTCAGGACTACATGTGTCTTCAAACCTGCTATTATACAAAATGCTGCTAAAACTTGTGATTTAGATACCAGATTTCAACTGACCTGTATACACTAAGCATTGCTTTGTTAGCAACTTTTCTTCCATCTCCTCCTGAGTATTAATGGGTTGCCAGGGATGTTGTACATGGAAGGAGCACCTAAGGGTTTCTGTGGCTGAGCATCAGCCATGAGCTGCTTTCTCAAAAGGCAAACAGGCAGCAGCCACCTTATTGGAATGGACACCTTGTCTCAGATAGACAAGGTAGAGTAATGGATAAAGTTTTATCCTAAGAAAACAACGATCACTTGGCTAGGAAAAAGTGACTACAAGAAAAATATATCAGGGGGTTCTACTTTTTAACAGAAAGAAATGCCAAGGGTATTTTAAACCCAGCATAAACTACGTTTTAAAGATTGACCTTCATCACCTTTCTACTGATTTTCTGCTGCTTAAAAAAATCCAGCCTTTACTTTAAATAGGTTTTCAGTATATACTTTCTCTAAAGCATTCAGATCCTAAAGACTGCAAAATGCTCTAAAGGAAACATTAAGCCTCTTTATCTAACTTGTACTTCATGTCAGCAAGATAAACTTGGGTGATTCTCTAAACACTTGAAATATATTTCTTTTGATAGATTTGTAGTAGGTCTCTTTAAGCAATCTTTTATTTAATTGCCTACTGATAGCTTTTTTAATGTGATAACATGAAGAGTAACATACACAGAAGTCTGTTCAATTTCCCTAGTCAATTAAATTGTTATTTGGTGATACATAAGCAAATACCTCATCAAAATCAGCTGCAAGAATTGCTTCTCTGAGGTTTTAAAGAAGAAATTCTATTGACATGGGGAGGGAATGGGCTATTAAACACTATAGATTGTTTTGAAAAACTAATCTGATACCAAGTTTCTATTCAAAGGCTGGAGCTTAAAGTAATCACTTTTCAGAAAACAGTTGAATAAAAGAAAGTTAAAGCTCTGAATATATCAGATAATTTCCTGAGAGCTTTTTCCAGCTATTGCAAATTGCAGATTGTATAGCCAGAAGCCAGAGGTATGATTAATTTCAGCCCGGAAATATGGTGATTGTATCAGAAGATGGCAGCTTCAGTTATGTCAGACAGAGCCCTCAGGAAACCTTTTTCCATGCAAAAAAGCAGACCTGAAAGGTTCATCCAAGCTGAGTAAAAAATATTTCCTTCATCCTCTGCCTTGCAATGAGTGTGCTCATCCAGTCTTCGTGTTTCAGCTCTGCAAACAAGTGACAGAGGCAGTCTTCAGAGGGGAGAACAAAAGCATCCTCAGTGCCTGTGGAAGGGTGAGCCAGGGAGGACCAGCATTTCCCCAGAAGAACAGCAGCTTGGAGTGCATGGTACTGCAGAGAGGAGGCACAGATGCATAGGGGAAAATAATCAGATGGTGGAACTTTCAGTAGTTGTCCTGTGGCCTCACAGCTCCCTGAGTGGCTTGTGATAACTGTCTTTAGTCTTTGAAATTCCATAACGTTTGTCATCACTCAGATGTGTTTAGATTATTTCAAAACCAAGCTGATACACCTTTGCAGTTAATTTTCCCAGATATAAATTATGACAGTCTGAAGTAGAGCTCAATACTTGTTGGGGAAATCAAGTACTTTAGACTCTTTTGAAGGTCATTTTTTAAACAAAAAGCCCCAGCTCCCACTGCTCCATCCCCAAAGGGGTTCCCAGGCCCTGGAGTCCCTCAGGAGCCAGACATCTGTCACCACTGCTACCCATAAGCTGTGAAGACAGGGAGCAAGATTCTTGGAATCCGGATTTGTGGATTCTGGAACTGATTCTTGGTAGCCTTGGGGACAGGAGCAGAGGGTGTGTGGAGTGCCCAGCCAGAAGGAGAGTGTCTGTCTGTCCATGGGGTGTGCAGCCAGGCCAGGGAAAGTGCTTTCCTGTAGGTGAGCCTGCAGGTGTGAGGCTCATGCTGGGCTACAATTAACCTATCCTCAGTGACTCAACCTGCAATGACAGAGAAAGGGGAATTTCAGCCAAAAATATTTTCATACGACAATGGACACAGATTAGGATGATGTTGGGCTTCCCGGGAGGGAAATCAAGCGATAAGGTTTCCACAGAAAAAAGCTGTGTGGAAAACATTGTGCTCATGATGTTCCCACCTGCTGCTGCTGAGTTTACAGCTGGAACCTCTGCCAGTATTTCTGCCATTTGGAATCACAGCCTGTGCTATGGGAAGCCAAGTGGTTTTGCTTTCCCAAATCTGTGCCTCTCCAGAGCCACCCTCAGCAGCCTCAGATGGCTCTTTTTTTTAGTTAAGTGAAGGTTAGTGCTGGCTTACTGATTAAAATACAACTCAGCTACAACCCAGTCATGCTCCTCCTTCACTACTCACACTGGATCTGCTCTACCCTGTCCTCTGTGCTGTAATCCGTATAGTTGTATTTGGCAGATATTTGCCCTGAAACTTAATCACACTTACCATATATCATGTATATTTTCTGTTCTTAGGCTTGCAATTTGCTGCTGTCTGGCTCTGTCCCAACAGCTGATTTATGTGCCAGCAGTGTTATTACCCTTGCTGAGAACTGACATTTCATACTGTTTAGCATCAGCTCATTCAGCTACATTTCACATGTGCTTTAGCTCATCATCATGCCTCAGGCTGACCTGAACAGCATCAAGGTTACAGAGCTGTATCTGGCAAAGCCTGGAGACACCACAGTCGGGTCACCTCCAATCCCACAGCTGCAGGGACCTGCTGTCACAGCCTGCTCCCTCTTCTTCACTTCTTTGATCTTGGCTCAAGGGCTCTAATTTGCAGTTAGGAGCCATGCAGAGCTCCCCTGCTCAGTCCCTTATTTCTTTGAGTTTGGATGTTGACTTCATGCCAAAAGTTGGCCATCAAAAATATTCTTAGGGTGCACTGCACATTAGGAGGTGAATTTACGGAGGAGCTTTGCTGCACAGAGGTGTTTTGGGAGTCTGGAAGCCAAAGAAAATCAATACCTCTCTTTGAGGCTCTGGGTACTTAAAAAAGCAAACAAATGGCTACCTGCAGGGCCTTGCACACTCACACTGTGTATGGCAGGGTGAGAGCCCCATAGCAATAAGGCCAGAATGCCTGTGGACATGCATGCTTGGTGACAGCTTTGGCTAAAGTGCAGCAGCCAGCGATCCTCCAGCCCCAGCACTTCTGCCCTGAGTCAGTCAAGGGATCCCTGTACATGGAAGGACACAGAGCTCTTGCTCTTTATCCCTCTTCCCTTCTCTTCATAAGGTCTTCCCTCAATTTTTTTTTTTTTTTTTTTTTTTTTTTTTTGCTTTCATGTGTCCATATTACAGAGTCATCTTAGTCCTAAATGCCAATGAAGATTTTTCCTGCATGAGAGACATTCTCTAGGAACTTGACATTCAGGGTAACACTTGATCTTGAGAAACACCAATGGTGGCCTTTGCAACATCCCCACAGAGCCATTGAAGCCTGTCTGGTGCCCAATTAGGCTACTTATTTTCAACACCTGCCCAGAGGCCACATTGATGGCCACCCTTTGCTCTAAGAATATGGACTTTTCCCCACAGAAACAAACCCACTGGTAAACTTGATGTGTCTCTAGTGCTGCTGCAATGCTTCTAATTTGGTAACAAGCCAGAAAGAAAAGAAACACCACATTAACCATAGTTTCTTGGGTTCCTGAAAATATTTGCCTTCAGTTCACTTTTACACTGCTTAGCAGAAGGTTAAGCCCAGGCTCACTCTTATCTTCTGGCTCATTATTAATCCAAACCATCGATTGGTCTCCCAATTAATTCTTTCCATTAAACACACCATGATGAGCATGGCAACCACATGCTAGTGGTTCTAATTCATGGATGCTCAAACCCTACTACCATGCCACGTGGTTGCTTTACATGCACTTGGTTTAGGCTCAGGGCATGAAAATGATCCAAATATATGAAGTTGTTTCTAGACCTCTACAAAAGGCATTTGTTTCGCTGAAGGTTGGGCTTGCATATACATCTGAGGAATCTCTTTGGGAATAATTGCATAGTTTAGGTAATCTGAACATAGCATGACCTGGGGGATGCACCTTTGGAAGCATATTGTCCTGGTGACTGTCAGGTACCCTGTACATTTCAGAGTGCCTCTCTGTTGGCTTTTCCTGAAGCTGGACAGGACATATTTTTACCCCAGACTTGTTAAATATGACATTGAAAAATCAAACAATGTAAGAATTGATTATTTCTATGCAAAATACAGAAAAAAACCCCCAAATTATAGTATTTTTCAAGAGCAGAGAATCTATAATTTTCACCAAAATGTTCAAAGGATTTGTCATTGAAATAATTTGATATCAGAGAGTAAATTCCTATTTTAAATCCAAACCTGTTGAATAAAAGTTCAGAGAACGATGAAATGAGTTACAGGGGCAGTTTTGTAATTCTGTAATGCTCTCCAAATGGGAAAATCTACCTTTGTGCTAAAAGGATTGGTTTTGTGGTGGCATTTTTGTATGGAAAAAGATTACTTACAAATTCAAAAAGGTTTTGAGCTATGGTATTTTCTTATGTAAGGGTAGAGAAGAGGAATAAATTGTGTTTATATTGACCATGAAACAAATTATGTCCAATATTGGGGAATATCTATGTTTTTCTTTTTTCAAAGATTTCACCATGTCCAAGTGTCACATCTATAAATATACTTGATTACTTTTCTGCCAGAAGAACACTCTACACTGCAGCCTGAATTAAAAGAAAAAAAGTCATTCAGGATATTACTATGGCTATAGCTGTGCTCTGAGCTATATGGAAACATTTTTTGCCTCTTGAATCTGCTAAATGACAAATATCAGACTCCACAAAATGTCATAAACTCGTGCCTGATGCCATATTCTGATATCATCTATTGTACACTCAGCAAGTCTACCCTTCTATAGGACTCTGCAAAGCAGCTGTCTGGTTTTAATGTACTTTCCCAGACCAAAAATTAATCAACATACAACATGGCACCTTTAGAAGAGCAAAATTTTGCAGAGATGTCCTGTATTTTTTTAGAAATGCAGTTGTCTTCCTCCAAACCAGTTGGAGTGAGACAAAAAACAATCTTAAGAGTGTTCCCCTGCTGCTATTCTTCTTGTTAATATCTGATGTGAACTGTAACCCTCCCATGAAGTCACCATCACAGCATTCAAACTAAGTTTTTTTCCTAAGTTTAGGTAAAAATCACATAATCACTGAATTTTTCTGGTTGGAAAAGACCTTCAGGTTCATTGAGTCTTACCATAACCAAACCCTACCAACCATTAACCTAACTGTGCCAAGTCCAGTACTTAAACCACCTTCCCAGGCACCACATCTGTGTATCTTTTAAACACCTCCAGGGATGGGGATGAACAGCCATTTCTCTGGGCAATCTGTTCTAATATTTATTTCCCCTCAGCGTATCTGTTCTTCACAGCAGTAAGAAAACACAAGAAGAAATGGAGCAAGTAAACTAATCTCCCAAAATATTGCTTCTAAGCTTGAGGCTGTCTTCCTGTGCCAGTGTCTCTAACATCTTTTAATCAAAGACTGATACTTAGGCCTGCCCTTGGGCAGCTGTGTTGTACCTTTGACAGTGAAGTGAGCAGCCTTGAAATGCTTAACAGAGCTTTTAGAGGAGGAGAAAAATGCCTTATAGAGGTAACTCTGCTTTTTATTCTCATAGTACTGAAAGCAACTGTTTCACACACCTTTTTACCAGACTCTTTTTTCCCCTCAGTGATCTTCTCCAGCAGCTCAACTGTTTTCAGGTATTAAAACAACTTGTAAAATGAGCAGGAAAGAAATAAGGCTTGCCCTTAGCAGTGGTCTGTGTTAAACTGGAAAAGAGTATGTTGGCTAAAATGAAAATTGGTAGTTGGAGGTCATGGCTGAAATACTTCTTAGTGGGGAGCATTTGGCATCCTTGTTTAGCTCAGCTGTATGTAAACACTAATGCACTTCTTTTTGCCATCAAATTCCCTGCAGTGGAGTCAATAACCCATATTATTCTCCCACATGGCTTTTGTTTTCACATAAGTGTGATGCTCAAAAGCAAATGGACCCTAGTTACAAAGCCTTCACTGAGAAAAATGAGCAGTGGCTTCATATATTTTAGAGTATCAATTAAACAGATCTCAAACTGCTACAAACTGGTTAAATCTGGGGAACTGGCATCCTGTTTGAGTCACTTAAGCTTCTGGGCTGAAGTACAAATTTGATAAAGCTGAGGCAAGTATTGCTCTTCAGTTGCTCTGGTAAATTTTATTATTTTTCTACGAAAAGATTCTGCTGTGATTAAAGAGACTGAAATATTTAATTGACAAACAATACAATTTGTAATGTATTACCACAGCTGACATCAAGAGAACAGATGTTGAGCTTTTAAATTCCTGGCAAAAGGAGTAGTGTTTTGGGTTAATGTGACAGGGTTTTGGAAACAGAAGGGCCACAGAGGTGGCTCCTGTGAGAAGCTGCTGGAAGGTCCCCAGCTCCAAAATCCTGCCCTGCCTCTGGCTAAGGCAGAGCAGAATAGGGAAGCTGGATGCATCTCTGTGAGTAACAAATTCAAGAAGTGGAAAAGGCAAACTGTAAAAAGAGCTGCAGAACAGAGCAGTGCTGGAACAGAGGTACCAAGGTTGGTGAGGAAGGAGAGAGAAGAGATGCCTGAGTGGAGTTTTCCCCACAACCTGTGGTCAGATGGCAGGATGTCCTGCAAGCCATGAAGGAGCATGGTGGTTCAGATGTACCCTGCTCTAGTGAGACTCCACCTGGAGTACTGTGTCCAGTTCTGGATCCCCAAACTCAAAAAGGACATAGGGATCCTTGAGCGTGGCCAGAGGAGAGCTGCTAAAATGATCAGAAGGCTGAAGCACCTCCCCTATGAAGACAGGCAGAGGAAGCTGGGGTTGTTCAGCCTGGAGAAGAGGAGGCTCTGAGGTGACCTTATAGAAGCTGTCAAATAGCTGAAGGGGGTCTACAAGAAAGCTGAGGTAGGGCTTTTTGCACAGGTGTGTAGTGAGAGGACAAGGGGAAATGGTTTAAAACTTGAAGAGGGGAGATTTAGGTTAGACATTAAGAAAAAGTTATTTCCTATGAGGGTGGTGAGACACTGGAACAGTTTCCCCAAGGAAATTGTGTCTTGTTCATCTCTGCAAGTGTTCAAGGCCAGGTTGGACGGGGTCTTTAGCAATCTGGTCTAATGGAAGGTGTCCCTGCCCATGCAGGGGGGTTGGAAGAAGGTGATCTTTAAGGTGCCTTCCAACCCACACCATTCTATGATTCTGTGGTTCTATGATCTTCAGCTGTGGAGGGTCATGGTGAGCAGACATGGATCTGCAACCCCTATTCTAGGAAATCTGGCTGTTCCTGAATAACAGAATCACAGATTCACAGAATCTTTTAGGTTGAGAGACCTCCAAGTCTTGAGTCTTTTAGGTTGAGAGACTCTCCAAACCTTCCAAGTTTAGGAAGAGACCTCCAGGATCATTCAGTCCAACCTTTGACCAACACCATAGGCTAACTACTAAACCATGTCCCTAAATCAGGCTGAGTCAGGCTGGGACTCTGTGACCAGCCTGCTCCTGAAGGACTGCACCTCCTCAGAGGGACTTACATCAGGGTGGTTCAAGAAGGACTCTTTCCCATGAGAGGGATCCCACTTTGGAGTGGCAAAAACAACGTGTGGTCAACTGACCTTAAACTCCCACTCCCCATCCCCCTGTGCTTCTGGGGGGAAAGGACTGAAGTACTTTGGGCCCAGGAAGAAGGGAGGGGTGGAGGAAAGGTGTTCAAGATCTGGTTGTGGTTTTTTTTTCTCCTCTTTTGATAGATTTTTTTTTTTTCCTCATCAAGTTGAGTCTGTCTGTTTTGCCCATGACCTTAATTATGGGAGTGCAAACCTCCCTGTCCTTGTCTGGATTCCTGAGCCTTTGGGTGGATTTTCTCCTCCCTGTCTCACAATGGGGGTCTGGGGGAGTGGAGTCCTGGTTGGTACTGGCGGGGCCTAACCACAACAAGTAGAAAAGAAATATCTCTCTTGGATCAGAAAAGCTATCTCAAAGTGGATTGGTCAGAGAAGTCTTGAAAAAAATGTAGATGGGATGGTAATAAACAAACAGGAAGGTCTCAAAGAATTAATCTATGAATTCCCAATTATTATTTGTGATGTGTGTATTTCTCTCATGCCAGTCTTGCTACAATGAGAACAGGGGCTCCAAATGTGATGGAAAATTTAAAAATGTGTTATTGAGGATCACACCTTCTCTACCAAGAAAACTGGAAGGATTAGTTGACTCTTGGATAACCATGATGAAATTGGGAAGTGTCAGCATTTTCCAAATTTCTAAAGTTTCCAAAGGGAAAACTTATTGTCCTATTTAGAATCTTTTAATGCATCAGTAAGCAGATGGTATACACTCATTTCCAAAAAGGTTTTAACAAGTTCCCTCACCAACGAATCTGTTGTAAGAGGAAACTTTCTTTCCAGCATTAAAAGCTTATTAAAAGACAGGGATCAAAGGTTAAAAATAAAAAGTCAGTGTTTAATGTTGAAAGGTTGCTGATGGAGTAAAAAAGAGATTTGTATTTATAAATTATATAGAAAGAATAGTGAATGGTAAGGTGACGAAGTTTGCTCCAGATCAGAAACTAAGCAGAAATAAAAGGAATCAGACAAATAGACTCTTAGAGGATTTTACATTATTGAGGGTTGGGTAGTAAAAAAGGAAATGAAATTCAGTGTTGATAGGATGCAAAGTAGGACAAATAAGAAAAGCATCTTCAACTGTATTTACACAGTTATGAGCTCAAAATTAGCCATTATAATTCAGAACAGAGATTGTCCCTGTTCATTCTTTTTAAAGAATAGTTCAGTCTTGGCAGTGGTCAAAAAAGCCAAAACCAAATGGGATGTTAGGAATGATTATAAAAGGAGTAGAAAACAAATCAGAGAACTTTATCATGCTGTGTATAAATCCATGGTATGACTAAATTTTGAATACTGAATACAGTTTTGGTCTTAACTCTCAGTATACAGTAGAAGAAAAAGCTGCAAAGAAGGGAAAAGAAGATGCCCAACAGCCCAAGTTGGTTTCCTTGCAAAGAAATTAAACAAGCTGAGGTAGAAAAAGAAATGTCTGAGGGGCTAGAAGACAGTAGGTCATAAAATAAAGGTTAGGACACAGAAGATACTAAAGAGTATTCATTTATTGTTTCTCATAATACAGATTCCAAAAGATACCCAATGAGATTATCGGGCAGCAGTATAATGAGGAGTATTTTTCACCAAACGCATAATTAAGTAGTGAAATAAATGGTTTCCTCCACCAGATATGTGGAGGCAAAAGCTATGAATAGGTTAAAGAAGTTAGAAAAGCTGTGAAAATCTACCAGTTCTGATTACACACATATAACCATGATCTCAGGACATCTCTAAGTCACAGGATGCTGGGAGGTACATGAAGAGAAAAAGGACAATGTATCTCCCTTGTTTCTTACGTAGTTTCCTAAAGCTTTTGATATTAGTCTGCAGGACACATGGGACAATGAAGTAGATGGAGCTGTACAAATGCTTTTTGCTCATATTATAAATCTTAAAATATATTGTCAATAAATGTAAAAACCAAACCAAACCAAAACAACAAACCCACACACAAAAACCCAAACAACCAACAACAAAAAAACCAAAAAGAAAACAAGAAAAAGGGTATGTGGTGTATTGATTTGTACAACTCTGTCAATAAATATCTGTGGCATTGTGCTATGAGGAGTTTTGCAAGGACCTATTCAAGTAAATAGCCTTACTGATACACACAATCTGAAAGGTATCAAGGAATGATTGCTCCACTGATGCTGACTATTTTGCATTAGCTGGCTCTCAGGGTGCCGGGCAGAGAATCTCTGTGATCATTTGCCCCTGTAGTGCAGTAAAGATTCGGCCATTCAGAATTAATTCATTCAAAGAGAGGTCAGATGATTTCCACTGGGGCTGAAAGACAAAGCTAATCTTGCAGAAAAGAATAAAAATGGGAACCCTTTAAGTAGATATTGAAGTCCAGTGAAGTGCAGAGGGACCTCTAAATGCAAACTTACATTCACTTTGCATCCGTTTCAGTACAGTGAGAGTGGCTCTGTGGCTGGAAAGGCAGAAGGTCAGAAGCAGACACGTGTGATTGGGATGGTCCCTCAGTCAGTGCACGTGTTCAAAGGGATGCTGTGCCATTACTCATTAAATTCCAAAGTGCTCCTTCCAACCTGTTTCCTTCTGGTTTCCTATATAAGAAGATTTTAAGAAACCTCCACCCTTTTGCAGACAGTCTTAGAGACACAAAGGGCAGCAAAACAACTGTACCTGTTTGGTAATAGGGCCAATCTGGAGGTGTGAGCTGAGCTCCTTGCAAGGACAGGACAACATGTGGACAGCTGGGCACCAGCCAGCCCTCCTGAGCAGAGTTTTTCCCTGGCTCTCTGTTCACAGATAGCAGTCAAGCAATATGGGACTGATTGGGATCAGCTCAAATCTGCCAGAGTCAAGCTTTAATAAGGACTTCAAAACACTCCTACTTTTGAAACATCTCAGAAAGACTGGTGTAGTGAGCTGGGAAAGGTGTCAGAAGTTTGAGACAAACAAATGTTGCATGATACTGTTCTTGGATGGCTAAAAAGAGATGGGGGCCATCCCAGGTAATGGAAAGCAAATACATGAAGCCTGAAGCAGACCAAACTAACTACAGAAGAAACACAGCTGCCAGGGCAGTTCTTCATTATCACAAAAGGACACATTTGAGAAGAATGTCTGGCTGGAAGAGGTTGAGAACAACATCTGTATTACTGTGTGGGTGTTAGTTTTGATGATTAAGATGTAAATGTTCATTGTGCAGAATGGCACTTTATTCTAGATAAATCACTATCTTAAAAGAACCTTTTATGGCACATAAGTTGCTCCTGATGAAAGCTTCTGGATCCAAAAACCAGGATGAAGGCTCTAAACCAGCTGTAAGATATATCAAGCTACCAACCTGTCTAATGCATGGAGCAATACACACTGGAGTAATTTTGTTACATATCAAGTGAATGTTTTTTCCACAAATCCCAAATACCCATCAGCAGTGCCACAAAATCCTGGATAGAACTCTAGTCTGACCAGGTAGCCATACAGCCCAATGGCTTGGGAAACATGGGGGCAGCCTGGCTTCTGCTGGTTCTGGATCTTGGTGCTGGATCTGGAGTGTGATGATGACTTTCCTTGTGCATGATATTATCCCTGTATGGAAAAAACCCTAGGATTCACCCCACCTTGCTGCAGAAATACACATCTCAGCTGGTCATCACTATGGTCCCTTGAAGCAATCAGTGAAAATACCACTCTGGGATTTGAGTTGTCTGACCTGTTTTAACTGTGCCTGATAGGATGGCATGAATCTCACCTTACAAGTGCTTTTTTTCTCTCCAGTGATGATAAAGGGGCATGAGGGTGGCTAATTCAGTGTCTGTGTTTTAGATATGTCAGTCTGGGCAAATGAATCCCACTGTCATTCTTTGTACTGCAGCATCCCAGTGTCAGCAGTTCTCAATTACTGTATTGTGAAGGGGCTCAGGAACTGGGTTAATTTTCAACCTGTGTTACAAAACATTAATTTCTCAGATATTAAACTTTCAGAAGGAGCATACTAGTTGTGAAAACTTCCCTTGGGAATGGTCCTCATGTCCAAGATGGCACTCCAAGTTAAAATAAGTGTGGCTAACATGAACACATAATGGACTTACTCATAGGCCAGGGATCAACACACTTACTTGGGAGTTGAGTGGTTTAAATGAAATTTGTCTTGGCTCTGCTGGACCTTCCACAAGATGCACAACAAGCTTCAATGGACAGAACTGAGTTTTCCATTCATATCTGGCTGTACTTCAGTAGGAGCAATGCTTCATGAAATACAGAACTGAAAACTGAACACAAATCTCAGGATTTGACCTTACCTGCAGGTGAGTATTTCATGTACACTTTCTAGAGTAAGATTAAGATTAAGATTAGCTGTTTTATAGGAATCAATAGCTGACTTGAAAGAGTCAATACTCTAGAGCACAATTTATACCTGTTAATCTGAGTCTGCCTGAAGCATCCTGTTCTTTCATCATTGTTGTTTAGGTAAATGGAAATGAAGATCAAAAGTACCAACCTTTCCAGGTTGCTCAAATGTGACATTTGTGAAGTATGACACTTAACCATCTGGTCTTAGGAAAACTGCTTTTTAAATGCAGTCTTAAATAGTGGTTGTACAGGATAACTTAATAAATAATATTATCATACCAAGTTGAGAATTCATACTCTAGTTTTTCACAGAAACACAGAACTGTCATGGTTGGAAAAGACCTCTAAGATCACTGTGTCCAACTGTTAACATATACCCCCCAAAATTAAATAAAATATAAATGTATCTGTATCACCAAGCCCACTAAAGCATGTCCTGAGGTGCCTCATCTATACATTTTTTTATATATAAAAAGAATACGTCCAGCATGGTGACTCCACCTTCTCTCTGGGCAGCCCATTCCAGTTCCTGACTACCCTCTCAGTAAAGAAATTCTTCCTAATTAATCTAAACCTCCCCTGGTGCAATTTCAGGTCATTTCCTTTACCCCTACCACTATTCACTTAGGAGAAGAGGCCAACACCCCCCTCCCTACAACCTCCTTTCAGGTAGCTGTAGAGAGCAATAAGGTCTCCTCTTATTTTGAAAAATTCCATTGTGCTATTCTATTGTCTGCAGTTCTGTCACATTCAGATTTTCTTCTTTCTGAACATTGCCTTTGCCACTTCTGATACATCAGTGTTGTCTTTTTTGGTAAGTTCTACAAAGAATGTTTGAGATAAGAGATTTCAATTTTTTCCTTTATACAAACTGGTTAGCAGAGAATTTGAAGCACACAACTTGCTTGAATTCCTAAGGTAACAGAGCTTGTGCTATTACACTGTTTTCTGCCTTTTTCACTAGCAACTTGTTGAAACTAGCTGTCACATTTCAACAAAATGTTGTTTTTGTTGAAAATCCGTATCTACTACTACTCTATTCTTGAAACTCAACATGTGATGTAAATTTTCTCCCCCATCCTTGTGCTGCTTTGAGTTGAGATTTGTTGTGTTGAGATTTGAGTCTAGGCAAGGTAATATACTGGAAAATAGCAGTAAATTCTGAATATACAGAAACTGCTGCAAAGGCAGCACTAAATAAATCAAAACATGATGCCAGCACATACACTTTTACACCAGAACCCTGGATTGCTGGGTTTTTTTTTGAAGCTCACTTTGTTGGCACAAACAATTCAATTCTAGCCAAATATTTTACAATGGCTATAACCATAAATACCTGTGGACTGTGTCCTGTTCCTCCTTTCTTTGCCTGGCTAACTTGGCTGTGCTGTGAGCCAGAGGTGAGTCTCTTTCTAAACTCCTTTGATGGGGTTCCTCTTATCTATCCAAAAGTGATGGCTGAGTTGCCCCTTGGAAGTCCCTGTTTTCCTAGGGAAACCTGGGGAATTCTGACAGCTGGCTCAGCTTGGAAATGTTGCTCATAGTGACCATGATGCCTCACAGATGAGGCACAGGAAGAAGTCCTCTGGAAAATAAAACCAAGCATGGGACTGATGTCATTTGAAGCTGTGTAGGAGTGGAGAATTCAATTTTATATTTACAGAGTCATTATTTACAGAGTCATGAATTCACAAGAAGAAAAAAAGTATTGCAAATATTTAATAAAGTGAAAAAGAGAAGAAAAATGTACAAATTGCTCTTCTAGCCATTTCCTCCAACTGATGTACCTTTTCTCAAATTAAAAGTGGTAGGCACACTGAAAAAACAAAAAAAAAACTTACTCTCTTGAACTGGTCTCTATCACTCAAACCCATGTTAGGAAGCTTGTAGAGAGGAGTTGGTGCCTTTTAAATGAGGCTGGATTCACATACAAAGGGCAGTGTTTTGACCTTCCTAAATGTTATGACCCCTCAGCCATAGATTTTAGCTGTGGCAGCAAGCTGCCAACCAAAATCAGAATTTAGCAGGGTATTTTTAATATCTATGACTAGGTTGATCTCTAGTCAAGAAGACTGAGATGCACAAATGTGAATCTTTTCTTTGTGCTTGCCACAGCTGGAGAAAAAATGTTCTCTCCTGCCTGCCAGTGTTTTTCATTGGGCTCACAACATCTCCAGCCTGCTTTTTTTTGCTTTTTTTTTTTTTTTTTTTTTTTTTACTGTTATATTCATTTAAACATATATGCAGAATGTGTATACCTCATCTTGGGACAGTTAGCTACAGAAAACTCTTAATTGGAAGCACAGGTAGTTAATGAAGTTGAGTGCTGACATCAACCACTGAGGTCAGCCAGTGTTTGAATGCAGATTTGCAAGAATAATGAACACAGATACGAATACATCTATTGAACAGTTTGCAATCATGCCACAGGCTGACATTTTGTTTCAGAAAACATTCATTAAATTCTTTGGCATAGCAACTGAGGGAGTAAAAATCAAATTATTTGTGAATACAAAAAAAAAAATAAAATAATTCTACTCCTGTTGAATGAATGGTTTACTGTGAGTCACTCACATTTAATTCAAAGAATTTTTATGAGTCAGTGGTAGAAAACAATTACCTGCCAGAAACAGGAAAAAAAGAGGTGAACGTGATAGACAGTCCCCAGTATCTGAAGATCTAAGCTCAGATAACCTGAAAACTTCACAGCCAGGACCATGTCCTATTCAAACTGACTGTTTCCCATGCCAAACTATGACATGGTATTAACATCAGCCTCAACTTTCCTCTTTGAAACTCAACCATTTTCCTGATTCTGATTATTTGAGAATTTTACCGTTCCCTGGAAATCCATACTTCCCGTGAAGCTTTTGCATGGCACTTCACAGCCACGGCTTGCAAACCTCCTGCCCCCCCAGCAAGTGACAGGTTCTGAGCCCATGTCCCCACTAGGTTTTACCTCAGTTTTAGATATGTGTGCTATGAATCAGCTCTGTAAGAGGGGGCAAGACGCAGCCTCCTTGGCAAGGGCTTGTCATCCCACTGGTGTTTGTGCTCCCAGAACCTGGCATAGACAGGGCTGTAACCTGACAAGGGGAAAAGCTTGTGGCAGAGCTAACTGGAAATGTTTTCCTGTGCTGCTTCATCAAGATTTGATCAAGCTGGTTTGCCCAAATTGCAAATATTTCTAAATTCCCCTAAATTATGTCCATCTTATCTGGACACAATATAGTATCTAAACTCTACTTATTCTTTTCTTTTGCAAGCACAGAAGAACCAAGAGATGAAAAAAGCAAACTTACCTTACATGGGAAGGATGGTGCCACAGGAGCTTTGGTCTGTTGTGGTAGACTTTAATTTTGGATTACATTCACAAGTCCGCATATTATGTCCCTTCACCCAGGTCTTGACTATCATTTTAATTTTTCTGGTGACATACTCCTGGATGGGTATGAAAATACTTCATTCATTAGTACTTCATTCATTTTAGCACTTTGCATCTCCCACATACAGCAGCCACACAGTCTCTTCTATTCGTATCTGTAGTATGGAAGACAGCAAATATTGCATTAGCCACACTTTCCATTACATGCAGTTGTCCAGGCAGGAAGTTACAATTTCCTGGAACAAGCAATTGCTGACACCTTTTATTTTATGTACTTTACTCCTCACATCAGTATCTAGGGCCTTTCCATCTCCTCATTGCTCTCTGGCAAGGCTGGCAAAGAACTGAAATAGGTTAAGGTCATTAGAAAGCTGGATGAGGTTTTTAGGGAAAAGTGTCTCTGGGATGGTCTGGGCACAGGTTCACATAAAAGATTAGATAAAGCCCTCTGTTTGATGGCTAAGATGCAAAAAACTGTACTCTTATTTATACCTAGTGTCTTCTATACATAAATGTATGTGCTGTTGGCTTTCACTGTACTTTGAGAAAATTTTTTTGTATAATGTATCTATTTTATTTTGAAATTAAAATTTATATATATTTTAAAATACAAGGTATAGTTGGATAGAGAAGATGACATGACCTCACAGATATTTGTTCCCCTTAAATTAGTAAATGTTTGAACTCTAGCATGTTTTAGCCTGTTTTTCCAGGTGTAGTCTTCCTCCGGCATGACTCAGAGTCAATAGCATCTTGTTTTAGACCAAAATCTGTCTTAACCATTCTGTGGTACTAGCTAGGCTTACGGTGTTGTCTCACAGCCATCCCTTTCAGCTGTCAAAAAACTTGTTATCAGTTCTTTTCTTCATTGTGTTCCCTGTGTGTTTTTTATCATAATAATAAATCTTAACAGCAACATGAAAAAATTGTATCCTTAGAAAGACTGAGCACATTCTCTAAAAAGGATAAATCATAAGATAACTCACCGAGGACTGCATCTTTCTAGACTTAGGCAATGGAGGTTAATTCCTACTTCACACCAGTTTTTTATCCTGGCAAAACTCTGTTAATGGGTTTCTTTGTATGTGCATCCATTCGAGTCAGAGAGTGAAATTAAGCTGTCATTGATATCGTGAGTAGGAGTAAGAGAGATTTCCTTTGCTTCTTATGTGTTCCATTTATCAAGGACATAAGGACATGGTTTAATAGACTCTTCATACGGGCAGCCTTTCAGGTACCGCATCTACTGCCGATTAATAGCTTTCTGATAAAATTAGCTTAGGATTCTTGACTTTTTTAAGTCAATGAGCCCAACTATTATCTATGTATCAATTTCTGTGTGCATTCACACAGAGTGAAGCTACTGAACAGCTTTAGCAAAGCATGTGGGTGCTTTCTGTGCGCAATCATTTCCCAGATCCTCAACTTCCCCGCCACAGAAGAAAACATTACTTTTATAGCAAATTTCTTACTGTTACTGTTGCCATTTTACATAGAGGAAGATGTGACGTGGGGACCCCCTTCTAGGGGACATAAGATCACTTTGCAATAGTATGGTACCTCAGGTAAGTGCCATTAGTATTTAATTGGAAGAAGGACAGCAAGGGTTTTCTTGTTGTTCATTTAACTGAGTCAGTGCAGTGCAAATATTTCAGCTCAATAGCCTGAATGCAGTTGTCAGTGTAAACAGCTCCTCATTAAGATAAGCTCTTGCAGTCACATCAGAAGTTAATGGTTCTTCAAATGTGAAAATAAAGATAACAGTAGGCTTCTCTCTATGAATCTAACAGCATCATTTGTCTCATTTGTTCACCAGAGGAAAGATTTTATCCATGTGGCAATAAATTTCATATAAATGCTTCTACTTAAGGTCTGTACCTGGGACCACATAAGGACACAAATAGCAAGAACCAAATTCAGAGCCTTCACTCTGCACTCCAATTCTGGACACAGAAGGGGTGAGAAAATACACATCTTCACAGTGGATATGGACTGTTATATCAGCTTATTATCATAACCTCTAACAAACAAAAAGAAAACCCAAAACAACCAACAAAACACGTGAAAAAAATTAATAAAAAGGACAATTAGAGTCAGCTAATCTACATATTATGCACATTAGGAATTATGTGAGCATGTGGCAATTGGGGGAAGATTTATAGTGGAGCTGCAGGCTTCCTTTTCCTTCAACAATTTTGTGCTTGCTGGGGGGAACCTGAGGAGGCTGTGCTATGCAGGCAGGGAGCAGGCATCTCTGAACTGAAGCACCATTCTGGCAGGTCAAACCAAATCCCATCCAGCCTAATATTCTGCATCCAATGCTAGAAAATGCCAGTGCTATGTAGGGAGGCTGTTCAAGTTTCAGCATTTTCAGTGGTCCATTGCCCTTGTATTGCCCCAGTATCCCATGCTGTTTTATTGAAGTTTTTAAAGGTAAGATTTCCTGCATTGTATTTAGCTTCCATCTTCAAGATCTTTTAAACCTCAGTCACATCCTCTTGTTAGACTTCTCTAAGTGACCCAGCCTTTTTAAATCTGAGTAAAACAGCTGCTTCACAGTCTTGATTTTTCTAGTTGTGCTTCTCTGCACTTCCTCTGTCTCCGTTCCTTTTGCATTATGAAAATCAGAATTATCCACAGAACACAGTATAGAACTTGGTTTTGTACGGCAGCAAAATTATGCTCTTTGTTTTATTCCTAGTCCCCCTCCTGATGATATTCAAGATTTTATTTGCCTTCTTACTGCCACGGTTCCTTCAGTTGGTTATTTTGTGGACTGTCAATGAGTAATTCAAAATATTCGGTAGAGAGGAGTTAGGCATTCTGGAGGAAAGTTTTAGATTATTTTTGCATCACTTCATATTTCTCTCCTTTGAATGCATCTGCTACTTTTTTCCCATATGAGTTCCTTCTGCAATTACTTGCTTTATGTACAGCACAGGACTGCTGAAAAGATCTTAGTATCATCTGCAGACTTGGGGGTTTTAATATGGGCTGATTTCTCCAAGTCATTAACAAAGAAGCTTAATAGCAGTAGTCCCAGCAGGGGGACTAATGATTACTGAGTCATGTTTGTCCTGAAAAGTCTTACCTATTGTTTCCTATTTTTAGGTAGCTTTTCATTCTGCAGATAGAAAGTCTTAATATTCTTTTCTCCTAAAAGTGTTACAGAATAAATAATAACACCAGGCACAATGAGTGGCTTTTAAAGAGAAAGTTTAGTGGCAGCAGTCTACTTCAGTCAGGCACCTGGGAAATGGAAAGAGAATGGCCTATGAGTAAGCTTTTCTGCCCATTATTTAATCTTGTGCTCTTTGTCCTGAAACACTGAGTACTCCATCTTCTTTATCCCCTTGGACTGGTTCACCAGTCTCTGCTTTCTTCTGTTCACTGAAATGAAAAACATTGATCCCCAGCACAGTGATCATAAACTGCTACAAAGCTAATACAAAATTTGTCTATTTAAGCATAGTAATGTTGAGGAAGGCTGTCAGCCCACAGCTTGGACAGGGACACTCTGCACTGGGTTAGGAACTGCTGGAGGGCCGGGCCCAGAGAGTGGTGCTGAACGGTGCTGCATCCAGTTGGGGGCCGGTCACCTGTGGTGTCCCCCAGGGATCAGTGTTGGGACCAGTTCTATTTAATATCTTTATTGACGATTTAGATGAGGGGATGGAGTCCATCATCAGCAAATTTGCAGATGACACTAAGCTGGGGGGAAGTGTGGATCAGCTGGAAGGCAGGAGGGCTCTGCAGAGGGACCTGGACAGACTGGAGAGTTGGGCTGATTCCAATGGGATGAGGTTCAACAAGGCCAAGTGCCGGGTCCTGCACTTTGGCCACAACAACCCCATGGGGAGCTTCAGGCTGGGCACAGAGTGGTTGGAGAGCAGCCAGGCAGAAAGGGACCTGGGTGTCTGGATTGACAGGAAGCTGAACATGAGCCAGCAGTGTGCCCAGGTAGCCAAGAAGGCCAATGGCATCCTGGCCTGTATCAGGAACAGCGTGGCCAGCAGGTCCAGGGAAGGGATTCTGCCCCTGTACTCAGCCCTGGTGAGGCCACACCTCGAGTCCTGTGTCCAGTTCTGGGCCCCTCAGTTCAGGAAGGATATCGAGGTCCTGGAGTGGGTGCAAAGGAGGGCAACCAGGCTGGTGAAGGGACTCCAGCACAAGTCCTATGAGGTGAGGCTGAGGGAGCTGGGGCTGTTCAGCCTGGAGAAGAGGAGGCTCAGGGGAGACCTCATCACTCTCTACAACTCCCTGAAAGGAGGGGGTAGCCAGGGGGGGATCGGTCTCTTTTTGTTGCGGCAAACCTTTCTCTGGGGGACACAGCTCTTCTCCAGAGCTCTCTTGCCGTCCCTCTCCTCAGGCATCTTCATCTCTTGTCCTCTTCTGCTTCTGGGAGCATGCCTTTTATTTTGCCCTTCAGCCCCGCCCATTTCCGGCTGGGGCAGGCCCTAATTATTGGGCACAGCTGGGCCTAAGCTCCCAGTTCATTATCAGCGACACCTGAGGACTTGTGGTTCTCTCTACATCTTTTCCCAGGCAACTCTCAGCAAGACAAGAGGGCACGGTCTCAAGTTGTGCCGGGGGAGATTTAGGTTAGATATTAGAAAGAATTTCTCTATGGAGAGGGTGATCAAGCATTGGGATGGGCTGCCCCAGAGAAGTAGTGGATTCTCCATTCCTGGAGATATTTAAAAAGAGACTGGATGAGGCACTCAGTGCCATGGTCTGGTAACTGCAGTGGTAGTGGATCAAGGGTTGGACTTGATGATCTCAGAGATCCCTTCCAACCCAGCCAATTCTATGATTCTATGATTAGATGAAGCCTGGAAGCCAGCTATGAACTATTATTGCAGTAATTGTCATTTGTGTATTCATAATTGTTTTGCTTTTACTACTCACTTTCCTGTGGAAGGCACAACCAAAGTGCTTGTCAACAAGTCTAAACAATCAACCAAACTCATCTGCCAAATACAAAGGTAGTGGACAAGAGAGTCTGTGGTGCCAAACTGAGAGAGATACAAATGTAGGCCTATTTTGCCCAGATGACATGTTTAGAACAAGTTTTGTATTGAGATGGGGAACTTATTGTGTATTGGTAATTAGGGAAAAAAACCCTATGTGGTTGAGCTCCTTGGCAGACTTGCATGGATCACTGACTACATCTAAAAGTTTTTATCCTAACAGTTTACCCCATGTTTTATGATGCTGTTATTAGAACTCATGAGCAATAAGGGTCAAAGAGTTTTTCTGTGCTAGCTAGCTCACAGCAAACCAAAGGCTTTTTATATTTGCTTTGTGACCACACCAGTTTTCTTTAGACTTCTGTCATTTGTCTGGCAGATCTTTGCCAGACAGGCATAAAATAATACACACCAGGGGAACTTTTCCCCTTTTACCTGGCATCTGATGATGCCTGCTTCCAGTCAGACTCTTGCAGCTTTGCAGAATGGTCAGAGATCAACAGACTTATTTTGATTCTCAAATAGCTTGCAAGGTTTCTCAGAAATGCAGTTTTATTTACATCTGTAATTTCCAATGAAAAATATGTCTTTTCATCCTAGCCCATTTTTTCCTAAAGAGTCTGCTAACAGTAGACTTCAAAAATTCAGACTTAAAATATTATCTTTAATCACCTAAATACTGCAGCTGATTTGGGGATTTACTTGTCTCTCATGTTGCCCCTTTGCTCCTAGTCTTCTATGCAAGGTGAATCAGAGCAGCCCCTTTCTTTATGATTATCTCCTTTTTTCATCCCCCAGCCACTGTCCTGGCTTTTGGGTGCCCTCCCAGTCAAAATGAGAGCAAGGGGACCAAAGCAGAGCTTTCTTGACGAGTGATGTGGGGACAGGCTTCCCTTCTCCTGCTTCATGAGATTTGATTTTTTTTCCATCCATCCAGGTTTCTCTTTATGTATGTTTGTATGTTTCTGTTATTTTCTAAAAAATAGTTACATCAACTGGCTTTACTTTCCTGCAGATTACAATTTTTTGAGGTTCTTTCTCTACTTTGTAAATCATGCCTGCAATGGTCGCTGTATGGACATATTTCATAGCATGGTGTCAAGATTTCTTTTGAGTTTTCAGTCTCCAGATACAGTGCAAACGTGGCATTTTTATTTTTCCTGAAATATAAAGCTCCATGCTGTCCCCTTCTGATGGCTTCTCAAGCTCCTGCCCTTCCAAACTAGCTATATCTTCATGAATGCTCAATTCTGGCATTTCAGCTTCATTAGTAGAAAAGGTCATTTGGTTTAGTATTCAGGTATGTTCCTGGTGAAGGCAAAAGAAGGGAAGAAAAAGAACATGCATTCACATTTAAATTTCAATTAGGAAAGCTTAAAAACCTTGAACCTGGCACAGAAAGGTAGTAAATGAACAGGTCAGATAAGAAAAAGGTTGTTGGAGAGAGAACATCAGTTTCTTCTTCAGCAAAACTGAACCAAAATCAACATTACTCTGATAATTAACCAGAAGACAAAACACTGCAAGTCCCACAACTCAGCTGACCTAAGCTTACCCTTCTGTCTCAAAAGTGGAAATATTAGGATGTTAATTACTGTTTTCTAAGGTTTGTAGCTATAATTATCATGGACTTTTCAATGAGAAACAAGACTCAGAACATACTAGAACAGAAAAATATGTAGTCTGATTCACCAAGAGGAAGATTGGACTCAGCCATATTGTAGGGAGGGAAGTATTGTGGCTGTCAGTAACTAGTAAGTGTAGATGTCATATTGTTCACATGTTGGTCAACTAATTTCTGTCTTGATTGAAAGTAGCACAAGATAATGAACATTTTTTGTACAAATGTGTATTGTCTCATACATGCTAAATATTATCAGTCATAGGATTTTAGGATGGCTAGGTTGGGAAGGGACCTTAAAGATCATCGTGCTTTACATGTTGTCAAAAAGAGTGGCTTTAGGAAACTTGTTTTAGAGCCTGACAGCTAATACATTCGTTCTTTCCAACTGACTGCAAAATTTGTTCATTTCACATCACCATTGTTATAAGGAAAACATAGAACCCATTTTACAGAGGCTAACAAAGCTTGATTTGAGAGCTGATTAGATGAAGGACAACTGCAAGGCAACAGGTGGGCATTATGAAATAGGTGAGATTTGAGAACCTAACCCAGATATTGTGAGCCAGAAGACAAATGAGTGAAACAGTGACTAAGATACAGTAGTGATTTATGTGGTAAAAGCTTTGAAAAGCCATGGGAAAAAAAGTAACAATAAACATGAAGGAAGACAAGGAATTAATTGTGAAAGCACTGAGAAAGCAAAATTTGAGGAGGAGGCTCTATAGAAAAATCACTGACATGGAAACAGAAAGCAAATCTCAAGTAAGTGATTAAGAGGGGGATCATTTGTAAGGCAAGGATGGGATTAGAAATCTTCTGTTAAAAAAAAACTACACAGAACAAGCCTGGGTCATATGGTACCTTGCCAGTGAACACCAATGAAGTTATGTTCAGGTAATGCAGGAGTGCAAGGCATAGATGCTGTGATGAATGTATTAAGCCAGGACAGTTATCTGTGCAACACTCCAGATCAAATAAGGACATATAAAGGTCAAAACTGAGAACTTGTACTCAGGCTGAGTAGGAAATTGATGCAAACATTCAAATACAATAGAAACCATGAGAAGAAAATCTCGAACTGAAATGTTTTACTTTAGGACAGAGCAGCACAAGCTAGTTAATCATCTTAGTCATTGTTGGACTTGCTTGATTTTCATGCCCTTAGACTTCTTTATCTTTTTTTTAGCTCCCTTGTGGAAAATAAGTGAGTACTGTAATATGTCAGCAGCATTGTAGAAGCCTGAAGAGCCTCTTCTCCTGTTCTCAAGCTTAACTAGAGCCTGGCCTGTCAGGCAAGAGAGAATTTGTACTTTTAAATTAACCCTTTGGAAATATTGACCATATTTGAATACCTACCTTGCATCCAATGAGCAAATTAGCCTGAAAAAAGGCAGGAGCTGGAGTATTATTCTGCTCTCTCCAGTTGCATGAAGGGCCAGAGAAGCAAGGCCAGAGTAAGCTGGGATGTGTAGGAATACATAATTCCTAGAATAGCAATTTGCAATGAAATATCACTGTTACTCACTGTTACCCAGTGATAGGATATACAGAGTTGTTTGGACACTAAGGAAACCAAACTGGAACCTTAAACATACCATTTAATAAAATGAAAGGCAACAGATGAGCTTGGTCACAAAACCAGCACGGTCTGAATGCCCTGTTAGGGAACACCAGTTATTTGTTCTCGGTATCTGGGCTGAGACAGATACATTTTACTATTTGTAATGGTGGGGGCTACAGCTCATAGTAGCCCTTTAAAGTGACAATCTGTGCTTGTATCTTATTTCTCACTAACACACAGCACATTTGAGTTTTGACCTCTGATTTGATTATCCTGCTAACTACTTAAAACCACCACTGGAGATCTTTTTCACTACTGAGAATCAAAATAAACTTTTTAGGATTTCAGTGGCAGAAGTGAACACAAGTGCAGTGATTCCCTTTTCTGCCTTGTCAGTCAACACTTTGCATATGTCTCATCACATCCCCATTGCAGTACATACTCCACATTATTCATTTTAGACTGCAACATATTTTCTGTCCCCAGCTGAGTCTCCATCTCACATTCTACCCTGTTTTCCTTCTTGCTTTATTCCTCTTTTCTTCCAATTGCCCTTGCTGTGTGAACTCTGTTTCCAACTTCTTCCTGCTTCTTCTCTTCATTCTCATTTGTTTTTGTGAAATCCCCCTATGCCTCCTCACCACTTCCTCACTGTCAGATCAGAGCTGAAAATTTCCTCAGACTGGCCTTCAGGGACAGGCTGATGCTTTTGCAAATACAAAATTCATCATACAACTCTGCATCAAACTTTGTGCCTCTGGTGCCTGCAGTGCCTTTTTATCTCAGAGTGGACTTCCAGTACGTGCCAGAAAGCTGATATCTGCTTCTGAGGTTCTCCTCCTCCTCTACTCTGCCCTAGTGAGACCTCACCTGGAGTACTGCATCCAGCTCTGGGCTCCACTGGTAAGGAGGGACAGGGATTTACTTGAGAGAATACAACAGAGGGCTATGAGGGTGATTAAGGGACTGGAACCTCTGACTTATGGAGGAAAGCTGAGAGACCTGGGGCTTTTTAGTCTGGAGAGGAGAAGGCTGAGAGGGGGTCTAATTAAGTGTATAAATATATGAGGGCTGGGCATCAAGAAGGAAGGGACAACCTCTTCTCACTTGTGCCCTGTGATAGAATGAGGGGCAATGGATTCAGATAGAGCACAGGAAGTTCCACCTCAACATGAGGAAGAATTTCTCTACTGTAAGGGTTATAGAGCCTTGGAATAGGCTCCACATACAGATTCTAGAGTCTCCTTCTCTGGAGACTTTCAAAATCCATCTGGATGCATTTCTGAGTGACCTGACCTAGTTTTGGTCCTGCTCTGTCAGGGGTGTTGGTCTCGATGGTCTTCAGAGGTCCCTTCCAACCCCTGACGTTCTGTGATTCTGTGGTCTGCAGCTGAAACGCAGTAACATAAAAGCAGAAATCGACACTTGTTCAATTTTTAGGTTTTTATTACAAAAGAAAGACCAATCTGCTTTTCTGATGTAAATAAAACACTTAACAGCAACACTATGCACATAACAATTGAGAAACACCAAATCTTACCTAGTTCTGTTCAAATAAGTTTGCTATCTCAAACACTGAATGAAAGAAACAGGAAAAAAATAAAATATTGGCCTTTGGTACGGATGATGATTAAAACTTTGAGTGTACATTGCTGAGATAAAAGTAGGCAAAAGAAAAAAATCACAAATCACCATGTGATCTAATTTTAGCCTGAGATGCAAGCTTTTATTGGAGGTTTTTTCTATTGTTTCTGTGATGAGGGTAAAACTGATAGACTTGTCTGCTCAGGCCTTTATTTGTTGTGGTCCTGTTTGCTAAGAGAGACTGGGTAAAGCCTGTTTTCCCAGAAGAGCAGCAGGTGGGTAATGGGAGACAGTCCCTTTGTGCTGCAGCTCAAGTATTCTTCCTGCCAGTGCCTCAGAGAAACCAAAGCTGTCTTGCTCTCATTTTCCCTCGGTCAGACTCCATTGGTTGTCCAGGGCAGTGATGGAGTCACCATCCCTGGAGAGATTGAAAATCCATGTAGGGATTTGCTGCGTGGGATGAGTCTCGCCGTGGGAGTCAGTTGAGCTAGTGCTGGCTCGGATAGTATCAGCAGCTAACTTTGATCCGTCCGGCTCTGGAATTCTGCCCGGAAACCACACCTACCGAACCCGGGCATGCGCGCCTGGGCTAACCCCAGCTGGGCACCGGCGGGGGGGGCACTGTCTGGGCACCTGCTGCCTACAGGGATTTATGGTGGTTCTGAGGGCCACGGTTTAGTGATGCCTTGGCAGTGCTTGGTTAACAGTTGGACCTTATGATCTGAAAGGTCTTTTCCAACCAAAATCATTCTGTGATTCACTTGGACATCAGGCTGCTCCCCTGTCCCAGCATTAAGGACTGAGAACCCCTGCTCTGAGCCACATCTCACTCCTCAGGTCTGCATGCAGATACCCTCACAGGGGCTGCTGCAGCATGGTGGTGTACCCCTGTGTTGAGTTGTTCTCCTCTATTTGTTCTCCCCCAGGGATCGGTGTTGGGACCAGTTCTGTTTAATATCTATAGATGATTTAGATGAGGGGATTGAGTCCATCATCAGCAAATTTGCAGATGACATTAAGCTGGGGGGAAGTGTCGATCAGCTGGAAGGCAGGAGGGCTCTGCAGAGGGACCTGGACAGACTGGAGAGTTGGGCTGATTCCAATGGGATGAGGTTCAACAAGGCCAAGTGCCGGGTCCTGCACTTTGGCCACAACAACCCCATGGGGAGCTCCAGGCTGGGCACAGAGTGGCTGAGAGCAGCCAGACAGAAAGGGACCTGGGAGTCTGGATTGACAGGAAGCTGAACATGAGCCAGCAGTGTGCCCAGGTAGCCAAGAAGGCCAATGGCATCCTGGCCTGTATCAGGAACAGTGTGGCCAGCAGGTCCAGGGAAGGGATTCTGCCCCTGTACTCAGCGCTGGTGAGGCCACACCTCGAGTACTGTGTCCAGTTCTGGGTCCCTCAGTTCAGGAAGGATATTGAGGTCCTGGAGTGGGTCCAAAGGAGGGCAACTAGGCTGGTGAAGAGACTCCAGCACAAGTCCTGTGAGGAGAGGCTGAGGGAGCTGGGGCTGTTCAGCCTGGAGAAGAGGAGGCTCAGGGGAGACCTCATCACTCTCTACAACTCCCTGAAAGGAGGGTGTAGCCAGGGGGGGTTGGTCTCTTTTCCCAGGCAACTCTCAGCAAGACAAGAGGGCACAGTCTCAAGTTGTGCTGGGGGAGGTTTAGGTTGGACATTAGAAAGAATTTCTTTACTGAGAGGGTGATCAAGCATTGGAACAGGCTGCCCAGGGAAGTGGTGGATTCTCTGTCCCTGGAGATATTTAAAAAGAGACTGGATGTGGCACTCAGTGCCATGGTCTGGTAACTGCAGCGGTAGTGGATCAAGGGTTGGACTCGGTGATCTCAGAGATCCCTTCCAACCCAGACGATTCTATGATTCTATGGTTTTCCTGGAATGAAAGACTGGTGCCCTCCCGAGAACCTCAGTGCCATGTTACAAGAGTTGAGCCTTCAGCACTGGGGATGTAACCTGGCACTGGAGGGAACAGCTTGTGTTGCATAACTATGCTTGATGCCTCTGCAGTGGGTGTACCTTCTGCCTAGCTGGCCCAGACACTCCATACCCTCAGTAAGTCTGACGTTCTGAGGATGTGTTAGCCTACTCCTCAGACACATCAGGTCTCACGCGTGCCAGATCCTCAGCTGCACTGTGAAGGAGCCATCCAGACCATCTGGGTGTATTTGTGTCTCAGATGCCATCTAGCAAGGTGCCAGCCCTACAACTACAGCCCTACAGTTGCAAGATCCCAAAGCTGTTGAGCGCTTTAGATGGCTTCTTGTACTGTTTGCAAACTGTAAAATTAGGTGGGCATGGGCATTTAAAGCTGCTGTATCCTTCCTCAACCAGCTGGAAAAAAAAAAAAAAAAAAAACACATTAAAAATCAATCTAAGATGTTCAATACAGTCCTCATTATTTATTTAAGTATTAAAGGGATGTTTAATACATTTCTCACTAAAGATAATTTTCAACACTATATTCACTTTGGATATTTCAACATATCTGATGCTGGAAGATTTTGCAACTGCTCTCACTGTGTGATTGCTGGCTTGGTTGTCAGTGATTGCTTTTTTACTTGAACTCTAGGAGTCTTAGGAAAACCCCAGCAATAAAGCAACCAAGACAAAATAAGAACTGAAAAAAGTGAGAGTCAGTGCAGAAGATGTTTCCAGTGTATGAAAGATAGTCAGAGTGTTAGAAGTTTAAATGGAAATAAATTTTTCTAAAAATCAGTTATTCAGAAGCAATGGTGACTTCCTGTGTTCATTTCCATGCTGGAAATACTATTTCTTTGAGGTGCTGAGTCAGGAACAACTGGGACACTCTGGATGAGCATGGGATAAGGCATTTGGATCCACATGTCAAGAGATACTCTGCCTACCTTGTGTCAGAGAGTGCTTTCAGACAGACACGGGGCAGACCTTATTTACAGAATACAATTAGGAAAAAGACATCAGTATGATGGCAACTTTGGTCTGTGCCAGCAAGTGCAGTACTCTCTCACATGTAATGACACTGTTAGGACAGATCATGTAGAATCTGGCATTAAGCTGTGTGCTGCTTAACCACTTACTGCTGACCTGGCACCTACTTGTCTGTACCAAAATTCCTTTGTGTGTGCAGATGAAATTCCAAAGGGGCCATAGACTGGGATGGGATGGGGTGGGAAGGTGTGTCTCTAAGCTTTTGGTGAACTGTTTCCAGTCTTCAGTTTTCTCTACAGGATTTCTAACTCCCTTGTTCAAATGTTATCCTGTGGGAAGGTTGGATGGTCCTTAGGCAGAGAACCAATCCATAGCCCCCTGCACCACTGTTGTCTCCAACTTATACTGGTCTGTTCAGTGCTCTCCTTGGCTGGGCCAGTGTCAACAGTCTTCTGAGACAGGAAGGACTGGAGGGACACCTCTCACTAGATCAGGTTGCTCAGAGGTCCATCCAACCTGGCCTTGAACACTTTCAGGGAGGGGAAAGCCACAACTTCTCTGGGAAACCTGTGCCAGTGTCTCACCACTCTCACAGTATAATACAGTGTGGTTCAGGAAATCAATGCTAGTTTGCTCTTTTACATCCAGAACCAAGCTAGTTGGTAATTTGGTAATTGTCTTCCTACGACTCCAGAGAACTTCTACAACTTTTGGGAAGCACCCAGACTGGAGAGAGATTCATTGAGTATCATTATTCCCAGACCCAGGCCCTTCCCCCAGGGTCAACAATTGTCCCTCCCCCATCCCCTGCCAAACCTTCTCCCTTCAAAAGGCCTCCTATCCATCAGGGGGAAGAGGTACCCATATAACCCCTTTCCCCAGGCCCCCACCACAGCACTTGGGTGCAAAATCTTCACATCCTGGGACACAGAGTGAAAGCCAGGGCTCCTGCACCCAATTCTCTTCCTTTTGGCATCCCTTCCTCTTAATCATCCCTTGACTCTGATGTTGGAGCCAACCAAGGGGGCAACATGGGGTAAATCAGATTCCTTGACAGACCAAAAATGTCCCTTTGAAAGGTGGTTCTGCCAAGCCTGGCAAACCCTTTCCAGGGTTCCCCCTGCTCCCTGGAATGTTCCCTAGAAAAAAGGAGGCAAGGAGCAGGGCAGGAACCATGTCACCCTAAGCAAGTATCTCTCATAAATGAGAGATACAAATTTACAAGTAGGAGTCTTGTATGAACCTAGAGGAAGAAAGTGTTTCCAGAAATGACAGAAGCATCTGAGAAACTTGTACTTGCCTGTCTTGAAGAGGTGAGGTTATCATGGCATTAATTTCTTCCTCTTGAAAGAGTTTGGCTGCCCACTGTGTCTGATAAATGATGCATCCCCAGCACTGTTTCAGGTTGGGTTTCTGATGCTGCTGTGAGCTCCTGGACCTTTTGGTGCAACCCCAGTCTCAGTGTTTATGTGGGCTGTGTTGCACTGGCTGGCTGTAGGAGAGGCATCAGTTAATTTAGAGCATTTAGTCCATCATTGACTGTTGATATGGTGTCTTTTTTTCTTTAACAGTCTGTTTCCAAGTGAAATAAACACCTGAAAATTATGATATGTTGTTTCAGTAACCAAAGACATAACCAAGTAGTGAGATCAGTGTTACTTGGAGACGCATTTAAGTTGTAATTCTCTCTTTATTGATGGTTTTCCTTTCTGTCTATCTGGGAAGTGATTGTTACAGCTTTTTCTTCAGCCTTGTTCTCAAAGGAAATAAAGCTTCCTTGTGTGTTTGTGTCTATGTGTATTTTCCACTCTGTTAACTTTTGAACTACAGGCAACTTTCAACCCCCATTAGAAAACAATTTAATGAAAATAAGCAGCCAGGTAAACAACAGCCTGCAGTGGTACCTTTACAGAGGTTAGGATAGGCTATTGTCAGTCCTGCAAAATCCAGCTATATGGAAAATATGGCAACAGGGACTGGGCTTCATTAGCTCTATTGCTTGCATTATTATTAGTTTTCTGTACTAAAGCCCACAGAGCAGGGGTGAGCTCTTACTTGTTATCACCTCTGCAGTAGGTCTTGCTAGAGGATATTTCTAAGCAGTCAATAAGTCAATCAGCTGGCCTGTGCTGGAATAATATTAAAGAGTGCACCTGTGAGCCACCTTCTGACATTTCAGTTTGGTTTTTGGGCAACACTCGGTCTTTCTGATATTGTCAGGTGGCATTCAGACAAAAATGCAGGCCAACATTTCCTCTGAGACCAGCTATATAAAAATGACAGATCTTCACTATGAATGATATAGATATGAGCTCACTTTGGGTAAAATTCATGCTTTTATGTGCATGTATCTGGAGACAGAGGATGTGATAGGTTTAGGCCAAGTCCAGTCTACCAAGGAATGACAGAGGCAGACAACTCTGCTGCTCTGTCTTTTTCTTTGGATATCCCTGTCTGGCAGCATGGTGCCTACCATACCCCCTAAAGGACATCTGTGGAGGACACTTCTGGAGGACAAGCCTCTGAATTTCCCAGGGACATGCCAGCTGTCTCACACTGCTACCAACCATCCATCCAAGGGCTTTTGCACACCTGTATGGTGTAATATTGGCTCTGGTACTGGGAGAAAAAGTGAAAACTCAGGGTAATGTTATACCAGGACAGCCTAGCAATTACTGGCTTTTGCAGCTTCCTTTCTCTCATATATTTTTACTCTGTATCTTCCCTCTCAGACCCAGTCATCTTTCCATCTCTCTCTACTGTTTCACTCTTGCCAACGTACCTTGGCCCCATCCCATGGGCCTCCTGTGTCATCCTCATTCCATTCCCTTCTCTAACAGTGGGAGGTGGCAGAAGGTCAGATCCCTTCCTCCAAAATCCTCTGTCCCTACCACCTGAAACTAGTGTTTTCAACATAGTCTCTTCCTTACTCAGCCCCTCTCCCACAGATTAACAAGTCCAACCCTGCCTTCCCCCCCTACTTCATGCCTGCATCTCTCACTGGCAGACCAGCATAGCCCATGCCTCTGAGAGTGAAAAAAAAACCAGGAGGCAACCACCCAAGCCACTTCACAGACATCTAAAGTTCTGTGGAAGCCAACGTTTTAACCACGGAATAATATGCTGTGATTTTTGTACTATCACAGGAGCAGATATTCCTCCACTGTCTGCATCTGTGATCTGGGCTGCATAGCAGGGAAACAGCATCTCCTGCCTCATGGTGCCTTTATCTCACGAGGCATCTGCTTTCCTGCCTGGGCACTGGCAGTGGTGACCAGAGAGAGTCTGCCTCCTTAGCACAGAGAAAACTCCCTCTCCCTGGTTGTTGTTTTGTCTGTACTGAACTGCTAAAACTTTTCCCCCATGCCCATGGAAAGCTGTGGCATTTCAAGGAATTAGCTTGGTCATTGCTATGGATTTCTGAGAGTCTGATTATAAGACAATCTGTATAAAAAGGTTGTAACTGTGCTTTTGCCTTTTTTTCTGTCCTTTCACAGCAGTGATCTTTCATTTCAGTTCTACCTGTGATGACTTCCTATGGTCTTATGCACATATGATTTGCAAATTAATGCTCTGATACCACTTGTCCCAATATACATTTTCTGCACTTACCAGTGCACTTACTGTTACCTCAAGTGCCTCCTCTTTCAGAGGCCTGTTAGATTTCTCCTCACAGATACAAATCCAGTTAGAATTTTACACTTATTTACAGCTTATATCCTTTTTCTTCTTTTGCAGTCCTAACATTCTTCCTGATGGAAAAATGCTTTTGGCTGTCGTAGAGCTGCCCTGGTGTATAAGCCACTCACAGGTAGTTTTTCAATACCCATTTGAACTCATGCATTTTATATTTTTTATGGAAACATGAAACAATTTAGGTATCTCCTTAGTCTCTCAGAAGCAAATCTAAGCGTTTACCATGTACTGACTAAATGTACTCTTGGCTCTTTTCTTCTTGGACAAAGATATTCCTTTCTGCAATGTCAGAAAACTCTTAGTGTCTATTTTGCATGGGTTTATTTTTTGTGGTAAAGCAAAGCAGACATCCCAATCCCTTCTGCCAGCTACCAGGTTCAGGGACTGGATGCCAACTGTGGGCAGCCTGATGTGAGACAGCAACCAGAGCAGTCAAATCTTGTTGCTTCTGAGTTTGGCACCCCAGCCAGGGTTTCCATCTTTTGCAGTAGCTGGCTTGTCTAAAGTTGGTCCAAAATGCCCTACAGAAGCTGCAGGTGTAGCAGGGAGACATGTGATCTCCAAGAACTTCAGAGTGATTTTAGACAGCTGCACAACATTTACAATTGTGAGCAATAGATCAAGAAACACTTCTGTGTTTTCCTCTCAGCTTTGACTGCATTGATGGTTTACAACCATCCCATGATTTATAAGATGCATTCAGGTATTCAGCCTTTCTCCAGTGATGACCTCCTAGCAGAAGTTCTAGTCACAAGTTCTGAAATGTGCAAACTTGCATTTGGCATAGATGAAATTCAACCCATGCCTGTAACTCCAGCTCTCAGTCATCCACTTTTTCCTGCATGATCCACCAAGCCTTTTCTAAAATAATGATGGCCTCAAACACCTTTCATCAGTAAACTTCATTAGAAAATATCCCATGGATATGCCAGGTCTGTTGTGAAAATATAAAGGAAGAGAAAATTTCAAGATGTTATCCTTGTATTTGAAATCTTTTCTGGCCAAATCCCAACTGACAGTATTTCTTTTTTTAGTACTAGACATAATTTCCTCTGTGAAACAATGATGACATCAACAACAACAAAGTAAACAAAGACAGAAAAAAAAACTCACAAAACCAAATGAAAAATAATGCCGTCAGATTGATCAGGTTATAGTGCTTGTATTTTATTTTTAAGATTATAGTGTTTATATTTTCTTTTGCAGCTTCAACAATAAATTATTATATGGAGCAGTTTATCACCTACTCCATGGAAATCCAGATGGATAAGACCCATTGTGGAGTTCAGAAAAATTATTTTTAAAAAGTCATATTATTACTGAAGAGAGATATTATGTGGTTTGAGCCACCTTTGATAGTCTAGAGTACGTTTTATCCTGTTTTCCTTTTGCTTCTTTGTCTTTGTTTCAAAAATTCAAGATTTGCCCTGAAGCCATGCGTACTACTGAGGCTGTAATAGTTGCACTGTTGCCTAAATGATTAATCTGTTTTTCTGTGTTTCTCTCCCTCTATGTCTCGTAAATTGGTTTATTTTTTTACTGTTCTTTATCATACCACTTCTCATTTCAGAGATTTTTAGAAAATAGTTAGTCTTCTATCTTTGTTTTCCTGTTTTGTTTCAACATTATTTAGAGGAAATATTCAGGCCTCTCATACTTGCATTTATAAGTTTTTGCTCCGGATCTGTTGTGGCAACTGTCATAACCTCATTCCCATTTGCTGTGTGCTCATTTGGAGCCCTTAATTTCTTTCTCTTTTTCTATTTTCTATTTTCTATTTTCTATTTTCTATTTTCTATTTATTTTCTATTTATTTTCTATTTATTTTCTATTTTCTATTTTCTATTTTCTATTTTCTATTTTCTATTTTCTATTTTCTTCCTTCCTTCCTTCCTTCCTTCCTTCCTTCCTTCCTTCCTTCCTTCCTTCCTTCCTTCCTTCCTTCCTTCCTTCCTTCCTTCCTTCCTTCCTTCCTTCCTTCCTTCCTTCCTTCCTTCCTTCCTTCCTTCCTTCCTTCCTTCCTTCCTTCCTTCCTTCCTTCCTTCCTTCCTTCCTTCCTTCCTTCCTTCCTTCCTTCCTTCCTTCCTTCCTTCCTTCCTGCCACAGGAGCTTCAAACTGAGAGTGGTAGGCAAAATCTGAACAATGTGCTTGCAGATGTTGATGTGAAGTGAGAGGTGAGATTATCCAGACAGAGCATTAGAAGGAAGAAGAACAAGTGGAGGACAGACCCTCAGGATTAAAAAAAGGCTCAGAGAAGGACCTGTAGAGAAGCTTCTGGTGAGATCACAGCGTACTCTTGTTGCAGAAATAAATAACACCAAGACCTCTGTGGTGTATGTGTGATACTAAACTGAGCCATCCTAGATGACTGTTGATTCACATTGGTAGGACTGAAAAGCTCTGGATTACAAACATGGGCAGCACACTGTAAAAATAAAGGATAAAATTCTGGTGAATTTGTGAATTCCTTAATAACTCTATTTTGTGAACATGAGCCAGCAGTGTGCCCAGGTAGCCAAGAAGGCCAATGGCATCCTGGCCTGTATCAGGAACAGCGTGGCCAGCGGGTCCAGGGAAGGGATTCTGCCCCTGTACTCAGCGCTGGTGAGGCCACACCTCGAGTCCTGTGTCCAGTTCTGGGCCCCTCAGTTCAGGAGGGAGATTGAGGTGCTGGAGCAGGTCCAAAGGAGGGCAACCAGGCTGGTGAAGGGACTCCAGCACAGATCCTATGAGGAGAGGCTGAGGGAGCTGGGGCTGTTCAGCCTGGAGAAGAGGAGGCTCAGGGGAGACCTCATCACTCTCTACAACTCCCTGAAAGGAGGGGGTAGCCAGGTGGGGGTTGGGCTCTTTTCCCAGGCAACCCTCAGCAAGACAAGAGGGCACAGTCTCAAGTTGTGCCAGGGGAGGTTTAGGTTGGATATTAGAAAGAATTTCTTTATGGAGAGGGTGATCAAGCATTGGGATGGGCTGCCCAGGGAAGTGGTAGATTCTCCATCCCTGGAGATATTTAAAAAGAGACTGGATGTGGCACTCAGTGCCATGGTCTGGTAACTGCAGCAGTAGTGGATCAAGGGTTGGACTTGATGATCTCAGAGATCCCTTCCAACCCAGCCAATTCCATGATTCTATGATTCTGTGATTCTATATAACGTCGTACACCTTTTATTCCCAGATTAAATCCCAAGGTAAATGGTAGTTGTTAACGTGGTGTTACATGTTCAGGATGGTCTCAGAACTGAGGAGTATGAACCCTTGTTTTAGTCTTGTGGTCTTGCCTGACTGTGGCTTAAAAGAGAAAATAGGGTTCCTTGATTGTCTTATAGCACAGGTCTGCATTCTAACACAGCAGCTCAGCTCTATGTGTCCACTGAGTGACTGCTTTTTGGCAGCTTTGCTACTGCACGTGTTGTCTGTACCTGAGCACTGAATACATTAGGTGCATGTGTGGTACCTGGTCAGCAGATCCAAGAAATGTGATGCTTGGTTGGCTGCTCCTGGCTAAATTATTAGCATTCTAACGTGTTCTTGATAGCTCAATCAAAATCACCGTGGGTCTTGAGGTGTCACAGGCAGGAATGCAAGCACTTCATCAGATGGTAAGAAAAGAAACTGCTACCACTCTGTCAGAAAACCTTTTCTTTTTAGATTAATGGCAAAACTTAGCTTTACCTTACCAAGAGAGAGAGATCAGGACTGGGAGACAAAACAGAGAGATGTTCTTGCTCCAAGTTAGCTGGTATGTTAAGAAGCCACACACTTTCTCCTCCCCATTTTGTTTTACGTATTTAAAGAAGTGCCCAATGAATATAAATCCTGAATTTGTAAAGTTTGGAATTTAGACAGGCTGGTCAGAGAATCAGAGAATGCTTTGGGTTGGAAAGGACCTTAAAGATCATCAAGTTCCAACCCCCCTGCATGGGCAGGGACATCTCCCACCAGACCAGGTTGCTCAAAGCCCCATCCAACCTGGCCTTGAACACTGCCAGGGAGGGGGCAACCACAACATCCCTGAGTGTTCTCTCACTTTTTTTTAATTGACTTCTCTTAATGCTGCTACATTTAGGTGGGAATAGTGGTAAATGCAGGGACAGGGACTTTGATCTGTTGGGACACCCTGTACAAGAAGTGTCCTTCCTTCTGTGCACAGGGGACAGTACAACTCGGGTGAGTGCTGAGAGTTAAACTATGTTTTCTGAAAGAAGTACATAAACATCCTCTCAGTGACACAATTCACATTCTTCCAGTGATGTTTCACTTGGGGTTATATAAAACTCTATTGGGCAAATCAGCATTTAATATATGCTCAGCAGAAAGCTTCACTGGTAGGAAAGAAGAAAAAAGAATCAGATGCTCAGCTGGATATCAGGTAGGTATCAAGGGAATCTGTACTAGACCTACAGGAGATCCTGATTATCTGCTCTTTTAGTACCTGTCACTTTGTATTGTTGCTGATTGATATTGTTAAATTTGTGTTCCTTTTGTGATTTCCCAGTTCAATGTACTTTTGATTCCTTATATTTTCTTTTTTCTCTGTGTCTTTTATACAGAAAAAAAAAGGCATAATTTTAGATCTACTAGCACATATTTCACATTTGTTCACATTGGATGACTAATAGACATGAGGGGAAAAAAGCAGACTTAAAAGAAAATTTGGCACTCCCCAGAGTAGGATAACCTTCCTTTAGGTGGGGAGCTCAAAGTGGAAAAAGTAACATTTTTCTTTTAATAGATCTTGACAGTTTTAAATTATAGCTCTGATTACTGCTTTTGTTTCATGCTGTCCATATTTTTGAGGTTTCCACTCTGGACTTAGGCACCAAAAGAAGAGCTGTTCCCTCAGGGGTGGATTGCCTGCCTCCAGTAAGTGGATGCTAATTAGAAATGTAAACAATATCCTTCATAGTTTGCAATACAATTTAGTAGTTGAAAGGAGGTTAAGTCTTCTGTGAATGCTTTAAAAATTATTTCCCTGTGTAAATAATCACCAGAAGTAATTGCTTTTTTTTTTTTTAAAAATATTTTCCCTGCTTCATTATGGTGTCATCATAATCTAAACACACAGCTGATTTTCAACACAGCATTTGTTACCAATAGTCAAAGCTCTGATAATTGCACATGGAAGTGAGATGCTAAAAATGTTGTCAATCTGAAAACAAGATAAGCACCAAAGAACCAGATCAGAACAGGCCCTTCTTCCATTTGCACATCAAGTTTTGCCTTCTTTGCATGTCTGGTGTGTGTGGTACAAACATCATGAAACAGTGGCAGCAAAGTGTTTCTTTTTCCCTTGGAGAGAACCTGTCAAAAGAAAAAATAAACTTGGCATATGGTTCTTCTCTGAGTGGGTCCAGAAGGCAGAGGATAAGATGACCATTAATAGTAATTCTTCTGGATTTGTGTTTTGTGCAGTTGTGATGAGGGATGGCAAAACCATGCTGCAGATTCCCTTTCATCCTGTCTGCCCTCGGCCAGGCCAGGCTGTTGCATGAGTTTGTATGCCCAGGCATCCTCCCCAGGGCAGCAGCAGAGTATGGAAGGTGTAAGTTTATTGCAGCTATTTTTGCTACTTATTTGTGCAAATTTACAGCTGCTTTGCTCTATTTTAGGAGGCAGAAAAGAAGCTCTAGGCTTCACCTCCCACTCTTCCCATGTGAATAAATAACAGCAGTTGATCAAGAAAAATTAATCTAGAGATGCCTTTGCTTTCATGGTGGGACTTTGTAGCAAATGAGGGCAGCAAATGAGTAGCAAAAGCTTGCTGCTTGCATGGAAAAATTCCTTTTGGATAACTCATACTCTAAGCCTTCTCAGCATCTAGAAATCCACTTACTAGGCACATTTTTACCTCGAAACACTAAGTCCAGTACTTTCTTAATTATCTGGAAAGAACAGTGATGTCACAGGGCCAAAGCAAAAGTTGTCTTAGGTGTCAGTCTTGTATCTTCTTTTAACAGCTATGAATTTTGTTGAGTTAGGCACACTTATATGTAAGTTTTAATATATCCCATGTTTGGGATAGGTTAACATTTTGGCTGGCTATGATGACTTGGCCATCGTGAAATAAAAACCTTGATGATCTTCATGTAGTCTCAGCTTCTTCAGCTCAGCAAGTTTGTCCTGGCCAAAAGTCTTTGTAAGCACTTGGTCCCTCAGAAGAGATCTGATGTTTAGTTTGCTGCAGCCTCTTTGGCTGAGCAGAAGAAAACTGTGAAAACCTCTCACTGGAGAGCAGAGAAAGCTTTGTATCCAGTTGGCAGTGCCTGCAAAGAATTTGAAGACAGCCACAGCTATGGCACTCATCTGGCTCTCCTTTCTACCCACCGTTGTGGATTCACCTGATTGATCCTCTACCCAAGTACTGCAAAATGTTTTTTAGTTAGCCTTTGCTTTATTACTTCTTGTTCTTGGATACAATCAATTATCCTTTGACCTGATGATACTTTAAAGATAGATCCTGACATAATTTTGTAGTCTGAATTTTCTGATTTCTGTTTCTCTTCCTAATGCTTTTATGGTGTTTTCTTTCCTCTTTTTCTTTTCCTCAGTGCTAGAACTCCACTGAGTTTATAATACAGTAGTTTTCTTAACTGATGCTACTTATTAGATATATGCATTTTCTTTTACTTTATCAGTTTCCGTCCTCTTGATTTTAGTTTCATATTTGAAGTTGTCTTCACTTCATTGACTCAGAAGCAAAAAATAAGAACCATTTGATTTTCCAAAATTTCTCCTCATGCTCAGAAAACTTGATGGAGATTGAGTGTCATGGCTGAATGGTTTTGTTTAGATCTAAAAATTCAGTTAAAATCAATTTTTGTTGCAAAAGGAGAGGTTCTGAGTAAGTGATAAATGTTTCGCATAAAGATTTCTTGGCTGGGAATAAACAAGGGAGGAGGAATATAAGGGTATGTTAACAACAAAAAAAAACCCCTAAATTCTTATTTTATATTAAATAAGATACTGGAAAATAATATATAGGAATGTGAGCTACAAGATGAAACCTTATGTGCAGCTCCATTCTTCGATGTTAAAACATTGATAGATGTAAATTAAGACATATGTGCATGGGGGCTGCCTGAAGTCTCATGGGTACACCATTACAGAAGGAAAATGAAAGAGCTTTGCTGTTGTTAAACCTAGCACTACAAAGGTTGAGCTAAGATTGCTGCCTATACAAACTTTATAAGAGCAAATATCAGAGCAATAAAAGTAGTCCTTAGGGTAAATAAGCAGGAAAATATGCCCCAAATGAGATATTAATTTATTTTGGCTGAAATTGAGGGAGAAATTTTCAAAATGTCAGTGTCAGAGTAGCCAGACTGCCAGAGCTGTCCAGAAGGAAGTGCTTGAGACAAAGAACTTAAATAATTCAAAATAAGAGTTCAAAGAGTTCATATGCATGAAAGAAAACAGCATCTACAGAAGATGCTGTGAATATCTCCAGTGCTGGTCCCACATCAAGGTGCTCGAATGGAGGAAGGAATCTGGGGAAAGGCAGAAAGGCCTCATGCATGCAGATTCCCATGGCCAGAAGAAGCAATTGAAGCTGTCCTAAACTCAGATGTGTGCTTTAAACTGCTGAGAGGATGAGTAAATGAGCACATCCTCTTGTGGCTGCTTTCTGGCTGTAATGACACAACTAACTTGGCCAAAAATGGTGGGAAGTTTTGGAATGAGCTTATTTATACTTTTTGTCATATACAGTATTCAACAAAACCAAATTCTTTAGATAATCCAGAAACTCTGATTTAACATTGTACCTTTTTCATCGAGCAAAAGCCCTCTTTAATATGTAGCTAATATGTAGTTAATATGTAGTTAAAAAACTAAGTGAGAACTTCATTTAAATTATCCTGGGTTTGATTTGACTTGAGATAGACAACATTCTAAATTGTTTATTTACCAAGCATAGGATCTCAGTACACCTACTTTTAAGACATTCCACTTACCTGAAAAATATTACCAAAACTCAGTTTGTTAATGAAAATGTAAGTATGAATTTTTAATTAAAAGCTTTGGTAAGTGGTATATTTTGGTCTAAACAAGCAATCCTCCGCTCTGACAAGTCTATATTTATTTACAAGATGTTTAAAGTCATTCATTTGGCCAAGTGAAGAATCTGTTCTGCTAGGAAAAGATCAATGGCCCAGAGCCATTGGCCAGGGTGTGGTGTTGTGTCTTGAAGAGCTGGATGCAGTTCCCTGCTATAGCTTGCAGGCTTCTTATGAACTTTAGACTCCATGCCCTTTCAGGTGCATGAGTTTGCCCTTGTGCCATACATCTGTGACCAGACTAACCCATCCATGAGCAGAGGAAGGAGCCAGTGGGAACACGATGCTACTGCCTCTGGGAGGGCATTTCTGCAGACACAGTGGGGCTGGCCAAAGGTCTTTCCTCCTCCAGCCCTTGAAAAACATGTGCAAACCAGCATTCAAGTGCTCCGTGTCTGGATCTCTGTACCTTAGCTCTCTGCTCCTACTGCTGAGGAAAGTAGGGCCAGGTGGAAAGCTGGGGGGACTTGAAAAACTTTCTACAGATTGTAAATCACTCTGTCTTTCTTGCTTTGTTGAGCTCGAAAACTGGAGTCCTTTTCCTCATCTTTGCTTCAGCATTTTCCCCATTTTGACCACTCCAGACTGTAACCTTTTTGGGGCAGGGATTATTTCTTATTGGAAAAGGTATCAAGACACCTCAGCAAAGAGGATGAACAATCAAGGTAGCTTGTTAACACAAAATGAGAAAGAACTTTTAGTTCCATAGAGGTGATCAGGTCAAAATGTAGCCTAATTGTAATATGCTCTTTTATTCTCAGGTTGCACATTGTATCACCCAGAGTGATCAAAGTTTATTCTGGAACAAATGACCAGGCTTTCACATATTGTTAGCCTAAAAATCCAATTTCTCAGCTACTTTTTGCTTCTTCTAAATAGAAAGTATCTGGTCTTACAGTTTCTCTGAAATCTTTTCTCATGCAAAATTGCAAATTAGAGGACCATGTGCTTACATGTGGGTGTAATAGAGGAGGAAGGGAAGATAATGGGTTTCTGTTTACTTCATATCCCCAAATGTTCTGTTAATTGCTTTCCTTTCTCCTTCTCTCTGCTCCCATGATGACAGCAAAATCAGCTCTTGTCCATTGCTAGAAATTGCCCCTCTGCCAAATGAACACATGGTTATAGAATCAGATAGTTTTAATGATAGAAATTCAAGGAAGTCTTAAAAAAAAGAATCTTTTAAAATATAGAAAAAGTGAGCAATAGGTTCCTGCTTTTGATACCATGAAGAAAATTCAGCTTTTCAATGTTCAAATTCAGTGAGGACAGGCCTCCTGCATGATGGAGGGGACTTTGGGAGGTGTGGAGCGGGGGCAGAGGAGGGGGAAATGTTTCTACACACACTCCTGAATCCTCTTCCCTGACTGAGGTGTCACTACAGTGCTGGGCTAATGCCTCTCATTAAATTTGCTGAGAAACCAAAGAAAAGAAATTCTTTTATCCCCGAATTATGTTAAAGTCAGAGGTCAGATCCAGACACAGGTTTAAATGCTCTGCTGGATGTGGCCAGGTGTGTGCTCTTTAATGGGACACTGCCACAGCATTTGTAAGCTTCTGATGAGATGGCAAAACTGTTCTCATTGACAGACATGAAATAGGAGAATAAGGGGTTTTTATACAATCTCTGACAGCTCCAGTAGTGTCTGAGCTTTCAGTTCTTCCTGGAAGGGCACCCAAAACCAGCTGTTTCACATGCAGATGTGCCCTCCTCCTTTAAGTGCTAGCAGCCAGCGCCCCTGGGTGCTCAATGTGTCTCCAGGCAGGTTTTTCCCTCCCTTCTGGTACTGCAAAGAAAATGCATCAGCCTTGAAATCCTTAACCTGGGTTTATGTGTGACAGATCTGATGAGGGATAATCCCTGAGCAAAGATGCAATGGGCTGGAGGAGGGCATCCAAACTGGGCACAGCCAGCTGTGAAAATCCCCCACAGAATCCCTCCAGCTCCCTAGCAAGAAGAGGAGAAAAAAAAAAAAAAAAAAGAGGGTAAGAAATCCCAAGATAAACCATGACCTGAGGAAGGAAAAGAAGGAAAGGACTCAGTATTTAAAAAAAAAAAATATGAAAGACAGCACTGCTATCTGTCACAACCTGCAGGCTAAATTTAGTCAGGAGCATCCGGCAGGTAGACAAGCACGCTCACCTATACCCAGATGCAGGAAAAGAGACACACTTACACAGATTGAGATTGGTGAGAAGAAGTTGCTCAGGAGTGCATGTGTAGACAAGCTACAGCTTCTGTGAGTGCTAGGGCATCCTGCTATCCTAGGTAGGAAACACAGGTACATTTTTTATTTGATGCACAGTGCATTGACAACTTCTCATTGCTGTGTATAATGAAGGAAGTTCTCTTTGGAAAAAATTATTTTTCCCTAAACCTCATTCAAACAATTTCTGTAGAGAATCCTAGAGCTTCTCTTTACTTATTAATAGCTGCAGAATCGAAAAGCCTTAGTATTACACAGGACACATTTCCTTCTCTTTCACCCTTCTTCTCTCTCTCTGAAAGTCAATATTTCTCCCAAAAGTAATTTATTTTGCTGTAAATTTAGAGTGTGTTCAGTAGTTACTGAAGTAAAGGATTAATGGATCTGTTTGGGGGCAGGCAAAGACAATCAGCAAATCTCACCCCACAGCTCTCCTCGTACAGTGCAAACCTTGATATGTTATTTTATTCTTCAGTCTCTCTTTTCAGGAAAAAGTATTTAGCCATTCTCACAGTCATTCTGTCCACTGCATGCCTAAGAAGATCATATACAAGCAAAGGAAGTAGTTTTGCATATGATTGGGACAAATTTTGCTGAGTAGCTGACCTACTGAGGAGCCTTTCAGCACTTGTGCAAAGAGAAATATACATTATCAGTGCTGGTTTTTTTTTTTAGCATCTGCACAGAATGCATGCAAATGCAAACAGTCCCTCCTGTGTTTGCTAGAAGCTCATGCCAGACATCGTGCCAGCTGATCTGCTAGTCCTGCACTTGGTTTATAAAAATATAGCTGTAACAGGGTTCACAGGTCCACTTTTAAAAATTACGATTATTTTCTGGCACCTTTTCAAACAAAATCAAGTTTGTCCTGTTTTACATCCTAACCTTTTGATAAACAGTCTCTCATTGTGTATGAGATTTTAGCACGCTGGATGAGTGGTAGCTGGCATAACTTCCTATGGTAATGATGAGCACCTTCTCCACCAGTCAACACCAGCTGAGCATGTTGATTTACATACCCTTTGCTCTGGAGATGAAGCTGCCTGACAGATTTTTATGGGCGAAAGAAAGGAAAATGACATATGAACCAAGTCACCCCCTTCGTTATCACGTAGGGGGGAGTTTTCTGGCGTGTGCATCACTTAAAACTGGAGTCACAGCTTCCCAAAGGAGCCCAGCTGTTATTGAGGCTGTTGTTCAGAAGACCTCTCAGCTCATCAGGCATTGAGTACTTGAGAAGTCAACACCACATGTGCAACAATCCATGTTTTTCTAGTCCCAGTTCACCAGTGTATCATTCCAACATTAAGTTAATCTATCTACAAAGTTTAGAGGAATTAAACTAGCATGAGGCAAATATATGCCCTCTCTTCTGGTAAGAGAAACAAGAATTTACTTCAGGCGTTGTTTTCCAAATGTCAGTATGGTGCACACTGAATAAAAGAGCTGTTTCAGCTGACAGGGTGAAAGTGCTGTGGGCAGTGTGATTGCACGGGCTCATTAATAGCATACTGCAAAGGAGGCTGCTCTAGGGACAGTTTCTTGTTTTCCTGGGGCTATGTGTGTGTGCTTGGGCTGCCTTTTGCTGCCCAGTAACTCATCTGGGGTCTGAGGAGGCATCCTCAAAGCTCAGGAACTGATTTCTGGGGTGACTGTGTAGGACTGCACAGGACTCTGCTGTGGCACTCTCAGCCCTGCCACTGTTGACCTGTATGGTCAATGCAGTTAAGAGCCTGATCCCAGATAAAAGGATCAGGCACCTCACTCCTTCCCTTGGAGAAAGGCCAGGGTCCAGAACATGTCTTGCATGTGACACAGATAGTAGGCAAGATAAAGGGGAAGGAATATTTTGTGTCTATGTGGCCAATTTGAGTCACTGTTTAGATTTAGGTTTGCCTTGCTACTGGGGTTACACCAGATAAAAAATGGAATTATGTGTGAGTGAGTAGTCCCAGGCTCCCTCACTTGCTAGAGGGAAGAAATTGCCATTTTCAGGCTGAATTAATTCTTCTTTGAGATGAACCGTGCTGTACAGAAACCTATTTTGTTTCATTGATCAGAGAGGGATCCCGGGGTGACAATTTCAATACAGATATCTATAATGTAAAAGCCTACCTCTGGTGAGATAAATCTTACAACTAGTGTCAGTTCCCCCTACTATAAAAAGAGGAGAGCTTAAAAGAGAAAAATGCCCAGTTGTTTCCAAGATGAGAGTTTCCCTTTTTGTCTATCTATGATAATCTTGCTAAATCACACTTGGCAAGATGAGCAGGGAGATACTACCACAACGAGAAACACTGAGGTTGTGGCTAAGGAGGACAGAGCAGAGAGAGACAGGATGACCTTTTCATTATTCAGAGCAAAACAGAGAGTGGGAAATCAGAAACAGAGGAATTGAGATTAATCATGAACTAGGCAGCTTTGATTCCTGCAGTGACCCACGAGGAGTCTGTCATTTGGAGCTGAATCATTCTCTAAGGTCAGGCGTAGCTGCAATCGTTTCCACTGAGCTGATACTGAGTACAATTTGCTGTCTAAATATGAGAAGCAAAAATATCCTTCAGCATTGTAACTCATCAGTGGGCTCAAAGGCATCTTTGCAAAAATAAAACAGGCAGCTGTTGTTTAACTGTGCTTGATGTTCAGGTGAGCAAGGATTAGACATTGTTTTTGCACCTGCATCAGAATTTGAGCTGCTTAAACTACAAAGTGTCAGCACTCTAACTCACACCCCCTGAAGCCCTTTGGCAGCTCTGGTTTGTTTTTCTGCTTGGAGTTTTGTTTTGTGCAGTCTGACAGCATCTCCATCTCCTGATGGAAGTTTTTAATAAATGGTCACTTGACCCTTTGCTGCTCATTAGGCAGGCAATACTTTGCACAACAGCCTTTCTGTGCGCTATCAGACACCACTTCATTTACTGTCTAAAAGGTTTTCACAAAGACACACAGCATTGGGTGAAGGAGGAGGTAATTCATTGCTTTCCCTTTGCCCAGGGAATGATGTCTGTTACCTCACTGTCCTGTTACCTCAGTGAGTAAACAATGTGGGGATAAGCCAGAGGGTACTGTTGTACTTCAATCTGTGGCCAGAAAGAAAAGCAAGCAGCAGCTACAATTGCCTTTCCTTTGGAAAGGGTTGTGCTGGAGTCTCTTAACCACCCACAGAAGGCTTTCAGGGGAGAAATGTTACAGCCCTGTGTTCTGGCTGGGCACTGGGCTGAGGCAGCCCCAAATGCTGTCTCCATTGTGCTGGGACCAGCGTGGGTAGGGACAAGAACAGAAAGGCAACTGTGACGTGGTGATCCAATGTGTGGCAGTCCACAGGTACCTGCAGGATCATACAAAGATAGACTGGAGTTCGTCAAGGTCATATTTTTGGCTTTTGATAGATTCAGGACTGCATATGGACTTTTTGAGGATCTGGGTGTCAATCCTCACCATGCCCTGGTGTGGCAGACTTGCCTTCTGCTGAGAACAAATAGCATCATCATCACAGTGTTCATGGGAGTTATGGAAGACTAGAGAAAGGGGAAACTACTGAAGTAATAAAAACATCCAGTTCCTACCACCTGAGAAACAGCGAGTTTTATCAGGAATTCTTAAAAGAAACAGAGGAAAGGATGTTGGTCAATATATTCAGAAATTATTACTCAAATAATTGCCAGAAATGATTCTTGGCTTGTGTAAGTTGTTGCAAAGTTTATAAAGGCTGCAGCCTGCATCTGCACAGTCTCTCCTATGTGAATATTTCTTCTCCTAGAGGTTTTAACATGGCTTTTCAATAGTGAAGCATTATTTGCCTGTGTGGAGAAGTCATGATTAAAACTGATAGACTTTTTCTTGTTACAAGAAGTCCACAGCCTTTAATCAGAAAGGGTGTTGAAAAGAGGTCTTTAAGAAACGGGAGGAAACATGAGCTACTGTGGTAGCAGAAATGATTGTACTCAGCTCCAGTATGTTATAGACATGCATAGAGGAGTAGATAGGCAATGCTGGATGAAATTGGACAGAAAAGGTAATATATTTAAGGCTTAGTATTTTCCTCCCCTTTTCTAATGTAATTAAATACTTGTTTGTTCCAATTTAAATGCCTACTGGTTTTGTTACTGCTTCTTCCATAACAGCTCTGTTCTTTCCCCCTTGTCTGCTTTTCTCTTCCAGATTTAGATCTCAGGTGATTTTTTGCAAGGCTGACTCTTTGAAGCCAGCTGGTTTTGATTTGCATTTTACTTGCTTCTTGAGGAATGTGGATTTTGTTGCCTCATGATCACCCTTTCCTGAGTTGATCTTCACTTCCCTGTTCAGATCCCAGTCCCTTTCTAATGTTTGCAGTTGCAGTGTCTCCTTTTTGGTTGCTTTCTTAGTTGTCTGTATGCAAGAAATTGATGGACTGTCTGTGTGTCTTGCTGTATTCCTGACCTGGATCAAAGTTACTTATTCTGGACCTACTGGCCCTTTCTGGAAGACAGAGGTGAAGACTTCAGGCTTTGTTTGCATGGGTGGTATACCAAAATGCAGCTTTTGTTCTACCAGGTATTACTGGTTCCTCCTTCATTGCCAGCTGGATTGTATTTCAGACAGCAGAATGAAGCTGGTTCTCCCAAACATTATCAGACTTCAAACCACCCTCACTCATTTTCCATTTTACTGTCGTAGCTTATGAGCAATGGAAGACTTTCATTAATACTGATTTCTGAGTTAATATTCAGAGAGCACTGCAGCATGGTACTCCTGTGATGGTCTTGAAAGCATCACTTCTGGCTATTGCTGACCCTCTGAACCAGCTAATTGAATACCATTGAATACCATGTCCCAGTTTCTGGTACATTCACCCTCAAACACAGATGAGGGATGGCCTTTCCCTGGAAATCTGCAGAGATTACGTTTACTAAAACCATCTGAAGACCAACAGGCACTGTGATGAGTGAGACCACCCAGAATTACAGATTTTGATACTTTCACATTCAGATATGGTGCAGCATAGAGGGTTCATAAGGACTGGGAATAGATGAGGGTTCAGAGTCCTTCTGGGGCTCAGAGAAGAAGGGGTGAAATTTTGACTGTCCTATGGCATGTCAGCCTTGTTTTCTGTGCATCTCTTGGGTAAGACTGGAAAGCAGAAAGTCATTTAGACTGTTAACACATACTTTTAAAAGGGAGAACAGACAAGTACAGAATTGATTAAATCTTGCCAGTACATCTTACTAACCAGAGTGCTTTGTTAGGCAAGGATTTATTGTGGAGAGGTTGAACTCTGTTTCTCTGTTTTGTGCTCTAAGCTGTATTCTTGGAATACTGCAAATCTGGGCCAAAGACTGTGAAATATTTATTAAGCTTCTATCACTCAGAGACTCTAGCTGCAATATGCTACCCACCGTATTAGCAAACAGTAAGATTTGAAGTGAATCAATACATAAAAAATATAAAAGTTATTTTGGTCCATTTAACCATCCCTGGAGGAAGCTTTTCTGTTGTAGTGAATCCAGCTAAACATTTTTCTTCAGGATTCTAACCCACTCATCTGTTTTCGCTGGCCTGGAAAGAAAGGAAAAGGTAACAGGGAAAGGTAACAGGGAAAGGTAAAAGGGAAAGAAGGGAAAGGTAAAAATTTACAATTGAAAGTCCAACAAGTTGTGAGATTTTATACTATGGACTATAACCAGTTCCAAACTCCCACTGAAATTTCCACACTATTTTCCTCTCAAAATAGGTAAATGACAGTATGAGGATGACACCAGGGGAAAAAATGGATTACTGTTATTTGGTCATGAAGGCTCCAATGGGATTTTGAAGGAATCAATTCAAGAAAAAATACACAGAACAAATTTGCAGGGCCACTGGAGAGGAATAATAGTTTCACACTCTGTCTGTATCATCACTACTCTTAATGGTCTGCTCTTCCATTTTTAGGTTACAGTGTACCCACAGGTGGAGGACTAGCTGTTCTTCAGTGAAGGACTCAGTGCATTTGGATTTAAACTTGCATTGTTTCTGGATGCAGAATGCAATGTTGAAGGAAGCTCATACCAGAAATACATTATCTCTGTCAATGTTTCTCAGGCAGCCTCAGATACTGTATGTATTGGAACATCATAGTAAGCTTTCCCCTAAACCATCTCTCCTTATGGCTGAATAAACCCCCTTTTCCCAGCTTCTCCTCATATGGGAGGTGCCATATGGGATCATCCTTGTGGCCCTTCTCTGGATCCTCTTCAGCCTGTCCATATCCTTTTTGTGCAGAAGGGACCAAAACTGGACACAATACTAATGCACCTGATTTGAGTAATGACTTCTAATTTGAATGACTTCTAACGCACCTGTAGAAAACAACTGGATAAATAGCTTTCCTCTATCAAAATAATTCTGTTTCTCATGAATGTAATTTATGACACCTGTCTGCTTTTTTTTACCATGCCAGTGCTCAGCTGTCAGTGGTCATCAGCCAGTTTGCTGGGGGTGTCAACTCACTGCTGGCTCCACCTGGGCAAGAACTTTCACCCTGCCCTTTCAGTCCGTGGGAGTCTACCCCCCAGCATTCCACTTGGCAAATTGTCATTTGAGGCAAAGAAAATTCAAAATTCCACTGAGTGGAACCTTGTACGCAGATATTTAAAAAAGTTCACGTATTGATGCTCTTTAGAAAAATTAATGGACACACTAACTTCTTTAGCATTTTGTCTCTCAGATATACTAAAGAAGAAGCTTTTTACCACACGTCTCCTCCCAAACTCTGTATTCACATGAAAAGAGACTTGGCCTTCCTGAAGATATATACAAAGACTGAGCATGCTGCAGCAAAGAAGTACTAGGAATGGACAGAAAAGCTACTCAATTTGAACTGAACCAAAAGCAGCATAAATTATGGCATTATTCAAAGTAACATTTTTAAAAATACAGATACTTAAAGTGAGGCTTCTAGAAAAAATAAGACACCAAAGAGTAAGTATTTGTAACTTTTTGGTCCAGTTACTGATGTGGCTAAACATGCATTTGAAAGCTTAATTTTGGGAAGGAATAAAAAGAAGACAAAATAAGATGTTGTGTAACTTCTAGTACTGACATTTGGATTTCTGACAAACACTTCAGTTGGACTGAGAGGATTCCTTATCAATGTCTATAAGGAGTGAGTGTAAGGAGGATGGAGCCAGGCTCTCTTCAGTAGTGCCCAGAGACAGGACTAAGGACAATAGACACAAGCTGGAACACAGGAAGTTCCGTCTAAACATGCGAAAAATCTTTACCGTGGGGCTGACAAGGCACTGGAAGAGGCTGCCCAGGGAGTTTGTGGATTCCTCTTCTCTGGAGCCATTCAAAACCCACCTGGATGCAGACCTGTGTAATGTGCTCTAGGCAATCCTGCTTTAGCATGGGAGTTGGACTAAATGATCTCTAGAGGTCCCTTCCAAATCTGATGATTCTGTGAAGAGCCAGAGTCACAGATACAATTCAAAATACTAATGAAAACTGAAGCTTTGGAATGCCTTCAAAACACTGTCTTAGACCTTGTAATCTCTGTGCTGGAATTCCCACATGCAATAAAACTCTTTTTCTCTGTATTTTTCTGTAGAATCATCAGAAGAAAAAAAAACAGCCAAACAAAACAAGAAACAAAACCAAGGCGTCTCTACTTCCACCTTTGGATTAATGTTCATGGAAAGTAGAAATCAGTGTGCTTCTTTTAGCTTCTGTTTATAACATTCACACAAAGAAAGCAAGCAAAGCCCAACTAGAAGAGGGTGCTGATTTCTAATGCAATCAGCAAATAAAAACCAGACACCTAACACTAGCACAGGTAGTTTACATCTTACCTCATCTGGGACAATTAACTCAAATGTACTAACTCCTAACTACTAATCATGCATGAGATTGCAGCCTGGAGTTTAGTATCTGCAACTTTAGGATGTCGCCTGGTGCAGAATTTAAAACAAGAAGCAGGAGCTCACAGCAGGGCAAGGCATGAGAAATAACCCCATAATTTAACAGGTGAAAGGGCAATACTTCTTTTTCCGTTGCATTTGTTACTCACCTGCTTGGTGGAATGAAAAGTACCCCTTAGGCATGAGTCAGAAAAAATCCATGGCATGTGGTATTTGTGATATGGAGTGATTGTGATATGCTGGTAAAAAAAGAGCAAAAGGAAAAGGAATCAAAGCATATAGCAGAAGTTTTCATTTGAAACATGATGTCATATATCCTCCAGTGAATTATTTCACTTGCCTATTGTCTCCTATCTAACCTTACTCTCATGTCCTCATGTGGGCTTCTTTATGACCATATACACAGCCATTTTGGACATGCTGTAACGTGTAAATGTAGTCGTACTGTGTTTGGTTGTCTTGTGAGATGCTTTTCATGATGGGGTTGTGGGAACAACCTTGGAGAAAAAGCATTTACACCTGGGAGGTGGAGGATAACCACTCTGTGAGGCTGCAGCCCAGAGACATGTCCCACCCTCATGTGAGTTCACAAGTTTAAGGGGTGGTGATCAGGATCACAGCACCCACATGTTTAAAACACACCTCTGTAGCACTAATAAGTAGTGTAAAACCCCAGTGTAAGAGGTTTCAGCCTGAGTTTTTTTTTTAACTGGTTTGAAGGGGGTTTGGTACTTGGGTATCCACATGGCTCAGCCTCAGATGCAGTCCAGGTGCACTCTCCTGGTGTCAGTGTTGCCCTGAAGCTGAGCCATACTTTCTGATATACTTCAGTAATCACTTTCCAGTGGTGTCCTCTTTTGTTTTTCCAGCTGAAAGGTCTGGGTCAAGCTCCCTTTTCTCCAGCTACTGACTGGTGTTAGACTTTGCTCCCGAGAGCTGTGGTACTAAGGAACTGCTGAGTGTTGATCTCACCCTGTCTATTTTCCAGGATGACCTTTCTTGTTCAACCTTTTTGCCAAAGCATTTTCTATAGAGATTGCTTCTCCCCTGAAAGAGCAACACACCCTTCAGACACACTCGTTTTCCAGGCACAGAACCCTCTTCGAAGGGAATGCCTTCCTTTCCTCCTGCCTTGTCACATAACTTGCATTTATCTACACCCAAAAGCACTTTCCTCAATGTGGGAATTTACTTACAGACCAGCATGTTCTGTTTATCCAGTCTTTAGTATTAGCTGACCTCCCCACTAACCTCTGTCATGCCTGACATTTCCCAGCAGTGACTGTATGTCTGCTTCCAGATCAGGGATGAAGATGCTGAGTACCTGGGGCAGATCCATGAGGAAGATTTATCCTCATCCAGTTGCCTCCCTGCTGACAGAAGCTTTAAGTCCATCACTGAGCTAATTATTTTTCTCTCCAGCCTGTGCTTTTTTCTCTCCTGTAATTCTACATTTTTGATTGGGATATTGTGAGTTAGTAAATGAAGTGCCTTTACAAATTGTAAGTCTATTAGATCAATACAGTTATCTTTAATCATTAAATTTGTCATCTTACTGAAGAAGGAAATCATATTTGTTTGACAAGATTTTTGTTAGCCAGAAAATTGTGCTGAGCAACACTAACTATGTTTCTATAATTTAATTCTTTTTAAATCAAATCCTTACATTAGTTTTTCCTGGTGTTTTAACCACAATTTATGTCAGATTGGGTTATGAAAAAAATGTTCCATGGATGGAGAAAATAAGAGGCTGTCCTCTCCCATCCATCATTAGGCACTTTGTTCTCCATGGTGCTGCCCAAGGTGGTCCCAGTCCATTTCGAAGAACTGAAGAATTTTTTAAAAAACAACTTAGTAATAATATAAAAAATACTTCACCCATGTAAAGATAGATGGAAGAATAGCTTTTTCTCCTTTCTTAAGGTGAAGTACAGAACATTAAACTGATGATTGGATACATTATTTTTGAAAGCTGACAAGAAAATACTATAATTGTATTATTAATTAATAGCATTTATTTATATTTGTTTATTTAGTTGTATTACTATAAAATGGTTTCTGGGAAGTAACCCTGCTTTCACTCAAATATTTACTTTGCAGACCTCAAACCCTTTCAGTAACTCTGCCTATCTGCTGTTTTTTTCAAAGCAAGAGCTTTGGTCATTTCCTGACCTCTAGAATGTTCCCACTTTCAAGTAAAATTTTCCTTTGATAAGCCAAGAATTTTAACATTCTATTAAACTTAATTTAGGTGTCCTGTTCCCAGGGTAGCCTTCCTTTAGACACAGTTCCCTGAGGATCTGCAGGCCCCCAGACATCTTGTGGATCCCAAATAAGTGATCTGGCTGGAACATCAGTTGCTGCAGGAGAGCACAGGGGGCTCCCAGGACATCCCTGGGACATCACACTGGAGGAGTGATGTGACCATATGGGGGAAGCCTACAGGGAATTTTTGGTAGAGCTGGGCAACCTGACAGCTGTGACCATGCAAAAAGCTGGCCCTAGCCCCACAGTTGCAAGCACAGACATACACATGTAGGGCAGTATGGTTGTTGCTATTTTCAGCTCTGCTGTCACTCTGGAGATCTTACTAGGCCAAAGCAGGAGCTTTTCATGAAAAAAAAGAAACTTTTTTACATGTCTGACAGTTAATCCAGTGATGGGGAGAAGGAGGCAGCTCAAATGCAGAGTTTCTGCTGTGTAGCTCCAGGGAGAAATAGTGAAATCGAGATTTCAGGACTTGCCTTGTTTCACAAGGAAATAGGCTTTTATCTATTATCTATATAAATATATATAGATAATATCATATATATAATCATCTGTAACCATATCATAATCATCATCTCTGTCTCCTGGGGCTCTGGTTTTGACCAGAGGTGTGTTGAGCCTGGAGTCTGGTAGGTAGTTGTCCCTCTTTGCCTAAACAATATTCAGCTTAAAAGCTGAGAAGAGCTGTCAGGAAATCAGAGCCTGACATTTAAGACTGTGCTACAGATAATCTTTTCTTCATTTCCTCCTAACCTTCAGGAGTCAACAGGCCATCACAGCGAGTGACAACCCTGTGTATGTGATGGAGGCAAAGGCACACACATATGGGGTACAGGAAGAGGAATGGGGTTATTTTCAACCTAAAGTGCTTTGATGCTGACACTTTGATGTGCCCAGGTCATCACCTGTCCTGTTGCCTCCTAACTCAATGCTTTGTCTTTTTTCCACAACCAGTGAATGGGGAAAGCATCAGAAAAGCAAGATGACTGTGCACAACAGAGCTGTCTCATCCCAGCCTGACCCTGCTTGGCCATGGCAGACCATGGGCACATTTCAGCAGGTTAGGTGGGAACAACTCATGCCATCCCTTGCATAATTGCTCTTCTTCCCCTTTGTCCACCTTCCCCTTCCACTTACTCTTCTTCCCCTTTGTCCACCTTACCCATCTTCTGCCTTCTGGCATGATCTGTCACAACATGCCTACCCACTGCTTCCTCTGGTGTCATGCTAAGTCCACCTCCCACTGCAGCTCAGACTTGACAGGAGCTTTGCAAAGAGGCAAAGTGGAGGAAAAGCATTTTCACTCAATGACTTTTCTGAGCATGTGTTTCAGAACTGTCATGTCAAGTTGGGGATTTGGAGACCAGAGGAAGAGTCCACCATGAATGGTGAGTGTTCTCATAATTTAAACAAGATCTGATCAGCTGGTCTTGTCTATGATTTCCAATAACAATAAATTTGCTTCCCTGTTCTTCTTTAGAAGAAGCCCCATTGTTTCTTCATGTCAGTGGTAGTGACTCTCCCAATATCATGAAAAAAAGGGGATGTGGAGAATTACACACCACTGAGCTTAAGAAATTACTTGGATCAAATTATGATGTATTTAGAAAGTACCTGAAAGATAAAGAAAGAGTTAAGGAGGCAGTGGAGATTTGTCAGGAACAAATTGTATAAAACTGATGTAGTTTTCCTCTGTAGCAGAACAGCAGTTGTGAAACTAATCTATAGCACTTCACTTTAAGAGCTCTTTTGATTTGATCTTACATGACATTCTTATAAAACAGCAAAAGAAATGCAGTCTTATACACCAGGTGGTGTCTAAAAAACATGTTCTGTGTCTATACTCAGAATTAGCTCAATAGCAAAATACAAAGAGGCAGAAAGGTATTTCTGCTCTGATTTTGCTCAGTGTTTGTATCAGTAATCCTGCTCATATGCTTACAGATGACAAAAAACTGGGCTGAAAGACAGGTCTAGGGTTCAAAGATATCCTGATGAAGTATAGAAAAGGCATGAAAACCAAGGACAACATCAAAGGAATGCTCCAAGAGACGAATGCTCAAGTGCATGGGCATGATATATTTGAGTGGTCATGTTGCTGTTCCCAGAGCAGGATCTGCAGGGCTGTAATGGATCACGAGCAGAGCACAACAATGTTGTACTGTTATGAAAAAGGCAAACATTCTACCATGATATGTAAACACATGTGGAATTGGCAAAACACCTAAGGTATCAGCAAGTCCTGAGTGGGAATACCTTGGCCAGTTTTGGCCACTGTGGTTCAGTGAAGATGGAGGCCAACTGAGGACTGTCAAAAGAAGAACAACATGAGGGCATCCTTACTGTTTAACTCTTTTACTGTCTAAAACTGGCTCTTGGTAGACAACTCCTCCTTGGCTAGCACATACTCATCAGGTATGCCCTGGAGCTTTTCTTGCTGCCTCAGGCCAAACTGGGCCAGTGAGGCATGACCTAAAGGACTACCCAGCCTGAAGATATATACAGATTGTGACCATGGATTTGCAGGATTCTTTAATATATAAGGACACAGAGATTTTATCCTCTCAATTTCTCTACTTTATTACAGATTGCCACAAATGCCACACGTAATCACCACTTGCTATCAGAAATCAATTATATCAACAAATATTACATCAATAATCAATATTGTAGCAATGAATAACCAACAACCAATAATGGCAACAACTAAGTAGATGTAGATGGGGTTGTTCAACCTGGAGAAGAGAAGGCTCTAAGGAGAACTTATGGCAGCCTTGCAGTAGGGGCGTAGAGGAAAGATGAGAAGGGACTTTTTACAAGCACATGTAGCCTTAGGACAAGAAGGAATGGCTTTAAGATGGAAAAGCACAGATTTAGAGCAGACATTAGAACAGACATCTTTACTGTGAGTTTGGTGAGACACTGGAACAAGTTGCCCACATAAGTTATGGATGCTCCATCCTTGGAAGCATTCAAGGCCAGGTTGGATGGAGCCTTGAGCAACCTGGTCTATTGGGTCAGCCTGGTCTAACTGGGTCTCTGCCCATGCAGGGGATTTTGAACTAAGTGATCTTTCAGGTCCCTTCCAACCCAAACCATTCTATGTTTCTATTCACAATTACAGATTATTACAAATTTACTGTTAGTGAAGCAAGTTTATCAACAACGTAAGAGCAGACATGACAAATTACCTATATAGATGTATAATATTGTCAAGTTAATTAGAGAGGTTTCTGAAAGTGGCAAACCATCCCAGAACTGGAAGACAAACCAAACTGACCCCTCCAGTGGGCCAAAAAGCAGAACAGTGAAGTAACACAGAGAGAGTGTCACTTCAGAGATGATCCGCATCCCAGATCCTGGAGTCAGTCAGATGGGTTCCTGGTGAGAGTTCAAGTTCTTGTACAGACTTCATATGGACAATTCAACCTATTTCAGAAGCACATGTTCTCAGGGAGAGAGTCTTCATTTGGGAAAAAATCTATGTCTTTTTCAGGTAATAGAGGGTGTGGATGCTATCATTTCTAGCAGCCAATAGGTGCTGAAAATTTTCATATTTCACATGTAACAGTCAACAGATGATGATAATGTTTTTTGGGTTTTTTGTTAGGTTTTGGTTTTTTTTTTTCCAGAGCAATTTATATTTTTCAAGCCTCTTTCCCACCTTTTCACATGATAATTTGCCATTATAGTCCCTTGGTTTTACACTTGTCAGTGGTATCCCAGGACATCTCTTGTTTCTAGGTGCCTCAGATGCACTTCAAAGAGGCCAACTGCAATTTTCAATAATGTTTCTGGTTTGCAGACCTGATTCCCAGGCTCACAGCTCTCAGACTGACAGGCATTTTCTCTGTCAATACATTTCAGAGACATTTTCTCCCCACTAATTCATCTAATCAGTTTCTAAATCAATCTAAACTCCAGGCAACCACAAGATAATGTGATGATTAATCCATGGATTAATTATTCACTTCACAACCCCACCACTATCTTCTTTAAAGTTTTAAACATGCTATGTGAGCACGTAATCAGTGGACCTTTACATATTTGGTTGTGAGAAACAGTGCATGTGAGTTCCTAATCAGTCCTGCAGGCCATTCATGACTGTGTACACATGGATGTACACAGGCTCCTCTCTTATCCTCTTCTTTCAGAGCTGAAAACATTTTAAACATTTCTTCATATATATCCAATTCCACCCCTTTGACTGCTCTTGCCTTTCTCTCTGTTTTCTACTTCTGTTCTCTTGGAGGAAGAAAGAATTAGAACAACACATAACATTCATTAGATAAGCATGCTTTGCATGCATATAGTGGCAGAGAATTATTATTCTGTTTGTTCTCTGTTCCTTTTGTAAGAATTCTTTATGTTTGATCTACTCTTTTTGATGGATCATGAGCATGGCATTGAGATTTTGATGGAGCTGTCAACAGTAACTTGAGAATCTTTTTTTCCTGCATGCTGATGCCTAATTTAGAGCCTATCACTGGTTAAGAATGTTTTTATCCATGTGCAATACTTTTTATTTATCAGCATCTCAGCTGTCATTTTTTTGTCCAGTCACTCAGTATTGTGAGCCATCTGCAGCTCTTCACAGTTGAATTCCATTTTATTGCCTTAAATAATAGAGTATCATTAGGAAATTTCATTACTTCATTTTTCCCAATGACTTATGAACATGTGAGATAACATGAGTTCCAGCATGGAACTTTTAAAGAGCTACAAAGCACAAAGGCTGTCTGTTAACTTAATGATTTAAGAACATGCAATGACAAAAAAGCAATTTCTTAATAGGTGAGCAGCAGACAGTCTGTCTTTCCCTATGATTTCCGTTTTTGGCCTTCAGTTGTTCTCTAGGGACTCAGATAGAAGGCTACCTACAGAGAATATCACTTAATGCTTCTAAATATCCTGCCTTTTACTTCTTTAACTATTGCACTGGTGCTACTTTTGTGTATTAATCTGCTCTCCTCTGTACCATGGCAAAATCTCATTTACCACTCTATAGATGCTGTTGGTCCTTCGTGTCATATTGCACATAAGCTTCTCATAATCTGATCCAGAGAAATATTTTTCATTTTCATCCTGTATTCTCCATCTGTACTGTCACAGGACAAGAAGTCTCTAAGTCATGTCTTCCCATGGTATTCCAAACAAGTGTTGCAAAATCAGTTGTGTATTCACATTGTGTCTTTTGTTCTCTCCACGAGTTCCATAGCATGGATGAAAATTTCTCCATCCCCATTATTACCTTTTCTCCCAAATACAATAAATGGCTGCACAATACATAACATTTCAGGAAGGACATATTAATGGCCTCTTAGACAGTTAATTCATAGTCAGCATCTTTTCTCCTTTCCCAAGCCTCTTGCAGTGTATCTTTGTCTTTAATCAGGGGGCCTGCTGTACTGTCGACCATATCTCAGTTTAAATGTCTGCTTGGAGACATACATATATGTAGTTCCATTCTTTTTCATCAGCACTTGAGGCCAGGCTTCAGCAATTACATTTTTTGGAAGGCATGATGCCATGGCTGTACACGGTCCCCATGGAAGCATCAAGCTGTGGCAAGCTGCAATAGGGCTCTGTGACCCTCTTGGCACCGCCCAGAGGATGCTTTCAGTGGGAGTATCTAGCCACGAGAGTATTAATTTCTTGCTCTCCTTGGGGCAGCTGGAGGAGGATTATATTCATGGGTTTTTTTCTTTCTCTCCTTCTTGGTCTGTAGTATTTGCAGATCAGGAATGAGTGTACATTTATAAAGGTGCTTGCCTGCAGGTCTTCCCCTACCCAATAGGTGATGCAGATAAAAAGGTCACAGGGGAGACACGAATCAGGGTACAAGAAGCAGCACAGTTCTGCACCCTGTCCTCATCACTGCTCTAAAGCTATTTACTGGTGCCTGGGCATGCAGAGAAGCAACAAGGATGCAGAAGTGGACTTCTTTCCCAGAGGGAATAGTGGCTACTGCAGATGATTGTTATCTCTGCATGGCCTCCAAGATCTGGTTGCCGCTGATGGAGCTGCTGCCATGGATCCTGCACTGTTCTGAAGCTGTACTTCATGTAACTCCCCCTGTGAAATTTTGGGAATTCACTGTATCACCATTATTTACCCGCCAAAATCTTCATATGAAGCACTTGCATCACTCAGGGAAGACAGAGGGCACATGCCAGGTTTTCCACAGAGCAAGAGAGACTTGGGGTCATGTCAGGAATGTATTAAACTGAGTGGTGGCTTTGATGCAAAAGCAAGAGGAAGGCAGCCAAGTTGATGTGTGTTGTTCCTCTGGGATAAGAAATCTGCTGAAGGCAATCATAGAGGGTGGTTCCCTCTTGAAAAACCAAAGCCATTGTTAGGCTCCCAAAGGGATTTAGGGAGGGGACTGGTGTCCTTCATATTTGGTGTGGAGAGGTAAGCCCTGTCTGTCAGCACACAGTTATCTCCCTTTTCTTCAGAAGGAGTAGGATGGTGGTGGGAAGTGGAGTGGGATGAAGTGTAGATCTAACAGAAGCCCTTCACTGAGTGAAGCTAGCCAAATAGTAAAACCCAAAGGGAGGTTTACTGCTGGGTACAGCAAAAAGCAGTTCAGAAAGGGGTCTGGCAAAATCTCTGCATCTAGCAACCTGAGGCAGCACCAGCTCCTGCCTGTGATAGAGGAGAAGCTGTGCAGATTCCTTCATGCATCCCTCTGAAAGCGTATGCTGTTTTTTTGATTTTTCAATTTAGCCAGTCACTGTGACAGAAAAGCAGCCAAAAATCTTTCACCATGATAGTTAATGGCACATGTAACAGATTTTTGCATGAGCAAAGTCTACTACCAATGTTAGCCTGAGTGAGATGCATGAGACTACCCCAGCAGTACTATGGTAATTGAAACTTCTGAATCCTATCTTGTAGTAGAAGAGTATAAAAGCAACAAGAATATTTTATTTTTTGTTTTAGCCTATAGGCAGAATGGGTTAAATACTACACAGGCAAAATAAAAGTGAGGAAACTTCCTTTATCACTCCTAAGCCCTGTCACTAGAGCCAACTCATCATTTGCAGCCAGCACACTGCTTTAGTAAGTCTTTGCTCCTTGGCACTTCCCCGTGCCCAGTTTCTCAAGTGTCGTTTACCTCTAACTCTCCATAATTTACAGATCTTTACCTAAGACTACATGCTCCTTCCCCCAGTCTTGTCAGATTTGCTCCCTTTTCACTCACCTGAAGTCAATAGTACGCAAAGCCCTTATTCCAGTCACTAGGATATATTACCTTTGCAACTGTCATAATTTAACTGGCTCAGAGACAATCTATAAACAACTGGAATAATGAGACAACCAAAACATTACATAGAAGATTTATCTATCTTTTAAATGTACACAAGATAATTATCATTTCTATTTACAATAAATCATGCACAACTGTGGTACAACTTGCACGTGGATCACCAGATGTTCAATAAGTGCAGACTGTAGCATTTCCACAACTGCTGAAGAGAAAGAACTAACTAACAAAGAATTTTTTTATTATGAGGATGTGCACTGGCACAGAAGCCCCATCTGTGGGAACATTCAAGGCTAGCTTGGATGGGGCTCTGGGTGACCAGATCGAGTTGAAGATGCCCCTGCTCACTGCAGAAGGGTTGGACTAGATGACCTTCAAAGGTCCCTTCCAACCCAAAGCATTCTGTGATTCTATGAAACTCCAAAGGCAGCAAGGAGGAGCAGCAGGTAGATGCTGATCATGCCTACACAAATAGTCATGGCAGTCTGTCCCATTCTGCTCCCTTTGACAACCTGGTCCTGTGGGATCTGGTCAGGTGAGGTTCTGAATGGGGAAGGGAGAATTCCTGCCTTTCCCTGGTAATGGAGACCTCAGAATAATTCATGTGCTTTCTTGGCCAGCTCCTCCTGAGCCAAGTGTTGCAGGAACTGCTGCCCTTTTCATTTCCTGACCATTCACTGCTTCTTCTGCCACAGTTCTCTAAGCATCTCATTTCCAAAGTCTTTTGACCTGGTGAACAAGAGGTGATTTTTTGGTGAAAGGCTCTGGGAACAGCAGTCCCTGCACATTACTGTGTGAGGCAGCAAAACTTATTGCTAGACCTTTCAAGGAATCAGGGCACGAGCTATGGGTCACCAAAGCTCAGGGATATTTTTTTCATTAGCTACAAAAGCCTTCAGATCCAATTATTACAACCAATTCCCCATGAAGAAGGGGGTCATGAGCCCAGCTGGCCCGAGGAGTGCCTGGAGTCGGGCATGAATGGGCTGTGCACAGCTGCAGAAGTTGTCACACATTGCAAACTGGGTGGGGTTTTGCTGGGAAATTTTTCCAAGATAGAGAGAAGTAATGTTGGATGTTTGACAGGCTGTCCAAAGGGAAGCAGTACAACATCTAAAAAGCAAAGAAAACAAAAGAACACTTTTTTGTTCTTTCTTCTAGTTTCTGGGGGGAGAAATTGCACCTCCCAAGTGAAGTGAGTATTAAAGACCCTTTGACATTGTTATGTCAGCCCTTTGTCACTGTTATGTTATCTTGCACAGATAAATTAAATTGGCTTTTGCACTCCACTTTAACCCTCAGGTTCCACAAATAACAACATCCACTAGGGGGATAAAAGTAAAATATATCTGTGGCATGATAGCATGTCACAGGAGTGTGAAGTTGAGGTCCCTTTGACAGCAAGATCTGACAGACAGAATTTTAGCTGAACAGATTTTTATCTCACTTCTTTCCAGCACATCTAGAGATACCAAGGTGGCAAATAATCAAGATAACAAGTAATAAATACACCAAATATTTTTGTTGAAGTTATATGAAGGATTCTTGCTCACTACCCTAGTGGTCTGCATATTGTGCTGGATGATATCTTAAATTTCCTTCTGATAACAATAATTTGTTATTAAAGTGTAGATTAAAAAATATATTTAAATAACATTTCTGATATATTTGACTCTGAAATAATCTTTCAGGAAGGCAGAGAGTTTTGCATAATTACTGAAGAATACAGAAGATTAATAAGTTCCAAAAGACAGTTTAGAAATAGTAATAGAATTTGTGCCTAGAAAGATTTAAGAAAAGATTCTGCAACAACAGGAAGAACAGATGCAGTGTATCTAATAAGCATTTTACTCATGGCAAATGAGTGATGAGATACCCTGAAAAGCTTGGGGACTTTGGAAAGTAGTACCAGAGCAGGTGTCTGGATGAAATTTTTTCCTTATCTTGGGCTATCACAAAGTGTCTTAGAAGTGTGCCTTCAAAGTGTTACTTAATTAATCTAATTTTAGGCTTTGTGATCTACTTCAAGAGGTATAATAAGGCATCTCTTAACAAGTTTTGGAGAATATTAGGTTATCATGGGAACTGAAATTTCCATGGCATAAGCAGTAAGTCATGATATTATGTAGGGTGCTATAAATCTTAAATGCAAGAATGTCCCTGATGAAAAGTGCCCTTTAATCTCTCAGCACAACTAGTATTTAATTTTTCCTTTACAAAATCTGCCAGGCAAGCAAGTTACTGGAAAGTAACTTGGAGTGTGAGCATGCAGTGCTCTTGTACATCAGAGCATTGTCTGCCTACATACTGTGCCCCTGTACTCAGCACTGGTGAGGCCACAGCTCGAGTCCTGTGTCCAGTTCTGGGCCCCTCAGTTCAGGAAGGATATCGAGGTCCTGGAGCAGGTCCAAAGGAGGGCAACCAGGCTGGTGAAGGGACTCGAACACAGATCCTATGAGGAGAGGCTGAGGGAGCTGGGGCTGTTCAGCCTGGAGAAGAGGAGGCTCAGGGGAGACCTCATCACTCTCTACAACTCCCTGAAAGGAGGGGGTAGCCAGGGGGGGGTTGGTCTCTTTTCCCAGGCAACTCTCATCAAGACAAGAGGGCAGGGTCTCAAGTTGTGCCAGGGGAGGTTTAGGTTGGACATTAGAAAGAATTTCTTTACGGAGAGGGTGATCAGACATTGGAATGGGCTGCCCAGGGAAGTGGTGGATTCTCTGTCCCTGGAGATATTTAAAAAGAGACTGGATGTGGCACTCAGTGCCATGGTCTGGTAACTGCAGTGGTAGTGGATCAAGGGTTGGACTTGATGATCTCTGAGGTCCCTTCCAACCCAGCCAATTCTATGATTCTGTGATTCTGCATGGGTGAGGTTGCTGTCCGCAGCATGAGAAGAGCAGGGGACCTTGTGTTTGTAGCCAGGTCCCCCAGCCAAAGAGCTTAAGCAAGGGCTGTTCTCCTGATGCCCATACCTGTCTGCTGCTGCATTTGCAGCTCCCTATGGAAAGGCTCCTTGGCATTTCTCTAGGAACTGACAAAATCTGTCTTGGAGCTCCAAAGCCTTGGATCTTCCTGTTGGCAGACTAGAAGCAATGTAACACAAAACAATTACCATGGCTGTGTGGAAGTGTTCTAGAACTCTCAACTTTGTGCAAAATACAATAGTGGAATGTGTCACCAGAAAAGGCCAGGGATACTGAGTTGTAACAAACCTGTGACATCTGATAGACTCTATCAAGCATGAATGTTGTTCATCTGACCTTTAACCACTATCAGAGACGTGTATTCGCTAAAGCACTGCTGAAAAGAAGTTTGACCCTGTCATCCAAACCTTCAGCCTTGGTGGTATCAACACCAGGTGTTAGAACAGACTTCAGTAGTAAAAATGGGAGATGCCTCAAAATGGTCTGTTACCAGGCTAAGAATATGCCCTTTAAGGTGAGAATTTACCATTTACAGTCACTCGTCACAATTCATCACTTGAATGGCTCAAATGACCATTAAAAACTGCAGTTTGAGAACTTTTTTTTTTCCACATTTCTAAAAATAACATGGTAAGTAGCTTTCCCTTCAGCCTTTCAACTTCTGTGCAAAAGGGCCCTGAGAAGCCCTTGCACAGGCAACTTAGAAAGTAGAGAGATCTGAAGGTGCCAAATGCAAACTGATCTGCTGATGTGGAGCACTGCTTCTCTGTCCTTCAGACACTGCCAGAGAAACACGAGAGCAACCATCAGTAGACAAGGACCACTTAGGTACATCTAGAGCAAGTCTCACACTCACTCTCCTCTCTTTAGTATTGAAGACAGATCCACGTTTCTCCACTTTGGAAGATGCTGAAGGCTGCATTAAATCCAAAACAACACCTTACTCCCTGTATCTTTCTTTAACAAGAGTCTGATGGGTTCTCAGAGTACCCTTGAAGCTGACTGACCATCCAACCCCAAAGCAAGTTAGGGGTGGTGCTGTGCTCTGCTGTGCATCCAGATCATAATCATTGTAGCACTCTTGAAGAAGATGAACTTCTTTGTCATTGGGACTGGAGTTTAAACTGATTGACAAGACCAGTAATTGCTTAATCAAAAAGACTACTTCATCAAGAGGCTGTCAGGTTTTCCTACAACTCATAATTTAGAAGCATGAAAATTAACATTAGCTTTTTCTTTCACGTTGGTATAAAGCCAAACCCTCCCCTGATATCTCTGGAGATGTAGCTCTTACAGCAATGGTGTGTATGAAAGCACAGAACTAGTATTTCTCTGGTATTTGCAATTTGTCTGCGCACAGATTTTAATTACCAAATTCACTGCAGTGAGAAGTAAAATCTAAAACCAAAGAATCATACTTTTGTCTTCAGTCACATGCCTTTTCTTTTGTTTGGAAATTAGGTTGGAATCCACCTTAAGGTCCTCTACCTGCTGCCATCAGCTATGTTCAGATAAGAAGCTCATTCTCTGCTTATAGGAGTCAACATAATAATTGCAAGCATTCAAAGAATGTAACAAAAATTAAATTGAATTAATTAAAATTAAATATGATTTAAATGCTTCACATGAATGAAATCAGTGTGACTCCCACTTTTCAATGAATAGGCTCAGCTCTGGCTCACTATGGAGCCCATGCTGGACATAATGGCAGGGGCTGCAATGCTTTGAGAAGTGTCTTGAAGTTTTGACTCTGAAACAGAGTAGGGTAACCTTCTTTTTTTCACTGAAAGTAATTCTGGCCTGTGTGGCCAAAACTTCAGCAAACTTCAGCCTTCATTTTGAATTTTTCCATAATTTTTTTTTTTGGTTGTTTCCCTGCCCATTGCCCCAGGCACAGCAAGTTGGCCTGCTTTTCTTAAAAAGAACATCTTGTGTTGCTTGAGAAGACTCCACTCATCCTTCTCCACAGTTTATTTAATTTTCACACAGCATCTAGAAGAAATCTGCTAAGATGCCAGTGCTGCTGGAAAAAACCAACAGGGACTGTTTTAGAAGGACTCTTCATCACCTCTGCACATGTACAGCTGGTCTGATCTCTGATCTCCCCTCCTCATCACTGGTCAGTGGCTCACCAGGTTTGATGCTTGCAATCCATACCTGCTTGTAGGTATACCCTGTACATAAAGCAGCAAGGCCCTGCTACTGAAAGCATCGAGAAGATAACAGATTTCATTATTAAATTATTATTAAATTATTTGTTATTATTACATTATAGGGTCTTACAATGTTAGTGAGTTCTGGTCCAAATCCCACAGTTTGCAGCAAAAGAAGGCTTGCTGTGTGAGCAGCAGAGGGGCACAGGTTTGTGCAGGTAAATTTATGCTTTTATAGAGTTGCCTTTGGGGTCTCTTATGTGGAGCTGAGTAAAGACTTAGGTACATTTGTAGGGCTCAGGAGCCTTTTAAGATTGATCTGCCACTGCAGCCTTGGAATCAGAGAGGCTTGTTAACAGGATACATTTAATGAGACTATATCAAATGAATAGAAGGTGTTTCCTTTCCATGGAGAATATTTTATAGCCAATTCCAGAAATGTTTCAACTGAAATTTCTCAACTGCTGACACACCACAGCTTGGTTTCAGTTGGTCCTTCTTGCATAAATTCATCTTTGTTCCAGAAAAAGCTCTATGTGGTGAGCAGATTTTGGAGAGCATCACTGAAGAAAATTATCCTGGGCTGGCAAAACAGCAGGGAGAGCACATTTTTCTGTCAACAAACATTTTGTTTGTTTCCCCCAACACTATATGCTCTATTTTCTTTTTCAGTGCAAGATAATATGTCTGAAGATCCTCTGCCTTAGTTTGAATTTTGTAGTACTTTCTAAGCTCTCTTTTTGTGTGTGGGACTATATCATGACTTCTTTCCACATCTGTTCCCTTCTTACAGGAAAGCCACAGTCCTGAGTTTACTGGAGTGTCTCTTGGAGTTTTAACAAATTCAGGAACAGTTACTACTAATAAATTCAAACTGATAATAAAGAATATAATCATCTACCAGAATCAAAGGCAAATATTCTCTGCTCCAGCTGGACTAGCAGGCAGTTGAGGTTACACAATACTTTGCAGGACTGTATCTTACATTAAAACAGGGTGAGGAAAGCATAAGCATTGGTTCTAAAACTTATTAATTAAACTGAATTGATTAAGGGGCCTGAGAGGACCTTAGAGTTACGAAAAGTAAAAATATCCTTAGCCTCATTTGACCAGCTCTGAATGAGAGTGCAACTAATCCTCCTAATATTGATATAATACAGGAAAAGGAGCTTCATTAGCTCCATTGCTTGATAAGGATCTCCTCTAAACCCATAGCAGAAAACCTAATAAAACCAAATAATCTGATGAGCTACTGGGCAGAGATTTGAATTATTTTCTTAATGAATGTCCTAATAAACCTCTGAGTCTGTGGCTAAAGAAAAAAACATCACAGAAGTATATTTCCCAGTAGAGTCTGAAAGATCTCCCATGTAAATGGAAATGAGTGTGAACTGGTAGGAAATGTTAGCATTGGACACTGTGCATCAGAAATAAAGAAAAGCACAGAAAAGTGGGAAGAGACCTCAGGAACATTTCTGCTACCTGCAAGGAATGTAAGGCAGAGTAAGACAATTCTTTCTAAGTCTTGTATGAGGAAGCTGCTTAAGAATTGCAAACCATGTGCTGCCATACAGATGTACAAAACTTTACTGAGGTTAATTAATAGCCAATTTAGTAGCATTTTAGAAGATATGATCTGGCATAACTGTCAAATGCCTCATTTATACATTAAAGATTTTCACATAGTTTCTCACACTCCAGGATTTTTGAAATTATCAGTAGCCATTCAAACTTCTAGGAAAAATCCCAGTCTTAAAAGGTATGTGAGGCACTAAATAATTTCTTTATTCTTTTATCTGCAAAATTCATGAAATGGCTAATGCTGAGGCACAAAGCATACTACCTTTGTCTGGCTGAGCAGAGACAAACCAGACTTTAGAAACATAGAATTTGCAATCTCCAGGCTCTTCAGCATGTGCAGTGCTACAAGAAATCTTGCAGCCTTTTCCTCCACACTGTAGGTTTTCCAAGGAGTACCAGGGACTTTCCAATTTGTGCAAGGAAGTGCTTCATTAAGAGAAAAAATATTGAATGGGATAGCATTGGACCTCACACATTTTTGTGTCAAATTCACAGGGTAAGGTCTAAATTTTGATGTCTGTGCTGTCTGAAAAAAGCCTACTCAGATAAATATAGTAATCTGCTTATGTTGTGATGTTTATTATTATAATACACCAATCACTTGCACAAAAATACAATATAAGATGCAGTTTAATGTAATAATACATAACAGGACTGTAACCAGCCAGGCTTGAAATAGTGGACGGAGCAAAAATGTAAAGAGAACTCCTTCAATAAACATCCTTTGTCAGTTACCCATACTGTTTAAGCTTTAAATAATATCATTAATATCAAGTCAAACATGGAACAAAGTGTGAACAGCAACATAAATCTGAATAAACAACACCAAGAGAAGAACCTGAAGGATGGAAGACTCAAACAAACAGCATCTGTTATTCTGACATTCTGCCTCTTCTCTCTCCCACACCCACTGCCTGCATCCAGCTCACAACGTTGCTTATCATGAGGGTGGAAAATTGTTAAAGGCTTGGTGGAATGGATTGATGACCTTAGGCCCAAGAGCACTGCCCCCTTCAAGCTGCAATTCATTGTTGGGGGGCCAAAACTCTTGTGGAAGGGATATTTGAAGCAGTGTGGATGACAAAGCAAAGGCCACTCAGTTTCTTTCCAGTGAGCCAGGCACAAAGCCCACTGGTGCCAACATAGAATAGGAGAGCTTCCATGACATGCCTCTGTATTTTTCCTTTAAGTAACCAACTTAATGCAGCTGAGTTTCACAGCCAATAATCATTAGGCACGTTCAGTTATTCTCACACAATTGCTCTGAGCCTTTTGTTTTCACAGGCAACACTGACTGCAGCTTTTCCCAACTCTCTCTGGCTGTGGCCTCCTCTCTCCCTTGCTCCATCCACAGCCCCTGGCCCCACATGCTCATCTCTTCTGCTGCTGCACATCAGGGACAGCAGGAATAGGAATACTAAAAACTTAAAAAAACCCTCTGCCAAGTCATCAGGGTCTGCACATCTGTTGTTAGTTCAGTGTTGGCCATGGAAGAAGACAGGACCTGGAATGAGAATTCTCAGCAGGAAAAGAGAATTCCCGTGGATTGTTCTAGTGACACTGCTTCTGATGTTGTCTTCTTGGTCATTGGAAGACATCCTTTAGTAATGCTTAAATGCTCACAAAAAAGCAAGTGAATAAAAATTATTATGAAACCTGGGATTTTTTCCACCTACAAAAAGTGGTGGAAAGCACTAAAAAAGCAACAAAAGCCTTATTTTGTCTGTCATGCTTTATTAGCTGTAATTTCTGTGTCATTCAATAATTACCTTTTGACAGAGCGTTCAGTCGGAGATCATATTTCGATGAGGTCATTCATGAGAATTTTTAAAAACATGTTGTATAATATTAGAAAATATATCCAAATGAAAAGAAAAAAACCCAAATGAGAAAACATGCTTTCCCTTTTTCACCTTTTTCTTCTAAATTTTCTTCTAAAAGCTATTTCAAGGTAGCTGAGACATTAACATTTACACAAATTTTCATTTGATAAAGACATTACTTTTCAGTAGTTTTAAAACCAAACAACACAGCCTCTGGAAAAGATAAAACAAAGCACATTTCATGTAAAATAAACTTCATTGCCTCTGTACACAGCAATTCAAGACATTTGCATTCTATAGAGATGGTGGAATGCATACATACATTACTTTACAAATCAATAAGTAATATTCAGAGGAGATATTAAATTTACACACACTTTATGAAATATATACAGTCTTGTGGTTTGTGACTAAGCTTTTGCACGCATGCACTTGGAAAATGATATGAAGTGGGGTTGTGGCTTCAGCTCTCTGAAGTGCACTGGTGGTAAAGCCGGTCTATGATACGTAACCTCTTCTCTCTGTCATAGTTTTTATAAAAAGCAAATACTCTGTGGTCTCTGTAAGATATTTTTTAAATACGTGTCATGGTAACAGATTGCTAAGCTTCCTGAATCCATTCCTGGCTTGTTCTAGGCTGCCAGCAGCCAGTTCTGAATGCACATTCAGGAACAATTAGAAGCACACGATGATTTTTCCTCCAGGAGCAACGAGCTGAACTGGAAATGCCCTTCTGGAGTTCAGTGCTCAGTTACCATTCATAGAGCTCTGTTGCTTGGAAATGAGATGGGTTTCCCCTGGAGATTCCTAACTGCTGAGTGAGGGAAGTGTTTTACAAGTGTAAAATTAGAGGTTCAGCCCAAACTCAGTCTCTCAGATTGTATACCACATTTTACTTCTTCCCTGAAATGCAACACAACTCTTACAGGGAGAAAAACACCCAGCTTTCCTGAAGAGCACCGTATTTCCTTCTGGACACCAATAAATTGTTATTTCTGAAGGTTGTCCCTTTCATAGCATATAAAGAGTGTACCAGACCCAGAGCCGTGGATAGGCATAGTTCCTGCTTTTCACCTTCAACATCTGGCACAGGCAGCCAAAGGGTAAGCACTGTAAACGTGAGATTGGCCTCAGAATTTTTTTGCATTTGCTATTGTCTTCTCTTAAATGCAATAAGACATTTTTCTTCTGCATTTTTCTCCTATCCAGTCTGCTACATGATAAACCACATGGCACAGGGAAGACAGGCCACTGTTTTGTGAGACTTATGGTCTAACAAAGCTTGAGCAAGATGTTTAGCATCATTCCAAAGGATGATACTAGATACATCCTTAGGAGTGTATCCATGGTAGACTCCCTCTATCATTCCAGCAGGGAGCTAGACAAGCCCAGCGGGCCAACCAAGTGTGCAAAAGCATGAACCATTTGAAGAGGTCTCCTATGTGCCTCATCAAGGTGACTTATGTAGAATAAAAGGTTCCTTCTCCTTTTCAAACCATCTTAACAGCCTAATATCTGGTGGCAGTGACAGGACTGCCAGGCAGCAATTATTGGGAACAGAGGAATGAAGGCAGGCCAAGCCAGTGGGGGGCCCTAGGCTGCAATTCAGGTGTGGTGGGACTTTTCTGGACACATATCAGCCATTAAAAAGTTAGGTATCTAGAGCTGGTCAGTAGATATGATGTGCACTAAAAGTGTCTCTGCATCTACATAGATGGTGGAGAGAAGATGGCAGCTTGCTAAGGCTGGGTGCTTGATTCTTTAGGGCAACAGGTAAGGTAAAGGCACCCCACCTCTGTGGGCTATGCTCAGCTTTGTTGCTGAGCTTCAGGGCCAGCAGACCATCCATTTCTACCTGCTTTGTCTTGGGTTTAGGTGGGTCATAAAATACAGGTAGAAATACATTATTTTTTAAAGACGAAATTCCTTGAACCCTTTGGACAAGGTGACTTGTTTGATGGGCAGGTGTTATAATCCTGCTTGTATAATCCTTGTTCTCTGCCTCACAACTCAAGAGACTGGTGTCAAATGCACTTCCTGCTAAAAAACAGCCCCAGGGAGACGGTGGTGTGAACAGCAATAACCTGCTGTCTGACTCCAGAGCTGGAAGTGCTGGCACAAAGCCAAGGTCCATCCACTTCAAAGGAAAGTACTGGGTGGACCTAGGGCACTGACTTGCCTTGGAAACACAGAGCACTACTTAAAGGGTGAAGTTCAGCATAAAGCAGGCATTTTGCCATTAAGTGTAATTAATTTCCATTAAGATAGATTAAGTCCTTAATTTAAAAAGCATTCTATGATCAATTCTCTTCAAATCATATCCACTGTGGTAAAACAGTCAAACTAATCACAGAAATCATTTGAAGTAGCTATTTCCATAAACAAGCAATTAGGCAATTTTGAAATGAGTTTTGCATGTGATTTTAATATAAAATTACATATAGTCCTCATTGATAATCTTAGCACTAAGCAGAGTGCTCTTCAGTCTCTGTTCTTAAAGGGTTTAATGACTGCAGTGATCAATTATTACGAAGTGCAAAGCAGACATATAGATACTCATCTAGCTGGCCAGCTGTGTTGGGCTTTCCAAGGGGGAACTCTTCCCAAAGGGGACAGACACTTCCATCCTTTTTGTGGCATGAACCACACAGACAGACATCCTACCCGCGTGAGGACTCATGGGTTAAGTGTGAATCAGCATCCAGCTCCAATCATCTTCTGAGCCTTTCTAGGCAGCCCATGCAATTAAACTTTGGAGACTAGGAAAACTATTACAGAGGAGAAATAAGTTACAGGAGATCTACAACCTGAAGCTTGATCTGGAGATGAGTAACCCCTTTTCCCTCCAGGTAGGATGCTGTGCACAAATCCCACATATCCCAGTGTTTCTCCCACTTAGCCAGTATAGCCCCAGCTGCAGGCAAGAGGAGTAAGAGCAGAACCAAGCCAGATCTTTTGGGAAGGGAGAGGGACTGGGCACAAAGTGGTCTTCCCAGAAGAGATGTGCAGGCACAGAGATGTGCAGGCTCTGGGGGAGCAGTGCAGCTCCTGTCTGTGCATTGGGCTGGATGGATCGCCCATGGGCAAGAAAAGCCATGTGCAAGGTAAGGCTGCAGCAAGAACAGCTTGTCCAGCTTACTGTCTGCTGTGGAAACCCAGCTGCAGGCTGGCTGAGCTTTACTGTGAGGGATGTCTGTAGCTACTCACACTAAAATGCATTTTACAGCCCAACAGCAGCTTTTCTGTTCCTGAATAAGTATCAATTTACAGAAGACCCAAAGCAGTTATCTCTTTACATGCACGTTTTGGGGGGCTTAATGGATTGTACTGTGCATGAAGATGGTGTCATATAAAAAACAACAAAACCAAAAAACAAACGAGTAGAATGAAATAAGGATAGCACAAATATTTCAGTAAAGGTGGGAAAAACTTTTAGTTTTGAATAATGCCGTCTAAAAATTTCCTTGCCTTCTTGAACTGCTGCCTTCTTCCTCTCGGAAAGAGCAACATAAGAAATATCTAATGAATTATTGGGATTGATACAGACCCTTCACCAGTTGTGGTTTCCCAGGATGGAGAGCATAAGCTTCCCCATCATCACTGTGGTGCCCAACACTGGCAATGAACCATGCAGTTAACATTCAGGGGACTGCTTACAGCTCAGGTAAGCAGCACTGAACTTGCTGCCTTTAAAGAAGGCTGAAAGACAGAGTTTTCTGAATACACATAGAGGTATTGAATACACATAGATGTATTTCTGCTGTAAAAAAAAAATTGTATTTTTTCAGAAAAACAACAAGAGAGTGTATTATTTCTGGCAAGCCATGAATAAAATGGTAGTAATTCTGGGGCTTTTTTAAACTATAATACTCATTCCATATAAATCAAGCCAACTGGAAGAATCAGGATTACACATATCAATAACACTTTTCCTGTTTTCTTTATAGGTAAATAGAGGCTCTTCGATTTTTTTTGTTTGTTTAAAAAAAAAGAAAAATTCATTACCTTATATATTATTTGATGAGTTTTTTCAATACAAAAATATTTGGGTTCAACAAATATTTTAATTAATAAATATTTGTGTTCAAAAATACAACCCTATCATTCTAGCATGTGACATTTTTTTTCTGCTTACACCTATTGTTGCAGAATCATGCACAGTTGATTTTCATATTTAAACATTTCCTACAAGGCAATATCTGGAAACACTACAACACAAATGCCCTTTGTAGCCAGAGCTGAGGAACTCTGAATCCTTTACCCAGTGTCAGCATTAAAAAGTTTCTGTATTTTTGGATTCTTTGTGATGATTTTCCAAACTTACAAAAAATCATTTTAGAGCCAAACTGCACTGAATAATCATGAAATAAAGCAAAAGCCACTGCAAGCTGATTTACTCAGCATCTTCATCTCCCACCATGTTCAATGGGAGCCAGGGGGAGTTCAGGAACCTGAGAAAATCCAAATTCCTAATGAAGAAAAATGTTTTGTTCTATTTAATTTCTCCTGAGAAAACATGGACATAGCTCAATATGTCCCTGTTTAATACTAGTTTTGTATTTCATGCTAATTCATCTTCATTCATTCATTCATCTATTTATATATTTTTAATAACCCTCTGGCCTGCAGAACTTCTGACCCAGGACAAAAGCATAAGTGCACTGCAGTACATAGCAATACTTCCCCACTCTGCAATGTACAGCATCCTGACCCAGAGACAATTTTCCCCCCCACCCACACCCTGCAACTGGTTGAACGTGACAGAGCTGCCACGTCTCAGGTGGGACAGAGCAGACCAAACCTAAAGGGCTGTGTAGCTCAAGGGGAATCTCATGTGTTTCCAGCTTTGGGGGTGTCTGTGTGGACCACAACCAGAAAATTCCTCAGCCTCCCAGGAGCCAGGTGTTTCAGGCACGCTGTCTTTCAGAGAGAGTTTCCCAAATGGGGGGGTCTGAGATGCTACAACATTCCCAATGCTGGGGTAGAGCCAGAGGGGAGTGGGGAGAGCCACCCCAGGGTCACTTTCCTAGGGGCTCTCCCCCCACAAGGACAGAGATGCTCCCCAGGACAGGGCAGCATCCGGGCGTGTGGCTCTGGAGTTATTTGCAAGGGCAGGGGGTTTATTTTGGGTGCTTTGAAAATTTATGAGACACACTAAATGCTGAAGACAATGCTCCAGGTTGAAAGAACCAGTGCTGTGTCTGTGTGCCAGCAAGCACCAAGATAGCTCTAGGTAAGCAATGGTGTAAAGTATGATGCCATGGGGCATATATATATCATATATATCATGTTTTTCAAACCAAGGTAATGAGACAAGGAGGGAGAAACAAAAACACAGAGCTACAAATATCTCAGTTATATGCTGGGATGCTTCAGACAAATTTCTTGATTCTTTTTTCCCTGACCTAAGCTGATGCAGTGAATTTTTTTATTATTTTAATATGAGGATGAAATTGAAGCAATTCCAACCTCAGATTTGCTCTTTCTTTGGCATTAAAAATAATTGCAGGGGTGTGAAATATATTCCAAAATCTTTTTTGCAAGTTATCTTTTTCAAATGGATTTTTAAATTTTTTAAAATTTTTTTTACAAAACCACCTGATTTTCTTAAAGATATTATATGGGAAGCAGGAATCTGAATAAAATGAAGAATGTTAGCAAAAATTTACATCTCACCTGAAAAGGCTTGGTCTGAGTTGCTTAAAGTTAAAATAAGCTGTAGGTATCTTAGATTATGATGAAAGCATTGCATTTTGCATGGAAGTTCCCATAAATTTTTGCCCATTATCTCTGAAAACAGGGAGGGAAGCAGCACCAAGCATTTAAGCAACAGTGAGGCTGTGGCACATGTGGACACCTGCAGCGGCGTTTCTGGAAAGCACTTTCCAGATCAGAGCCTAAACCATCCTTTCTGTCCTCAGGGGAGTTGCTAACTCTGTTAGGAAGAAAAAGGTAAAATCAATAATCACTTACTCCATTCTGTGGTGCTGTATCTTCATAATTCTTCTGTGCTCAAATCCAACATCTTTCTCAGGGAGGAAGGGTCTGTATTCAGCTTACTACTGAGGGAGCTACAGCAATGCTGATTTTTCTGGTTTTAGGATTTACTCACACCATAACTGTGCTTTCTGCTTTCTCTCAGAAATAAAAATTCAGAAACTCTTGGAGTCTCTTGCAGAGCAAGAGTAATCTGTTGTCTACTACCAACCAGGAGGGCACATAAAGCAGAGATGGTGTGGCTGCTGTTAAAGAAGGCAATTCCTGCTAACATTTGTGTAAGTTCATACAAGGCTGAAGAAACTAATAAAAGTATCTCAGATGAAATTTTATCAGTTTTTGAGATGCCATAAACTTCTCAAAACTAAACTGAACTTTCTGTAATGGTTGCAGACTGGGCTTCTGGTACTTTATGTGGCTTCATGTTGAAGGTCAGGGAAAACGCCATCCTGCTGAAAATTTTAGTAAATGATGACCTCAGATAGGCCAGTACATTGAAATTAATTCCATAGCTACACAGTCAGCTAAGCAAGGGAGTTGTCTCAGCTGTCAAATAACCCCATTGCATAATTTTTCAGGGTGTGTGGGCAATGGTACCTGGAGGAGGCGGTGACACAGGGGATGTTGGGGGGACAGGGCAGGACTGCCTGCAGCAACACATCAGAATGGTGGTGTGGTCACATCCTGAACTCATGTACCTGCAGAGGTACTAAGAGGGCACTGGACTCAAAGTCAAAATCACTCAAGAGTTTTTAGACCTCTGTCTTTGGCATCACAGCCCTTTTTGCAGTCCCAGGAGGCACCCCTGGGCAACCACAGATGCATGGCTGGGTGTTCTCATACTGCACACATGGCTGTTGCTACATTCACAGAGCAAGTCCAACACAGAATTTTACTAGCTTTCATTTTTCATTTGCCATGCTAAGGAAAAAGATCAAAGAAGATGTGGGCCATTAAAAACTCAATATTCTGCTACAGTGGTTGGTTTATGGCCTCATATTGCAGCAGCTTTCTTTATCAGGTGTGCAGCTTCATTGCCTGTCCTGTAGCCCATGTACTTCAAGATTTTGTCATCTGCAGGTCATGGGGCTCCTGTTTCCAGAGTAGCTGATACCTGGCACAGGAAAATTGCAAAAGACCCAAATCTCCAATCTGGAACCCAGTTTTGGCACTCTCTCTCCACAGACTTTTTTTTGTGAAGATAGAAGTAATAAAATTTCTGGGTTTGGATCAGGGGGTGGGCTGGGGATCAGACCTTGCATTGCTGATAGTTTTACTGAAAAACTAGGGTGTTTTACAAAATTCTACTGCATAAAAAATATCTGTGCTTCATTTTCTGTTGTCTACCCTTTGCCAAAGCCAACTAAAACTTTGTCATACCCCTTAGGTGATGGAACATTCTCTATCTCACAACCTTCAGAACAGGAAGAGCAAAAGAGTAATGCTTGGAAAATTCCCTGCTGTGTCCTCCACAACATGGCAGAAGCTCACACATTTGAAAACTGTAAACATATTCCAGCTCACATTTATTCACATTACTGCTTTCACATTGATGTGGTGCAAGATACTGCTCATTTCTGATGGGGCCACTGACATGCCCCAGTAAACTCTTGACATTTTGTACACCATGAATTAATACTGTACTCAAACATTAATAAATACTCAAAAAGTCTGGAAATGATCTAAACTGAACTTCTTTGTAAAAGTATTTACCTCATTTAAATGGATTTATTTTGGTGTCAAAATATATTGTACCATGAACTGCTGGAGGCAACCATTCTGACAAAAATGAGTATGGTCTTTGTCACTGCTCTAAGTCTGCCCGAGTTTGGGATTGAGCAGAAAGCAATGGAGAACCCACAGAGCCAAACTGGATTTGATCTTATAATGCTCACTTTGCTCTCATTAAAAGCAGCAGGACTTGAAGCAATGTAGAGCATTCCAGGGACACCCTGTAGGCTGCTGCTCAGTCATCTGCTGCTCTGGCAATGTCTCAGTCCAGGATGAAACGCTGGATGCTGGAAGCTCCCCTGATTTCTCTGAGCATGTCAGACTTCCACACATGTGCATGTGTGTGTGCTACTCACCATCCCCACAGAGCAAAACCAAGCAACCATGCCAGGCATGTGATGTTTTGGTCCCTGACTGTGCCCTTTAGACATAGCCTTCGTGGCAGATGTGGTTGCCATTGATAAGGCTGAAGGTGGCCAGGGAATGGTTGGTGCTCTTGAGGGAGGTCATTCGTGTGGTGCTCCTGGCCATGCTCTGGGAGCGGATGAGGAGGCGAGCTCTGCAGCAGAAAAGCTGGTTGTTGAACTGCTTCCTGAAGCTCTTGCTCAGCAAGTAGAGAGCAAACGGGTTGACACAGGAGTTAGTGAATGCCAAGATGCGAGCGCAGATGCTGGCGATGAAATGCAGCACCGAGGTGTCCACCTCTGAGTAGTGGTAGGACCGGTATAAATAAATGATGTGAGTGGGGAGCCAGCAGAAGGCAAAGAGGCACACAAAGACAAGTACTGTCCTGGCCAGGCGCTTACGGGATTCAATCTGAAAGAAGAAAGAAATGCAGATTAGCAGCTACGCCTAGCACAGACCTGTAGGTTTTTTCCCTGGAGCTGCAGCTTTGGGATTAGCACCGGAGAGGTGGCATGGCCAGAGCAAGGCAATCTGGACCACAGGTGAACACAAACAGAGTCAAGAAGCCTCCTTGTATCTCCTCAAACCCCTTCCTCTAAAAAGAAGTAGTCCTGAAAATTTACTACCTAAGGCTTTCCTTTCATGCTTAGGGGTAAAACTCCAATGGCTTTTCACTTTGTAAAATCGCAGCTGAGGCAAAAGAAGCTCAGACACCTGCATTAGTTAACCCCATATCTGTTCTTAGGTAATTTATATATATTAAATTATTATTATTAGTGGTAATATTGTTACTGATTATGGGGCATGGGCCTGGGATATTTCAAATAGTCCAGAGGCAGGAGTTTCTGCCCTGGGGCCATGTGTTGTATGTATCCAAAAGTGCTGCCAACAGCCCAATGCCCTCAGAGACCCAGTGCAGCACAGAGGCAAAAGGAGATGCAGAAACTGAGAGGAAATTCTGCACTTGGAGAAACACTGAAGCAGCAGCGAAAGCTTTTAAGGCAGCTGAAAGAGCTAAGGCCACAAGGAGAATGCAGATGGAGATGGTGAACAGATGGACGACCACCTCCCTTAGCATAATTTGAGCTCTGTCAGGGAAAAATGTTTTGACAATGTCACACAGTATAACCTCCATGCAGACAAGCCACACTTTTGTTTTACTTATGTGTACAGTCTTGGAGTCAACCCAAAGGTATTGTTCAACCCAGGGCAGCTGAGGTAAACCATACTTTGTCTTTTGTCCACCAGTGCTGCACACCAATGCCAGTGAAAAACACATCTTTCTTCCTAATGAAGACAAGAGCTGTGACAAAGATCTCCCAAAAGGAGAGGACAGACAATGCTGTCCTGTTGAAATACCTTGCTCGCTGGGAGAGGTTGTGCAGCCAGAAGTTGCAGGCACAGCAAGCTGTCAGACCACTGACTTTTCATAATGTTATTGTTTACTGTAATCTCTGCATCTATTCCCAGGCACTTCTAGGGAACTTGTCAGAACTCAGTCCCTGCAACTGTCCCCATTCAGGCTCCCAAGAGCATCATCCTCACTCCCCTTCCGAGCTGCATAGGTACTCAGAAATTTAGCAGCTCACAGGTTGGTCTTTCCTCAGGACAGCTGCAAGCAGGGAGTAAGCAGAAGAGACCTGACAAGCCCATTTTGACTTTATTTGGTGCCTCTTTAACATCACTGACTGAAAATCAGCCACTGATTTTTGGGGGTTTTGACATGTGCCAGATGGAAATGTCTCCAGAGAGCAGGCTGAAAATTAGATCCTTCAAGAAAGGGCTGTCCTTGGCTAAACCATATATTCTTTTACAATGTATCCTTAATTTGATAGAGGGCTATGGAGGCTACATCACATAAAGAAAGGAAGCAATGCAATAAAGAAATCAATATGAGTTATCTCAGACAACTATAGCTCCTGAATGCACTGCAGGGTGGGAACGATGGGCTTACAGTGCTAGGCTGCAGCCTGGCATTTTGCTTTCTTTAGAGTCCTCTCGCCAAAATCAAGGAGGAAAAAAGGCTGCTTTACCTCTTGCTTTATTGCCACTAATCAAAACACTAATTGGATCAGCAGAAAAAGACTGCAGGAGAGAAAGATTTAGGCACATTCATAAGGGGAAAAGGATAAGGATTTCAGGGATCACACATCATTTGATGGGAAGAAAACACAGCTTTCCAGCCCTGCTGCTTCACCTCAGCATCTGATGCTTACGTGAGATGACTGCATTGGTCAGACTAAGGTGGAAATGTCATCTGGGTGCAATTATATGGGCATTTGTTGAGCTGAAGAATGGCTTGTGTCAGTTTAGCTTAGGTTGAAGCAAACCTCAGTTTGCTCAGTTTCAAATCTTCAGTGGAAAGGAAGATGTAAGGTAAATATGTTGTTTAGAAACAAGTTGCCCTGCCTTCCTTACTTGGACTACCTCAGACGCATGTAAAATTAAGGACTGACCTGAAATACCCCGTTGGTCAACCAGTATTCGGATTTCCCCCTGGAGATGACACTCCTCTCCAGTTGCTTTCAACAGGAGAAGTCATGAGGCAAATCCTGGTTAAATACTCTTTCTTAGGTTCAGGACTTGTACATTTTCAGCCACCCATTTTCAACCAGAGCCTGAAACTCACTTCAAATACACAGGTCCCAGCCTAAATGAGCCCAACTCTGAGTTCTGCAGGAGGACAGTTTGCAGAGTTTTACAAACCTCCCACTCACAAGCAACAGTAACAAAAGAAACTCTGCTTTCAAGGATGCAAAGGGAAGACTGAAAGACTGCATTATTATTCAAAGAAAATAGCCTGTTTCTATAAATCAAAGACTGTCCTAAGATGACACCTGAGGCTACCAACTATTGGATGAAAAAGAAGATTGACCAGTCTGGCTTATTAGAAGGAAAATAAGAGGTGGACAGGCTGTTATGTCCAACAGCACTTCCCTGGAAAAAGGCATTTTTAGAAGGACAGTTATAATGACTAAAGGGCTTAGAGAAAGAAGCCAGGACTCCCCTCCTGAGATTCCACACTGTAAAGATCACACCCTAGACAAGGGATGTAACCAGCATATGAGGATTCCACACTGTCCTGCTCTTTCCTCCTTCCTGGGCACCCTGCATCCACCACTGTCCTCCTCTGGCCTACACTCCCCCAGTTCCTCTCCAGCTTGTACTGGTTTCTCAACGTGGCACAGCACTATCAGATGAGAACCAGAGCCATGGTGAGCCCAGGAGGCATGGCTGCTCTCACAGAGCAAATGTGTGCTTCCCTGAACAACCTCTGCTCCTGGCCCTGGCTACAGGAGAGAGGTTCCTCTACCTCCACTCCCCCATTGCTGTGTCCCATTTGCTTCTCAGTGTAGAGAATTCAATTACAGACCCATCACTTCCCTGAGGACTGGAGGCTTTACCCAAGGTCCTCTCTCTCTGCCAAAGCAACTTTGAGAAATTTTGATTTTTTTCCTGTGTCATCCTTCGCCTTCAACCTCCAAACGCCATCCCCAGCTCTGCCTCTTTCCCTTCATCCCAGTCAATATTTTCCCAGGCTTGGCATGGGTCTCCTGCTGTGTTTGCCATGGTAACCACCCTTGCCAAAGTCTCTGAACTTAGAAACAGGAGAAGATGATTTAACTGTTTAGTGCTGTGCCATGGTTTGCGTCAACCATTTAAATTCTTTTAGCCCACCTATTCTAGCACATCAGGTGCAGGCTGTCCCAGTATAAATTCCCCCGTGTGTGTACTCTTTTCTCTCACATTCATGGGGACTGGTCCTGGATTTTTGAAGAAAGTAAAGTCTCTACCTGTTTCCTCACATGCACGTTTCCTTCCACGGGGATGTTGTAAGCACTCCGGATCAAATTCTTAGCAATGAAATAATAATATACTGAAATTACAGATAGGGGAATGATATAAAAGATCAGAAATGATGCCATTGAGTGAATTTTGGGATGCAGCCCATCAGAATGTGGGTAAGGAGCACAGCTGATGAAGGTTTTATTAGTCCCTTTGTCATAGAAAGGATGCAGATCTGAAAACACTGCTTCAGGAATGGCAAGCAATATGGATACAATCCAGATTGTAGCAGCTCTCACACAAATCTTCATCAGTGCATGTGATGCTTGGATCTCCATCGGCCTTACTATGGCTTTATACCTAAAAAATAAAAGACAAAGAAATAATTTACTGATCTCAAACCTCAGGCATTGTATGCTTGTTTGACCCTTCCATTTAGAAAAAGAAAAACAAAACAAAACAAAACAAATGAACAAACAATAAAATCCTTCTTTACTCAAGACTTCGATTTTCTTTCTTGCGTTTTAAATTTCAATATTTTCGATAGATTTCTCATTTTAAACAAGAACCACCTGTCATAGCCCCATTCAGTTTCATCTGTATTGATCCTGAGTTCATTTAATTTCTAATCGACCCAACAAAGCAGAGTGCTGCCTGACATTAATATCTCTGTGTCCAAATAGCATTAAGATAGGAGCTGTGCTCATAGACTTCTCTTCAAAAGCCTACAGCAGTTTACACCCCTTCACAGAACAGTGCTGAAGAAAACTGTGGAGGTTTTGCCACACATTTCATTTTGAACTGTGAGCATGCTGGCCTCCTACAAACCAAATCTTATGTTTTCTCAAGTGACAAAGAGTATGTTGCCCATTTTAATTGCTGTTTGGTGGTGTAGCTGGCAATTAAATGCTGTCCATAACTCAGTGCACCCAGGCAAAGTAGCCAGAGCTGTTAACTAACTTTCTTCAAGAAAATAAATATTGTTGCTTCCTATGCTAGGTATGTAGAAGGGTTTTTGATTTGCAATTGTAGAAGATTTTTTTTTATTTGCTATTTGTTTTTCATGATTTCAGCCTTTCAGAAACTTGTTCTTTAGAATCCAAAAAAAAAGAAAGAAGCAAACTTGTTTGATCCTGATATACTTCATAACTTCTGGAGATCTGCTTTGGTAGGAGTGTACATTCCAAGTGAATCACAACTCACACATGCATTTAAGGAACACAGTAGAAACAAAACAAGAAGACAATTAGGAAGGAATATCTGCCAGTTTCATAAATCATTATTTAGAATTACAATCTGCTGGACGGTTTTTTTCCATGATCCACATCACACTGTCACAGCCCATTTGATCCCTTCGTCACTGTTGGCTTTCTGGGAACTCATGGGTGTCTGGGCCCCATGGTGTGTCAGCCCACTTTGGCATGGCAAGGTACACCTCCCATTTGGCTCTTCCAGAGTTTGTTTCTAATCTCCAGTCAGTACTCTGGCTCCTTCACCCATCTGAATTGGGCTCTGGGGTGGGAGCAGGAACAGTAGGAATAATGTCCTGCCAGACACCAGGGAGCATGCAGCAGGGTCCATCCACCTGGCAGCCCAAAACAGGGACACATCAAGTATGCCACTGATTCCCTACGTAACATACCCTGCCTTTTCCTACAGGTCAACATTACAGAGAGGACTCTGTCAGTCTTGCACTGCTTTGGGCAATTACCTTATTTGGAGGATAAACACACATTCAATTTCTAGTTATAATCAATGCCTTGTTCAAAATACCTACCCTGTCCTGTCCTTCTACATATGTATATAAATAGAAGGTAAATATGTGTACATCTGTGTGTATTTATGTGCATTTATTTTATTATTTACATTATTTATAATATTTATTTACATTTGATTGTATTCGTACTTATATTTACATTTGTATTTGGGTTTATAAAGGCTGTATCTATCTGGGCATCCCACAATTAGCAAATGCTTCTTCATACAATCCCACATGTTTTGCGTAGATGATTTTTCCCTCAGTGAACTCCAAACACCTTGCTCATTAATCTTCTGTTTAGCCACCTACTTTCCAAGCTTTCCATTCCCCCTTTACTCCAACTGCACAGCTTCCTGCAGAAGCCAGACACTATTTTTCAGGCTTGCTTTGCACCTTTTTAAGTTGCATTCTGAAGCTGGGGATTAAGTGGTGTCAAACTGCAAAGCACAATCTTCCAGTGCATGATCATCATCTTGGGTGAAGAAAATCACAGCACTTGAACAAATATGATGTTACAACTATTGCAATAATGAAAGAGAAGTGCTGGGTAAATTACTAAAACAATGTAGCTGAAATTCCCCAATGTATAGTCTAATTGACCCGTTATAGATCACTGACAGAAGCAGCAGCTGACTGAACATCTTCAATAAACCCTAAGGAAGATAAATGCAAAAGGAAATTAATTACATATTAAAGTATTCACAAATTTAGTGTATTCAAAGGCATTTCTGCAAGGGCTTATTATATGCTTATCAACATGGCATGATAGCAAAGTTATGTCAGGGATTTTCTTATATAATATAGGCAGTTGAGAGAATACTTTCTCGTATTAATTCCCAGTGTCATGAATGGGTTGAAGAATACAGAGAAAGAGAGGTTATATTTTATTTGTATTAACACTAATAGAGTTGGCAGAGTCATAAAATGAAAGCATTCCAAGTTCTGAATACATTTTAATGAGAGATGGCATTTCTAAACAATGTAATTTTGAAAGAACATAATTAGAAATTACTAGGAAGACTAGAACTGATTATCAAGTGTTTAGCTTCTTTTTAAAGTCTCCTACAGGAGATAGAAAAGAAGAACTGAGAGAGGTTTTGCTTGCAAGGGTCTCAGTGTGGACCAAAAGCATGAAGTTGAAAACACACAAAAAAAAAAAAGAAAAACAAAGCTAGGAAATTGGTTTTGAAAATGTGAGTTTTCCTGCTCTGCATGCCAGATCAGTTGTGATTGGCTTCACAGCAGCTAACTCAGTCTTGAGCACTTGGACTTTTCCAAGGTAGGCCACACTTTTGGGACAAGAGTGACACCCAGTCCATGCTATTTGCATCTCCAGCAAACTTAAATCTTTCACCATCTGTTCATGTTACATCACTCCATTCTGTCTCCTGTGAAAAGCACAGTCTGCAGGTAAAGTTGAGGTAGGAATGGCCACCCAGGGGCCAACTGAGCTGGATGGATTGAATCCAGTTCTCTGTGCCTACACTAGACCATGGCAGTGCCATGCACCTCACCTAAAACAGCTGCCCAAGTGCCTTGGCATCTGCTAAAGTCTGTGGGGAGAAAGAGGCAACCCTGGGGGTGACTCCTCTAGGGCAAAAGCAGAGAGGAGTAGGAGATGAGTTCTCTGGAGATGCTCCCCTTTCTGCTTTCTGTAGCTGGAGCCTGGGCAAAGAGGTGACTACTTTCATAGCTAATTTTAGGTGTCTGAGGTACAGAACTTTCCTATAATTAACATACAGCCTTTGAATAAGCCAATCCAGTTAGGAGAGGACGTGGATGAATATCCCCATCTACCCTAGTGGAGCTACAGACCTAGGTGGCTATCTGAGAGAGCCTTCCCACAAAGGTCTGCAACAGCCTTATCTCCATCCCATGCAGTAACTCAGGCTCTGGGAGTTCATCTCACCTGGAGTGCTCAGTGTGCCTGCAGCAGATCCAGACATCGCCCTGAACCTCTGCTTGCTGACACATTCAGATTCCCTAACTATTGCTTAGTATCATTCTTTGCAGCTGAACTTCTTTCCAGACATACTTAGAAAAATTTTTTTAAAAAAAGATTAAAAACCAAGGTATGATTCATGCCCTACAACAAAGGCCAAAGCTTTAAAAGAATAAAACGCCCTCTAAGGATTCAGTTGAATAAAAAGTGGTACAGTCAAGAACTTGTGTCAGTTCCAGTCTCTCTCCAGTTGTCAAACAGCCCAGAAGAAAACGATTGTGTTGCCAATCTGATAGCAAATATGAAAGAACTTTTCTACCGCTCCCTCTTTGAACTTCTCTGTTCCCACTGTGCCTGTGGAGCAGCAACCTGCCTCGTGCACAGCCTCTCTGGCCAGGACAGGTGCCAGTGATCTCTGTGCCTCACAGGCTTTTTCAAAGAATCCCAGACAAAGAAATTACATGCAATTCATATAATCACAGTCCATGAGGACACGTGAAGACTCACCCCACAGGGCAATCCTCCCCTTCACCATCCACTGTGACTCTGATGCTGTCCTTCTCCAGGAGTGTGGTGAGAGGGTTGCTTCAACCCATAATGCCAGAACTCAGTAACATATAATGGGTGATCACTTCTTAATCTAATCCCTAAAACTCACTGGGGATTGGTAGGAGCCCACAGAGTGCATGACTCTCTATTGAAGATTGGAAAATGTCTCATAAACATCTCTTAGGATCCTTGTGCTCAATGAATAATTGTTTCTCACCACTGAAACTACCAGAATGACCATAAACCACTAAAACCTGACACACACAAGGTTCTTCTGTGGTAAATACATTTCCCACTGAGGTTAAGATGCCAGAGAAACTGGAAAAATGTGTCATTACACTTGTGTTAATATTAATATAACTAACAACAACAGCACCTAATGTACTCTAAAACTTTGACTATGCAAACATTGGTTAATATTGTACACTTAGCCCCAAAGCTGCAACTTCAAATATAAACACAGAAGTAGCTTTATTCTGAAAAAAGACAGTTACAGATAGACTCTCCAAGGGCAGAAATCAGAATAAGGCCCCAAATGGATGTAATTTCCTAGATGCAGCTTCTCTGATGGTGCAAAATATTTTAGCCACCCTTTGTGCTCCTCATCTGAGACAAGAAAATACTCATCAGCTGAAATATAAACAGGCTTTGCCTTAAAAGAAATATTGTCTGTACCTTCCCAAGCACAGAGACATGAAGGGCTGCAGTTTTTCCCTCACACTGGGGAAGAAAGGACCTTATCCCTAAGGCTGCAGTTTCAGTGCATCCTTCATATTTTTTTTCCTATCACTTTCATCCACTTACTTGTACCTTCTGCAACAGTCACAAAAATAAAATTAAAACAATTAAGTATGGAAGGGAAATCAGATGTTTCCTTTGGATTTAAAATTAATTTATCTCCATATGTCTCAGTGTCTGTTTTCTGTTTTGTTTTCTTTTTTAGCGTGGGAACTTTATGCTTTTTCTGGAGTAAATTTTCCTCTTTTATGTTTGCTTTGTCTTCTGCCTTTCCCCTGCCCCTTATGTCAGCAGTTAAAGCTAGTGTAGGTGGCCCATACAATAGCTGTCATTGTATATATTGTAAGTTTGGGCTGCAAGATGGAAGATACCACCTTCTGTAATACCTTTACAAGTGGTATGACAGTAGAGCTTAATTTCAGCCAGAATAATTTGTGTTCCCTCTTACAGTAGTACCTTTGGGGCCACAAACTGAGAGTCTCATAGTACAGCATATCAGTGTGTGACTGTAGCTGCTGCCAGTGGCAATGGGAAAGCAGCATCTCTCCTTATGGCAGTGAAGGCAGCTGGTCACACATGTACTTGGCTGTCTGAGATGTTCCTGGTGATCAAATATATGGCAGCAAGGATGGTACAGCAGCTCTGTGCCTGCCACTGCATTCCTCTTGTCTGTTTTATCTCACTTACAAAGATGCACTAAGTTGCAGCCACAACTCTTTCTTCCTTACTTTTTTCATCAGTAGGAGTGTAGCAAGAGAAAATGGCTGAAAGAGGCTCTAACACAGAGTACTGACGTTTTTTGTCACAGTCCTTCCAAGCACGTCCATCTTCCTGCAGCTGAACCTCACATTTATAAGAAATATAAGAGAAAAAAATAATTCTCCCCATCCTTTCTACAGAGAAACAGGACGCTACCCTTCCAAAATGAATTTGCAGTTCTTAAGTTTCAAGGAAAGTTTCCTCCAAATAGCATCATCCATTACTATGTCCTATGTATCATCCATTACTATGTTTCCATTAAAAGATCCTTTGCAACACTACTGAATTTGTATAGTAGTTGTAAAAAACAAACATATTAAAACCTGCTCAAACAAAATTGCAGAAGGCTTACCCACCCTTGCTTCACTTCCAGCCCTACTCTTTAGTCTGCATAAGGCTGGAGGAAAGATTTACCATATTGCTGCTCTCTGTTTTTTCTCTGAAGTGAGAAATCCACTTACAAACTTTTGAATCTCTTTAAACTGAGCTCTGTTTTGTGATGTTGGGTTAATGTGAACCTGAAAATTAAATAATATTTTTTAAAAAATAGAGCAGAAATTAGTTGGAACGGAATGGTTTAATGTCTTACAATCTGTCTTACAAAAATGGGCGTGTGAATTGCTGTGAAGTAAAAATGCTGAGTTCTTCCCAGCACCAGAAAATCACCAGCACTTTCTATAGTAATGATGAAAGAACTACTTTTCAGTCAGCATTGTTCCCATATTTCTTCTGTTCCCACCTATAACTGAAAGATAGGGAAAAGATGTGCAATTCACAGTTCCTCTGATCCCCAGTCATCTGTTCCCATTTGTCATCACTTAATACATGCACACTGATCAGGTCTTAGCCATGAATAGACTGAATTAAAACTTCCTCATTAAAATTTCGTAATTATGTCCTACTAGTATCACATCATTGTTTTGTCTACATAAGGTGAAGGTCTTACTCAATTACTATGCAAAAAAAAGCCTCAAACAACAGAGAAGTTGTTGATGGTATGCAAAGACTGCATAAATGAGGCACATGGAGCCTTGTTGAGATAGAAGCTCCACTTGGAGAGCAAAGAAAAAGTCTTACTAAATATCTGAACAAAATAATGAGAAATAATGAGAATTGCCCTGAACTTTCTTTATTGTTTCCATTATATATCTTGTGAATATTTATAGCTCTGAGGACAAATAATTCAGTAAATCCACAAAATTGCTAGACTGTCTAACTCATCAACACACTCTGACAATCTATTCTGGCTCTGTGTTTCCAGCATATTTAGGATTATCATTATTATGGATGTCTTTGGGCTGAACATCTGTTATTAAAATCTTTATTTTAGTAAATTGCACATAGGCAAAAAGACATGACTTACAGGTGGGTCTTACATTCATTGGCAGCTACTGTCCACTTTCTTTCTCTTTTTATTGATTAACATTTAAATGGAATGAAAAAGGAAGCAATGGTGGAAGTGACATAGTTCTAATTTTTTGAAGTGTGTGTTCAAATTTCAGTCTATATACCTGCATACTGCTACATCATCCTGGAGTCTGGATAAATGGGAATTTCAGTCTAGGAATGACTAAGGTAAAAACTGAGACAGGGGATTTGAGAGACCATTGAACTGTACTACACATCAGGGAAGAAGACTGTAAATAATAACCTTTTAATAACAACTGTAATATTCCTAACCATGACCTCCCAGAGTATAAAATATTTCCAAAATTAACTATATATATATGGAAAACAATGGAAGTAAAGCTTACTTCAGGAAATAGTGGGTGTTCTACAGCCAATGCTTTCCTTATTAGAAAAACCCAATTTGCACCCAGGGTATGTAGCTGATGCTCAGCCAAGTCTCTGAATGAAACCTTGATCCCAAGTCCAAGATTTCATAGAATCATAGAATTGGCTGGGTGGGAAGGGGCCTCAGAGATCATCAAGTCCAACCCTTGATCCACTACCGCTGCAGTTCCCAGCCCATGGCACTGAGTGCCACATCCAGTCTCTTTTTGAATATCTCCAGGGACAGAGAATCCACTACTTCCCGGGGCAGCCCATTCCAATGTCTGATCACCCTCTCAGTAAAGAAATTCTTTCTAATGTCCAACCTAAACCTCCCCCGGCACAACTTGAGACCGTGCCCTCTTGTCCTGCTGAGGGTTGCCTGGGAAAAGAGACCAACCCCCCCCTGGCTACACCCTCCTTTCAGGGAGTTGTAGAGAGTGATGAGGTCTCCTCTGAGCCTCCTCTTCTCCAGGCTGAACACCCCCAGCTCCCTCAGCCTCTCCTCATAGGACTTGTGCTGGAGTCCCCTCACCAGCCTGGTTGCTCTCCTTTGGACCCACTCCAGGACCTCCAGCCTCACACTTTGTTTCAGTCCTTGAAATGGGATAGGAGACCTGGTGGCTGAGGGAGAGGTGGAACCCATTCATTCAGAACTATCCTTAGACTTCAAAACCAGTTAATTCCCCCATACAGACTCTGCAAATGAGGATGTTTTCATGCTCACACTCATATCCTGGTGGATCAGCTTCCTGGTGCCAGGTTTGTAATGCAGTGTGTGCCCAGAGCTGAGCTGGGAGGAATGGTTCTGGCACCCAGGCTACCAGGCATAGGAAGGAGCAAACCCTGGTGACACTTTCCATCTAAAGCTTTACTGTCTTGGCCCAAGTTGTCAAATGGACTGTGGGCTTGGTGTGCCTGTGGATTGAATCTCTTACTGGGGCAATTAAAACTGGGGCCTCAGGCAATAATCCCTAGAGAATCAGCCTTATTTCTCCTGAAATCACCATCACTAGGTAGCCTAAACACATGATGTAACTGTTGAATATCCCACAGAGATGGTTACAGATATTTGCTGGAGTTTCTAAAAATGGCACTTGCTCAACCCAAAAAGTCCTGCCTATGATATGCACTAAATCAATATTGTACCTTGTTCTGACAGAGAAAGAAGTGTTCATTGTTGACCTAAAAATTAGCATCAGTTGCTTAAGATATAGCAGCCATGGTGTGTTTATCTTAATTTTGTGAGAAGAGATTAAAAAGCTTTCTATATATCTACCTCCCTACCTACCTTTCTAGCATCTGGCTATTTATCTATGGAACTTTAGAGAAGGAGGTTTCTTGAACTTAAAAGCAGCTGTCAGACCAACTGACTGGGAACATAAATGTCAAGGAGGCAATGCTAATGATACATTAGTAGCTGACTCCAAGCCTCCTCCCCTGTGTCCCCCCACTTTGTCCTGAAAAAACAACTGCTCAGGGCAAAAAGTTGCCCTGAATAACAGAAAGTGAGGAGTCATGCTAAAATCTCAAAGAAGTAATTAAAAAATCAATATACAACAGATGGGAAAAAAAGCAAAAGTAAATGACAGCGAATATCAGAGTTTAAATATGTTGTTGACTGATAAGAGAAGATGGAGAAGCCAATAAAATATCAAAGGTCACTGTATAACATACAAATGTGCATTTTAAAATATGTCAGGAACGAAAAAAAAAATCAGGAAATCGGGCATACACATAAATTATGAAGATGCAAACAATGATAAGGTGGAAAGGAATGACTAGATACTGGTCTTTAAGACCAAATGTAGAGGAGGTATCTATACCATGTGTGTGGTGCTGTACATGTTCCAGCAAACTTGTAAGCTGTTTTCAGGAAGATATGAGCCAACATCTCCTAACAAAAAACACTTTTACACCAGCAGGTCCGAGTAATTTACACCTAGAAATATTAAAGGAAGCAGATGAGGTTCAACTGGTGTTAATATTTTTTACACATTTTGAAAATGTGGAGAATTTCCCAAGAAGTGGATCCAAAGTTGTGAAATTCAGAAAGATGGAAGGTGTGACTGAGAAAACTACAAGGATTTGGGTTGCCAAAGGCTACTTGTAGATAGAATAATGGAGATGTTAGTCCTGCTAGCAGATGATAATTAAAATAAATCTGTTTTGTTTGATGCACAGAAGATTTAATGCTTTTTCAATAGTTCTTTCACAATGTTGTAGGTGATGTAAAAAGGGGTGTAGGCTATGCTGGCACACAAAGGAGGCACAACCTGCATGGGCACATTGGCATGGGTGACTGTACATGTGGATATGCACAGTCACATGCCAGGGGCATCCCTCCCCTACCCACACCCATGCAAACCCAGCCCAGGGGATTAAATTTAAAGGCTTAAAATAAGCAGCCTGGCCTGGGAGATTAAGCCTTGCTAGACGGGGACCCCATGCTTCACGGTCTTGTCAACAGCTTCTCAAACATGCCAGTGAAAAGGTAAAAGTGTGTGGAGACATTACTAGCCTGGGTCCTGGGAACGTTCTCTAGCTGCAGTGTTATTTATCGTGTATATCAGCTGCCTTGAGCAGGCTATAAAACTTTGCTGAGAAAGTTTGCAGATGACACAGTGGCTGACCAGACTGTAAAAATACTTTAGAGTCATTTGGATTAATGACCATAGTCTAACAGAACCCATTTTAACTCAGCCAGGTGTAAAGCAATACATCTAGGACCAGAGAGAGGAGATTATGCTAAAGAGACCTGGGGACCTTTCAAGGAAAGAAGAGACCAAGAGAAGACAATGGAGCACCTCTTCTGCACCAGACAAAATGAGATATTCTGTGCCATTCTCACCATGACATGGTTTTAGTGTAACAAGTACCTGAGATAACTATTATAAAGTTAAGTCAGTTTTATGATACTCAGGTCCTTTCTGTGGCTTCAGTACACATAGATATCATAATGGACCATCACCTCCATATGAACCTTCAGCTGCACATTGGGGCTGAGCAGTCTAGTGCTATCCCCGACTGCTCTTACCATAGAATCACAGCATGGTCTGAGTTGGACAGAATCTTTAAAAATAATCTATTCTCTGCCCTGGGCGGGGGCATCTTTCACTAAATCAGGTTGCTCATAGCCCCATGCAACCATACCCTGAACATTCCAATAATAGAGCATCTAAAACATCTCTGGGCAACCTATTCCAGTGTCTCAGCACCCTCACTGTAAAAGTTTTTTTCCTTATGGCTAATCTAAAACTACCCTCTTTCCGTTTAAAACTGTTGTGTCTTGTCCTGTCACTAAAGGCCTTTGTAAAGAGTATCTTTCTTGTATGCATCCTTTATATGTTGATAGGCTGCAATCAGGTCTCCCTGGAGCTTTATTTTCTCCAGGCTGAACAACCCCAACTCTCTCCACCTTTTACTTATGCTATTAGTTAGACTATCATGCATAGCTAAGAATTCAGACAAACTTAAATTTGAAATATGACATGATTTCTAAGTGATGAGGATAACAGGTTGCTGGAAACACATGAGGGGGACAGGGTGATATGTGCACCTCTAGCCTGAATACTCAGAAAGTTTCCCAGTGTCACTGAAAATATCAGTTTTAATCCAGTTCCTATAAGATATTCAGCAGCCTCTGTGCACAGATGCAGACAAGAACTGGGTGACTAGAGCAGTCACTGCTAGTGAAGCGTCAGCATTTTCTGTTCTCCCAGGTCATTGGATCTGTGTCTAAATCTCATGCTTCAGGGTTGTCTGCAGGTGTGAAGAAACATTCTTTCCTCTCAGGGTGTCGTGGTACTATTTTCTGTCCAACATTCCCATGGAGTTGTAGAGATTGTCTATAATTAGAGGGCAGGGAAAGACAGGACAGGTAGAGCTCTGACAACACTTCTCCCTTTGACATGCCACAGTCTTCTGCACTCTGGTTAAACTGATCACTAACCTGGAATCAGGAGGGGAGTTTCCTGCAAGGAACTTCAGCTTTCTGCCTTTCTACACAGCCCAGCACTTGGCTTCTTGCTTTCTGGTGCCTCAGTACTGTGAAGTATCCAGGCACCATCATCAGTTTCTGCCCCAGGGCACAGGTTGGAGTTTTGGACTCCAAAATCCCCTGCTCCATCTGAGGTTGTAGGCAGTAGGCAGTGTCAAAGGACCTTCAGGGACTGATCTTATGGGCCTGGTGTCTTACATGACATGAGGTGAAGTGGGAACATAAGTGCAGAAGTGGTGAGAAACAAGGTGAGGGGACTCATGACCTGGTCAAGTGGGAGGTGTCCCTGCCCATGGCAGGAAGGTTGGAACTAGATTATCTTTAAGGTCCATTTCAACCCAAACCATTCTGTGATTCTGACTCAGCAGAGCTAGAGCTGGAGTATCTTTCAAAATAAAACAGCTTATTAAAACAGTGAATAAAGCAGCTACTGGATACTGGATGATTCCCTGCATATATAGAAGCTGTGCCAGCTTCTCATTTTTCAGCTCATCTATCCTCTATTCTTTTTGGCCAGGCTGTTGTCTGCATCTGAACACTAAGTATTACCACCTGAGCTGATGGGATGACTGGGTTTGCTGAAGCAATGCTGATGTCTCAGCCCATTGTATTCAGTCTGATGGACAGAAAATTCTCCATGGCCAGGCGCTCTCTTTATTAATGGTGTGTGCAGCACCTCGTACCCCGAGACCATGACAACTGATTGGGGGTTTTAGGTTTCACTGAAATGTAAACAGTAGGTAATCCAACTTTTCTTCCTTTCGATTGCTTAAATATTGACAGTCTCCAGCACATTAGCACTGATTTTGACCTCGGATTTGCGCAGCAGTCCCCCTGGTACAAACAGGAGCTTTAATGTTCCCGGCTATAGAAGTGCATCTATCGTGTTTTGTCCATCTGCTCCAGCTAATCAAGATATTCAGAAAGTTTGTGCTGTTTAATCTGTTTCTCTTGCTGCAGATGTTGCAGGGGCTGAGGAAATAAGCTAAAACCAAGGGTGTTAACAGCATTTGTATTGCATTGACACAGTGTCTTCACATGCCCTGTGCCATCCCTGCATGAAAATCATCAGTATGGACACTGTGCCAGGAGCAAGGGTTGAGGAGGGGCTACCCAGTACTTTCGTGGGAAGGGAGGCTTTGGGCTGGAGTCCAAAGCCCCCCTGTTTTTCTTCTCTGACTTGGAAGAACTGATGTTCTAGCTGGGGTCAAGTTAGTGGATCCAAAGTGTACATGTGGGGGTACCATTCTGCTGACTCACACTGACCAGACTAGGGGCTGTCTTGGTAGTTCAGAGTGGCTTTCTCTGCCACCCTTTCAAAACCTTCCTGAGGCTCCACAGTAAATTACAGCACAAGTGAATTGCCCCCAAATAATGCCTTAGTGACCTGACCGGATTTCATGAGTTCTGTGACTGAGCTGCCCAGAATAAAGTCAAAACCAGTACAGAGCTGACACTTCTCAGCTGATGGTATTAAAAAATAAAAGTATTACTCTGTAAATCAACTCCATGGATATCTGGTTTGGCTTTCCACAGCTTTATTTTAGGGTGGCACGTTTCCCTTAAATAAAATAAACCAGATACGTAGAAGAACTGACATGTAGATATTACTTTTCCTTTGGTGTTGTACACAATATGAGTGGTAGGGGCTGCAGACATCCAAATAACACAAGAGATGAGCCGGCTAAAAAAAGTTTTGTATGTTTCAAAACATTCTTCTAGAAATTCTAGATTTGTTTCTTTCCTTCCTCCACTCTGTTTTTGAGAGAGACGGTTGTTTGGAGTTTTTTATTTCTTAAAAAAACAAACTGTCCTATGAGTCCAGAGGAACATCAAAAGTTGTGGCTGTGAACTGCTCCAGGGGACTCAGAACAGCTGGAAGCAGCACAGCATCCCTGCATCCAACCACTGAAGTCAACATTTCCAAAGCTAATGTCCCCTTTTCAGGTATCAGAGCTCCCACAAGACTGCAATGTCCCCTGCCTGCAGCTGTTCTTACCAAGGTAAGCCACCTAACCTCACCAGTAATGTCACTCCATGTGTCTCATGATGTCCTCATTCCCTTTCACCATATGCCAGAGGGCAGCTCCAGGTGGCAGGCCCTGCCACAGCTTTCAAGAACTAAAATCCAGATAATCCCAGGGTGTTTAAAGTAAAAATGCTGCTTAAAAACTTCAGTTACGCTCTACACTTCCACTGCTGTGTGCTTGTAAAACCAGCACTATTTCAGGAAGGTTTCACTGCACTAGGGCACCAGGGCATTTCGTTTTTTTACTATCCCAGCAAAACAGTTGGGAAGTGTAAGCAGTGCCTGACAGCTTGGTTAATTCAAATGCAAATGTATAAACCATGTCACTCATGGCAGAAAGAGTCAATTAAATAAAGACATCTCCCATGACAAGGGCAATTAAATAAGTTGCTTTTCTTCTTACAGAGCAAAGATTTTCCTTGATTTCCTGTCACTTGCTGAGCCAGCCTTGGCTTTTCTGCCTGGGCTAGGGGCCCAGCTGTGACTGCTCTCACAGCCACCTCTACTCCCCTTCCCCTCACACCGAGGAGGAGGAGGTAGAAGAGGAGGAAGAGGAGGGCAGGCTGACAGGCAAACTCAAAACTCCCTCTTTGCAGGGACAGAGCTGAGCAGCATAGCATCTGAAGTCATCCGCTGCCTCGACAGAGAGGAGCAGCAGGGCAGACAGATGTCCTCCCCCTGCCAACTTCATTTACAGCCCTTCTAAAACACACAAACAAGCATACACACACATCCACTGCTGGCTTCCTTGCTCTTGTATACTCAGCCCGGGCGCCTTATCGCTGACTGAGGGTGGCTGTAAGCACACCACAGGAATTAACCCTCTCTTGGCTCCTCTGCAAGTTTGCCAAGCTCGAAAGAAAGCAGGGCTCACCAACAGCTCCTGCAAATGCAGCCGGGCAGATGCGAGCTCCCTGCAGCCAGAGGAATAGTCCCACAGAACAGAAATTGCTCATATTGTTAACTCTTCTTTGCCCTTTCTTCCACACACTCGTGAATAATTTAACCTTTGTCTGATAGGGCCTCATGACTGTACACAGAGGCAACTTAAGAAAAGGGGGACCCTTTGGCTGTGCCCCACCTCACCACAGGCAGGCTCATGTGTGTGAAGATGCATGAAGAGCACCCTGCAGACTGCAAGCCTCCCATTGCTGGAAAAGCTGAAATCAGTGCTTTGCTCCTCTGTTTCTACTTGAGAAAAGTTTGCACTTGAGCAGTCAGTCCTCTGGACAACCACTGCATCTTGGTGGGTCAGACCACTGAGCAGCCTTAGGGACCCTGTGGTGGAGGTTGTCACTTATCTGAGTGTTTGCGGTCACCAGCAGATGACAGCTTCAGGAATATGAACTCTGCCTAACACGTAGGAAACTGGAAATGGAATGAATAAAAGTGTACCTCAGGAAGGCACACTCTTGCGCCCATGATGTGGGCTGTGCAAAAGTCTGTTAAAATGGCTAAAGGTGATCCAAAGCAACTGAGCTGATTTGTACAATTGTAACTGGTATCATACACGTCTCATCACTCTCTCACATATTGTATCTACTCATCACACCTACCCCAGTGCCTTTCACCTGGTGTTTCAATGGAAATGATCCTGTTGTATCACACTCAATTGATTTTCTTTACACAGAAGGTTTTTGATGCCAGGTCTCTGAATGCATCACCACAATACCTTCAGTAACTTTTTTCTGACAAGTCTCCCTTTCCTTGGAGGTAGTGGCACGTGATGATACCCACAGCAAATAGTTTGGTTTTCTCTCCCATGGTCCACAGCATTGGTTCACGAGAACTGGGACATTCATATGTCTCATGTGAGCACCACAAGCAAGGTTCAAGTCATTGAACATTAGCCATCACAGACATGGTCATCTAATCCATGATAAATAGCAAGGCTTCCTCAATACTCAAGGAGTAAGATAAGTACCCTGATACGGTGATTTGTCCTGTCTCCTCTGGAGTCATCTCTTTCCATGGACTAGGAAACACCTTGCTGACTATCTTGGAGTGACTCCTCACCTCAGACAGTAAAAGCCAAGTGACATGAGCCATGACTGAACAGTCTTACCTGCTGGACTCCTGAGTCCTCGTGTTACCCTGCTGTCTCCACCATGCCCCTGTCTTCTGCAAGTATTTTCCTGCAGGGTTGAGCTGTTGCTCATGCTTCATGCAATGCCAGGTCTGACCTTTAAAATGGTTTTCTAGGAAAGCACTCTGGGTGTCTCTGTCCCTGTCATCTCCCTCCTCCAGGGCCCACAGCAGGGTATTGGGCTGCCAGTCCCTCTGCAGACTCAAACAGGCATCACTGTGCTGGTCACAGTCGACTCATATCTTGGAAGTATTCCATGTACCTTTTGTTTTCCTAATGATTCTGACATGATTAATAATGGGCTGTAGAGTTCAGGGTGACATTCTTAAGAAAATAGACTAATGGGCTGACAAAATGTAGACTGTATTATAACAAAATTATCCCATCACTGCTGCTAATACACTGAAACAGAAACTTGAGTAAACATAATAGGTAAGGGCCATTTGTAGTTCAACGCATTTAAGATACACAGATCTAATAAAAGTCAAAGTTTTACTTCAGTCTCCTTCTGTAGTGGACAAAAGATGCACTAGAAGAGGGTGACATGATCCCTTGGAAATGGGAACATCAAGTCTCCCGTGTGCATGCCTGTCCCCCTTATAGCATTGAGAAGTGGGGTAAAGTTTGATTAGCAGTGAAGCACAATGGTTAGTAGGATCCAGGTAAGTCTGGCATTAAGAATTTAAAGTGACCAAATCCAAACATTGCTGCAGCTCCTGTTTTCTGTTCTTTTGCACTCACTTTAGGCAAAAAAATACTGATGTGCTGCTCAGTAAAAGCATTTGTAATGTTTACTTTATGTGGCACATGATCAGATAGCAACAAATCTCTAACATAATGTTCTTTATGATGCCTTTTTTATTTTCCTGACATTCCTTAGAACAACTTACATCACAGCTTTGGAAAGGTGAATTTCCTGAAAACTTATAATAGTTACTACTTTCTTAAGAAGAAGCGAGGGGGGGGTGCAGCCACCACATGAAACTCAGGAGTGAAAGTTTAAGGGACTATTTGTGAACTTTTCCTATTTTCCAGCTCTTTTAGACCAAATGGCTTGAAAACTTTTCTCTACACATAGGCCTATTTGTCATCTGTTATTGTGGCAGACAGTGCTATTTTTATACTACACCAACACAGAGGGGTTAATAAACATATTGACTACTCTCCCTCTGAAACACTATTGGAATAATTTGCTTTGACATACTGTATATTGAGATATGTGTATGAACTGCTCTGAAAACTGAATGAAAATAGTCTGGCTTTTTAAAGTAGAAGGTTCTGAGAAGAGACACAGAGTGGCATGAAAGGGACTACCTAAAGCAAACCTAGTTTCACTTCTTTGAAAGCAAGCAATGTAATGCCCAGGTCATTTTTAAGCAAAACAAAAAAAATATTTTTTCTCATTATAAATAATAGTACTTCTGTGAGATTTTTTACCTTTAGTATGGTGACAATATATTCCTCAATCTCTTTCTGAAGCATCCAAATTAAAAAAAAATTGTCCTGGCTTTGTTGTACTTAGGAGTTTCTGTAAGAGCCAACAATCTGATAAATGCTTAAAACCTTTCCAGAAAGGTAGGCTTCATCCTTCCAAATAACATTAAATTAAAATGCCTTTTGAATTTAAGCCTGAATGCTCTGAGACTGTTTTCTAAAGCCTCACAGCAATCTAAAATAGAGCTGCCTTATTAGAAGCATGTAATTTGTTAAAGTCAAACTTGTTTTCAGGTATCCTAAAATAGCAAAGCTATTATGTGCTATTTTTTTACCAAACATTATTGGAAGACAAAGTTTCTGAACAAGCACAGATTAGTTTTGGTCGGATAAGGGGCAAATGTTTTAATCAAGGGAAATACACTGGCTACAACAAACTGAGAAGCCTGGCTTCAGGCATCCTTATTTGAATATTTGGAACATATTTCATGAACTATGGCCTCACATGTAATTAGCCTTAAGGAAGCAGGCCACTAGAAAGAATTGATTTTAACTACACTTTAAACTGTTGCTCCAGTGGCTTCACACTTTATGAAATAGAGATCAATTATCTTTTTTGCAAATATGAACAATACTGTCTTTTAACAGACCTTCCTTCACTGACGGCTATTTTCTCTCTCTGGTCTTTAGCTTGATCTACTCTTGTTTTTTCTTTTAACTAAGCTAGAGTATTAGCTAAAGTGCACAAACATTTAGTTTAGTCTAGGAAAAGTATTCTCTGTTCAATCTGCCTCCTACACAAGTTGTGTGCTTATAGCCACCAGAAATTAACCAAAGTTGTTCTTTTCCCCCTCCTCAGCTTACAAATACACTTGTTACCCCAAAATATGCCTTCCTAACAGAGCATTTCATGGAGTCATAAATAAGAAGACTTCTTTGCAAGCTTACCTGTCAGCCGAGAGAGCAGTGAGAGTAAAGACTGACACTCCTACAGAAGTGAGCTGTATGAAGGGGATAAGTTTGCATCCAGTTCTGCCAAACAGCCACTCGTCAGCCAGGTACCTGCTGGCATCCACAGGCACGCAAGTCACTAAAAGCAGCAGGTCTCCCAGAGCCAAACTGGAGATAAACAAATTCGGGACATTTCTCATGGATTTCACAGTACAGAAGATCTTAATCAAAGTGATATTGCCAATAAGGCCTATCAAAATTATGATCCCATAGATGGTGGGGATGGCGTAGAGGAACGCTGGGTAGAACCAGTCGTCACCAAGGAGGGAGAGGGTTGCACTCTGGTTGATGGAGACGTTGCAGAGAATGAAGTTATCTGTTTCTAGGTCTAGCAGAAGGCAGTCGCCAGATGCCATCGTCCTACTTTCCTCCTCTCAGAAGACAGCTTTCTTCTTGGCAAATCTTTCTCCTTCTTGCTGTAATTTTGCTGCTGGCTGCTGGCTTTAAACAGTCAGAAAAGTTTCAAAGTCATATCACTTTGTGACACAGCTTGACAGTAAGCAAACCAAAAAGCAACTGCAGCTTTCTCAACAGTGCTGTTTCCAGAAGGTGAAAAGAGACCATGCTTAAGCATAGTTGGAATCCTAAAACTTGTCCTTTTCCCCATTGACATGTCTTGCTGTTAGGTGTTCCTGAGCTCTGGAACGCTGTTTATCAAAGTCAAAGACCAGCAAGTGGGAGGCATTTTCAAAATTACTAAATTCCCAGCTTCAGCTCAGCCAAGCAGCACCGAGTCCAAAAGAAGGGCATTACAAAAAAACAAGAACTTTTGGTAGTCGCCTTCAAGCTGCCTTGCAAATCTCTCTCCCGCCTTTCAGCACCTGCAGTCGCCAGCTGGATTTAAAGGGAGGGAAAAGCAGGGCTCGGGTGACGTCTGGGGTCCTGTAGGCAGGATCTTCTGGACGTCAGATCTTCGCCTGCTTCCCATGATGAGAGGCGAGAGCAGGCTCGCTTCAATGACTGCGGTAGCGCCGGGGGAGCCGCCGGCGAGCGCCGGAGAATGCCAGCCACCTACTGGACAGCATCCTCACTGCCTGGGCCAGGGGAAAGGAGGAGGAGGAGGAGGAGAAGGAGGGGGTGGTGAAACCCACCAACATCGCTGTTAACTCTTTAGACGAAAAAAAAAAAAAAAAAAAAAAAATTATGCTCGTTTATAGGGTCGTGAGAAGAGGCTCGCCAAATAAAAGGAAATAATGATAATAATAAAATAAGTGTCCGTTTCATGCTGCAAATAGTGTGATCTGCAAAGCAATCACACCTCCTTGAATATGAGCACACATACTTTGTTTGCACTCTGGTATTCGATTGTCCCAGTGAAACAGAATAATGATATGAAGCCGAGTTTGTCCCCCAGGGCAAATGAACTGAACAAAGACAATTAAGATAAAATCAACATGATAGTTAAGGTAGGCAAATGAGTACTAGCACTATGCAGCTGCAGTTAACCAGGGAGCCCTGAACCCTGCACAGTTTTTGTCAGTGTCTTAATTTGGAGGTAACAATAACAAGGGACAAAATTTGCTTTTCAATGCCATTGGTTCTATTTATGAGGTACCCATCATACTGCACATCAAGATGCAGCAGAGAGAAACTTTCTTGGCTTATAACAGTCTGAAAATGCCCTTTCTTAGCATTTAATTAATATATAACTATAACTGATGCCTTACTGCTTTATAACAGATAGGCTATTTCTGATTATATACAAGGGCTTTCTGGGCTGTGGAGAAATACAATTAATTTGGAAACCAGCCTGCAGAATTAAATAAAGCTGTAATTTACATTTCCCCTATCGAGTGCTCATTTTTGCAGGCAAAAGAATGTTTTACTGACTGCTAGAATTACTAGGAAGCGAGGGGAGAGGTGATTCAAATCAGATATTAAAGTGTAATCACTGGTTTCTAGATAGAGGAAGCATTTCAGGACAACCATCTGGAAAATGTCCAGGCACTGGGGAGCCGTGTCCCGGGGTGGGATTCTCAGTAGAAGACTTCAGTAGCTGTTTTTCTGCCTCATTCTTGTGACCCAGGTCAGTGTTTTCAGCTGCTTTGCTGCTGCTCACTGGAAGTCAACAGAGGACTTATGTGTACCCTTAACTCTAAGTAGGGCTCCTTACATATTTCTTTCAAGCCAAACACCCAAGACAGTGTCGTGCTGAGAGCTTGAGGGAATGGAGGAGAAGCCAAGTTTTCTGGTATTCTGTCCTTTCAAAAGCCTGCTTTTAAAAATAGACCTGAGGTTGCCAGGCTCAAAAGCAGAGGGCACAGAGCTACCACACACAGCCTGACCAGGGCACGCAGGCAAAAGCACTTTGGTGGGTCAGGGCCAGCTCTTTGCAATGGTGGGTCAGGGCCAGCTCTTTGCAAGGCTGCCAGCTTGGGGAGAGGCTAGCTGGAGGCTGTGCCATGTTCAGCACAGCAGGATGTGGGGAAGATGTGGAGAGACACCATGGAGCTACAGAAGCAGCCCAGCCACACACCATGGGACACCTCTCCCAGAACTTCCCCCCCAAGAGAGTTGGGTCAGAGGAACTGCATGGCAAAGGGATGCACACTTCCTCCTCTTTGCTTTCCTGACTTTGGGATCATAGAATCATAGAATCATAGAATTAGCCGGGTTGGAAGGGACCTCAGAGATCATCAAGTCCAACCCTTGACCCACCGGTGTGGTTGCTAGACCATGGCACTGAGTGCCACATCCAGTCTCTTTTTAAATGTCTCCAGGGACGGAGAATCTACCACCTCACCGGGCAAGAAAGATCAAGCAGAAAGGAAGCAAGAGGAACAGGTGGAAGCAGCCACTCAGTGTAATCCTGATGGAGTCTTGTGCCCAGCAGCCTGGTTGGAAGGCAGCGGTGACCTTCTCTGAGCAGGAAGAGGGACCTGAGACCCTTCCCATTCAAATGACTTCGTGTCTCTCTGATTTGTAAACCCAACACTCGGAGCTCTAACTCTCACCATGAGCCTTTATTCTTCTAGATGGACAATGAAGTGGTATGTTTGCCAGCCTCCACCCCCTCCCTCCTCGGCAATAGGACAAGTAAGTCATCACTGGTCACAGTATGAATGGTTCTACACTGAAGTCTGTCATTCTGTTACATAGCAAACTATGGGGGATGAGTGGAGCAAGGAAAGGGAAATGAGGCTGGGACCACTTCTTACCTTTCAGCTAACGGTGGTGTCAGTCATTCTTCATTTGAGGTGAGTGTAGGCAGATCCATCAGTGATGGAAGGGCTCTCCTGAGTTCTAGGAGGACTCATTTTGCCTTCACCTTTGCAAGGCTCATATTTTGTTCCAGGAAGTACTTCAAGTCTACAGCTATAACTTTCTACTTTTCAGTTTTGACAAACCTATGTTTTGGGTTTTAGGATAACCTCTTTTGGCCAGAGAAAATGAGAAACTGAAAAGACAAATACAGAAAAAAAAACCCAAAACCAAACAGTGCAATAAACCCACCCACCCCCCACTCCCCCATCCCAGATTCTGTGAAGCTTGAAACTTAGTTTAAATTATAAAAACTTTATTTATGTCAGAGGTAATGGACTGTTGCAGGGCAGATGATTACTACCAATGCAAAGTACACAAGTTTTATTCACCATTGCCTAAACTGCACACATCCTCCAGAAGTAATTTAGAAATGTTGCTCAGAGATGTTTTTGTCTTTTGTAAAAATTGTATGTGAGATATTTTGCTTATTATAAATGGTGTATCTTTTTATGTTTATTATAAATGGTGAATCTATTTTATCATGTCACTCTAGCACTTATCTTCCCCAAGCAGGCAAAACATCTGGGCATTTGTACGAGCTCAGGCACCTCCGCTACTGTGTTCATTTCAAGCTCACAAACCTCTCTCCAAAGAGGTAAACATCAATACCCATATTTCACCAGCTGAGTAACCTTAATGCACACACCAAAAAAATAAGTGACTGGCAGTTACTTAGCAGGCTGTTGGCAGAGCTGTGAATAGAATAATGTGGGTCTCCCAAGCCTGGTCCTGCATTATAATGGTTTTCTGTTGGCCAGTGAAAGATTCCACAGATACTTTCAATAGAAGCTTTTTTTTTCAGCTCTCAACATTTATCCAGCCTCTAAATGACAGCCTCAAAGAGACCAATCTTCCTAATTGTGCACAATGGAGGAGGTTTGTAAAAGAGCTTGATGGGTAAAATTTTCAAAAGCAGTTAAACCTATTTGAAAGGTAATGAAATGTGGGCTCCTACACCGCTCATGAGCAGAAATGGAGCCAGAGTTTCCAGCAAACGCAATCTGCTTTGAGAAAAGTACATGAGGACCCATTTTTCAAAGGCACTTGGAGAACTGCAGCTGCCACAGTGACAGCAACAGGCCAGGTTTTCAAAGATCCCAAATGCCCAGTGTATAGAGGTCTTTTGTAAGGCACTGCTCATTTAACCTTCACACCTAAATGGACTTACAGCACAAACCTAGTGCACTGGGGACTTTCTGAGCCCCTGTGAAGTCCCACAGTTGCTCTGGGAAGTGCTCGGGTGATGGGAGCCAGAGTTTGCTGCTGCACCCACCAGCAGACACTGAGGCTGGCACAGTGGTTGCCTTGGGGGTAAGGAGACCCAGAGTGGGGCAGCCCATGCAGTGCTCTCCAGAGCAGGCACCTCTGGCACCCGAGGGACAGAGGGGAGGTGGGATCATCTCTTGGAGAGCATGGTTCTTCAGATGAGTGCATCGTGTTTGTTATCTTGCCACAATATGACTTTGCTCTGTAGTGGCCTCTTGCATATCTTCTCAGAGGAGGTGGATCCCTTCCCCAGTCCAGTGGCTGGAAAGATGTGCCTATGCTCAGGGCTCTGCTAACTGGATAACTGGATAGCTGGGGATGGGAGCCAGTTAACTAGGGATTATTCCCTACCGTGCTTATGGAGTGCAACATCTGCTGATTTACCAAATATTTGCCTTCTCCACAATGTTCTTCTCCCAGGGGGAACCAAGTGGTGGAAAGCATCCTTCTTTCCTATCATCTCTATAAGGAAACTTTTCATTTTTATTGCACCCCTACCTGATCATATCATACTGTTGTGTCTCTGCCACTCTTGTCACCAGAGTTAATAACTTTCCACAAAAGGGTAATTTTCTCATTCAGAAAATTAATTAATTCCAGTGATCTAGTTTACAGTGGAGCTTCACAGACAGCTAATTTTATTATCATCATCATTATTATTTTTTTTTTTAATTATTATTTTTAAAAGCACTGACCTGGGCTCCTACCTGCATGACTGGAGGTCAGAAGGGCTGGGGAGGGAAATGAATATAACTCCTAGCGTAAAACCATCCTGAATTGATATTAAATGCTAATTTTCTGCAGATGTAAAAATGGAAATGAAACATTGTCAAGTTTTCTCCTTGTTCAATGCACAGCCTGTAGTGCAAATGAAGATGCAGGCCGCTCACTGTGAAGAACTCTCACTGTGCCTTTGAAAATAGGTTATTCATCCTAAATTAGACAACTCCTTCAGTTTGCTATTGAACTTCATAAGTCCCATACTCACTCCCAGCAACTTCCCATGACACACAGTCATCAGAAACTGACACAGCTGGAAGGGATGTCTGAACTGGATAACACCAAGGATGCACGCTCACAGAGAAGGGAGTACTTGAAGAAGACACCACGAAGACATTTATTTATAGGAATCTCCTGCCAGGCTTGAAGAGTACCACAGCCAAAAGCACGATGGCATCTGAAAATGCAGCAAGGAAGAGAAGAAGGTTGCATGGTGGGCCAGTGGGAGTAAAGAACAAGTCTGTGCCTGGCAGATGAGGGATAAACATGTAAATGAGAAGGAATAGAGCTGCTTGTGTGAGATGTTCTCATGGAGAAGGCATTTGGAAAAAGGAGCACAAATAGTGCAGGTGTGAACCAATTGCCAGGAGAAGGACCTTGGCAGCAGCCCTCTGCACAGATTGGAGGAGTGACACTGCATTTTTCGAGAGCAAAGAACTTCAGCATGCAAGACACAAGATAGTGGGCATCTGGACAAACAACCCTAGCTATAGAATGGATAGGAAAAACTACAATGCATATACTTTATACAGAACACCCCCTGCAAGACAGACAGACCTGCGGATGCTGAGAGAGGAACAAGTAGAAAGCGGGCTGAAGTGATTAGCAATCAAGGAAGGTGCTGCCACCTTGGTGCAGAGGAAACATTAACATCTCTTAACCATGCTAAGCTCCTGCTGGCAACTGATTATTCTCAAGGAAATGTCACAGGACAAGATTTCCATCCTGATAGATGGAGGCAAATCAAAGTCAGAGAAGTTTTAAAGTCATCTGCATGAATAGATTACACAAATTTGTGGATAGGGAGAGCTTGGAGGAGCAAACAAGGAGACAAAAGGTAGATTATTCCAATATCCCACAGACAGATGAGGGGATCCAAAAAGAAGCTATGTAAGATTCTGCAGGAGGGAAAAAGTGGGCAGAAGGAGAGGACAGCCGAAGAAAACAGGGATAGCCAAGATTTTGGATTAAGTGTATGATCATATATGTTATGTCATCCTAAATAACTACCTCCCCAAGGAGAGTGAGGATGAGTGAGGACTTGGTGACCTTAGACGTCTTTTCCAGCCCAGGCGGTGATCCCCCGACCTCCTCTCAAGGGCCCGCAGCGCAGCGTACCCGGCCCGGACCCTCCCGGCACCGCCTCAGCCCTGGGTCACAAGAATGAGGCAGAAAAACAGCTACTGAAGTCTTCTACTGAGAATCCCATTTTGTGTCACCATTTTGTGACAGAGACTTCAGTGCAAGGGAACTGGAGGAAGCCAAATTAAAACTTTGGGCTGGAGCAGAAAATGAAGATGTATTTCTGCCATGCAAATTCTGTTTTCCAGGGTAAGAGGAAAAAAAACAAACAACAAACAAGAAGGGTATAAGGAGGGTGAAGGCAGCAGCATTAAAAATGGCAAGGAAAATGCACACACCGCATGCTTATCCTCAGTTTCCTAATTCTTCTAGAATGGCACTTTAGTCACAAGCTCCTTGAAGTCATTTGTCTCCTGCTGCCAGAGAAGCCAGTCCTTCCCTAGGTTTTTGACCCTTTGCAAGGATGTAGAAGTATTTCCTGTGGAGAGCAGAGCACAGAATGGCATATATGCTGCAAAACAGGCAGCCTCAGGCCTGTAACAGCAACCTGAAGGCTACAAGCCCATCCTACTAACCCATTTTTTCAGGACCTACAGGCAGAGAGCCTTGAACTCTGCTGAGACCATTAGGGGCTACCTGAGTACCAACTTAAAAGACTTGCTGGGTGAAATTTGAGCAGGGTCACCCTGAGTGTTTATTTAAGCATTAACTTTGGCTGAAAGCAGGACAGGGCTCCTAAAGGATCTTTGTTGAGACCTCGAATTTTGAACATGTCCTGCTGAGCTATATCACTCAGCAGGCATCTGTAGGTGTAGATTTAAGGGGAGTAAATTTTCCCTCCTGGCCCTCGGCACGCCGAAGCAGGAATTTATAACTCTTTACCTGGGCTGGGTGGTTCCGGGGGCTTCATCCCTAGTTTCGCTCCCCTCCCCGCTACATCCCAGTGCCCTCCTGTGGCCTCCTGGGGTTGGAACACTTTTTCTTCCAGTGCTGTCACTGTCAAGCAGCTGGTGCAGTAAGTTAGTGCTGAATCCTTTATATTCTTTCCCTTTCATAAGGAAAGATGTACTGAATATGTAACTTTTTTTTTTTTTTTTTTTGTCTTTGGAGTCATGGGAGAAGGCAATTCCCCACCTCCACATAAAAACAAGCAAAAATGGTAATATTTTTATTATTAATAATGAAAAATATGAAACATGTACTCTGGGAGATGGAAAAAAATGAAATGACGCAGCATCAAATACATATTTTAAGAAAAAATCCAAGCAAATTTGTTGTTAGCAAAGCTGTTAAAACTTTTTTTCTACAAGTAATTCCAAAACTAGCTGGCAAAAAATCACCAAAATCACTGGAGAAACGCAGCAATGTAACACTACCATTTTCTATCTATATTGTACTGGAGGGGTGTTTCGGAAAGAAAATCACATACTTTAGAGGCATGCAATAACTCTGAACAAATTCTTTTTATCTAAATCTAGTATCTGATTTGCTTTCTGTTCATCTCTCACATGAGAGAGAACACAGATCTCAATAAAGCAGTGATGTTTCTATCATGATTTGCTTCCTAAGCTGCAGCTGAGGACGGCTGCAGCTGTGACAAATAAGAGGGGGCAGGCAAAGCCAAAGCCCCGATGATGCTCCTTGGATAAAGCCGGGTCTGGATCCCAGCATCTGCCTCGCACCCTCGGTCTCAGACCTGCATTCCTTCGGCATTCCCTTCGGGACGCGGCTTCTCCCGGGGGAAATAGACCCCCACCTCAACCCTCGCAGAAGAGCTGAGGTCCGGCGCTCTGCTGAAGAAAGCCCTTTGCGATTTTGTCAGGCTGCTTCCACGAGAAAGCGTGCCCAGGAAAGCCGGGACGCCTGCGCTATTCCCTGGGGTTGGCAGGAGGTGAGAGACTGCCGTAACCCGTGGGGAGGCCACGACAGCCCGGACCCGCCCCCCCCGCCCTGGTCCCGGCCGCGGGGGTGGGGGCTGAGGCGGTGCCGGGAGGGTCCGGGCCGGGTACGCTGCGCTGCGGACCCTTGAGAGGAGGTCGTGGGATCACTGCCTGGGCTGGAAAAGACGTCTAAGGTCACCAAGTCCAAACACTGTCCCTCAGCACCACCTCTCCGTGCCTTTTAAATACCTCCAGGGATGGTGACTTCACAACTTCCCTGGGCGGTCTGTTCCAGTGCCTGACGGCCCTTTCAGGGATGAAATTTATCCTAACATCCAATCTTGAACCTCCCCCTGACGCTGTTTCCTCTGATCCTATCCCTTGTTACTAGTGAGTAGATGCCAACACCCCCCTGCCTTGCTAAAGCCTCCTTAAGGTATCTGTAGAGAGCGTAAGGTATCCCCTTGGCCTCCTCCACACTGAGCTGTCCCGTTTTCCTCAGCTGCTCTTCCTAAGACTTCTGCTCCAGACCCTTCACCAGTTTCGTTGCCTTTTGGAAGTCTGTGCACAGGCTGCTGGCACCTCTCCCCTTCCTAGAGCTGGTAGGACATGGAGGTGTCACTCCATGGTGTCCCACCATGCTCCCTGGTGTGGCTCCTCACAGGGTACAAATTTTCTCATTGAGGGACAGGGGAGGTGTTAATCATGGGGACTTCTCCCTCCCCATCAGGACAGCAACTCTAACATCACCTGACTGCAGGCAGGAAGACCTGAGGGAGGCTGCATGAGTGGGCAGTTAGAGAATGCCCTTATTTTGTAATCAGTGTGTCAGCAGGAGAGATAAGCCCAAAAGGACAAAACATGAAGGACAGAAAAAAAAAAATTTAATAAAGTAATAAATAAAGCCATGTAAGGATGGAGAGCCATCTGTGAAGGTGTTTGGGAAGCATCCCACATGAGCAATTAAAGCCACGTTCACCCTCTGGGACAGATAAATGGCTAAGAGTGCCTACACTCTTGGGAGGACACATAGAAATGGGAAAATGAGATGCCAGTAAAATGAGGTGCCAGCAAACTACTCCTCTGCTGATGGGTGATAGATTTGGAGGATCCTCCTTATATCTGTGAGATGAAGACTCCTCAGACAGAGGAGCTTTCCCTCTTGTCTCAGTTTAATTTAACAGTGGGCTTTTTGTTTTAATTTGATGGGCTGTGATCACTTACCCCAATCACCCCTTTGCAGTATTCATTTTAGTGGCTTTGCCTATCAAAGAGCACCTGTCTGACTGGCTCCATCCTTATTGCTTAACTTGAGATAAATTTAAGGTACAAGCACATCTGAGCAAGGGAAGAATGGGGTTTTCTGGAAAGCAAAACCACCTACATGTCTGTTTTCTTAAAACATCTCCTGTGAATTTGGCAGTGCAGGATCTTGTGCCAAGAAGTGGGTTTGCTCTGGCAAAGGATAGCTGAAGGAAAGATTGTATTAATGCCACACAAATGTCCAAAAAGTGTGGGGAGAGAACAGACACCTTGCTTCTGGTGTTTGAAGAAAACAGTATCCTAAACAATAAAATCATTAACCATGTGGAGAAATATAGTGTTGGGGGAAAAGCAACACAACATTCATTGAAGGGAAGTCATAGTTCACAAACCACATACTGTTAAGTTAGAAGTCAGTGGGGTTATATATAAGGGTAATCAGGTAATATATGTGTGCTTTGACTCTCTGAAAGCTTTCAGAAACTTACAGTTTAATAATACTTACAAAAAAGGAAGCCAAGAGTGACTACTTTTCAAAGGAGAAAGGCAACCAGGGGCATTCTGGGATGCAGTCCTGAACACTGTGCAGGCCAAAATATTCAGAAGTGATCTGGGAAAAGGAGTGAGATGTGAGGGACCAAAGTCTTGAATTGCTCCATGCAAAGGAAAGCAGATTGCTAAGACTGGCATAAAATTTGGTGTTGGTGTTGAAGGGGTGGACAGCAAGTGACAAGAAATGCAATGTGATACTAATGGGAAAAGATTACTTTGGCTAATAATACTAATATTTGATAGGATCCTGTTTCCAGTAACAAAAACAATCTTTGAATGCCTGTGATTCAGTTCAGTCCATGTAGACCTATGAACAATGTGGAAGGAGTGATACAGGATTAAGGAGGGAACAAGTCATTAATTTTAATATCTGGGCCTTCTGTCCTTCACAAACTGTATCAATAATTGCATTAAACAATTGGAACTGCTCTGCATGGTCTGAAATGCCTTAATCTGCATTTGACAGCAGTTAGCACTTGGTAGAAATTGGGGCTGCTGGGACATACTTATTTACAATACAGAAGAAAATTTCACTATGCTGAAGCACTGGCTGGCAGTCTTTAGTTCTTAGCATTTTGAATGTAAGTACTTACATTGTCTTACACTGAGAAACTAATTATGTGCTACTAAAACTGAGGACATTATCATCTACAGCTCCCAAAATCATCTGCAGACTGATCATAAAAACATAAAACTACCATTGGCCCAGATCCACGAAAATATTTATGAATTTAAGTACAGTTTTGATAATGGGGAGTTAGGTATCTAAATGCTTTGTGAATCCTGTCATTTGCAGCCAACTTCTTATTCATGGCTGTAGATAAACATATCTGATAAAACAAATTAAATGCTAAATAATGATCTTTGGGTGCTCTTGACATTCTTATGATAATTATCATATTGACATATCCAAGGCTTACATTCTCTGATAGACACTTGCATTTCATCTATGAAGACAAGGTATGAGCCTCGAGCTTTGCCAGTGTGCTTACCTATGCATCACTGTCAAGAATATCCCAATATCACCAGAATTCAAGCTGAGGTGAAGGTTATGGTCTATAAATACTCATTTTTGGGCTCAAAGGAGTGTTGCAGGAGAAGAACTTCGAAGTGATGGTAAGCTCAGAGTGAGGACAGGCTCGGTAGAGGACTGGCCAGCAACCAGCACGGCTGCGAACCTGCTTCAGAGTGAGCCCCTTGCCAGTCTCAAGCCCCACCTTTTATTGGCCCTTGAGCATGTGCACTTGGGCCAGCCCTAACTGGGCACAGGTGGAGCTGAGCACCGGCTGAGCTCATTACTCGGCAGGTCCTGCCACCTGCTGCCTACATTTCCCCCCCCCCCTTTTTTTTTTTTTTTTTTTTTTATTATTTATTAAAAATATATAATTTAGTACAGATTCTATAAATTCTATAGTACAAATTCTATATGGTCTTTTAGTTTTTTTTTTTTTTTTTTTTTTTTTTTTTGGTTTTTGTGGATTTTGTCTTTTTTTTTTTTTTTTTTTTTTTTTTTTTTAATGGGGGGGGAAAGATGATACGCGAAGATCTTAGTCGCGTGGCGCCTCGTTGTTCGGGGCTGGTAGTGCTGGTCTGGCTAGGGCAGGGCGAGTCCATTTGCTGGGCACCCAGAGAGGTCCAGAATCCGTGGAGACACAGCTGTACCCTCTTCCGGTGAACAGCAGCGGCCTTGGCCCCATCCATTGTCCTGTCGTCGGATCTTTGTAGTGAATTTGAATTTCAGGCATGCGGATGACTTTGTGCGACGAGTAGTGTAGTAAGACGGGTGGCTCCTGGGAGTCGCGGCTTAGGCTCAAGAAGTTTAATGTAAAGAGAGCCTTACTAAGCCGCATTTGCGGATCCATCAGTCTGCTGTCCTTTTGTTTTTGGAGATATGTCTTCAGGGTGCGATTAGCTCTTTCTACTATCGCCTGCCCTGTAGACGAGTGGGGGATCCCTGTAATATGTTTTACTCCCCAAGTAGCGAAGAACTGTTTAACTTTTTCGCCTGTATAGGCAGGCGCGTTGTCTGTCTTCACTACTTGGGGGATCCCCATGACAGCAAAGCAGTTAGTGAGGTGACGGATCACGTGTAAAGCCTTTTCCCCCGTCTGAGCTGTCGCCCAAAGCATGCCTGAAAAGGTGTCTATCGTTACATGTACGTACTTTTGACGTCCAAAGTCCGGAATGTGTGTGACATCCATCTGCCAAATTTCGCCTGCTTGAAGCCCGCGTGGGTTCACGCCCATTCCCAGAGTAGGGCCAAATTGGGCGCACTGGGGGCAGGCTTTGATGATGCCTTTTGCCTCCTCCCAAGTGATGGAAAAGGTGCGCTTTAAGGCCCTTGCACTCTGGTGGAATAGGGAATGGCTATTTTGGGCTTTGGCGAATTCGGTCACTGGATTCTGTAATCCTAGGCTGACCAGGGAGTCAGCTCTGGCATTCCCTTCCCCCAAGCCTAGTGCCGTCTTATGGCTACGGATATGTAATATGCAGCATGGCTGCGTTCGAATTTTCAGCGCACGCTGCAATGATAGAAAAAGTTCCAGTAGCCTCTTGTTCTGCACTGGCTTGATTAGGGCATCCTCGATTCGGTTTGCCACTCCGACTGCGTATTGCGAGTCGGAGACAATGTTAATGGGGACGCGTTGCCATTTCGTCAAGGCCCATATGATGGCGAGCAGTTCCAGGGTCTGAAGATTGTCCTCAGTGGTACCTGGGATTAGATGCTGTCTCCATTGGCCTTGGTCCTGCCAGACGCAGGCGGCCATACGAGACTTCTTTCCAGCATCAGTAAATACTGTTATTCCAGGTACTGGGCGCTCTGAGACAATTGGTCGCTCGATCCACTGGAACTGGCTGATGGCTTGGAGCCGCCTGTGCTTTGGGCCCTCATGACGTACGTCGCCGGGATATCCGAGTAGGGCGAGTTGTATTGGTTCGGAGTGTTGCAACATCCAATCGAAATCGGTTGTTCTGATCGGGATGTTGATCCACTCCGGCTCTCGGCCGTCTACCTCTAGGCAACGTTGGCGTCCCTTCCGAATGAGGAGTGCTAGGATCTCTGTTTTCTGCCATATGGCTTTCTGGGCCGTATGGGGTGGGAACAGCCATTCTAGGATTGATACAGAATCTGATGTTGTAGAGTCTTGGTTATATACTTTGTTGTGTCTTTGTCCCTCCGTGAGGTCTTGTATGAGTAGCGCGAATGGGAATGAAGGGTGATTACATATCCACACTCCAATGGGGTGGGCGGCGTCTCGCCGATCCGCAAAGCCGGTTGTCAACTTGTGGACAATTTGTTTGAGAGCTCTTGAATGCTCCTCTGTCCAGTCCACAGGCGCCCCTGGTTGGGTACCCCGTAGCAAGGACAAAAAGGGATGAATGTCCTCATTGGTGAGGCCTATAATGGGTCTTACCCATTGGAGTTCGCCCACGAGTTTTTGGGCGTCATTCAGAGTTTTAACTGAATGGGTTACCTCCAATTTCTGTGGTCTCACCATACTGCTAGTCACTTTCCATCCAAGGTAGCTCCAGGGTGACTTTGTTTGGATTTTTTCCGGAGCCACGGTTAGTCCTTTGGCCTTGAGCTGATCGGTCAAGACCTGGCTGATGTCTTCGGGGAACGGGGCTTGTTGACAGAATAAGATGTCGTCCATATAGTGATATATTATTGTGTCCGGCATTGCTTTTCTGATCGGGGTAAGCGCCCATGCCACATACGATTGGCATATTGTTGGGGAATTTTTCATTCCCTGAGGAAGCACTACCCATTCGTATCGCTTCGCTGGTTCACTTTTGTTGATTGATGGGATCGTGAACGCGAAGCGATCGGTGTCCTCACGATTTAGAGGGATCGTAAAGAAACAGTCCTTTAGGTCAATGACCAGGAGGTGCCAGTCTCTGGGTAACATAGTTAGTAGAGGCAGCCCAGGTTGGAGGGCGCCCATTGGCCACATCTGATCATTTATCTTCCTGAGGTCCTGTATGAGACGCCATTTGCCCGATTTTTTGGGAACCACAAAGATGGGTGTGTTCCATGGGCTCGTGGACGGCTGGATATGTCCGGCGTCTAGTTGTTCTTTTATTAGTTGATTCATGATGTTCAGCCGCTCTTTGGAGAGGGGCCACTGCTCCACCCAGACAGGGGTGTTTGTTTTCCAACGGAGTCTGGGTGTTGGCGGCATATCTGCAGTGGCCCTTAGCGAAAATCCTTTCGGGTTTGGGTGGGCTCTGGGATGGATAGGGTGGCCCCTATCTGGCTCATCACATCCCGACCCACCAACCCTCCGAGCTGGCCGGGCAAGGGTAACACATATGGTCTTACAGTTACCACTTGCCCTTCTGGGAATTTAATTCGGACAGGTTGGTGCGCTTGCAGGGGGGTGGAGCCGCCTCCTATCCCCTGAACGGCGCTAGAAGCTGCGGTGAGCTTCCATTTTTGAGGCCAGGCGTTTTTGTTGATAATTGTTACGTCGGCTCCGGTGTCCATCATTACGGGGAGGGTTTTTGCCTCTTTGCCGGTAGCCAGTTGTATGTTTATAATTGGCCGTGTTTTCATCTGCTGCACCAGGGTTACCAAAGTGCTTCCAGATGAGCCAAAAGCCCGGTCACCTCGCGCCGTTTGGACGTTCTTTCCTAGGTCCATTTTCGGGAGCAGGACCAGTTGTGCTAATCGGGTTCCTGCTTTGATTACCATGGGGGGGTTTAGCGTGAAGCACATTACCATTATTTCCCCTGTGTAATCAGCGTCAATGACCCCTGGGAGCACAATCAGTCCTGCTAAACCTGTCGAGGAACGTCCCATAAGAAGCGCACCAACCTTGCTGTTTTCGTGAATTATAGGTCCATATATCCGCGTCGGTATCTTGTAAACTGCCGAGGTCGATAACGTGATATCTATTGCAGCTGGTAGATCGAAGCCGAGGCTTCCTCGGGTTGCTGGGGCAGGGAGCTGGCAGATAGCGCCGGCCCGGCCATTTGTGTCCCTGCGCGGGGGCCCCTCGCGCTGTTCCTGCCGTTTTTTTGGAACCAGCAGGCCGCGTCATTGTGGGATGCCGACTGGCAGCGGTTACACCAGACGATGGCAGAGCAGTTTCGTCGGTTATGTCCTTGTGCATGGCATCGTGGACAGACCGAGCTGGAAAGGCGTTGACCGTTCGCGTGATTGCGCTGAGGTCGGCGATTACGTCTTCCATTGTTGGACAGTTTCTGGGCTACCGCCGCAAGGAGCTGATGGGTAGGTTCCAGCGCAGCTGCGAAGGCGTCAGCCATCCCTCGATGTTGCTGGTGTTGGGACGCTCTGGCGGCGACATCCAGCATGTCAGATACCGACGCTGTTCTTGGCAGTGTCGAGAGTAACGCTTTTAGTTTGGGATTCGCGTTCTCGAACGCCAATAATTTGAACATGGATTCGCGTTGATCGTTGGTCAAGTCTGACTGAGCCGTGACTGATCGCCACAGCCGGTCAATGAAGTTCTGGAAGGGTTCATTCGGCCCTTGCTTCACGTTAGTGAACGATGGTCCGGGGTGCGGTTCTGGAACTGCATAAAGTGCCTGGCGTGCCAGGCTTGCCGCGGCATGGTGAAGCTCACGCGGATATTGTAGCTGCACGCTGACTTCTGCAAAGCGTCCAGAGCCAGTTAGCATTTCTGCTGTGATACCCGCCAGCGGATCTCCGGGTGCCCTAGCGCGGTTTACTTCCGCCGCAGCGAGGCGTTCCCACTCTCTTAGCCAGATGAACTGCTGGGAGGGGGTTAATAGGTATCTGGCTAGGCTGCGGCAGTCGTAAGGGCTGTTTGTGTCGGAGGTAAACAGCCAATCTAGGACAGCCCGGCCGCCCTCCGATCTTAACCCCTGCTCTTTGATGACCTTCCGTGCCTGCTGCAAGGTCTTCCACGAGTGCTGCTCAAAGATTGGTTGGTTATTCATGTCCTGCAGCACCGGGCACGCGACAGGGGTGGGATCCCATTCGCCTTCCAAGATGGCATCTCGGATGATACCGGACCATCGCCCCGGGCGACCGGTAGTAGCTCCCTGGGCGTTTTGCAGTCGCCGCAGCGGGGTCGGGGCATCATCCTCGTCATCCGTCAGGGTAGGTGGGTCCCTGTATCGCTGAAAAGCTGGGTTTTTGGCCTTTCGTGGGGCTGGGGGCGGCGCCGGGGATGTCTCTCTGTGGCAGCTCGATGTGCTGCACGCCGCGGTCTCTGCCTCGCTATTTTTTGGTGTCTCATCCGGGCCGAGATCTGCCAGCAATTCGGCTACGCTTTTGTGGGGCTTCCCTGTCATGCCCTTTATGGCAGGCATGCCATTGTCCAACCCCAGCCCCAGACACACGTGTTTTGTTGCGCCTTCCTCGGCGGGTGGTGCCGAGGGAGTCACGGCGGGTACATTTTTGGGCGCTAATTCCTCAAGCGGTGGCGCCGAGGGGATCACCGCGGACACTTTCTTAGGGGGGAATGCCTCAGTTTTTAGTAATGGAGGTGTGGTGGTGGCGAGTGCCGCCTTCACCTCAGTTTTCATCATTTCCAATAGGCCGCATACGACTCGCCAGGTGTTATCGGCGCCGATGATGTCGCCGTTAATTTCTTTAGAATTGAGGTCTGCCAGTAGGTCGTAGACCTCTTCCCACAAGTCTCGGGCTTTGGCTGGACCCGGGGAGCCAGGGAGCTCCTGGCTCTCCGCTTGTGCCGCGATTTTCTCAGTGGCGGCAGCTTCAGTGGGTTTACTGGTAGTAAGACCCATCTCTTGGCAAAAAGGCTTGGTAAGTGTGAATAAGAGAAAGAAGGGGTCTCTCTTACCCTACTTTCCCGAGTTCCAGGAGAAGGATGAGAAGTTCGCTCGGAGAGGAGGGCTTAGGCGAGGGTCTATGCCCGCATTCTCCACCAGATGTTGCAGGAGAAGAACTTCGAAGTGATGGTAAGCTCAGAGTGAGGACAGGCTCGGTAGAGGACTGGCCAGCAACCAGCACGGCTGCGAACCTGCTTCAGAGTGAGCCCCTTGCCAGTCTCAAGCCCCACCTTTTATTGGCCCTTGAGCATGTGCACTTGGGCCAGCCCTAACTGGGCACAGGTGGAGCTGAGCACCGGCTGAGCTCATTACTCGGCAGGTCCTGCCACCTGCTGCCTACAAAGGAGAGAATTGATGTTTAATGTAATCAGCACCTCAGTGACACATGAGACAGCTCCACAGCTCTTGCTCATTGGTGAAGTTTACATCTACTGCTAGAGGCGCCAGGAGCTTAAGAAATTAGAATATCAGAAAAAAACCTGAAGTCAGTATCTGCTGTCACCATTGTTAGATCTTCTAATTAGTTAGACAGAAAGGCAATGAAAGAGAACTACAGTTTCAGACAATTTTGGATGCCTTAGTTTTACACTCAGTGAATGAATATGCGTGAATGAAATCCCAGATTCCCATCATAAACTGGGATAGCTCAATCTTTTCTCAACCCAAGTGAGAACAACTGACAATGCACTCATAACATTTCATTTCAGTGTTCTCCAGTAAATTGAAATTTATTTGTTTCAGTTCAGATGAATATGTCATTGCATTTCCCATTTTGTAATATTACTGTGTGACAGTTTTATTTGGGGAGCCACTGTCATAACTCTCTCTCGTAAGGCAAACTTGACTGCATCCTGTCTGATTACCCACATCACTGGCTTCACAAGAAAAACCACACTTGCACTCCAAAAAATACAGGTGGATCCATAAAAGAGAATAGGGCCATAACTTACAGCTCTGTACAGGAGCAGAATAACACAGTATGTAATATAATAGTTTGGGGTTTTTTTTATAAATAATGCTGAATGAGCCATTTCGAATCTGTTCAGGAAAATGGAGGATTCCAGTTTGAATCAACCAAAATCTGAAGATTTAATTTGGAGCTTCCTGTTGGGAAACTTGATTTTGTATTTTCAATCAGAAAGTCATTCTTACAAAATCCACAAGAGCTCCTTGAGTGTGACATGTATCTTGTACTGTCCTTGTCCCTGCTGTAGACTGCATGGTCATTGTTCTGCTCTTGAAGGAAGTGAAGATTCAGATTCAAACAAAGATACAGATATTGTACCCTGGAAAAAAAAATTAAAAACTGACTAATGCAAAATAAATGAACAGACTCTTGATTTGCTTTGTAGATTTTTTTAAATGTAGCTTGCAACAAACTACTGTTTTATCAGTTTATGAACAGCTGACAGAAATATATGATGACTGTCCCAAATCATCATTATATACATGAAGGGATCTGACAGCAAAACCAACAAAGAAATTTTCAACTAAAGATCTGCTGGATTCAGTGGGCTCCATTATGGAATGAAGACCTCAAGGTGACAGGAAATTGAAGAGGACTTGGGACTCACTGAAATTTAAAAGAGGAGTTAAAAAGAAAGCAGAAAAACTTGGGGATACAGACAGATGAATAATCTGTCAAATTCAGTCAAATACTTTGGTACTTATACAGAACCAGACTCTCAATCTAGTGAAGTGTTCAGTAGTCACAGTACACTGAAGAGCTGCCCACAGGCTGGTGGGTGAAATGATGTCGTCTTGCCCTTCCTTGCTTGCTCTCTCTGATGTAAGACCCAACTCAGCAGCTCACTAAAGGGGGGCTATGAGGGCAGCAGAAGCTTAAGCAATCTCCCTCTCTTCTTTACGAGCAAGAATATTGTTGGGAAACTGTCTGGAAGAAAACAGACATGTGAGCAATCCTGACTCTTTAGCTTTAGCTAGAGTAAACTAAGGGCCTTGAGACCCAGTTGCAAGGTTACTGAAAGATGAGCTATGGGAAAAAGATAAGGGAGCTGGCAGTAGAAAAGAAGAATAACAGAATAATGAGGTAGCCAGCAGAAGTTCTGAGAGAACAGAATTGGTGTCCAAGATATAGCCACCTGCAAGATATTTTTATATAAACAAAGGCTCTATATAAAGCGAGTGTCCACTGTTAAGAAACGACTTCACTTTAACCATACTGGTGACTGCGTGTCGTCCTTTAAGCCTCCGCAGATTTTTCCCACAGAATATTTCCTCCACCCTTGTGGAGGAAGAACAGGTGAGGAAAATGCATCATGGTTGCAAGGCAACACGGACTGATGTGGAGTTGGGAGCAAGTGCCAGGGGACTGGGTGGGATCTCCTCATACCAGAACTCTTCTGCGGGTCTTCCCATGTGAAACTGAACCCTTCCTTCAGGTTCTGTGGTTTTCACCAAAGAACAGACTCTTTTGGAGGAATGTGGAGCTAGCTGGCCAAAGAGATCTTGTATTCAGAGGAGTGCTTCATGTAAACTGCTTCTGAAAGCACCTGGGTTGAAAGTATTCAGAACAGTCTTGTGGTATCTCAGAGCATCTAACCTTTGATGTACTAATGAAAAAAAAAGAGGGGAAAGTCAATAATTTGCAACAAGCAATTAGATTAGCTACATCGAAGACAGAAGGAAGGTGAAAGCTTTGTAATAGGATTACAAGGCTGGAATAGGTGAGCTTTTATCCCCACAATAGTTATTACATCAAAAGAGAACCTGAAAGTGTGAAATTGGTCAAGCCTTATCTTATTTGGAGCATAGCTTTGCTTGCAATGAGACAGACAACCAATTCTGATATCACACTGCTTTTCTAATGGCATAGGTTCCCTAAACTCAGCAGTTTGCTGTCTTGATTTACCAGAAAAATGCGTGTAGCAAAGTTTAGTAAATTCAATTCTACATTTATAGCAACTGCAGAGAGAGGCAAGACTGAGATGCAGACCTTGGAAAAGCAAGTCCTGAGTCAGGAGCAGACAGCTCGACACCCTTTGTAAAGAGGAAAAGCACAGTGTGCAGCTCCCACTCCATCCACGGAGAATTAATTCATAAACATGTTCCTAAACTTTACTGGGAAAACAGGTTGAAAAATGTTTGTATGGAATGTGGCGATAGATATGATTTACCAAAATCTCAATTCAGTTATGTCATTTCACTAAAATATAGTCCTTCAGCCATGGCTTCCTTCGCTGGATGTTATCTCTGTGAAATAAGAAAGATGAGAGATCCCTGGAGTTTACAGACCAAACAGTGGCTGTTATGCCTCGCTGGGAAAGCCATAGGGAAAAAGTCTTTGAAAAAGATGCATAAGCCCTCAGCTAAAATTGAATCAAAGTCAGCATAAAGCACTATCTCTATTCATGCGTGTATTGACAGATCTCAACGATAATTTCTAAGTTTTGGCAAGTCAGTGTCCCATCTTATTTAACTGAATAAACAAATTATTGGTTTTCTGGGCAGACAGACATGTGGGTGGAAGATAAATTACTTTTTTTGAATCATTTCCTCAGCTTAGCACTATGCTTCAGCAAACACCCGATTCATACAAATTTCAAATAAGTGGCTTCTGATACAATACAACAAGAAGTATAACTATTGCTTTTTCTGCATTTCATGGAAGTAATCCTATTATCTGCCAGACTGCAATATTAAAAGAGACAGGAATTCAAGTAGAAAGTGAATATATCACTCTAGAAGTTCAGTGAAACTTTGAATAAAGGAAAAGACAAAAGTATCTGACAAACGCTTTGAGGATCCTTTACCAAGAAATTATTCTATGCAATCATACAATTGGAGATGCAGTTGTGACACCTTTTTCCTTTTGCTCTGGTCTCTTTTCTTGAGATAAATGCACTGAGAACATTAGCTTACTTTGGAGTGATTTTCATACACTATGCAGTCTTCTTACTAACCTACTTTGAGTTTGCCTGGGTTTTTAATTTGGATACAATGTGCTGTGATAAAAAATATCAAAGAACTATTAAGAGCTGTCAATAAATTTGTGCTCAACAAGACTGCTTCACCAGATCTGATCATAGTATGCTCCCATATGTTCAGTAGATGTCTGTCACTTCTAGAAGAGCTTCACCTTTCAGCAGCTATAATGCAGGAACTGTGACTTTATTACTTACACAGAACAAGGCTTCCAGGAAGTATGAGGTATGAATTTTTTTCACTCACATGTCAAATATAAAGTAAACCCCTTGATTTATTACCATTAGTAGTTTCTGTGCTAGCTGGATTCCCTCTCAAACTGTCCCTGATCCTTACACTGAAAACTGGGATATAAGAAAGGGCAATGCAGTTCCCCATGCTGAGGAGGTGCTGTACCATCACATACATGGTAACTTCCAAAGAGTCACAGGTGAGTAGACTGAACAAGAAAAACATAAAGTATGTTTATACAGCCAAAAGACAGCTCTCCAGTTCATTCCCAGGTCTTGTCCAACTGATTGTACATGCTGCATAAAAGATGACCCCAAGGCTGGACCTATTAGTTTCCTCCCAAACAAAACCTGGGTGGCTCTCAGCCTCCAGTGAGTGAGCAGGCATCATCAAGTTTGCCTTCTTTAACCTAACACAGTCCTCTGACACTATCTGTGTAGGTCTGGCATCCGTAGGTATTCTACAGATGTTCTTATGCCACCACATCCCACAGCATTTCCTACACGGTCTTAGTGTTCCATTGCAAAAATAACATTCTGATCAATCCCAGCCCAGACCTCCATGTATTTCAGACACTACAAGCTGAGAAAACATAGGACAAAGTATGTGAACACTGGGCTATGAGCTGGGACCCAGAGGAAGCCTGTATCAGTGCTGTACAGTATGGGTGCACAAGCTAATCTGTGCAGGGCAGGCTTGAACAGTGAGGGTGAGGCTCTGTGAACACTGGCAGACAGAAACTGCTTCCCAGATGAGGAGCATTTAGAAGTGCAGCTGACACTTGAAAAGCAAAAAATTATCTTGCACACTCATAAGTGGCACATTACCAACTGTGAAAACTCATGGTCCTAAAATGTCTGTGTGTGACTGGTTCAAATTAAATTGACAGCAGAAAATCTTAACTAAGATATACTTAAATACCAGTTATGGGTCTGGCTGGTATGCAGCCAGGTATTCACTGAGTTATTCACTTCTTTTCAGACAAAGGGTTAAAATCTGACACAATATGAACACTTTGTGGATTACCTGAAGAACATCTGTGTTCTCAGTTTACACCTGGCAAATCTGACTAGAAAAACAAGAGCTTCTGTAGGCCTTTGTTTTGCAAAGATATTTCCAAGAAAAGTAAAGGAGAATAACCACCCTCAGAAAAAGAAATGTTCTGGCAGGGGTATTTGACATATGGAAGAAAGCCATCAGAGGAGCTTGAATTATCAACATCTGTAACACCATCAGTTGTGCTGTCACACTGCAAATGCTTTCTAGGAACCTGAGAAATGACTGGAGGGCAAGACGTTCCTTCGTATACCTTCTGTGAAGTTTAACTTCTCATGTAATCCAGTCTGATGTTCTGGGTGTGCCAAAATACAGATATCATACTAACGTGAGTAATGCTAGGGAGAGAAAGAGTAGAAAGACTTAAATGCTTTCCCCTCCATATCTAAAAAATATTCAGTCCCTTGGATGAAAAAAAGTTTAAAAAACAGTAGTACTGAGCAGAAATGTTTCAGCAGTAATAGTTTGGACTGCTGTCTGTAATGTATAATGCAAATGAACAATTTCGAGCATGTTAAATGTGATGCAAGTAATGTGAGACCAGACCCACAGCAGTACCTAAACCAGTTTTCAGACAGACCCAGCCCCACACAGCTGTAAAGCTTCAGCTACGTCTGAAAGCTTGGTACAGACTTTATGGATTTTTCCCAAAGTCTAAGTAGTTAAATTGGAGATTTGCCAGCAACACTGGTAGGCTGAGCTGTGAACACTGTGCCAATATCTAACCACAGCCATTTTCCTGCCATGAAAACCCTACCTAAACTGGAGACTAAAAAGTATCGAGTTACTTGTACATAGAAAGACAGCCTGCATTTCCCATCTGAATTGCTCTAATTTGAGACTAAAGAACCAGAAAAGCTAGAAAATGTTATTATGAAATCTCATTGAGGCAGGCGAGAGATGAAAATACCTTTTTTGACAGAGACCTCTGTGTGTGTAAAAGCAATTCAAAGTGCTGTTTTTATCTGAGCTAACACAGCAGGTGGAGGCACTTCACCTTACTGCCCAAGCTGTTCTTTTCTTAAGAATGGTTATTAGCAGTGCTCATTCAGTGTTTCATGAGGATAAACTAACCCACAATATAAAGCAAGGAGCAAAAGTCTTCTGCTCTGAGGAATCATGTATCAACTTGTCCATGGAGTTTCAAAATCTCCTAGAGCTGGAGGGTATTTGTTTGAAGCTTCGGTATACATTTAGTCTGAAATGTCTTATTTTAGCATATTAGCTCCATAAAATAGCAGGATTACTGAAGGGATGGGTCTACCAGGAACTGAGAACCTGAGAATGGATGCAGATCCCGTCAGTAGCTCCAAGATCCCTAAATGCCTCCAATCTCAGCATATATCTTCCAGAGAGACTTTCTCACCTGTAATCTATTAACCTCTGAAAAATATGGCTCTCTCCCAGGAGATTATTAGTAATGATAGCAAAATTTTGGAAATAAGAAAGGTTGGCAAGAACCAACATCATGGCTGGCCATCCTTACATTTCCCACCCTGACTTTTCATCTTTTTTCCATTCTTAAGCACCTTCTGTTAAAGTTTGGCTCTGTTTTTCCCCTTAATGCAGTGGCTATTGCTGCAACCAGCACATCAATAATAATTTCCCTTCTTACCTTTCCGGTGGTTGGTTCAATAGAGTCATTAACATTTTCACTGGAGCTGGCCCAAATGGCCCTAATCAAGAGGAATTGGAACACTGGCAAAGTCTCTGCAGATACCTGTCAGGGATGAAGTACTACCACCTTTTCTGTAATTGATGTCAGGATTTGAAAAACTACCCCTCCCCTTGTCTCCCTCAAGTTCATTATTTATTAGAAATAGAAATTGTGACAGACTATTTCTGTGAAGGGAATAGTATTTCAGATTTTTAGATTAATGTCACTGGTCCTGCCCCTGCAGCATAAGGAGAGATGAACATTATGATATAGGTTTCATTATGTGATTTATCAGTTTTAAATTTTTAAATATTTTTCTTTATTTTTCTTGTCTGAGATGGGTTGATGCTTCCTTTTGGTTTCAGGCATCAAAGCCTATAAATAATGAGGGAAACATCTGTTTTTTTGTAGGCTATGCCCTGAAAGCTAAGTACCTTCTCTTCCAAATGCAATTTTTATCAGACAAAGGAGGAAAAATGTTTAGTTCTGGAACTGCTAATATTTCCTGTTGATTTATGGAAGTACCAGCCTCAGCCAGATAAGTCACTCCTTATCAATGTAATCATCCAGCAATTGCATGGCTATGAAAGCAAAGCCCTATGAACCAAGTGTCAACTTCCATCTCTGTCGCTGAAGAGAGAAGCAGACAATGAGGATGGACTGAGAGACAGCTAAAATCTCATCCATCTCCTTGCAAGATGATTTCCAAGCTTAGGTGTGTGAGCTTTAGCAGAAATACTTGCTCAAATTAGCAATGCCTATTGTCTGAGGGATTCTGAGAGAGAAATAGGAGTGATGTGCTGTTACACAGCAAACAGAATGAACTCAGAAATAAAGCTCTTAACAAATATGGAAATAAAGATTCTTCACCTTAAAGAACAGCTAACGACCTCTAAAACATTAACACAATACACAGTCTGCCAGGGCTCTCATGTTGTCATTCTGCATCATGATTCCCTTTGCCAGGTTTTGTGCCAGGTGACATCCCCTCTCTGTGTTTCACTGACTCCATTTCAGCTCTCTGAGCACTTCTGCTCTCATTTACAAGTGTAGTTGTAGTCTCTCTGGACAGAATTAAGAGTGTATAGATCTGAATGATGTTAGACAGTATTCAGGCTGACATGTGAAATGGGAAGTATGCTCCTTAATAGCTATTTATTTCTCCTTGGAAATGCTGAATTCACTTGTGCCCGTGCTGACAATGATTTGTGTTTATAAAGATCTGTAATTGAGTCACAGAGACTCTGAAGTAGCCTGAGTATCCCACTTACAAGTGTGTGACAAGAACATCTTCAGGAATAAAGAGGATTGGACTGGGAACAAGAAGACCTTTTATGCTGACATGATAATACCTTTACATTTTATTGCTATTTTTGCTGTGGCTGCCACTGCACTTGGGGCCCAGCTGTGCTATCTGTACTGATGTTGGTGAGTACCTGAAGATGCTGCTCCTGCAAGTGACAGTATTGGGGTCCCTAATTAATTTAAATTATTTAAATAGCGCTCAGACAAGAAGTGTGAAGACTGTACAACCAGACAAGGATAATGAGTTAGATTACATGTGTAAAGGTAAATCTTCTTCTGTCTTTATAAAGCTAAAAAGTGTATGAATAGAGCTCAAATTATGAATTTCTTAACTGCTTTTTTTATCAGAACTCCTCTTCCCCCACTTCTGCAAAGTGGTGTTTTTCACAGTACAATCTGTAAAATGAACAGCCTGAGTATATTTGGAAGGAAACTTTCCTTTTTCCTTTATCAAATACAAAAAAAATTGCAGCAGGCTCCACAGTACATTTTTCTTTAGGAACTTGTGAATTGAGATCAGTCAACAATTAAGTTATCTGGTGTTGATTTTAGATTCTCTATGAGCTGACGAACTCCCATTTACCACAAATGACACTGAGGGGTTGTCTTCAGCTCAATGCTGCTTTTTTAGAAATATAAACAGTTTAGCATTATCTGTGGCAACTTTCACAAGAATATTCTCATTCTAATTTACCTCTGTAAAAAAAAAATACATGAATAGCTTTCTTCTTTGAATAGTTTTTTGGTAGAAATTACTTTGCACTCAGCTGAGAAAACGTAATCCCTGCATTTTCAGACAAGTAAGGAGTATGAAAAGCTTGAAAAGAATCATGCTTAGTTCTGTCTTTCACTCATTTCTGTGTTACTATCAGCAGAACACAGTCAGATGATTCCCATGTCATAGGGGGGAATGACGATAACTCAACATTTTTCAGAACCTAGGAATAGTATCAGGAATAGTGTTCCCAACAGGAGTAGGGAAGGGATTGTGTCCCTGTACTTAGCACTGGTGCAGCCACACCTTGAATCTTGTGTTCAGTTTTAGTCCCCTCACTGCAGTAAGGACATAGAGGCTCCTGACCATGTCCAAAGAAAAGCAGGGAAACTGGTGAAGGACCTAGAACACAAGTCATATGAAGAGTGCCTGAGGGAAATGGTGTTGTTTAGGGACGTTTAGTTTGGATATCAGAAAAAATTTATTCTCTGACATGCTTGTCAAACAGTGGAACAGTCTGCCCAGGGAACTGGTGGAGTCACCATCTCTGAAGGCATTTTAAAGACATGTAGATATGGTATTAGGGACATGGTTTAACGGTGGACTTGGCTGTGCTGGGTTAGCTGCTGGACTTGATGATTTTAATTTCTTTTTGAACCAAAATGTTTCTTTGTTTCTATGATACCATGAGGAGGGCAGCATTAGCCCTGGGGCTGACAGTGCAGCTGTGTTCTGCTTCCCTACACCTGTAACAGAAGTGCCAGAAGGTCTAGAGAAGGAAAAGATACTCCTACTTTCTAAACTATAGCAAAGCCTTCAACACCTAACCAGAAGTGTGACAGTGTATTCTCCTCTCTCATTCCAGCACTGCCTTGTTTTCCCCATCCCACCACCCTTGGTTTGGGTGTGGATGTTGCCAAGTGAGGTACCACGACTCAGCTGGAGCACAGGAAGGCAGCTCAGGGTAGGAGGGCAGCATGGTAGGTGGCTGCTACTTCATTGCTGAAGATGGGAGGTATGTCCTCACCCCTGCATGACACATTAGAGCATCAGGGGAAAGTTATTTATCTTCAGTGCCTCAAGTGCTCTGGCTGTGAGATGTTCTCCCGATCCCCACACTGGCAGAAAGGGAAAGGTGTCACTGTAGTGCCCTCACTGCAACAGCACTCAGACACCTGCAGCTTCTCCCCAACCTCTAAGCTCTGGATGTTCTTTGAAGTTTCTTTTCCAACAGCAATTCTTCCTCTGAAAAGAAGCAGGTTTTTTTTACCGACAGCTTTTTTCACTCCATTGCCTTTAAAGCAGGGCTATAAATCACACTAAATACCTCCACATTATGTAAATTGGCTCCTTTGCAGAACATTTTTCATTCAGTATAAACACAGCAATTACACTACCCTTTTGCCCAAAACTGCTATTTCTTTTGCCCTTTCCAGAGGGGGGACTTTTCTCATGTTATGCGTTAAGTGAGAATATGTTGCAACTGCTTCATCCTAACATTTCTTTTTAAAAAACATCTGTCTTTGACCTACTATCTCTCCAGCCCTCCTTCTGATGTGTTTCCTTTCCACTGGTCCACTCGATCTTCTTCCCTCTTTGTGAACTTCTTTTGTGTATCAGGTGACACCCTTCAAGGTTCTTTTCCCCCTTTTTTTGAATATTTTTATGCTTGGTACAAGACATTTAAAAAGTGTCTTCTTTCATCATGTCACGCCCAAACTTCTTAAACAGATTTTATGTCAGTTCATAGTCTTGCCAAAGGTTTTCTAGGTTTCTACACCATTCCTGCTAGGGATGTCCTTGACATGAAGAGTTGGGTACTAGAGCACTTCTGCTTCCCTGCAGCAGTGATGATGCATTATGTGCTGGCTTTGTATTTTGCATCAGGTTTACCTGTAACGATGAGGCTTTGAATCTAAAGGTCCCTGTGAGCCTGAACAAAATAAGGACAGTGAAAGTAGAAATTCCTGAATATGGCTTTTAGAGAAAGGCATGTGAGCCTCAAAAATACAGCAGAGCTCATCTTTTTCTAAGGTATATGGAGAAAAAGGGAAATAAACAGACAGAGGTGGATATTTTCAATAATGCATTTCTTTTATCTGTTAATGACCTAATTAATTACTGAGAATTATGATCAGATTTTTGTGCCATTTTTATAAACTTAGGGTGTAAGTTAAGGGAGGTCTGATGATTGCTGAGTACCTTGAAGTATAAGCTACAGTGGAGTTAAGAAACTCCAACATACAGTTCTGTTAGAAGATGAATTTTGGTGCAGTTGAAGTCAGATAAATCTTCTTTATTGCTGTAACTATTTCAGATAGTAAAACCCATGATGATAGGTTATTTCTCTATACAATTTATTTTCTTAATTGTTTTCCTGTAGTGCTTCTTTAGTAACAGAGACACATGGAGTCAGTCACCCTGACAAAGCATTCTTTCTGTTATCAGCATTTTTCAGACTGAAGTGTCCATAGGTACTTCCAGGAATCCACTGGTTTCACCCCTACAGGCATCATCATTCCTTGTCCTTTGGTCAGTGTTTTCAAACAAAAAAGTTAAATAATTCTTCTGCAGTTTTTTTATTCAGATTAATCTGCAATGCTGTAAACACACAAGCACTTCTTCTGAAGGTAAAGCAGTGAAAAATGGCAGATTTTCTCCCAGCCAGATTCTACAGTGCATCTTTAACTGATGTAGACTTTACTGCTGTTTTCTAAAGAACACTCTTCATAGTCTCAATAGGAAGCTTGTCACTATACAATTATTTGAATGTTTCCAGTGCCATATAAATTGACCACAGTGATTCTGCAGAACTTACCACAGAGTGAATTTTTGTTGCTACAACTGTTCTTTTTCTCCTCTATTGTTTCCCCAGCTAATTAATGTTCCAACAGCTGGAAGATAGGGGCACTTTGTCAATCAAGAAAAAAACTTGGTATCTCTGCATAATCAGTGTTGCACTGAAGAAAGTTTTGTGCACTTCAGGATAACTGGCTGTTGAAATTGCAGATGGTTTCCAAACCAGTGGAACAATTCCAACAGTTGCCCCAAAACAGGGTTTTTTATTCAGTGTTTGTTTATCCAGTCTTAATTCAGTAAGACACTGCCATTCCCAACTGTTCACAAACAACTCATGAAAGATGCTGAAAGGTCTTCGTGTACTGGGTAAAGCCGACTGATGGCATGCTTAAAGCAATTAGAGTCAAGATCATATTGTTCTCTTATGGACTGCCACATTTGTATGTTCTTTCCTTTCTGTAAACTGGGACAGTTTTCTCTAAAGCTGTCTTCCCTCTTGAGCTCTCAGCTTCCAAACACAGTCCAGTCCCATAAGAACTGGAGGTGACGGGCAGGATTTTGCCTCAAGTGTCCTCAAGTGCAGTCAAGGAGTCTGGCTGAAAATATTCTTAAAATCTTCAATTGTTCTTCTTCAAAATGAAAAATTGCTTGCCTGCTTACAGTAAAGCTGTAGTAGTAAAGGAGATATTTAGAGACAATGACCACTTGCATGCATGTGACCCTGTCCATGCTTTACCTTTGCACTTATGTTTTTCACATGATGTGCTTTCCCCACCTCCAGAAAGAGAGTAAGAGAGGAAAAATCCGTGGACTTTAAATCTCTCAGGGGTCTCAGCTCACAAACCAAAAAATTATCTTCTGTAAGAGTCACTGTTTACCATCTCCAGTCACAGAAAATGCCTCATGACTGAAATCGTAAAAAGTGTTTATTTAAATCTTTAAAGCAGTGACAATTTTTTCCTTCCCGGTTGGAGAACTTTTAGTGTGTCCTTTATTTTATTTAAACACATTGTAGACAAATAGTCTTTGTTTGCCTCCATGGCAACTCCTTCTTGCTCTCCTTTTCAGTCCTTGGAGGGGGAAACCTTCCTTTGAGGCTCCCAAAATCTCACTGCCAGCCCTGGATGCCACTTTGATGCTGCTCCTGAGCCCTCCTGATTCATACTGGCCCCATGGGTCATGTTACACACTGTTCCTGCTGCCCACAGGCTTCAGATGCAGAAGAGGGTAGAAATCCTGACTTGTTTACCCTAAAGCATTACCTACCTTCATCACACAGGGCCTAATGATGTGGTACCTGCCCTCAGCACTGCTGCAGGACACCAGAGATGTTATCTGCCTTCCTAAAAGCAGTGATGGTAATCTTACAGCATTCTGTTATACAGGGAATAAGAGGAACCCATTTCTGATCACACAAGTTTGCTCTGTAAGATGCACTCCAACCCAAATGCTCAGGGGAGGTGGAGGGTCTTCATGCCAAGTTGGGCTTGACTGCTTTTCTCTGGAAGATTTGAGAGGAAGGGCAGCTTATCCCTGTGGAGAAGGTGGGAACACAGGTGGAAAATGAAGTGATAAAATGATTTTTCCTGGGGCTTGCTCTGCATGCATGCCATGCAGGAAATTGTGGTGTGCCCACTGGGATCACCAGAACTTAAAGGACAGAGCTGTCAGCTTTATTTCCCATGCTTGCCTTATAAATGATGCTTATTTCTAAAAGAAGAAAACTGAACTAAATTTTACCAAATGGAAATGAAACCTCTTTAGTAAAACTTTTTGGTGTGTGCTACAGCTGTGGGCAAGGGCCATTTAGTGAGGTCTAAAATTCCACCCTAGACAAAGCCTCTGGCAGCAGACAGGCAGCACGAGTGTTTCGTGCCTAAAGTTTAGACACTGTGGATCCTCTAGAATGTAGAAGTATTTCACCTTGACTCATTAGTATGACTGATCTGTGAATATTTTGAGGGATAAAAGCTGTGATTTAGTTTTCATTTATTTTCATAACAATATTTATCACTTAGAGTAACTAAGACAGCTTGCTGAAATTTGGGAAAACCTTAATGAATTCTTACCTAATTCAATGAATCACCATGGAGCCCATATTGCATTTCAAACACTTGGAGTGTGCTAGTCATTACTCACCTGATTCTAACTTACAGTCAAAAGCTCTCAGAAGAAGAAAAATGAAAAAAACACCTGCTGAAACATACTCAGAGGGAGCATTTGCTACTGCTTACAGAAATTAAATGTGATTGTAGAAAAGGGAATGATTCTGTAAATGCTTCACAATGGGAATAAATTTAGTACCAGTTTTATTTATAATCATTCAGCTAAGTACAGAAATAAGCATTGGTTGAGAAAAAATTACTGTTATTGAGAAATACGATTTTGACATTGATGCAAAGACAGTCTTGACAGGATGGTTTGACTATTTTGCATTTAAAGTGGAGGAAGACAATTGGAGAACAAGGTCGCATGGATAGATGATGGAGTGATTGATCATACTTTGAGAATGGGGAACTTACTGCAAAGGTTTATGAAAAGGGACACCTGAAAAGGGACAAGCTGAGATCACAGATCAAAGCCAGTAAACATGCATGCTTCATAATATAGCACTATCTCAAAATCCCATATAAAAATCATTATATCCTCCCAAAATGCTCAATACCATGAAGTCCAACTAATGCTATGTATTAACATGTATTAACTAAATACAACTTATCTGAGAAGTTGTCAATGGCTTGATGTCCACACAGAGACCAGTGGCAAGTGGCATTCTTCAAGGGTTGGTACTGGACTTGTGCTGTTTAACATCTTTGTTGGTGACATGGACAGTGGAGTGCACCCTCAGCAGCGTCACTGACAGCACCAAGGTGTGTGGTGTGGTTGGCATGACGGAGGGAAGGGACCACTGAGCCACTGAGAGGGACCCTGAGAGGCTTGAGAGCTGGGACCATGACAACCTCATGGTGTGCAATAAGGCCAAGTGCAAGGTCCTGCACATGAATTGAGGCAATCCCAGACACAATCCCCGGTTGGAAAGAGAATGGATTGAGCACAAATCTCAGCACAAATCAGATGGAGGTACAGTTTCTTTTATTATGTTCTTAATATTTTAATTCCTTTTCTGAAGTGCTTCTTTTCCAGCTCTTTCTATTAAAATTAAATAATCCCAATGAAATTCATGTGGATAAAGGTTCTAGTGCAGTTTGCTGATGGATATATTGTGGCAGGCTGAAGAAATGTAGGATAGTTTAAAAAAGTCATTAGTCTCTTCTGGGAAATGCTTTGAGAGCAGAGTGGGACTTAGTATCCTTACCTTTGTGGAATCTTATGTCATGTTAACTTCTGGCAGGAGAATACATAACTGGCTGATGGCTGATGACATGTGAGGGCATACACAAGAATGAACTTCAAAGGCTTAAGTAGTTTAAGTAGGCAGAAATTTGGTCTGTACAGTTCCAAATCAAAACCATCAGTTCCGTGCTTCTTTTCTGTCCTTTTTTTTTTCCCTATGGAAAATCCTCAGCAAATTGTTCTGGCTGCCCCAGAAACACCCTTTGTCTGGACTCTTGATGACTAGTCAGGTTTGGAAATGTCAGCCACTTACTGTAGTCATGCTGTTAGGTGGGGACATTCTAACTATACAGAGCAAGGCAGAGCTAAATCTTCACTGTGCCCTCACAACAGAGATCAGCTGGCTCATGTTTCTGCCATAGACTTCACCACATTAGCAAAGCATCGCTTCAGGCTGTTTTATGACATATTTTCTTCTTTCAGTGCAGGTGTTCATATTTTAGTTACAAGGGAGTAATCTCTTTCTGTAATGTTTGTGTCAGCTGTACCTATACTTCTCTAAGAGCAATCACCTTCAAGGGAGGGATAAATCCTGTCTTACTGTTTTAATAGTCAGTTTTAATATTGGTAAGGTCTTCACGGAATTTGCCACAAAGAAGATAATGCTTTTAGGTCTACAGGAGTAGGTTGTGTATGCCTTGGTCCACATTTCACCTCAGAGGGTTGTGCACTGCAGGAAAGCTCAGCTCTGGTTACATGAGAAGCCACAGTTCAGGTCCTGGGGAAAGTTCTGTGAGAGGGCTTTAAGTGGCCAAGCAAGGCCAGGAGCTTTTGTACTCAATGCTGGTGAGGACACACCTTGAGTCCTGTGTCCAGTTCTGGGCTCCTCAGTTCAGGAAGGAGATTGAGGTGCTGGAGCAGGTCCAGAGAAAAGCAAGGAGGCTGTGAAGGGATCCAGCACAAGTCCTGTGAGGAAGGGCTGAGGGAGCTGGGGCTGTTCAGCCTGGAGAAGAGGAGGCTCAGGGGAGACCTCATCACTCTCTACAACTCCCTGAAAGGAGGGTGAAGCCAGGGGGGGGGTTGGTCTCTTTTCCCAGGCAGCCATCAGTAAGACAAGAGGGCATGGACTTAAGCTCTGCCAGGGTTGGATAGGTTTAGGTTGGATATTAGGAAGAAATTCTTTACAGAGAGGGTGATCAGGCATTGGAATGGGCTGCCCAGGGAGGTGGTGGATTCTCCATTCCTGGAGTTTTTTAAAAAGAGACTGATGTGGCACTCAGTGCCGTGGTCTGGTAACCACAGTGGTAGTGGATCAAGGGTTGGACTTGATGATCTTAGAGGTACTTTCCAACCCAGATGATTCTGTGATTCTGAGCTGGGGAGCTGCACCACGCAGGGTAACGGAATAGAGGTGATGCTTCATCTCCTCTTGCTCCTTCCCAGGCAGCCAGCCTTCCTCTCATCACACTCATCTTCAGCAAGGCTCCATGGCTGCAGGACTGAGTGCTTGCATGGGCTCCTGCACCAGCAGTGGGGCTGATATCCCTGCAGCTGCTCTCACAAACACGTGGCTTCTCCAGGAAAAAAAATCTTCACAAAATGTCTGCCTGTTTGGTGTTATTGGCCTGTGCTGGTACAAGCTGGCAGTGCAGTGAGGGAGCTGTGAGTGATGTAACCCTGACTGTTGGTAACAGTTTGACTTTTCACTCAGGCCCCCTCCTTACATAGAATGTGCCAAGCTTTGCTTCTCCATGTCTCTCAAATAATCCTCCTATGAAGCCACTTCATGAAGAGGCCATTTTTAAGGTGAGTAGTGAATTTCAGTGAAGAGGTTCCACTTATAGCTTACTATGAGTTGCTGCCTTAGCATGAAGCATGACATGCCATTTGATGTGAAATGTGTTAAGGGCTTGATATGGAGCCTGTGACAGGCTCACGTACAAATTGAGTTTACTGATTCCTGTTCCCCAGTTTTGGTGTTTTTACATCTGGAGAAAAATATTTAAAAACATTTTCTAAGGTAGTGTACCAAGAATATGCATAAATGTACTGAGCCTTCTGTCAGGTTATCTCTGCAGACTTATGTAAATGTGTCAATGCTTATATGTACTTGAGACATATATAGACCACCAATTAAGCTCCCTGTGGATGTATCAAGGCATGTCCAGGAGCAGAGTAAGTGCATTACATCCCTGACGTGCTAGAAATAATTCTCTCTCATTCTCAGCAGTCTCTGTTATCCTGAGCCTTGCAACAGCCTGGAGCAGTAATTAGGAGCATGGGTCTGTGTTCACTCCACAGTGCAGCTTGCTCCCATGACTGCTGTAAACTCTCATAAGGATGAGCTTCAGCATTAAAGAAGGACTAAATTCAGAATAAATCACACAAAATAATGTATGAAATCTAGCAAAGAATTGTTTACCAAAGAATACCCTTTTCATCAAAGCTTTTCAATCAGTCTCCAGAATACAAGAGAAACTCTATGAAGCTTTGTTATTCTTACTTTGCTGAAGCAACTAGGAAACATCTTCTAGACTTTGAGGTGTTCTAAATACTAATCAGTGAATTATGTATTCTCTTTGATATTTTGTCAGGATAATTTTATTCTTTTTTTAACATAGTTCTCCAGAACGAGGTAGACTCTATGGAGTCTACCTCTGTAATTCTATATAGACTCTATTACAGAATTACAGACAGTTTCAATTTGCAGGTCTAGAAAAGAAGTTTTTTATCCTGTGCAGTGAAACATTCAGGAATTTAGCCTGAAAGAGGAAGAATTGTAAGTAAAAGGGACCCTGACATTTATGAGCACATATGCATCTTTGCATTTCAATCTATATGCAAAATTTACTCTGCAATTGATTGGTTTTGCATCTGGGAACAGAAGGGAGCAAAACTGGGAAAAAAATAGACTGATTCAGAAGATGAACACTTAAATTCACTTTTAAATGATGCCTATTTTTGGAACTGTAAGGCATGGACACTTCAAATGTAAATCACTGCCACTTGAACACAGCTCACAAGCAACATTTCTGAGCAACTGACTGTTTCTGTCTCAAAGAGGCTGAAAGAAAAAAGAGTGGTGTTTTGATTTTCTTTTTTACTATGAGGTTTTTACTCTACTGATTCACCATGTAATACAGCCAAGTTTTCAGTCTTCATGAAAAGATACAGATTTTGCACGATTCTTCTAATGCTCCATGATGTTTGAAAGGCTTCTTATTTACCAAATCTGTTTCAGTGTTACGATTTCAAACTATTCATTAGTATTCATAACAATATTGATAAAGTAGTTTGTACTATGTTTTGCTTTGTGCAGAGCTGGTTCTGGGAGGCAATTCTAAAGTAAAACTTCTCATTTATCCTTTCAGTCTGAAAACCTTTGCATGATGTTAGTGTAAAATCAGGGATAAAGGATGAGTCCATGTATTTCTGTCACATCTTACAATACAATAAAATATGTTGCTTTCCTTCAAAATATTCCATGGGAGAAGTAATTTTCAATCTGTAAATGTATAGTCTCTTACAAGGTACTCACATCAGGCTGTAACATCAAACAGGGAGTGGGAGACCTGCAGGCACACTGCGTGGGAAAACTGGTTTCAGTTAATACACAATGTCTATGTCTACACTTAAAAATCAAAGCAGTGTTAAACAGCCTGTGTCTGCAGCATCGGATTCTTTTGGAGGATGCTCCAAAATGGGTCTGTCCTATTCAATCCACCACTGCTGCAGGTAGACTTGATCCAGGCTGGCTTCCAAAAGGTGCTTGGGGTGCTTCGGTACTGGCTGTCCCAGACCAGAACCATGCCTGGAACCCTTCTAACAATTTGCTAGTAGGGGTGAACAGGACTGACTGGCTGAAAAGCTCCCTGGCACTGCTTTAATTTGCAAGCAAAACCACACAAATGTGAAAAAAGAAACTCTCTAATTAGTTGTGTTCCAAATCCCAAGTCTCTGTAACAAAAGTACAATTCTTTGCTCTGGAGCAGTCACAAACACCACATCTGGATCTGTGCCAGTGGTATTAGTACCCAAGGCTATCTCAAGCCTTGGAAAGCAGCTAAATAACAAGAATGAGTAAGAACAGCATGATGCTATTATGACTTTGGGGCCAGCGTGTGCATCTCTGGAGCTGTTGCACCTCAAAGTCATTTGCTCTAATGAGCCTTTCCACTGTTCTTGTCATGTAAAACTGCTTTAAGCTGCTTAAAATTTACTTGGTATTGCAATACTTTTGGACTTCATCCAAATGTGCAAAAGTACAGCTCCTAATTCTTAAACCTGGCAGAAGTTTGGCTTCTTAAAACTGGCTGGGCAAGGTAAAATGCTTTTAACATCAGTGAGAGCCAGGCTGAGTGACCTTGTTTTGTCATTAACTCACTGGGCACAGACTCAGACCATATTGTGTTTATTTTAGTCACAGAACCATCATGGGAATCATCAAATAATTTATTTGAATTAAGCTCTAAAGAAAATATCATTTGTTATGTTGCTTCAAGCAATAACTGTTTTCATGGAAATTACCTTAATGAGAATATTTCCCTTATTTCCCTGATTATTCATACATTTCTGCTATTATTCACATCCTCCTGTGGATTTGCTGACACTAGCACAGTGGTACACAGCTGATACAGGGCTGTTTCTTCAGGGATTGATTTGACAGTTTTATCTCATCCCTTAATTTACAACAAAAGAATAAAAATAAGCAAAAAGTAGCTAATATACCCACAAATTCAAAATGACAGCTCATTATAGAAATGCTTGCAAAGAGATGAAAAAGGAAAGACCTTTCTATATCCCAGAGCTGAGCTAACCTGGATGAGGGGTGGGATTTTGTGAGTGTAGAGATCTCTTGCATTTTAACAGCCTCTCCTTGGATAAAACCATCAAACCTGGTTCAAGGCCAGGCTGGATGGGGCTTTGAGCAACCTGGTCTGGTGGGAGGTGTCCCTGCCCATGCAGGGGGGTTGGAACCAAATGATCTTTAAGGCCTCTTCCAACCCAAACCATTTTATGATTCTATGATGCTACAAAACCTCTACCTGTATTTTCACCCCACCCCAGAGAATGAAACACACACTTGCAGTTAGATGTGATGAAACCAGCTACCTCATAGTCCCAACATTGCTTTGGGTACTTTGACCATTTCTCTGGGCCATTTTGGCCTCAGACACAGGGTTTGTTCCTTGGCTTTATATTTCCTTGGTGTAGGCATGTCCAAGGGGGCCCAAAAGGCAGGTGGCCCTGGGTCACAGGCATTTCTCAGCAAGTAAGATGAATGCTGTCTGCAGTTAAATTGCTCAGCTGTGCTTAAAGCAAGTTTTCATCATCTTTATGAGTTACGTCAATAATACACTCGGCAGATTTCTCATCTGTCATGAAAAGTGTAGTTTTAAAATGCCAGCATTAGTTGAGCAATTAGAGCCAGAATTAAAATCTTGTGTGATAGACAACTCTGGGAACTAGGACTGAGCAGCCTGTTCCTGATGGTGGTGAGAGCTCTCTCCAGAAGCTGACTTTCACCTTGCAAAAGTCTATAGACTCCATATAGCTAACTAGTCATACACAGAAGGTACACTGAAGCAGAATAGTTAAAATACAGGTTACTGTAACATAAAGTAAACTAAGCCAAAGCAAATCTCTATAGCTAAGAGTGGCCTAAGATGCTTCTGCTAGGCAGGCTGGTGGAACAGTGCTGATCTCCTGTAAGACTGGATCATTTGGCACTTTCAAAGCTTGTCAAATTGTTTGGAAAATACCCAGGCACTCTACCATATGCAGCGAGAATCAGGAATAAAATAAGCCGCGGTGTCTAGCAGCTGGCATGTCACAGATAAGTAAAACTAACAGAACTAAAATTGTAACTATTGACATGAGAGGCATCACAAGTGTCTTAGGACAGATGGTGAATGCAGATTGGCACAGTTTTACTGAGGTGAGTGATTTTGTGCTGATTTATTCCACTGATGCAGTAATCCTGAAGCATTACCATTACATAACTGAACAGGGGTGGGAGTGGCTGCAAGTCATGTAAAATTAGAAGTAGCTGCAAGACATGTTGAGGTAGCATGCATATTCTTCAAGGATGTTGTAATGGCAATGTTTTCTCCATGGTCTTCCTTGATGTGTCCATAAAACACTGTTTTTAATCAGGATTTTTGAGTGCAAACAGGACAGCTGAATTGGGAAATGACATCTGAGCTGCCCTGTGCTTTGTAAGGTCTCTTTTTTGAGAAGATATCTGAGCCCTTATAAACTTGATCTCAAGTCCCAAAAAATACAAGTGAAAAAAACACTTGAATTGTTCTAAGTCCCAGACAACATGATGGAGATTAATGGGGCTACAGTGATGTAAGTTGGTATAATAAGCTGATGTCTGCTTAACAGCCAGCATATGATGGGCAAAAGCAAGCAGAGAAATTGCCTTCATTTAATACAGCTTCAAAAATTACTAGAAGTACTAGGAGCTGGTGGTACACAGAAGCACAAAGAAGCTGCCTGGTTTTGGCAGCTACCGTCCTACAAGCCTTTAAATTTCACTGCTTGCAGTTCAGAGGCCACCCTGCAGACCAAAATCCTGCCACAGAATGACCAGATGCCTCCCCTGAGGCAAGGTGGCTTTCCAGCTGTTCTCAAAGCCATTTCAATCTATTTAGTTTAGTTCTATATATCTTAACTCTATATGTCTATACATGGGTAGATCTGGCCTCAGTGGTCTCCCTCATGCCTGCTCATTCCTTCTGCCCAATGAACCTTATGGCTCCCTTCAACTTCTTGTTTCCGTACAAGCCACCATGCTGGAATAATTTGAGTTAATATAATTCGTGGAAAAAAAGCATTTTATGCTTGTTATATTTAGCAAAGATGGTTTCCCTTGTGTCACGCTGCAGCCTCACAAAAATGTGAACAGCCCCAATTGAAAGGGCAGCAAATTACTCCATAGTAGCAGACCTAAGTTGTCAGTGATGAGAACCTCTCCAGTGAGAAGACAAGACCTCAAGAAAAAATCAAATATATCTATCATTCTGCATGGTTTTGCAATTGAAGAGGAAAATTCTCACTTCTGTTTTCCCACTGGCATCACTAGTGTTAGAGAATTATCCTGGACTGCTGTTCATGACAGGTTGGAAAGAAAATTAGGGTTTTCACAAGCAGAATGTCTCCCAGTTATAAAATTTAATATCTTGTTTTCTAGTTATTTCATACATCCTACATGTCTATGCATATACACATGCATATACAGATACAAATAAATGTGTATATATACACACATATATATACACATACTTACACATAGAATTCTTGCAGTAGCCAGAGATACTCACATATCTGTAATATCCAGTCCCATTGTCTATGAAGTATTCTTGATATTTTTTTTCCCTTTCAAATATCTTGACAATTACTTATTCTTCTTTTGGGCAGTGTTAGCACTGTAAGTTAATTCTGTATCTTTTTTCCTCCAGATAATTTAGATCACCTACTTAGAATGAGACATTTACTACTTAGAATGAATATAATCAGCATTTAAAAAAATGAATCAACTTGAATACCACCAACTGAAGAAAATGCCAAATAATTTAGATGTGAGGATGAGCCTGAGCAACATGAAGTAGCAAACTATCAGATTGTCCCAGTCCTCTTCCAGTTTATCATCCTTTCCAGCTGCTTCCCTCTGACTTTTTTTTTTTTTTCTCAGCAGTGAAGCAGTGCCCATATTGCTGATGCTTACAAAGCCCTGCAGAAGCTTTTTGTAGTCTCAGCATCCTTGCTCCACTTACTCAGCTTTGCTTCAGTGAATTGAATTATTACACTGATTGTTCAGTACAGAAAACAAACAAGCAGACAAAATCCCAAAACCCACAGGAAGAATGGCTAAAATAAGTTAATTGTTGTGTTTGTTTGGTTTTTTAACAGACGGATAGATACTATCACTAAAAAAAAATCTGATGATCTCTAATGACCCTATAATTTGGGCAACATTTTTTTCCCCCCAGGTGCCTTTAGTTTATGAGTTTCTGCATTTTTAAATATCCTTTAAAGGCTTCAATTCTACTACTAACCCACTTTTCATTTCCAGCATTCATTTCATTGCAGCAACCACACAGGCACAGCACTCTGGCTCAGCTTAATACAGACTATTTGTGTGTCCTGTCAAAATCAGGAGTACCATGCAACTTCTGCTCAGAGAATGACAGCTCTTCCACTGGACTACATAGCCCTCAGCCCTCAGCCCCCACCAGCTGCAGAAACAGAGGCTATGACAGAGAGAGGACCTGTTCTGCTTTCATCATTTTTTGATCAAGGTCTCACTTTAAAACCTGATAAATCTAAAACTATAAAAAAATCCCAGATGTGTCACTATTTCTGCTCTCTCATTTGTTTGTGGGTGGCTTTTTTTGGTTGTTTAGGTTTTGCCTTGTTTTGTTTTTAAGTCAGAGGACAATAATACAATTATTTTGTATATAATTATTGTATACAATAATACAATACTACTTTGGTAGTATTTATATGACGTATGTGTAACCTGAGCTGTACACAAGTATTCATTTTGCAGCCCACCAGCACACCGAGTTATTCTAATAGGAGAAATAAATTATTCAGATTACTTCCAGCCCCCTGAAATTGCGGTACTGGCACTATTTTTATTTTTTTTTTTTAAAGAATAAAACTCTCAGTAGCTACTGTTGGCTGCATTTCAAGGTTTACCTGATAAAGAAATGAGTGATTTTATCTCAAACTTACAGCTAGCATGTGATAAGCTTTTGTGCCTCAAAGGAAATGTATTCTGCTTATAGAAGGCCCATTATTGCACAGATATAATGAGCCACGTAGCTAAAGAATAAATTATAAATAAAAATGCCTTTACATATTCATGATATCAGACTAGGCAAGGTGAACAGCTTCTAAGGGGGCTAATAGTATTCCTTTTATTACTAGTCATCTGTACAACTAATGCCAATATTCAGTAGTGTTTTAGATAAGTGACAGCAACTACATGGTGGCAAGCTGGGAATTAAAGAATGCATTGCCTTTAGATGTTTGCTGGGAGAGGTGGTTTTGACTTTTCTTCCTTCAAAGGTCTTATATCATACAAAGTCTGCTGAATAGGACATACATTAGACTTTAAAACCATTGGTGAGATCAATAAGAGAGGTTATATTTTTAAAAAATTGCTGCAGTTTAATTTATTCTGGGAACACAGAATGGTGATGTTAAAGCTGTAATTACTTCATTCATGAAAGGATCCAAAGTCACAAACATATACATGTTCCTTTATTTAAACAAAGCAACATTCCTCCCTTCAAATTGCTTGTAGATTGAAACAACCAGCCTCAGCAGCCAACTAGTATCTGAAAAAAAAAACCCCAAAAGATTCTCAAAGTATGGGGAAATGATAGAATAAAAAGAGTAAGATTTCTCAGTATGGTCCTAGGGATTGCCTTTCTGGATCTGACAAATGGACTGGTATGTCTGAACACTTCACAGTCAAAATTTCTTCAGCAATAATGCTGAATGCTTTAGAGGATCAGATCTGATACTGACAGCTGCCAGGTAGGCTGTAAGGGAAGGTTCTTCCTCAGGCAGTTCATACTTGCCATATGTCCTCAAGCATGAAGAAAAATGTCCCACCAAATGAAATCACGGATGTTTTTATTATGTGGAACTGACTCTTCTGTGAATTGCTAAATTCTAGTTCTCAGCAATATCCTGTGGCAGTGAATTTCATGTGCTGCATGCTATTTCACTTTAGCCTTTCCATTTCATTTAATGTCACCTTGCTCGTGTCTTCTGAGAAAGGGCAAGTAAGAGCCCTTTGAATTACCTTCTCAAGATCATTTGTTACAACAGCCAGAGGTGATGCAACCTTCCTATTATTAAGTTTGCTTGGTATTTTCTATTACAGTACCCAGTTTTCAGTTGCTTCTAACTTTGTCAGACATGAATGCTTCAGGCTCAAAATGTCAGTGATACAGGCCTGCCTTGAGCTAAATTTTTTTTTCCCATGGTTTCAGACAAAGCAGATTAGTCACTTCTGAGAATGAAGAGAACAGTCAGGAGCTGGGGGAAAGCAGCTGATTTTTGGTGTTAAGAAAAACCCCATCATCTCATTTTGACCCTTAAACCCAGGCCCTCTGGCTCAGAGTCTTGACACCCGAGGGCTTTCCATCAGAAATGTACCTATTGCCACAGAGGGGAAATTTGTACAGACCTGGCTACAACCTCTCTCTGAGGAATTCTGACTCTCCCTACCTTTAGTAAAGGTCTAGGAGCTTAATGAGTTTCTCTCCTTTGAACATTCATCCTGTGATGGTTGTTCTGTTCTGATGGGTGTCCAGGTCTCCTTCCCTGCAGAATCCAGAGGTGGAGCAATAGAGGCCCTCATCTACTCCTGATTGCCAGCTCAGTACGTGCAGAAGCAAGGATGAGAGAAATATCAGTGTGGGGACATTGATGCTGGAAGGGTGAGAAGGGAGGAGAAAGTCATCTCAGGGAGAAACTGGACCCCAGTGGCTGAGGAGCCTGGTTGTGGTGATGAATAAGACTCACCCACAGTGTAGTAGAGGGCTGAAGACCTCAACTGCTTTCAAATGGCAGATGAGGGATGATGGCCAGGTTTTCCAAGCCATGGTGACCCACAGAGAGCATGAGCGAGTCCAGGAGCTCCAGCTGAGTTGCCTGGAGGTAATCCAACCCCAGGATCCCAACTCCACTGAACGGATTGTTGATTTGACCAAATGTCACCTCCTCAGTCAAAACACAGTCAAAACTTCTTGAAAGATAAATATCAGATATGTAGTAGGGGAGACTGCTTGTCTGCACCATTTAATAAAGATGGTGGGAGGATGACAGGGGCCTGTCAGAGGGAAAAGGATGGCCTTGAGGTTAAGTATTGCTGTGGAAAATCAGACACAATCACTGCCTCTGCCACTGTGCTCCTGTGCAAGGCACGTGGTCAAAAATGGTATCTTTCTCATTTCTCTAGTATGTGACTTGAGACCCTACGATCACTGTCTATCAAAGCACCAGACACTCAGACCTGCTGCTTGAGTTAAAACACTCTAAAAAAAAGCAAAATAATAAGGTCCAAAGTAGTGCTAAGTATATACTCAGAATTAATGCTTTTTAAAAAACTCTAATAGCTGTGTCTCAGCTCCCTCTTGGTAAAATGGATCCCTACTCATTTGCTGGCATGTAACGAAAATACAGGTCATTAACAGATCTAACATAAATAGGCATCATAGGAAGCAATGAATAATTCTGCCTCCATTGTGTGGTTTCAGCAGCCTGTGGGAGGTAAAACACGGAGCCAAAACAGTAAGAAAGGAGGGCAAAACACAGCAATGAAGAGCTGCTAAATCTGTACTTGAAAAAAAACCAAAGGTACCCAGCAAAAAACCCAGTATGGTGTAATTACCAGTGGTGGGTGTGCCTGCCCTGGGATTGTTATTGTACAAGCAGCCAAACAAATGCAAAATTGACTATAATAAAGAAGTAAAGAAGCCCTGTTGGAGCCCCGGATGGGTCAGGGAGGGCTGCGGACCCGCAGTGGGTGGCTGTGGGTACAGCAATGGGTACAGGCAGCTCCCGGCTGTGGGGACGGGGTGGCTCCAGAGACACACAGGGAGGGCAGGGATTGCAGGCAAGGTGAAAACCCTCAAGGAGCTGGGTTCAGTTTGCTCCTCCTAAATTTTGAGGATTTGGCACTTCACCCTTGAAGGTCATTAATTTTTAATTTACCATTTTAGGTGGCGTTGGGTAGTGCTCCTCTATTGCCTCTCTGCAGTGAAGAGGCTCAGTCTCCACCCTTTGCCCTCACCTGGAAATCTCACCCTGCTGATTTTAATAGCCCATTCTCGAGCGACTCTGGTTTCTGTTCTTACTTGTGAAACAGGAACACCACAGTGAACAATCTAAAGAAAGCAGCACTGCTCATTCACAGCCCCGATTAGCTCACTGCGGCATTGATGTTTTCACTGAGCTACTTTGTACTCTGGTCCCTGTTCCAAGAAATCCATCTATACCAAAGCATTAAAAAACTGTGACCAGATACACATACATTTTCACATTCACTTTTTCCTCCATCAAAATACCAAGACAAATAGCTGAATACTTGCTTGGCTTTGAAAAACCAAAGCGGGGGGAACATTAATTTAAGTATGCTCTTCCAGTTCAGCTCCAGATTAGACATTTTTATTAAAAACCTGGAGTAAAAAAAATTACTTACTTTTTGAGACTTTATTACAGTTTTCATCAGGCAAAGGGGAATGGTTCACAGAAAAAGCATGCCAGGAAGCTATCATCTATAAAGACATTTCAGAAGTTGCTCAGCTTTAGAAACAGTTCATTCCATGGCATATTATTAAAGTGCATTGCAGGTTCATTTAGTTAAGAATAATGAAATTTCTCTCATACAATAAGCTGCATCTGATCATATCTCAGAGCACCCACTGTCACAGTTTTAGCCAACAGCCAGGTGACAGATGCTCTCTATTATCCCCCCACTGCCCTCCCAGGGGAAGATAAAGAGGAATAAGGGGCAGAGACTTTAAGGCTGGAAAAAAACCCAACAAACTAGAATAGGTTTAATCAAGACATAATAATAATGATGGTAGTGAATTTCAAATATGTGCGAATATGTAAATCCAGAATCCATACTCCTCAGGTGGTAATAACTTCCCAATGAGAAAAGTCCCAAACTGGACTTGGGAGCAGATGGAGGTGCCTGAGTCCAGGGTCCCAGTAATGGCCCTCAAAAAACTTGAAGCAGTTACACTGGTCCTACTTGGGGATGCAGGAGAAGCCAGTCTGTCTCACTGAACCATGTTCTTCTCTGGTAAGAAAACAGGATGCAGGAGCAGAAGGAGAAATGACAAAGAAACAACAAGCAGGCTCCAACAGCAGTACCCCAACCAGAGGGGCCAAGGGTGGCCTCTCTGAGGATCCTTTTTTTACTGAGCACCATGGGCAGGAGCTCTGTGACGGGTCCATTTGGGTCACCAGCCCTGCCCTTTCCTCCCCACAGACACAGCTGGGCCCCCATGTCACTGACACAGCCACAGCCTGGCACCTGCTGGGGGTGTCCCAGGTGGACTCAGGTCAGTATGGCCATAGGAAATGTAAACATTTGTTTTTTCCTTGGTTCTTTCAAACCAGAACACACATGTAGGTCCGAGGGGGACAAAATAGCACCAACATTGCATCTGTTCCAAAGAGCTCCCATCTCCATGAAATTTGGTGAGAACAGTCAAGTTAACATATTTAAAACAGAGATGGACACAGTACTGGCTGGGAATTTTCAGGACAACATGGGAGAAATGGTACTTTTTGATAGGGTTATCTGGTGGCTTCTCACTTCTCCAGCCACAGAGGCACATTTATATTCAGACATGTCCTGGTCTTCAAGGGCATGAAACCCAAACAGCTTTGACCACACCTGCAACCGGATGACTTGAAAACATTGCACATGATAATGATAATGATATGCAGATGCTGAGAATTAAAAATGTACCCCATGCCAAGTCATGAACATTTGTTTCTCCCCTAAGATGAGATGGATGGAGTCCTTCAGCTGAATGGATGAAATGATTGAGTGCCTCTAGGCAGCAGAGAAAAAGGCAACAGGATGCAATTTGTCTGCTGTACTTTAGAGGTCTGTATTGGGATGAGATGGAACAAGCCCTAGAAATGCCTGCTTCTCTCCATGGAAGAAGGCTAAGGCACCCAGCTCAGGTCAAGGAAGCCAAAGCATCTGCACAAATCTAAAGGTAAGTGAGATGAAACACAGCTTGGAAGATGGTGATTTTCTTCCTCCTAATAGGCCTGGTGCACAAGAAACACATGTACTACACTACATGATACCGAGAGTGAGTATGTGTATGCCCAGATTTTCTACAAGAAGAAGAGACTCCCCACACCTTGGTGGGCAGATATGTTGTGTTTAAGATGACCCAGGCTCAGGAAACTCAGGAAAATAGTTGTGAATTTTTCCCCATGCAAAGTGTGAGAATATAAACTACCTCCACCAGGTTGTAGACTAATTTGGGTTGGAAGAAGCCTGTGGGCCCACATGTACTTCAGTTTGCATTGCTGTGCCCAAACTTAATTATTCACATTTTATAACTGATCATACAACAAGGTCTGTGTTACACAGCATTTCATCATTATGATTTTCAGTCACAAAAGAGGTTTCTTAGCTGGATGAAGAGCTTCTGTTTGGAATGCAGAGTAAATGGTTGTTAAAATGGGGACATAGTCAAGTAGTGAATAATAATTGCTCTCCTCTGTCCATGACTAAAAATGATAAATTAAAATGATGACATGTTTGAAAGATAATTTTAAAAAGTATTCATTTTGGTGATGTGAATGATAAATTCAGATAAACCTATTCTAAATTTAGAATAGTAAATAAAATATTTTTCTAGTAAATAAACCTATTTATAATTTTGAAAATTTAATTTTCTGGACCATTAAAGACATGAATGGGAGCACAACAGAAACATTAATTTGAATGGAAAACTTTCAGTGTCAATTCAGAGGTGCTAAATGACAATAAACAGAGTTGTAAAGAATCTCCTATCCATATATAAAAGCAATGAAGTGTTACCATAGCTGAATGAATGTTATCTTGAAGTTGATGTGGCAATTTGTGTCCTTAATATTAAGAATGCATTTAAGAGTTACAGCTTCTATAACCAGAGATGCACCAGTATTCTATGAAATGCTTCCAGTCAGCATGGCAGACAGAGGCTTATAGGTTGTTTTTAGGGTTAACATGTTACAAAGAAAGAGGCAAGTTTTTAATTTGTGAGACATTCATAGAAACAGAACTCTGAGTCCTGAGTATCTCACCTGGGCTGTAGACTCTACAGGGTGAAAGCCAGGTAAGTGTCAGAGGAGGCTGGGAAGTCTCTACATGTGCTTTTAGCAGAGAGGGTCTTTGGGATGAAAGAATGCCAATGGAGAGAAATGTGGACAGCAAAGAAATAAGTACTAAAATTTTGAAAGCACTTAAGTCGAGAAGCTGATGGAGTTTGTGACAACTCTTCAGCTAATAAAGCGAGTAATATTATAAACAACCCAAAATGCATTATGTAAATTAAGGCAAGGAGACTGAGACAAAAAGGGGCAGATCTGTAATTTCTAATGCAAATGAAAAGCCAAGGTTTCACAGGATGAACAGATGAAAAGGAGCTTGGTGGAGTGGTACAAGTGATCAATTGATCAAATGACCAGATTACAAATTTTGGACTTTCCAAGAGGCTGAATTTTCCAATTCAGACTGTGAAGATGCTAAGGACTGGAAGATGCTGTATTCCTGTGGCACATTAGGGACATATAATAATGTTTGCTACATTGTTTAAGAGAAAATTATGTCACAGGAAAGGAAAAGGGAATGCAATAAGCAATCTGAGTCATCATACTTGGAGATAAATATCTTTATCTCTTTCACATTCACTTTTTCCTCCATCAAAATACCAAGACAAATAGCTGAAATACTAAGGGCTAAAATACTAAGGGCTAAAAATACTAAGGTGAGAAAATAAGCCATTTTCCCAAGTATCATCTGAAGAAAAAGTAACAAAAGCACTTCCCAAATTCTCCAGTGTACTCAGGACACATCTGCTACAAGCAGGCTCCGTGGGATGACCAGCTCTTTAAAGTCCTTTGGGCACCCATGAACACCACCTGAGCTCTGATGCTATTGAAGAAAGATGAACCCAGTACCTGCTGGTACTGGGTTTACCCAGCCCCTGCTTCTCTTCTCCCTTTGGCAGCTTTGATGTCTATGTGAAATTAAAGTGAGACATTAAAAGAACTGTCTGGTCTATCCAACACTGCAGTGATATTATGTTTAAATACATGCTCCTGACTTTGTAAAATGTGAGAACATTAGCATAAAAAGTTAACCTGCATGGATTACTTAATATTGTCTCTCTTGCTATATTCATCGTTTTAAAATGTAGCAGTGAAGCAAGGCAGGTCCAAAGAAAAACATCTAGAATTTAACCTCACTTAGTACAGGGAATTTAGCTATGGAATAAATCCAAACTGCTATGTATTATGAAATTAGAAATGTTTATATATGTCTCTATAAACTGACACATTCTAATATTAGTAAGGTTCAAATGAAAATATTGGGTCTAATGTTGACAGACCATGAAATGCAAAGTAATCTCAGGATTTTTTTCACCATGAGCTGAAGGACTGATGTTACACATGTGGAATGGTTATTAAATGGAGTATTGAAAGAAAAACCTCACAGTAACCAATGTGTATAGTTCAAGTGCAATATAATGCACCAGTACACAAAAGACCATTGATGAAAAGACCCCTGATACAAGAAATGTTGCTTACAAACCTTCTCTGTCTCAAGGAGGTGGTCAGCGAGAACTTGCATAGTTATTGCATAGACCCAACCAAAACTGACACAGGAAAAATATTTGCCTCAATAATAAAATGCAAAACCATGTCATCTGACATTTATCTCTGCTTTGTAGGTTGACTTTATTCCTTATAAAATGTCACCTTTTACAAATCACAGAGTCTGTTTGCAGTTCTGCTTTTTATCCTTTCCTTTTAAACAAATCTTCTGAATAAATTGAAGTAGAGCTATCAGTCAAGGGAAAGGAGGTTTTCTCTAATCTGTTAATGTCAATCAGTGGTAAATTCACTGAAGAAAACAGGTAACAAATTTACCAGTGTATACGCCACACATAAACATCAGGTGTTAGCAAATTTCCAATTGTTGCCTTAGTATTTTTCATTTAAAGCTGTAAATATTTACCTCAATGGAGGCCATCTATTTTACACTCACAGAAGGGACAGCTGCCAGAGGCACAATTTTTCAGATTGTGGTTTGCTCACGTGAGTGTTATGTTGTGATTTGTGACAGCAGCAAAGTGGTGGGTGTGAAAGAGGATGGAAAGGGGGATGGTTTGAGGGCACGGGTGGAGAGATTGGATGCTTTCCATGCAGGAGAGTGCTGTCCTTCCAAGGGAGTTAAATGACAATCAGGCAGCAGCTTGGGACTTGTAAGAAATATTTAAGTGCTGCTTAATCAGCTGCAGTTGGAGATATGAATCCAACTCTCAGCATCTTAATGGTGGCAAGATTTCCATGGGCAGCAAATCATGTCATCCCCCTCTGGAATCTGTTCCACTGCATGGGAAAGGCATTGCAAGAACAGTTCCTCAAATCTAATGGAAAGCTGTGTCAGATTTATGTTGAGGTCTCTGAAATGATGCTCTTTCCTAGGCAAGGAAGTCCATTGTCAAGGAATAAATCACAAAAGTGTTTTATGCTATCTTGGAATGATACCCTTAATTCAACTCCAAACTACTCAACCTTAGAATTATAGAACAAAATATAAAAACCTGTTATGACAGAGGGTTAAGTAAACATATACTCTTTTTCAACTGCAGCTGGAAGGATGATTCATAGAGAGGATACAGCAGTGGTGAGAACTGCTTGAGTTTCACTAGGCATGTGTCTTTGCTTTTCTCATTCCTGAAGATAGACCCAGCTAAGAGGCTTGCTGAGTCCTTCAGATCTGCCTTAGTGACCATCCTTTCACGTCAGCAGGACTTTCAGGAATATTTGAAATCCTAGTTTGAAATAAACAACTTTGAAACAGCAAACTACTGACATTAAAAACCTTTTTTTTTTCCCCCACTCATTCAGTTATGTTTGGGTTCAAATAAGAGCCCTGATAATATCAAACACTTGTAAGTGGTGAGTTAATTTCCTCCAGGTCAGGAGACTTTTTAAAACAAATTTGGCTGTCTTTCTTTCCTGTTCTCTACTATCCTTGGAACTGACTCAATCTTTCAGACCTCTTCCAACAGCTACGAACCTTGATATCTTGTTTTGGTGCTGATAGCTGAGATTCTGACAGAGGAACTGATGGCCAAGAGCTGTTTAGCAAAAAGGAATGCCTTGTCTCACACAATTAGCTTATGATAAAATCATAAATTGAAAGTATTGCATGCTTAGATCTTGCACTTCTTGCTCCCTGTAGATCCACATAGATTTCTGGAGTTCTTGGACTATATTTATTCTAGTAAAGTAAATGCATAAATACATATATATATATATATATATGTAGTATATATAAAATCAAAGTAAAATTATATCCAGTAAAGCAACTACCAAAACCCAGATATATAAAATGTAAGAGCAGTTTCTGTTGTGCTTTTGCCCAGAGCCACCTAGCACCCAAAAATATTTCTCAGGCACAGTCTATGAGTAAGGGAAAGCCATTCCCCAAAAGCTTTTGTGATGTGACCACCTTGCCTGAAAGGGGGAGAAGACATTTGTAGTTTTGTGCCACCTGCCCTTAGCGCCAAAAGAATGTCCCAGGAACATTTTATTTATGGTTATGATGGAGGTTGAATTTGGTGATCTTGGAAGTCTTTTCCAATCGTGGCAATTCTGTGATGGATGAAAAGTAGTTCCTGCATTTCTGATGCTGAAGTAGGTTAGATGCTATGGTTTTTTGGTTAAAAATGGGGTTTTCCTTATTGGTTTCATACACTTAAAAAGAGACTTCTGGCACTGGTCTCCCATGCAGAGTGCAAAATTGCAGATTTTACTTCCCAAGCAATATTTCACTGACTGAGGCTGTGTCCACATTAGTGAGCAGCACAGAGCAGTCAGATCTTCAGGTTGAAGTGAAAGATCTGGTGCTAATGAGGACCCAACATGCATGCTATACAGTTTTCAGTGGTTATACTGATGAGTAGCTCTATTCTGGTCCCCAGTCAGCCATTGAAGCACATTAGATATAGTTCCTGAATGGCAATCTTAGATTTAGTTTAATTTGGAAGGTATCTCATCCCTGTGCTCCAAGGTGCACCCCACAAGCCAAAGATAAAACAGGGATAATCAGAAGATTTTTTTCAAAACTTCACTCCTGTTTTGAATTAGAACACTTATGTATATGCACTCTGAAACAGTTCATTACAATAAATTATAACAGCCCTCACAGCTGTCCTTCCAGCCCTCCCTCTCCATGCTGCTCTTTGCAGCTCTGAGGCTAAATGGCTGTCTTGACACCTGAAGAAATACCTTATCTCTGAAACCACTCATTTCAGCCAAGCTGAAGGGTACTTAGGCATTTGGTATTTTAGCATTAAGTGCAGACAATAACTGGTCTGAGCCATAGAATCATAGAATTGCTCAGGCCGGAAAAGACCTTCAAGAACATCAAGTCCAGCCTCATCCCAACCCCATTACCCTATTTCTGGTGACCCACCACTAAACCATGTCCCCAAGCACCACATCCAGATGATTTTTAAGCACATTCAGGGATGGACACTCAACCACCTCCCTAGGGAGCCTATTCCACTGCTTAAAAACCTTTCTGTAGAGAATTTTCTCCTGATATCCAACCTAAATCTCCCCTGATGCAACTTGAAACCATTTCCCCTTGTTCTGTCATCTGTCACTGGTGAGAAAAGACCAACCCCACTCTCACTGCAGCCTCCTTTCAGGTATTTGTAAAGAGTGATAAGGCTCTGTTTCCCCAGACTATACAGCCCCAACACCCTCAGTTGCTTCTCATAAGGGTCTGCCTGACCCTATCTGGTGATGGTATTTTGTCATGTTCCTCAGGGCTGTTTCTGTGCCCTTCTCCAATCTTTGCCACAGAAACAGCCCTGGCCCTGGGCCACTAGCAGTAGCATCATTTGCTGCACAGGATCACCTTCATTGTGTCACTGTGACAAATGAAGAGAAATCCAGAATGAAGTAAATTATGCAGCTAATACACTCACATCATTGCCCTGGTACATTCCTTGGCTCAGACTACTGCATTTTCCTGGGGTGAGGCTTGACATTTCTGAAGTAGTCTGAAGGCAACACAGATGTCTACCTGTCACTTGGAAAACATAATTATTTCCATCATGCCCTGTTGCTTTTTTTTTTCTTCCTTTGTGAGAATAAGCTTTAACTAAACCAGAAATTTAACTGATCATCACTGATGTTGTTATTCCTGTGCTTCTTTGCTCTGCTGCTCCTGGACAAGAGGAAATTATTTCAGGGCAAGAGGAAATTATTTCATGTTGTGCCAGGGGAGGTTTAGGTTAGTTATTAGAAGAAAGTTCTTCACTGAGAAGGTAAACAAACATTGGCTGCCTAGGGAGGTTTTTGAATAACCATTCCTAGAGGTGTTTAAAAGACATAAATTCGGTGATTGGTAAATGGTTTAAGCACGGGACTTGGTAGAGTTAAGTTAATGGTTGGTAAAGTTAGGTTATGGTTGGACTTGGTGATTTTGAAGGTTTTTTCCCACAAAAAAGTTCTGTGACTTCTCTTGGTACTCTTTGATTCTTTGAGGCTATGTCATCACAAAATGACCTTAATAAACAGGTCCAGATGTCTGTTCAGATGTAGACATTGCTTATCACTGCTTGCGACAGCTCACTGCCCAGCCCTGCCTTATGAATTTTTTGATTGTCCTCTGGCTTTATTTTTGTCTCTCCTGGGACAGAAAATAATAAAGAATGAGCTAGATCACGACCTGATGCCACTAATGTTTAGTGCTCTTTCTGAAGCCTCTTAGTTTTGTGTGAGACAAGGTAGAGAGAGGAAAAAAAAATAAAAATGACGAAGCAGAAATCCACTGACAGTAGGAAAGAAGAATCCAATTATTGTTTGTTTGTTTTCCTTTTCTTTCCTTGACAGATCTTACACAATTTAAATTATTTTAAAAACCACAATGTTTATTTTCAATATTTACTGACACATCTCATGTAATATTGCTTTAGGGCAGATTAATACACAGCAGCTTCTTATGAAACTGGGTGATAAATGACACCATGCATAAGTGAAAGATAGGCTGACAAATGTCAGAATGGTAGCAGTTCTCTTTAATATCTTTGCCACAGCCAGCTTGCACATCCTTCTTCTTTGCACACAGCTTGGGATCAGACTGTCTATTTTTCTTCTCAAGTTGAAACCAGAGATCCATTGAAATTATATATATTCTGCTCACAAGAAAATGTATTTGTGGTTATGATGCATTCATTTAGGATCTGTTTCTGCAACACCAAGACTACCTCTTCCAGTAAGACTCATTTGAAAGTTAAATAGCAATAAAGTGAACCCATGATGCAGCCTTGGAACTGTAATAGAGCTCTTTTCTGAGCCTTTAAAATACATATATATATATGCAAACTAGTGGAAATAAAATAATTTAAAGTAATCATTCTATGATCATTAAAAGGGAATGACTTGTAAAAGAAAAGAAGTAGTTTCAGACAATCAAGGCTTGACGGGGTCCATTTCCAAGCTCAGGAGGGGTATTTGCTGAATAGAGGACAGATTAGGTGTGATGCCTGCAAAATAGGGGAGCGTAAGGTGACATTTCTGCCGTTTGTATTTCTTGCTCACTGTCAGGTTTTAGCAGATGATAGATGCTCTCTATTAACCCCTCTCCCTCCACCTCCCTTCAACTTCAGCAAGTGAAGTTACTTAGAAGAGACTTAACTGAGAAGTAAAATTACTGGAAAGAAAATTGGTTCTGTCCTGGCTGAAACCAGGACTCTCACTCTCCTGCCATGTGGCACCATGAGCACCAACCTCATCAGCAAGGGCAGGTTTGGGAGCATTTAGCCTCATGCCAAGTGAGGTAGATTCAGAAACCAGAGCCCTGCTTCCCTTCTGGAGGACAGTGAGGGGCACCCTGAACACGTTTGAGCCCATGGGCTCAAAACCTGTGGATCCCATGGATTTGGAGGTCCCTTGGGTGAAGATAATGAAATGACAGAGGAGCTCAAAACAAACTAAAAAGGATAAAACCTTCCAGCAACTCCCCATTGTACATCTAAGATGCTCATAATTGTGGGAGGGGTGGAAAATGTGGGCACGTTTACCAGTAAAAGCCAAAAGTCAGGCTTAAGTAGAGGTCTGGGAAGAGGCTGGGAGAACCCTGCTCTTCATCATTACCATCTGGCTTCATTCATTTTAGGACACTCAGCCCTGTTCCAAGGTTCAGTTTATGTCAGGCTCCTCCCAACATATCCATTACATTGAGGTTTCTTTCATCAAGGAGTAAAGGCAAACACAGAGGACACACACTATTCATATTTTTATGCCCTATGTGTTCCAGGCAGAGCTGTTAAAGCTACTACACAAAATAAACCAGTGTATCTGGAAAGGAAAAATAGTCTGTACCTGTTGTTTTAGGAAATCTAAATATTTAGGAGAAATTGTCTGGGCAAGTAGCTAGTGACTGCTAGGTCCATATTCATTATCCTTAAAATACTTCTTTTATCAGAGGTGTCCCTTGAGAAGACAAAGATTAGCACAAAAGGTCTGCAAAAATAAAGTTCTGGAAGATGTCAGAAATGGCTGTTTGAGCCACTGGGTTGGTTTTTTTTTTGGGACCACTGGAGACAAAATAATCGGGCCCTAGTGATGACGGATCAAGGCATACATTTAACCTTTAGTTTCATGATCGATGTGTGATGATCTTAAGTGAGTCTGTGGATCTCAACAAAGCATTAAACATGAAGTAATTTTTTTTCCTAAATCCTGAGAGGTAGAGTTAAGGATTCCACCTGTACTAGCCATTGAACTGGCAATACCATCACCCACCACTATTTTTCATGGTAAGACTCTTGAGGATCTTCTTGTACAGAAGAAAAGGTGAATAAAACCAGCAATGGCAGCAAGAAAAAAGTCACTGAAGAATTGTGGAGGGTGCTTTTTCTTGACATGGTGTAGGGAAAGCAAGGACCATTACACAGAGCAAAAGAAACAATCTGAACCAGTCCCAGCCTTCTTGGCATCATCCAGTTGGTTCACAGGCTGCCACCAGCAGTAAAGTCCATTTTGGAATCTCTGAAGGTTTGATCCAGTGATTAATTGACTGAGAAAACAAATCTCATTCGCCTGGTGAAACCAGCCAACTAAAAAATGTGTTTCCTTGTGCAAGCCAGAATCCAGGCTGTCAGAAGCTTTTCTGTGTATATCTCAGGCTCCTCAGAAAAAGATTTTTCCACATACTCAGTGAATGGGAAGAGCTGATTGGGTTTGCAATGTGGTCACAGCATCCCATCCAAATGTGCTCACAACCATCCTTTTAGTGCAGCATATGAGGACAGATGTGTATTTTATCCTTATTCAAGAAACATCCAGTAGGAAGACAGGAAGAAAATGCAGACAATAGGACTCATCATGGAAGGGTCAGCAAAGGAGAGAAGGACATCAACAGCCCAAAGCAAGGCTCTCCAACATGAGGGAACATTATGGGAGCCTTAGTGCTACTCTGACCATCCCAGCATGGGGATGCTGTTGGAAAAGAAAACCAAAAGGGCAGGGTTAAAGAATTGCAATTTTCTGAGCATTTTGTAGCTACAGCCCCAGTCTGGGCTTTTATTTGAGAGTGCCACTTGTAACTGCAGCACTCAGAAAACCTGCTGTGTGGGAAAGGTGTAATTAACACTGAATCAGCTGTGTCCTGCTCCCCACCATCCTGCTGGCACAGGGAGCAGGAGACAATAACCAGCTCAGTGTAGGTGGCTCGCTTTTATCAGCTAACCAGAGATCATTGAAAGGGAAAAAATAAAAGAAAAAAAAAAAAGAATGCCCCAGATGAGAATTAAGCCAAAACCATCATCTGAATATGGGTTTGGAAATTGGCAGCACTGCCATAGTTAAGAGAGCAAATAGCAGTTCATTCCAGTACTGGAGAAGTGCAGACAAACTCTGACGGTTCCCTCTCAATTGAGTCACTGCTTTTATTGCTGGGTGTTAAATGGATCATTCCTCTCATTTTCCACTTTGTTATAAATTGGGGTTGTGCTTTCAACCCTTTTTTAAGCAGTGTAGAGGAAAACTGAGCTGGTCTGCTTGCAGAAATGATACCCTCAGCCCCAACACTCCCACGGGAACTGTGTCAGGGATGCGTCTGAGGAAACACGGGAGTGTGGACTGGTGAGGGCAGAAGCAAGAAGCGTCTGGTTAGAAGCACTGCATGGGTGTAGAGAAGGTCACTGCAGGGAGAGAAAGGCCGAGTCTATGTTCACTTTGTGGTCTAGACCAGCTGAGCCATTTTGTGGCAAATCTGATCATCACCACTTGTGGTGTGTGTTGGTTCAGTCCCCAAAGCAGTTTTGGCCTACACCAGCTAGATGGGTGACTCTCTTCCAGGCAGGCACCATCTGAGCTCCAGTTTCTAATGGGGATGTGAGAGTCTAAATCAAAGACTGGTCTCAGCTCTGACCTACATGTGGGGTCAGGGATGGGGATCAGAGCCTGCAGGAAGAGGCCCAAGTAGGTCCATCAGACTCATAATGGAGTGACTCATGGGATGAGTCAGGGCCTTAGTAGCCATGTCTGAATTCACAGCGTCAGTCCTCCTACCCTGAGATACTTGTTAATGAGAACACAAGGGAAAAAGTTAAATTTTACCTTCAAAAAAGGTAATATTACTTGATTGTAGAAAATAGGCATTAGTATCACAAATGAGGGCCTGAAAACCCAGCAGATGTGAAACTGCTATTTCCCTCCTGTTGTTCTGGGCAACTGAGAAATATAAGGGGAAAAAGCAGTGAGCACAATCAGTGTGTGCCATATATATCTACCCCAACATAATGGGGTGAGAGCACCTGTGCCCTGACAGGGCACTCCTGCAGTTGGGTGCTCAGCTTTAATGCATGTGTACAAAAGAAGAGGTCCTTGGCTTGGCTGTCCTGCCTGAAATCAGGAGGTTTTCTAATGGGACCCACCAGGTAATAACAATTATCTCACCCAAGATGTGCCTCATTTCCACTGCTTTGAAGAAGAGAAGCAGGCTAATTAATTAGGAGTTTGGATCCTGATCAAGCCAAAGGACATACAATTCACTGATTAAATTGACTCAAGATACAGCTGCTCAATTTGCTAAAATAATAGTATGAAGCTCGGGGCTGTTTTTAAGAAGTGCTATCATTTCCTTAGCTGCTCAAGCTTCAGTTAAGTCCTCTTCACTGAAAATGGTGTTACCTTCAGCATACCTGAAAGAAACAATCTCACTTCAAGTCAACTTCAGTGCTAAGTACCCATAGAAATTACAGCCCTGAAGGGCCCATCATGAGGTACTTTTAAAAGATTTGCTTTGGTTACCTGTTTTCTGGTAAAACAGAGAAGAGTGTAACTCTTCAATATTGAAGTTACACTTTTTGCCTTCTCATAATTTCAAAATTTCACTAAGAGAAATCTTCTCATGAGCCAAACAGTCTCTCTCTACAATCTCAAGTGTCAGTGGAGCACCGTAACAAATAATTATTGGCAATAATTAAGTTGAATGTTTACTGCTAAATTAATTTCTTAATAAAATAGTCCTGTGGATTAAATGCTACAATTCTGTCAGAAAATTACATGAAAGAGCAGTTTATAGATACTTTCCTTATGTTATGAAATGAAGAGCTTTTAAATGAACTGATGTTGCAATTAATTAGACTGCTAGAAATTCTGTTCTCTATTTTTACTGTGGTGCTGTGTCAGAAAGACAGCACTGTCAGTTCAGCAGCTAAGTGATATGAATTAACATATCTTTAAAAATCAATCCACACAGCCCTTATCAGGTTCAACTGTTTACCTTAAACAGGAAATCTGCCAAAGGTTAGAGAAGGACAACAAAGATGATCGAAGCTGTGGACAAACTTTTATTTGAGGAGCAACTAAGCAATTTAGGAGTCTTCTGTGCCCAAAAGAGGTGATTGAAGCAGATGCAGCAGTTTTTTATAAAATTGTAACACTAAGGTTGTTACTAGGCAGTGACTGTATGATGTTTCCTAATGTAAAAAAAAAAAAAAAAAAAAAAAAAAAGCATCAATGAACTTAGTAGGATGCAGATTCAGAATAAAAAAAAAAAATTCTTCACACATTGCATTACTATGCTACTATGCTCGTGATATTATGGGTGCTAAAAGTTTAAATGGGTTGAAAACACAGTGAGACAAACCAATGGAAGAAAAATCCATTTAAGGCTGTTAAATGCAAAGATACTTCTTCAGGTTTAAGAGCATCTGAACCACTAATTCCTCCTACTGCATAGCTTAGAGACTCAAACAGCTTTTGAGATTAGTTATGTAATGGAGGCTGCAGAAGCCTATCCTGGAAAATCACTGTAATTCTGACTAAGATTTTGGGTCATGTGGGCACTAGAGAACTGTGCCATACTGTTCTCTCAGGCTCCTCAACCAGAGCAAGCTCTTTAGCAGACGTATTTTTTTCATTCTTTATTAGATCCAGAACTTTAATTCCAAAGTTGTCCCTTTCACATGCCAGTAAAACTGTAATGTGTACTTTATCTCCTAAAACACAAAATTAAACAAGGTATTGATATAAATCCCTATCCTTGTCCTGTAGCTGACTGTACTCTCCCAAGTCTTAAGAGAGAGCTCTTTACAAAACACTGTATATGTGAAATAGATTTTTTTTAACCATCTACTCAGCAGTTTTGTTTTCTCTATCTGTATATACAGAGATACTTCAGGAAGAGGAAGAATCAGTACTGTCCATTTAGTAAGGAGGTCACTGGGTGGCACAGCAGATAACCTGGCTGTTCTCAGACCTTCCCTACACACTTGTGGCTTCCATCCCTTGTGTCCTGCAAAATCTGTCAGACCCCAAGAATCCCTTCTGGCAAATTCCTGGGCATGAGCATCCAGCTCTTGGTGTTTCACTATAAGACATCCCAGTGACACTGCTCTAACCAAGAAATTTAGGAGGCTGTATGTTCACATCTGAAGCCACACTGCTGAGGTGTAGCCAAAAACAAATCCAGTGTGAATCCTGCCAGAGAGGTACAAAATGACAGACCCCGAGGCCAAGACATTCACAGGGCCTTTAACATCATTTTTGATAGAGCATGCTACAATTTCCAGTGCAGTATTTATGGGGCTTTCTGGGATACTTCATTAGAGGGAGTGATCCCCAAAGAGCCTATGCCACACAGTTCTGGTTCAAGTGGTCTGACAAACTGCAGTGATCACTGTGAAGAAACAGCTCTCACCTGCAGGAGACACACTGACACACCCTGGAGAGTGACAAATGGGAGGTGGCTCTTGTTGCAGTCTTTTGTGAGCAATGAGTAATACCTCACTCGCTCAGATTGCTCACTCTTTTCTGTTAATCCTTGGTTTCTGAAGGAAATCCAATTTTGCAGCTGCGTAGTTCACTGGTCTGGCTGTCGTCCTCTCTCTCATTCCCTCTCAGGTACCTACTGAATTTGCTCAGCATGAGCAAAGTTGAGAAGAGTGAGAGGCTCAAGGACACAACGTGCTTCTGGAAAACCCTTAGTCAGGTAGTGGGAAAATGAGATTTGCATCCTCATTGGCAGCACACAGCCCGAACCCAAGGTGCCTGGCAGCATCTGGTCAGCCTGGCAGCACCCACCTACTAAACCACTGGTTGGACCCCCATCCCTCCAGACCAGTCCCAGTGCTGTCACCTCCTCCTTTGGGTGGGCATCCTACAAGTAATAGGACAGTGAGGAGGCAGAGGGCCAAGAGAGTACTGTGTTCATGGTACCAGCCAAGGGAAAGACAGAGAGGGTGTGGTGGGGATTGCCAAAACATCAACATAACAAATAAGGTGAATGCAGGACTGTTATTCACCAAGCCCTCCAAACCTAGAACAAGAGGTCACTTGGTAAATGAGTAGACCAGCCTGAAGGAAACAACAGAAAGTATTTTTTTAAGCAATAGGTAGAGAACTGCTGGAATGTGCAGCCCTGAGAATGCAGGCAACATCAGAAGGCTACAAAAGGGTATGGATAAATTTGGACAACAGGCTCATAGGCAGATAGTAAAGGGAATAGGCTTTCAGCATCCCTAAACCAGGCTGTGGGAGTAGAAGGAAATACCTTGCAGGAGATGGTCTCAGGTGCTCTCCCTGGCTCACATGCAGTGAGGGAGACATCAGAGCTAGAGGGGACACTGGTCTGACCCTAACAGGTGTCTTCTTATGGACTAACTGTGGCAGCTACAACTCAAAAAATATCCAGAAGTTTGCATATTGTTTCCCACAGGAAATGAAGTTGTTTTGGTTTGGTTTGGTTTTCCCTATGGCTTTAACAATTCAGAAACTCTATTTCCTCTTGAAGGACGCGCTATAGCAAAAGGAAAATAGAAGGGAGAAATGAGTAATGCCTCAACCCTGGATAGATTGGTAAGAAACAAGGCACAGCCAAAACCATATATGTATCTTATACATATCCTCACTATTTACAGAGGTCTGAATGTTATCAAGGAGTCTGCAAAAAAAGAAGTTTTGGTTCAATCTAATTTTCTGTGTCCCACTTCATTGCAAATGTAATTTAATAAGGAATTATTTTCACTTTGAATTTTATTTCATCTGAAAAGAAAATTAAGAATCATTAGTAGGGAAAAATGATGCAGTCTTCTGAGAGATCTAGTTACGTTGCAGAGCTCAGCTTCCAAATTATTATACAAGTCCCTGGGAGATTCTTTCTATGCCACATTGAGAAATAATACGTAACAGTCAGGACTCCTAGAATATAATTTAAAATAAACCCTTGGAAATATCTTAGTAAAAATATAGCAACTTCCTATTTATATTACTGGCTGCATACTAATAGTTTTGGCCAGCAAACCAAGTAGTTATATGAAAGGTTGTGCTCTTCAGAAGCTTCCTAGTTAAACCTGTTATCCTATAATATATGAAACTAAAGAGAAGGCTCCAGGGAGACCTTATAGAGGCCTTCCAATACCTGAAGGGGCTGTAGGAACACTGGAGAGGGACTTTTTACAAGGACATATAGTGATAGGATGAGTGGTAATGGTTTCAGACTGTAAGAGGGGAGACTGAGGTTAGACATCAGGAAGAAATTCTTCACTGTGAGGGTGGTGAGACACTGGCACAGGTTGCCCAGGGAAGTTGTGGCTGCCCCTTCAGTGGAATTGTTCAAGGTTGGATGGGACTTGGAGCAACCTGGTTGAATAGGAGGTGTCCCTGCCCAGCAGGAGGGTTGGAACTAGCTGATCTTTAAGGTCCTATCCAAACCATTCTGTAATTCTGTATTTCTATAATTTTTTTGAATGAAGTATGTGCCTGCAACAGTGTTCAGCAGGGGCTACTTAAAAGAGAATCTGCATATTAATTGCTGGAAATGTCTTGCAGAGCTGCCTTCATTTTTTTCTTCAGTTTAGTAAATACTACTCTGAGAACAGCAAACAGACACAAAGGCAAGCCCAGTCATGGCTCCTCTTGATGTAGATAACAACATTACAAATTAATGCAGCCCACAGAACAAAATGTTTGTGTATGAATCCATCCTCGGATTTAGTGGGAAACGAGTTGACTGAAGACAGCTATTCATTTATTATTTCTGTTTATCAAATCAAGCATTTTGGTCTGAGATTTTTTTTTCCAGTTAGAGTGCTTCCTAAAACAATTTTTTTTTGCTTTATTATCAATTTAGGTTTCTGTCATCATTTCACTCTCTAAACACTGCGCTAAATCAACACTGGTTTTTGTCATCTTTCCCTTTGCTAACCTTTTCCTTTGCTCCATTGATGCTGGTAGCTGCTGCCTAGAACATCCTGATTCAGAAGGAGAATTAAGTTAAACTGAGAGTTTCCAGTGTGATTGGTGTTTGTAGATTGATGTTTCTGTTTCTGATCAGCATGGTGAAAATTTGTCAACTTTTCTACCTGCTCCTAGAACTCCCAGGATGTTCCTGGTACAGATGTTTCAATTGCAGATGGATTGCAAAGAACAACCTATCCAGTCTGAGCTCCTGCATGACACCAGGATCAGAGCTTTGCTCTACCCTTTGCATTCTAATGCCATGCATCCAGCTGAGTTATGGCAGTATGGTAGGAAGCCATATCCTACCACAAGGAGGATGTAATTAATTTTGTCTGACTTGTGGTTCCTAAAGAAAATTTTTCACAGATTAATCAGTTGGCCAAAACTGACTTTACAGTCAGTAGGGCAAAATGGGTACTTTCATCTTACAATTCTTAGTACTTCCACTGCCCAATTTGGACTGACACAAACTCTGTCCCCACTATGGCTCTGTCTCTACATTGCTTGCCCACAGAAAAGAAGGTCATATTCTCAGTTCACCTGTCAGCACTGTCAAGATTTGATCAGACAGGTCCCATCCTCATTGTGAAGTGGCAGAAAATCCATTGCTATTAAAGGAAATCTGTTCCAGTGCTTGAGCACCTGCTCTAGTTTAAAATTGTTGAACTTGTTTTCATTATGGGGATTTCATTATGTTTTTTTTTCCCACTAGATTAAGGAGAAAATCTACTGTCAGGCCCATTTTACTTCATCTGCCCTCAAATTGTAGCCAGTCTTTAAAATCATAAACTAGTATAACCTCCATTATCTATGAGAAGGGACTGTTGAAATTTGTACAGCAGCACATCATATGATGTACAATGAGGACTAAGTGGCTAAGCAGCTATAACAAGTTTGGACTCCCGGGTGCAGTCACAATAGAAAAACCTAGATTTCAGTACAGACAGGCTTTTCTACCCCAAAGTCACACAGCAAGGAAGTGTGTTTGGTCCACAATTGTGCTTCCCTTGAAAGCACAGGGAAGTCTCAAGGCTGGTACCTGTGTTGCTGTCTCCAGGTTGGGTGGTGGATGGGGAGGGCGATCATGGCAGAGGATTTGGAAGATTTTCAAACATCAGAAAAGGCAATGGGAGATTAATTCTTTCCTCTCCCTGCAGCACCTGAAACAGGATGCCCTGGTAATGCATGAGCTGTGTGCCAGAGGCTGCTGCCTCCAGGAGCTGCTGCATCACCTTGTGGAGATGAGCTTCTCAGCTCCCCTGCACAGAGCCCTCCTTGGCTGCAATTGGAGCTACACCTTCATGAGAAACCAGTCAGTTCTATTGTAGCAACAGTTTTCTTTCCTTTTTCCATCATCTCTGGCTCAGGGAGAAAGGTCATGCTTTTATTTAACCTACTAAGGAGAAGGCTTGTTGTTTGACTTTTTGGATGAAAGCATCTCAAAAAAAAAATTGGATTTTTGTGTGTTAATTCTATAATGTTAATTACCTAACCCACTAAATCACCAGGTAAAATGCAGCCAATCAAAAGGGAATTTCAGCCACTTAATTTCAAAATTCAAGCTGTTACTTGGCAGCTGAGCCCTAACGCTTCACTAGCACTTTTTACTGCAGAGCTGCCATAGTTACATCCTCTGTATCTGTGTCACTACATGGCTTGAAGGTGCAAAGCAGTGGTACTTTTAAATGTCACAAAATGTGTTTGTCCTGCTCATTTTAATTGAAATAAGCGAGTTTTTCTTTCAAAATGAAACACTTCTTAAAAGGGTTAAGTAAAACCAGAAGAGAAAATCTCATTTGGAATTAAATTAGTGGTAATCACTGTCCACAGCATTTTACAAATGTATTTTGTTAATGTGTTTTCCTGGACTAATAAATGGTAACTGGATAATTAAGTGGGCGATCTACTTGGAAATCAAAATGCCATTATGGCAAGAAGAATGGGTTTCTTTTTTGGCAGAAAATTAAAGACAATTGAAATATGTCCATGAATATTAAGCACTTTCTCTCCTTTCAAGATTTTTCTTCATTCAGCTACCAGTTCTGCAGAGGACATAGCTTTTCATTACTACATCCTCATGCCCTTCTAAATGAAATCTGGTTAGAACCCAAATCAAATAACTTGATTTCTGAAAATGTCACTGAGGAATTAAATACACAAATCTACACCTGTGAAGAAGAAAGTAATTGATTCAGACCTAGAAAATTATGGCATTTAAGTCATCTGCTGAATAACTGCCAAAACCCAGCATGGGTGATTTATGTAAGTGTTATGTGTCATTTTTTACCTATTTAAAACATGATTAGTAGATTGTATGTCTTGATATCATTAGGAAAAAAGATCCATTGCACTGGGGTCGAGTCTTATTGCTCTGAGTAGATTATTCCAGACTTTGCCTTGGGATGAAGAGCGGTGCCTTAGGGGAAGACTGGAATTTACATTGGAGTTACTCTAACATACAAATCTGCTTGATAGACTTCTCAGCCTGGAAAGAAGAAACTCAGCAACACTGAAAGGAATAGGATTTAAACAGAATATTGGGGTTCTTGCAAGCCCAAACACACCAAAGTTAAGACATAGGTTCCTTTTTTTGTGTGTCTTAACATTGTATTCTATGTTAAGGTATCCCAGTATGATTAATACAAGTGGAAAACAGTTTTTCCTCTAGGAATATGAGCACAAATAAATTAATGGGGTGTCATTATATGAGCAAGACTGCTCCAGAGATTTTTCCCAAAGTAAGAGTGTCTGATGTGAGATGTTGTCTTCTCCCGGTCATGCTCTGGCTCTGGCCTCAAAAGTAGCAGCTCAGATGCTATCAGCAGGCACAGCCAAAGAAAGCCTTACAGACTGACTGAACACAAGACAAAAGGCATCTGGGGTGATGACTGCTGCAGAAATGTGTGCCCAGACACAGGGAGGTTGTATTAGCAAGTGCAAGATTTGCCAGACTGTGGGCTCACAAAATCTGGGTTACCCTGCAAGAGCACTGCAGTGGTCCCCACAGCTGAAACTGTTGTGTTCAGTGTAACCTTCCCCCCTTCTGGCTCAAAGACAAAATTAGGAAATATTTGGTCCATCAGCATATTGTCTGGCTAGTCACAAACGTTCAGACCTGTGCCTCTTCAATGAGAAAAAGATTATGTCATTTTTCTTAGGGGAAGGTGGGGGGACTGGAGACAGGATCCAGGGCATTTAACCAAGCACTGGAATATCACATTATTCATGCAGTCAGAGTGCAGCTCTGCAGCAGTGTGGGAGACCCACAGGCACTTGGAGGGTAATTAACTCTGGGGCAGACACCTCTGGGGGTCCCTTCCTGTCTGCAAGTGCTCTGGAGGGAAGCCCAGGTGTGGCAGCTAAATTGCAAATGTTTAGGTTTAAAAGAGATGATTCCTCTTCTGAGCCATAACATCCAAGAGCATACAGAAAGCCCAATAGGAGCAAACCTGAAATTGTGTGCTGGCCCAGTGCTTTTGTACACAGACTACATCCTTCTCACACAAAAAAAACCCTCAGTCTGTCAAGAGACCTTCTTGTGTAGAGAAACCCATGTGAGACAGTTATCTGGTGTGTAATAAAGAGTTAAATGCTAGAGATGAACCAAAGGCTTTGAAGGGAAGAACATAGTGATATACACCCTGTCACTTCCCTTGACAACCATGGTCTGTCTCCTCTGTTAATTTAGAAATCATGTCAAACTGTTTATTCTCACCCGTATCTCTAAACAGCTGAGGCATTTTGAAAAGAGGAAAATAATAAATCCAGGTGTGATTACTGGAAATATCATTTGATGGGTCCCTTCCTGAACGAAGGAAAACAGAATTTATCCCATAAAAACATATTAACCAGAAAAAAAAAAAAGTGGAAAACAGTAGAAATAAAAGGCAGAAAGTGCTAGAAGTAAAAGGAAAAAAACCTGCCCAACCCCCTAGTAAAATATTCTAATTAAGACTGTAATATTGCCTTTGTAAACAGTTGAAATGAAATTTAATTTTTTTTACTACTATGGGATGAAAAATCTTTTCTTTCTTCTGGGCTATAATTCTCACATTTACTCCATTTCATTAACAAGAAGCAGCAGATCACTGCCATCTTAATTGTAGTCAAAATAATATTTTCAGTACCTGCAAATAACAGGATCTGTTCACTTGTGGAGAAATATGGTTTCTACATTATAAATACAAGAAAGAGAGAAAGTGTATTGGAATTATGTAAGTAAACCCAATGTTACCATTCTAAATAAAACTCAAAATCACATTATGGTAAACAAGCATTTCCATTGAAAATTAAACCCACTGTCTTTTCAAAGAACCATAATCCCTTGTATAATTCACTGATTATTAACTTCATCTGAAGAAGATGCACAGCAGCCCAGAGGCAAGATAAAGCTTTTGGGAGACTTCTCCTGGATCCCCACCAGTTGGACAACCTCTCCTCAGCTTACCTGCCAGTGCTTTACCAAGTTAGGAGGGACTCATGCAACAAGACTTCTCATTGTCCCACAGCAAAAAGCCTGTTATGTCTTGACCTCCTCTTTCTGACCTTTTCTTTCTGACCTTCTACTGGGAAGTTGCAGTTTTGTGGAAACTAAAGCATTCCTCAAAGATAGGAGACCTGGAAGGCCACAGCTGCTGGGATGGTAGAAAGAAGATCAGCAGCACAGAGCACATTCTTAAATCCTTTTTAGCCACAGAATAAAAACTGTCAGGAGAAAACAAAAGCAGAGGCATTTGCACACTGGTTGGCAGGCAAGTCTTGGCAGGTCACTCCGTGCCAGTCTTTGTAGCAGATTGTAGCAGGTTATTTACCCACTGTAGGCTAACACCTTATAATGACAAGTCTATGCTTCATTAGACTGCATGGTGGATTGCCAGGAAAGTGTTTGGAATTACAGCTTCTCTTGGCATTCACCTTGACAAAAGCCTATTTCTTCCCCTGTAAGGAAGTTTGGGTTTGGAGCAGTGCCTCGTGGAAGGTAAGAGAAAGGAAAAGCTTTTTGTGAGACAGCTTTCCTTAACCTTTACTGTACTGGGGACCAAACCACTGTTATTTGGCAACCATGAATAAGGCCACCTTCACATTCTTTAGGACAAAGTACGGATTCTCAGTGACAGTCATCAGGTGTGTGCTGGCATCACAGTGCACTGCCAGCCCCTCATCAAGGCAGAGGCACTTGCAGCATCAGCACTTCATGCTCGAGTCTCTTCGGAGACAAGAAATCTTCTCACTCAGCTCTCTGGTGTGGTGCATGCTCGCTCTTTCACATTGCCTGAACTCGACTGCCTTTAAGCCTGCCACTTCTTAGCTTGCAAAAAGTGCAGCTCCCATACTGCATTACAAAAATCTGATGTAGCAGCAGTTTTTCCTGTATCACCTTTTGTACGTCAGCCCTTTAAAGTCAGAACAAAGTACACCTGCTGACTTCTCTTCCTTGGTAGCTGTTTATGGCTTTGGGGACCAATTATCTCTGCGTGCTGCTTCATGAGGCTCCTTCACATGTATTGCCTGAGTGCAGTTCAACAGGGAGGTAATTATTAACATCCTTCCATGTGCCAGTACCCCATTGAGTTCAGGGTGGTACCCTGACATCTTCCAGCAGCAGGTACACGGCTGCTGCCCACACATCTCATCTCTTTCCAGCCACATTCAGAAGCATGCAAAATCTCAGCCCAGACCTCCAGTGCTAGCCAGGACTCACCCCAACAGATAGTAGAGGTGCTTCTACTTCAGAAAGTACAGCTATGATGTTTTGTGCAAGTAGTTTCTGTCTATGCATTTATTTACCACCTATGGTCACATTCATGCTTTTCTGATTCTATTTTGCTCACACGAGATATGCAAAATTTATAGGAAGGAATACTACTTTATTTTCAGGGTCAACATGACCCAAAAAATATCCATCATTTTCAGTTTCTGGATTGCTTAAGTAGATGAAAAATCACTTAAGGTGCCAGAAATGCACGGTGTAAACAGCAGCTGCACACAGCCTGTGTAGACTTTATTAAACACTAATATAAATGGACAAACCAGGGAAAATGCATTACAAATTTTTGGAAAAAAGAGAAGGACTTAGAGAACTAACTGCTAGCAGAGCACAAGACTTCTGCTTGTAATTGGATTTAATTTCTTAGAGGAGCTCTTGAGACAGAACAAACAGTACCTCTAGGTATTATTTTTACAAAGTAATCACTCTTATAACTTTCTGGAGTATAATTTTACAATAACCATAAAATTGAATTGTGATCAGGAAAGGCAAAGACAAGGTAGAGCAAGGCAAAAGACAAGGCAGGGAAAGGACAGGGATTTGATACATTGCAGTACAAGTGCAATTATTCTTCTCAGTCTGTGAGGAATTAAAAGGGAAGCCGGATCATAAGATTTATATGCACACAGCTGCTACACATACCTTTTGTGACCACACAGTGTGATCCCCCAGATGTATAACTAAAATTGTCCCTGTGTCCTTTCTCTTAGATAAAATACATTTTAATGTTGAGTCACAGGTTCCTGACTTAGGCTGAGTTGGTCCAGCTGAAATAAACCAGGTTACTCAGCAAGATAAAGTTTTAAATTTTGCTCAATTTTTATCAAGCTTTCTCTGTTTGAAAATGCATTAGATTTGCTTCAAGGTACTAGAAATAGTATAGGCCAGATTTTAATGTCTGGAGATGGGTTCATTCATCCTAGAGAAAAAAGATGAGCCACCTCTTTCCTCCCTCAGATGATAAACCAAAGATTGTGATGAAAGTCATCTGGAATTTAGCATCATAGCCATTAGCAGCAGCATAATTAAATCTGGTTTTAGATTTATCTGGTAGCAGACTAACACACACTAGATAAAATAGGGTCAGCCAAAAAGAAAATTTAAATAGAATATGAGTTGCTTTTTATTCTTTAATTTATGTGAATCCTCTGCAAGTTTGCTGATAATATGAAACTGGGAGGATTGGCTGATATGCCCGAGGGTTGTGCAGCCATTCAGAGGGATCTGGACAGGCTGGAGAGCTGGGCAAAAGGGAACTAACAAGATTCAACAAGAATAAGAGTAGAGTCCTGCACCTGAGGAAGAATACCACCAGGCACCAGTACAGTGGACCTGATAGAAAGCAGCTCCAAGGAGAAAGACCTTAGAGTACTGGTGGACAATGTTATCCATGGGACAGAAATGTGCTCTTGTGGCCAAGAATGCCAATGGTATCCTGGGATGCATTTAGATGAGTGGAGCAGGCTGAGGGATGTTCTTTCTCCTCCCCTAGTGAGGATTCTTCCCTAGTGAGACCACACCTGGAGTACTGTGTCCAGTTCTGGGCTCCCCAGTTCAAGAGGGACAGATAGTCCAACGGAGGGCTATGAGGACGATCAGGGGACTGGAACTTCTGGCATATGAGGAAAGGCTGAGATACCTGGGACTGTTTAGTATGGAGAAAAGAAGACTAGGAAAGGGGATCTTATTACTGTTTATGAATGGGTGGGTGTCAAGAGGAAGGGGCTAGTCTCTTTTCAGTGGTGCCCTGTGATAGGATGAAGGACAGCAGATGTAACCTGGAACACAGGAAGTTCCACCTCAATATGAGGAAAAGCTTTATTCTAAGGAATAACAGCACTGGATCAGGCTGCCAACAGAGGCTGTGGAGTTTTCTCCTCAAGAGACTTTCAAGACCAGTCCGGATTATTTTCTGTGTGACTTGCCCTAGGTGATCCTTCTTTGGCAGGAGGCTGATGATGTCCAGAGGTCCCTTCCAATCCCTAACATTCCATGATTCTGTCATTCTATGATCTTCTTACACAGAGTACAACAATCCTCCAAGCATTTTATTCACTAAGCCCTGTATTAGGAAGCTCTATTCCTTTTTTTTAACTTGGCCTGTTTTGCTTTCTCCATCCTCCAGAAGTCCTCAAGCACCCAGAAATTAAACAGGCTGAGTATTTGTAGTTCACTTTTGTAATGTGGGCCCTATTTTTTATCTTGGAGTGAAAAACCTCTTGGATGGGAGGAAGGTGTTCTGCAGACAGTGCAAGAGTTGTACTGGAAGAGCAGAGCTCTCCAGCCCCTGGAGACCCAATCCCGCCAGAAACAGCCCACAGATTCTCCTTTTTTACTTTGGATTTTGATACTGCTATGCATACCAGCTAGGGAAGCTTTGATTCATTCCTGTCCCTCAATAGCCACCAACAGCTTAAGTGACACACATCCCAGCCACAGTGGTGGAATCTTATCAATTTTTTACCCACGGATCACTTCTGTTTCTTCTTCTGGAGCTGAACATTCCTTGATCATCAGGCACTTCATTTTCATGTGCTTATTACTCAAATTCCATTTGAATTGGGAAAAAAGTCAAAAAATTCCTGCAAGACAGAATCTGGGTAGACCTTGAATCTGAGAGAGGGAATGGCCTCTGCTTCCAGATACATGTGACAAGAGAGCCAAAAAGCTGAGAAACTTTGCTTCCAGAGCCCCAGGTCCAGACTAGACATGCCTGAACATGTGTGGTCCATATAGAAGAGAGTAAATGGGGGTGAGGATCTGCTGGAATACTGCCAGACCTTCAGGAGAAGCTGCCCAAACCTGAAGTGTTTCAAATGACACATTGTCATCATTTATAACCATCTCTGAAGTGACTACCTGAAATGGCCATTACTTTTGAACATAATGGCTCTGTCATCTATTGTCTCCCTCTCTTTTACTCTTTCATAAAACAAAACTCCGGGTTACTTTATCATTGCCATTATCTAGTGAAAAATAGTGTGTTATATACCAAGAGGCCAAATTTAATAGGCAACTTCAGGACCATGTGGTAACCAGGGCACTAAATGTGTCCTATGAAAAACCTTGTCATTTATGGGGAGTTGGGAAATTAGTTGTTTAGAATGGATGGATGGATGGATGGGTGGATGGATGGATGGATGGATGGATGGATGGATGGATGGATGTGGAGGGCAGGGAATGATATGGAAAGCTATGAGTCTCTAGCAGTCCTGAGAAAGGCATTTCAGGAAAGTCCTGATTTTCACTCATTTATGCAGGTAGGCCAACAGGCTGGTTTCTTTGAGGAGAATTCTAGTGTTACCTCCAGTCTGTGCAACAAAAGTGCTGCGCTCCTGGGACTGGGAGGAAATTGTTGAACTTAGCCTACCTGTAGTATATAAATGCAGAGTGTGACCTTATCCAACAGCAGGTCTTAAAAACCTAATGTACTCAAGGCACTAAGTTATAGTTAAAACCACATCCCACAGTAGTGAAATTTATAGGGAAAGGGAGAATAAAAAGCGCCATAAAAAAAATCAGTGAAGCAGCTGAGAGGCAAACAGCAGAGTGGAGAGAATGCTGCTGCAGGTCATGCAGAAGCCATGAGACAATTCCTGCAAACACGGATGAAAACCACTGATGGCAGAGAGAGGTTTCTGACTACAAATCTGACTACAGGATTTGTATTTGCATGAGCAGATCCACACATGTGCAACCATGGCCATGATTACATTGCCTGAGGGAGGAATAAATAAAAGGGGGTGAGATCCAGACAATACTACCCTCTCCTGAGAGCAGGACTCAGGGACTTTGGGTATCCAAGCCTAAGAAAGTGCTGCAGAAACCTGCAGGTACCAGGAGGCAGCTTGTGTTTTCATTAGCAGAGCTCTTGGGGTACTTGGGAACACACAGAAATAGCCCAATCTTGCACGAGTTCCTGCTGGAGGTCTCCTGTCATCTAGAGAAGAATTAGTGAGTCACTAAACATCACCTCACTCCCAGGAGAGCCTGTCCAGTAAATGTGCTTTTAAAATGCTTAATAGGCACGAATAGCAGCATGGCAGCTGCCATGGTGGCCTTTGAGGCAGGTGCTTGAAAGAAGCTAGTGCTAATGATAGGGATTTTGACCTTAAAGGGCATTTTTTTTCCCCTGGAAAGGGTGGTCTTCAAAAGAAGCTGTCTGAATGACCAGGTCCTCTTCCAGAAGACTAGATGAGCCACATAGATATAGGGAAACATGCAGAGAGCTTCTCATAGGGAAACTTGTCCAGTATAATTAAATCCCATGCAGTGGAAGACATTTGCTCTCTGTAGTTGAGCAATCATCTGTTCTGTTATCTGAGGCCAAGAAGTTCTGCTATCCACAGTCCACTGGCAAACATCTATGTGGTTAACGGCAACCACCACCCAATTTGGAATCCACTCTTTTATTTAACTTTTCATCCGCATCTGATTACATCCAAAAGAGATTCTCTTGGATTGGGCTAGCTCTGCCAGGCATCTTTTAGCACAAAAATGTTGCTCTGTTGTAGGAAGATCATTGCACTTGAGTGATTGTGCTCAGTTCTCTCTCTAAATGAGAAATAGGAAGCGGAGGAAAAAACAGACACACTCTGAGGGATGTCTAATAATAAACATGATATTTTTCCTCATTTAAACAAACTAAGACATACCTATTATCATCTGAACTCCAAACTCACAGGATCACTCATGCTGTGGAAGCATTTCTGGGAATAATAATTGTCAAAAACTCTTGTCAAGTTTCTCTCAGTTGGCAGCACATTGAAGAGAGCTTTGATAAAGAGATGTGGATGTATTTAAGCTTAAACTGTATTTAAGCAGGTGTATAACTGGTATCTCGACCTGGTTTTGTTCAGTATATTATCATCTTCAGCTGTACACATGTGGAAACATGCAGAATGGGCCAGATCTGTTCTAGTTTGGCATTTCTGTTATTGCAGAAATAAGCAAATGAAAAAGAAATCTTGAATGTGATGATCTGGGGATGGCCCAGGGCTTCAAAGAAAAGAAAAAATCCAGGGCTGCAAAGTGACAGTGGCTGCTGTTGCTGAAGGTAAGGCTGAAGGTAAGGCTGCTCCTGAGGTCAAGCAGACTGGGTAGTACTTGTTATCTGGGGTAGCATCATTTCTGACTAGTCAAACTGCCATCCTTATAAAAACCTATAGGCTTAGAAAATAAGGGGTCAAAAGAAAATTATTTTATTGCTGAAATCAAACAATGCTCTTTTCCATCAGAACGTCAGACCGATCACTTTTTTGTTGTGCTTATCTTTAGTACTGTCTGGCAGAGCAGAGTGACACTGCTATCCCCAGAAGCATCACCTCAGGAACAGCTCCTCTTAGCCCTCATTTTATCTGTATTACATATTGTTTTCCAAGCACATTCAGTCTTTTCCAACCAAATTGATTCTATGATTCTTTTACCTTGTCTGTCACCTTAAAAGAGAGAGCAATGTCTTTAGCTCCACTTTGCCTTGGGTGTTGCTCTCTCATTTCCCAGCAAATGCTTTGACCAAAGGGTATTATGCAATCAATATGTCAAGTTGTCTCTAAATTACCTGGCTTTCCAAAGGAACTACTGGATAAAATGGACCATTAATTTAATCTAAACACACTGTCTTGAATGCATGGAACACACACACTTCAGGTCTGCATAGGAGTATGTATAAACAAACATATAACATACAACATAATGCAAGAATAGCACAACAGGTAAAACAAGGGGAGAAAGGGTACAGAGAAGGTCAGGGTGATTTAAGCATGAGGAGATTGTCTGGTGGGACATGCACAGATCTGGTAAAGTCCATTGTAACTTGTTCTGATTTGTTCTGGTTCTTGCCTACTCCTTCTCTCCCTTGTCCTTCAGCACTTCTCTAATCATGGCAGAAATGAGCTTCACTGGAGAGAGGAAACAAACCTAACCATTTAAAGGTTTCTTCTTGTATTGTTGGGCACTTAAGCTTTTTGAAAAGTTGCTGCATAGATAAAATTTGCATTTCATATAGTGACTACTTGGTACTCAGAGAGTTTCAGAACATGATTGCTACCAGCAATAATGAGTTTAAGCTCAGATCTCATACCAGATCTCACTAAATTTCAGCAGAATAGTATTCCAAATATCTTGTGTTACATAAATAAGACAAAGGATGGATGTCATCAATTTACTGGATATCATGTTTTCCTTTCTTGTTTAATTACTACATAATTTTATTTGCTTCGTATAATAAATAATAGCATTGAGTCAGTACCAAGATAAGTACAGCTTAGCAACCTATTAACATATATACAACACTACATGGCTTAGTATAGAGAGAACTTAAGACTGTTTCAATGCAGCCGTGAGGTATGTTTTCTCTTAAAATGATTGTCTCCTAAAGGATGCTTTGCTCCAAGGAAGCACTTCAGTCAGCGGTTATGACTTTTCTTGTGGCTGGACAGAACAAAATTACCAAATGGGAGTCTAAATCAGTTTCACCCATATGATTGTGTTTTACCCCCAGGGAACAGCACCCTCAGAGCAGCAGAATCAAGTAATCCTCTTCTCAGAAAAAATGCAGGCACTCAGAGGTGAAGAACAGCAGAGTACACCAGAGATGAGGGCCTTGGAAGTGATCACCTGGTGATTATAACAATTAGGTCTGGGGATATGAAGCAGCCCTGCATTTGTTCTTTTTTTCTTCATAATTACAGTTGCATTTGGGTGAGAGAAGACGGGCAAACCACAGCATTTGGAGTGGCTCTGCACAGAGTCCTGGGGACCATGGCTGTGGCTGACTGCCCATTGATAAGATGAAAAGTAGGCACAAGATGAACTTCTCCTCATTGCCCTTGTCCTGGCTTTGTCTGGGGTGGTTTAGGCTGGAATAGAACTAACTTTCTCCTTAGTAGATAGAATAACACTATGTTTTTGTTTTAGTACGAGGTTTGGTATGAGAAGGATGTGGATAATTCACTGGTGATTTTAGTTGTTGCTATAAGATCAAGGACCTTATATTTTGGTGTGGTGTGAGTGCACAAGACGCTAGGAGGGAGTGTAACCAGAACAATGGATCCAAACTATTCCATATTGTGCAATGTCATGCTCAGGATATAGATGACAGATGGCCAGAAAATAGCTTTCTCACTCTCACTCTTCCTGTGGTTTTGGTTTCTCTCTCATCCTCCCAGACTGCCAGCCAGGAATGAGTTGGGCATTCATGGGTGAGCAATTGCATTGTGCATCATGAGTTTTTATATTCTATTATTACTGTCATTTTTGTTACCATTACTATTATTATTTTATTTTATTTCAATTATTACGTTGTTTTTATCTCAACCTATGAGCCTCCTTACCCTTCCCCCTCCAATTCCCTCCCCCATTCCCTAGGGCAAGGAAAAATGAGTGAGCAGCTGTGTGGTATTTATCTGCCTGCCAGGTTAAACCACCACAGCCCAAGGCTGCCTGAGCTGCTTCCTGATGACAAGTGGCACAGAGATTTTACTCCTCTGGGCCAAATGACCATAGCAGCATATGGTTAGAGGCTCAAAATGGAAACCTGAGCAGCTGTCATGACAGCTCTGCCAAGGGTTAGGCTGCCTGAGCTCTGCCATCCTATGGTAGCTCTTGATCAGCCAGAGCAATTGGGGGAAACACACAAGCCCCTTGATGCAAGGCAGGAGGGGGAGGGGGTGTCTGCTGGCTCAGGCATCTCTGCAGCACATTGCTTTCTGTCACTTCTTACTGGAACCCTCTATTCCCAGTCCCAGTTTAGGTGTAGATATTGAGCTATACATCAAAAATGTCCTTCCCCTTTTCAACCAGCCTCTGAGAGAGCTGCAGCTGAGGTTTGAGTGCCTGTAAATGTCATGTTGCCAAGCTTCCAAAGACTTCTTGGCGGAAAGGTAGGATGGGACATGTGGTATTTGGAATGATTAAGGTGCCTTTACGGACCAGAAAGGGCACAAGCAACATTATGAACATGACTGATGTAATGCAGTAATACAGAGTGCTAACAACACTACTTCAAAATGTCTGAAAATTACTCCAAATGAAAGTGTTGTGAGCAGATACCATGTATTAAATCACTTAGAAGCTAAAGCCCTCTTAGGCCCATCAACAGCAGACAAGTTTAAACAAAACAGCAATTTATCTTCATTTTTACAACCTTGGCATTCCAGCTTAACTGCCAGCGTCCAGTGTGTCTGCAGCTCTTACTGGGAAAGATTAATAGCCCTTGTCAGATGCAAAACACTAATTCCTTCTTTCAGAACCTAATTATTTTGTTTAATTGTAAGTAATGTATGAAATTTACTCTTAAAATCATAAAGAAATATCACATAACGTTCAGATTATAACAATTACAGCTGGGAAAAGGAGAGCACAAAGCAAGCATCCATAAGGCTGTTATTCTGCAGATTTAAGAGCTCTCACATCTCAATAACTTTAAAATGGAAGAAAAAGATATTTTCAAAGATTTAATGGTACAGATGCCAGTCTGTACTCCTAAACATTGCCTCATTCAAGGCACACAGGCTGGCTCAGCAGTGCACCAAAGATGCCCACCAGCCTGCAGATGTGTTGATCATGGGCATCACATTAAAAACTCTCCTTATGAATAGGTAATGAAGAAGAAATCTCAAGCTAGCAGGATGATGTGGAAACTGATCTAGCTCTTTCCAACACCAGATATATAGAAGACTTGAAAGATGCAGTCTTCCTACATACTGCTAATAAAGTTAGGTTTCCCTTGCAGTTTTCTCCTTGGGATCTTGGCATGCTGTTTGTAAAGGTTCTCACTAAAATAAACAGGGCTATTTCCAGAGTTTTAACCTTTAAATGAAAAATATCACCAACCATGAAGAATTTGTTTTTAAAAAACAAAAAAACACTGGGTAGTAATGTGACCATGTCCAGTGAGATTCTGATTAAGTGGTTTCTGCTCAATGAACTTCACTTACTGCAGTGAAAGTACAGAGGGTTAAAGCAATCTAGGGGTACAATCAATATTTCATTTCTTTGGAACTAAGTAACAGCCAAGAGAAACACTTACGATAGAGATATTTATATAACTACTGCTTTTCAGTTTTACCAGCACACCCTGATAAATCCTCCCCAACTCCTTTGGGAATGATCAAATTTATTATCATCATATTATAAATAGCAGCACTGAAACACAGACAGAATGGCTAACATTTCAAATAAATGGAAGTGTCTTAAACTAGGACTTAATCCATCTTTTGGTATCTAGACAAAGGCCTGGATAGGAGTTAACTGAAACCAGCTAAGTTTTTAGTGGTCCATAATAATTTCATATTGGTCATATAGTGAATAGGACAAGGAAAAACCATGAACTTTTTAAAACAGTGGGAAATGCTGAGGTTCATATTCAGATATTTCTGCCTTTTTTTCTTTGTTTTATGATTCCGGCATAGACAACAGCATCAAATAACACAGAGCTCAGTTGATTTATTCTAAATAGTTATGGGAATATGCAACAAGCCTCAATCTGGTTTTAGAAGTGGGAGATGTGCATAATGTTATTTGCTAATTATTATATGTTTGATCAGAAATAATGTATTTTTTAATTTATTAATCAACCACTTCTAAATGGCCTGCATTAAGGGAACATCTACAGAGTACTGAAAACCAGCAAATTACTCTACTTTTCTATTTGCAGAAAAATGTGCTGTGTTGTTTAAGCCCTTGAGTACTGTCTACAAGGTTCTGCTGCATCATCTGGTAAATATGATCCCATTTCTACAAAACAGTGAAATTGAATTGCAAAGGCTTGTGAGTATATTATGCATAATGATATACTCACAGATGTTAAGTCCATTGACAGCTTCCTCTAAAAAATTAACAACATATAGCAATGTACCCAGAGGAAAACAGCAGGACCACCAGTTCACTGATGTGTATATGAGTTTTTCTGAGAAAACAAAGGTTTTTCTAAGATGTAGATCAACAACAACAAACAAAAAAATTATTCAGATCTGAAAAAATAATAATAGGTTATAGTCTCAGATTTTGCACACCTCATTGATAGCATTTTCAAAGGGCTGTGGAGCACTTAACCTTCAGTAGAAATGTAATTAAAAGGCCATCTAATAATGAATTTTATGTTTTGCTTTAATTTAAAATATTTAAGTATGCATAAAATGACAGGTAATCTAGAAAATACTTCCTGAGACAGAGTTGAAAAAAACCCTGCTCCAGTATAAAGGCAAATATATATATATATGAAAATAGCAGAGGTGCTCATTTTTTTTGCATTGTGATATGCATATTGGACTTCAATGACAAACTCTTGCAGTACTTTAATTCTGCTGTTAAAGGATACTTTAGGGTCTGTGTTTTAGAGTAGCAACACCATCTCATAGTAGAAGATCTATTCCCGTATAAACACAGGATGTAAACCAATCTGTCTCTTATCAAAACACTTCAATTTGAGCAGCTCAAGAAAGCCTTTGCAAATAGAACCCCATGAAAAGTGTTGCAAATGAAAATATACCCTTGAATCCCAGAAAAAAAAAGAGCTCAGCAATGCTATTATGAGCTCCATAAAATCACAAGAGCTTAGAGGAGGTGAACAGAAAAAAAGACATAATTCAAGATCTAGAAAAAGTTCTAAAACAACAGACAAACAATTATTTTTTCCAAATGGTGACACATTAAACCAGAGAATTTAATGACAGAGGTGAATCTGAAGGTAAAAAACTTGAGTGAAGTAAAAAACGAATCAGATGAAGAAGGAAAAAAATCAGTCAGCATGAAGGTACACCTAGAACCTGTGCTTCAGGAGGATCATGGACTGCTGTGAAGCTGGGACATTATGCTGGGAAAATGTTGCTCTGTTCTTCAAATTTAGATCTTTTTTCTCTCACAGACCATTATACACATGAGGCTAGAGGGACCATTGGTTTGTCTCAGCAGGCTGACACACTCTTTCTGTTCACTAAGAGGTGCACCACTGGGAAGTAGAAGAACTCCAGATCATAGAACAGCTATTTTGGGCAGTTCATTTCTGCTCTATTTTCTTGCCAGAAGTTTTGGAAGACATTCTCTGTTATAAAATGTATTTGCAGAGGTATTTTTTGCAGACAGTGGAGGTAAACAAATGTATATATAACAAATCATTCCAAGGAATAAGTCTTCCAGTGGCAGGAGGTCAAATTATTAAACTGACATATCCAAACTATCCAAACTATAGAATGTGGATCTCTTAGAATTAGACTGCCAGAAAGATTTCCACAGCCTTCAGGACCCAAGGCTTTGTACATGTACTAGAGTTTTTGTGAATTTTAAGGGATGTCACCAGAAGCAGCGACTGTGTCTGCTATTTCAGATCAAGGGATAGAAGTGTATGCTGTGCAGTAACAATAAGAACAACATCAAGAGATTAAAGCATTGCTTGTGCCTTGGATCAGCTGTCTGCTTCTCTCCCTGGTTGGCAGCTGTGGCATGAAACATCCCGAAGGTAAGCACCCTGGTACCAGGAACAAACAGATAGACAGCGAAGCTCAGTTTCATAGGACAGTGTAAATAGCATACTCCAGAAAAACTCCTGAAAAACTCCACAGCATACTCCTGAAAAAGCTGTCAGCCCACAGCTTGGACAGGAGCACTCTGCGCTGGGTTAGGAACTGGCTGGAGGGCCGGGCCCAGAGAGTGGTGCTGAATGGGGCTGCATCCAGTTGGCGGCCGGTCACTAGTGGTGTCCCCCAGGGATCAGTGTTGGGCCCAGTTCTGTTTAATATCTTTATTGACGATTTAGATGAGGGGATTGAGTCCATCATCAGCAAATTTGCAGATGACACAAAACTGGGGGAGGAGTGTGAATCAGCTGGAAGGCAGGAGGGCTCTGCAGAGGGACCTGGACAGACTGGAGAGTTGGGCTGATTCCAACGGGATGAGGTTCAACAAGGCCAAGTGCCGAGTCCTGCACTTTGGCCACAACAACCCCATGGGGAGCTCCAGGCTGGGCACAGAGTGGCTGAGAGCAGCCAGGCAGAAAGGGACCTGGGAGTCTGGATTGACAAGAAGCTGAACATGAGCCAGCAGTGTGCCCAGGTAGCCAAGAAGGCCAATGGCATCCTGGCCTGTATCAGGAACAGCGTGGCCAGCAGGTCCAGGGAAGGGATTCTGCCCCTGTACTCAGTGCTGGTGAGGCCTCACCTCGAGTCCTGTGTCCAGTTCTGGGCCCCTCAGTTCAGGAAGGAGATTGAGGTCCTGGAGCAGGTCCAAAGGAAGGCAACCTGGCTGGTGAAAGGACTCCAGCACAAGTCCTGTGAGGTGAGGCTGAGGGAGCTGGGGCTGTTCAGCCTGGAGAAGAGGAGGCTCAGGGGAGACCTCATCACTCTCTACAACTACCTGAAAAGAGGGGGTAGCCGGGGGGGGTCGGTCTCTTCTCCCAAGTAGCTATCATTAAGACAAGAGGGCATGTACTTAAGCTCTGCCAGGGGAGTTTTAGGTTAGATATTAGGAAAAAATTCTTTAGAGACAGGGTGATCAGACATTGGAATGGGCTGCCCTGAGAAGTGGTGGATTCTCCATCCCTGGAGATATTTAAAAAGAGACTGGATGTGGCACTCAGTGCCATGGTCTGGTAACTGCAGTGGTAGTGGATCAAGGGTTGGACTTGATGATCTCAGAGGTCCCTTCCAACCCAGCCAATTCTATGATTCTATGAGTCTATGATCCTATGAAAAGTCTAATTCACAATAGTAAAAAAAGCCAAGAACTTTCTTCATAAACAATTTTTTTCTGTGTAAACTTCCCCATGTTGGGCTGAAGATACCAAAAGGGAGTGCAAGGGAAAGTTTCAAATGTAAAAAATAGGTATTGTGCAGAAGGACAGTACAAAACCATGGGATAACCTCCTAACATATAAAATTATCTGAAACATGACTGTAAGAGTGACTTACTGCTCCTCCAGAAACTGTTTGGGAAGAAAAGATTTCAAGTGGATTCCCTACAGACCTATAGTCAGGTATGCCAATGTTTAGGACAGAAAGAAATTATTTTATATATGTAGAAGACTTTCTGGCTGATCTTTCCTATTTTTTCCTATCCTCACAAATGTGTCACAGTGCAAGGGGCAATGGGAGTGGCTGTAGTGACTAAAAAGACATGAAAATTTTAGGTCCAACAACGGTAATTTCCCCTAGAAGTATAAGATGTTAATTATTTTAACATAATTAAATGCACAACACAAAGAAGCATCTGACAAGGCAAATTACAGTATTTGAAGTGTAAATTAGGAACTAGACCAGTAGACATGTAATTAGCCAATCAAAAAAATGTCACAAGTGCATGTTTCTGTCCATCTGTAGTGGCTTAAACATCCCCTGTATGTTAAAAGGGGGGGTTGACACTTAATCTATTTCTCCTGTTGGAAATTTCCATGGGTACCATAAAATCATAGAATTTTTGGGGTTGGAAAGGACCTTTGAGATGATCTAGTTCCAACCCACCTGCCATGGGCAGGGACACCTCCCACTAGATCAGGTTGCTCAGAGCCCTGGCCTTAAAAATTCCCAGGGATGGGGCTTCCACCACCTCTCTGGGCAACCTGTTCCAGGGTCTCACCACCCTCATGGTGAAGAACTTCTTCCTAGAACTTCTTCCTAACTTCTGATCTAAATCTTCCCACCTCTAGTTTGTATCCATTCCCCCTAGTCCTAGGGGATGGGAATAGTCTGGAATAGACTGGAGTAGGGGAATGGATAGTCCTTTTATCAATAAAGAATGTCTCACTATCTCATGATGGTAACAGTCTTGGACCAGGGGGTCACCTTCTCTTTTTTCTTTCATGTGAAGTGACTGCACTCGCCATTATGGAGTTGGGAGCAACACCTAGAGCTGTGGTAAATCTTTTCAAAAGGCTATAGGCTGGGTCCTGAGCAGTCAAACCAACGCACCAGCAACTCCATCATTTCCATTCAGGAGAAAAGATTTTGTTCCAGTGGACAAGATTTCTTTCTAGAGCTTGGAAAGAGCACAAGTATTTAGATAATGTGATATCCAGAATCCAGGAGAAGCAGTAACTACACAAAAAATTAGTCCTGCAAAGCTGGGCAGGTTCTCAAGATACGTGAAATATAAACCTTTGTAAAGGTTCATATGAGTAATGCTCTATAAATACAGTTAAATACAAATCATACATTTTTTTCTTATGTTAGCTCTTCTCTCAGGTGTGAGATCATCCAAAAGTACTCCTGTTCATTTGTTTGCACTCATGCTCCTCCTTTATCTCTCTCTTGTAGTGTAAAGCTCTGTTAGCTGGCATTTCCCAGGTGTACCAATTTCCAAATTAAAGCAGGTACCTGGGTTTCTGGACTACAGTAATTTGTAATTTTTAATTAATTATGGGAAGAAAAGATTGGATTTAGGCTGTGGAAGTCTATTTTCATGGGATTTTTTTTTTCTAAAGGTAGTACAATGTAAACCAAAAAAATCATGCATATGTCTCATGGGTTTAGACTGGGACCTGCTGAAGCCTCAATTAGCAGCACTGAGCACCAGGTAGATACTTACATGGTTTGTAATTTTCATATGGTATGTGAGTTTATAATACCACTTTGCTGGAATAAAATTTTTGCAAACACCATAACAGCCCCCACAGAAATATTATAAATGAAAATTAAAAAAAAAAATAAATGGAAATATGGAACTGCTGTTGTCATCCTCTGTCCCCTAGTTACATGCTTTCTTAGGAAAAGATGACCAAACAATATTGCACCCCATAAATGTGGTTAAGTCAGCCTTAAACTGAAGCTCTGGATATAAGACCTGTTTTGAAGATGCCTGGCTCATGACTATGAATGAGGGTGAAAGACTATCTTTTCTCCTAAACCTAGTATATTCTTTAAAACTGTATTTAAAAACATTAGCAGTGCTGAAATGCTGAGAAATATAAGCTAATGATCGTTTATCCTTGAAAAACATTACCCTGGCAAATATATTGATGTTATAAAAAAAAATTGACTACATGTTTTTAATAGGCCTGTGGGTATTTAAGATCTAATTTAAAGGTATCTTAATGTATTTTTTAGTTCCTGCCTATAAAATTTTAATAAGAAACCTCAGAAGTACTCAATTCCCTCAAAGTGCATAAAAACCGCACTTAGACAGCAAAATGCAGAAGGTAAATTGCCAATTCCCAGGCCTTCCCCCAAAGTAAGTTCAGTTCAGAACATTTTTTTTTTTCCCCGAGGCCTAAGCATTTTGCTTGTTCTTTTCTCATTACTTTCCCTTTGCAAGGCAAATATCATATTTCAGCCTCTCTTGGAAGGAGATATTCCAGGAACATGGGACAAAACCTCCTCAAATAGGTCTGAAATCAGCATCTACTGGTATTTTTCTGGCACTACTGATTGTACCATGATGCACCTGCCTTCATATCAAGTATTAGGATCTCAAGCCCTAGTATGTCTGGTTTTCAGCTTTCTCCATCCTTGTAATCCTTTATTTCTATGTAATTTTCTCCTGTTATTGAATGCAAGAGACTTGTCATTCTTGCAGAAGTGGAATGTTGGCAGGGTACTATAGGAGACACTTGGCAAATGAAGGTAATAATTTGAGTGCTGTCCATAGAAAAAAAATATAAGGTTGTAAGACTCATTTTGATTTATTGTTGACAATATAAAAATGTCTTATCCCTGTTATGCATTACAGAAGAAATTTTATTACAAGTTATTTTGAAATGAACAGTGAAAAATTATCAGTCTATACAGACTTATAGCAAAATCTTCATCATTCACTTTCAGTTGTTGAGACAAATTAATAACAGGTACAGACATTGTCCGTGAAGCCAAGCTGCAAACACTGGCATAACACACAAATAATTCAGTGAAAGGTTAGGTGAACACTTCCATGTTCTCAAGGACTCTCAGAATAGGTGCCTAGTTGTGGTGAGAGGAAACCAACAATATCACTTCTCCTCTTCTTGCTCAAGGCTACTTCTTGCCCAGCTCATGCCAAAACTCTGTATTTTGAAAACTAGAAGAGCTCTGTAACAGCAGTTTTCTCCTTGCTGAACAGGTATTTAAATAATTCAGGAGAAATGCTGCAGTGCTGAGACTACTCTGGATTGAATAATTTTGGTATCTTAACTTACTCTTCCCCACACACTACTGCACAACCACCTCTTGAACTCTCCTTCATTTAAGAATATAAGTAGAAATCACAGAATCATCAGAACTGGAAAAGACTTCTAGAGGTCATCTAGTCCCTACCTGTATTTCCTCAGTTAAATCATATTTTTGAGAGCAATTTATGGGGTGTCAGCCCCATATTTTTCTCAATATAAGCACAAAAAAGGTCCTCATCCTAAAACAACTTACAGTCAATATAAGGCATTACAGGCAAAAAATGATCACACTGAACTCTAAGGGCAGTGCTGAGTAGTGGTGGTCCTACTATACAAACATCCTGGGCTTTAATTACTTATATAGGTTTAATTACTTATATGCCTTCTAACAGACACTTTGTGAAAAGTTTACATGGTTGTTTTGCTGTAACTAAGGTACACAAGAGGTCCTGGGGTATGCAGTGCATTTTCTCAGAGCATCCTCGTGCTCTAGTGAAATCTGTTTGAAAGGAGCCTGCCTTGTTCTGTTGCTTTATTTCTTCCAGTTGATAATATTTTCCTTGACTTGATACCATGGTACCATGGAAAAGTACAAACACTTCCAAGCTCTATTTCCATACCCTCCATGCTGTGTTTCCCAGTCTCAGTAATTAGTACCTCTGAGATATTCCAGCTCATTTTTCTAGCTTACTAGTTTAGAGACTTACTTAAATTTTATTTTTAAAGTTGTAGTGCTTTTATCAATAATGAATGACACACACAGGAAGAAGAAAACATAAGATGGGATCCCATAAGATCAAAACATGATGTTTACTTTTTTGAGATATTTCAGATTTTCTTCTCTAAGTCACAGTGCTTTTCATTCGCTGCTGGCAAGTGACATACTGTAAATGAAGAAATGCTTTTAAAGGCATCAGCTACAAGACTGAGTAAAAATTTCATGCTGAAGTTCAATAAGCTCATTTGTGGAACTACTATGCAAGTTCAAGAGAAAATATCTTGGACAGTTCGCTGATCAGGAGCTACTATCAGTCAAAGAACTGAACATGCTGAGTGGCTGAAGACTCAGTTGTTTCTAGCCAATTTTATTTGTAGTAGATATAAAAGTTCCTCTCGCTTTGAATAAAGATGGGTAGAATATTAAAAGTGGTAGCAATGGAAAAACACTTTTAGGACTGCTACAAGGCTGCTAGTGAAGCAGTTTATAAAGTCTTTAAACCAGCAAGTGACTATGGTTTCAATAATATTCACTAAGGATATGAATTTGATAAGAACCACTGAAAAAACATTTTAAAATAAAATTAATAATACATAAATATACTGAAGAATGTGATTTTCCTCTGTGGATGTATTTACTTATTATGGCTGTCAGTTCTTTTATAATAATTTTGAGATTTTTACAATGACTGTCTAAATTAATAAAAGCTTTCAGTCTCTGAAACTACAAAAAAATTATCAAGCTTCAGCTGTCAAGCATTAAAACATAGTGCAGTGAATACAAATCATTCTCACTAAAGAAATGAGGCAAAAATCTAATATACTGAAGTATAATTAACATTCAGGACTCCATTTTAAAGTAATTAAAATGCATGAAGACTTACAGTAGAGGTCATTTAGAAAAACACCTATACAGGGGTGTAAAGAAAGTGGCTGACTGGAAGAGAGTAGCAAGACATTTTAAGGAAGAAGACAAATGCTAGCTGACTCCAAGGTCAAAAAATACTCTCAAAGAGCCTTGATTAAGGAGACATAAGACATCCACACATTTTTAAAAGGTGTATTTTATCTGCATGCTTTCTACATAAGCGTCCTGAGACATAAGCATGTTGAGGCTGGTTTTCAGTAATGTGATTTTTGTACAAACCCCTTTTGTCAGGCTCTGTGTGTTGTGCTTAACCTTGTACTGATCATAATGAAGTTGTGTACCCAGCACGGTGCCCTGAGCAGTGAGGTCTCAGCGCTTCTGAAAGGGAAATCTGGTAGGTAGACCTGGCAGAAAACGGGGGGAAGCTTTGCTTCTGCAGGAGGTAACTCACAGGCCTTCTCCTTGCTCACTATGAATACAATTTGTAATCCTGGTTTTCAAATTCAGACTATTCAGGACTGAAAGTTTCATTTTATGGTTCTCTGATTCTCATCAGGTGAAAGGAATCCTTAAAAAAATGGGAAGTTATTTTCCTGCAGGACTACTTCCATGAAATTAGAATGATTAAAATTTCTTCTACTAAAAAAACCTCATCAAGTACCTTATGAGCCAGTGAGAGATTTAGTGGGCTCATTTGACCCAATGCTGTGTGACAGAGTTACATCTGAATGAACAATATTAAGCAAAATGGTTGGGATGCAGAAAGGCCAGTGATGAGAATCTCACGTAATCCACCATAGTTTTTCTCTACACTCAGCTTATTTTTTCAAGAAAGCATTTAAATAGGGAAGTCCTCAATACAGAAAGTAAGGAAAGTCCTGTGGCTAGGACATTTGGTTTGCATCTGAATTTGAGTCCTATTCTTGTCTTTTTCTTGAGTCCTACTGGCCCACTTAATTTGCTGTTTTTTCATTTTTCTCTTCTATACAGTGGAGCATGTAATACCTTGGGTTTGCCTATTGGTACTGGGTGTTTCCAAAGCAGAAATATGAAGGCTGATAGTGATACTTTTTTCATAAAAACACTACAGATTCCCAGTTGCTGAAGACTGTTTAGCCTTCCCAAGTTCCAGAGTTTTTTGCTCTAATTCTTGCTTCTTTTGTCAATCACTTCTTTATATTTTGTTATTGAAGAAGCTGAATTAAGCTAAGCTTTAGCTTTAGGTTTGTCATGCTCTGTATTTTTTACACAATGCCAAGGGAGAAAACACTTGGGAAAAACATCACTGGATTTACTCAGGTTCCGGAGAAGCAGCAAATTTTGGAAACAGGATAAGAAAGACTGGTAAAATTAAGTGCAGCAACAGAAAATGCTTTGAGATGCTGTCCTAGTTTGGGTCAGGATAGAATTAATTTTCTGCCTTGCAATCTTACTTTCAATGAGTCTCTTCTAAGTAGCTGCACTTGCTGAAATTAACAGGAAGTTTCTCAGTCAGTGTCTGCTTCTAGGACTGATAACACCTGATGTTTATAGTTACAGCCAGAGACTGGTGTGCAGAACCAGGGACACTGCTCAGTTCTGAGGAACATCTTGTGCTCCAGAAAGAGAAAAGGAGCAAAGAAGTCACACCTGCAACCCTCCTATAGGGAGGAGCAGACAAGACAGGTGACCAAAATTGACCAAATGGAGTATTCCATCCTATATGTGTCATGATTGATATAAATTTGAGGGGTCATGAAGGTCAAGCCTCTTCCCCTTAGTCCTTCGCCCTTCTCTTTGTCCCTTTTTTGCCTGTCCCTCTTTGCTTCAGCATCCTGGGAGGAGTCCATCCATTCCTCTGCCTGTGGTCCTGACCCATGCCAGCCTGAATCTGTGTGTTCCTGCCTCCAGCTCCTGACTGCTGCTGAGTCCAGGAGTCCAGCCTGGACTTTCCCAGGGCTGCCCTGCAGCCTCAGTGGTGATGCAAGAGTTACTGGGGGGAAAGAGAGGAGGAATGTGGTATTTCTTTTCTATATATTTGTTTGGGGGGTTTTTTATTTTTATTTTTTATCATTACCGTTTCACCAAAGCTGTGTAGTTTAATTTCCAACCTTTAAATCTCTCTCTCTTATTCTCTCTCCTTTCTTTATCAGGGAGGGGGATTAAAAGAGAGCATCTGTCATTCAGTTAATATTCAGCCCAGCATTAAAACATGACAGCAGGATGAAGAAAGTTGTCAAGATTAGGACTGGAAAAGGCAGGATGCTTATAACAATCTGAAGACCGCCCAGTAGGGTAATGACTTATTACTTCACAAATTAGCCAAAGGCATTCTGGAGTGGGAGAATTTGCCTGTGACATCACCATGGAGCTTCTGAGGGAGGAGGTGGACTGACAGATTCCTCAGAGCCCAGACAGTTTATGAGTTTTTCTGTACGAGCAGAGCAGACCTAATCTGTGATGCTAAGAATGCCCCCTGTGTGCCAAAGATGAATGTTAGCTATTGAGAGTTTATGTTCATTTTTGTTGAAGAAAATGCCCACCTAAAACCAAATACTGGCACATTTACACCTTGGAAACATGTGTGACCCCAGGGAAGATCTGAGGATGACAGTCACTAATATTACCCCATCTGATAAAAGCTGCTCAGCTGGGGTCCCAGACGTAGTGTGCCTGCACAGTGCAATACTGTGCCCAGCCAGCTAGACTTGCCTTTCATCTATTTACCCATGTTCTTCCAGGCTTTACACTAAGATATTCACTATAGTTTGTTTTTCCCAGACAAAGTATAGAAAAAAGTTTCAAAGGAAAACTTCACCACCACTCCTGATCTGCTCTAGACGCATCACATGGACGTATCAACTTTCTACTCTTTTGTCAGTAAATGCATCTGAACTATAAGTTGAAATGGTCAGAAGGCATTGATTCAAGTACCAGTCTAAGCATGTAGCACAGATTTCATATCAGCACTGTTATACAAACAGCACATAACTCCCCTTTTCCTTCCCCTGCAGCAGCACTGCCTCTGGAGGGCTTGTGTTCACAGAAGATAATCAGCTGGATTTAGTGGGTAGATTCAGACTAGATACCAGAAATCAAATTTTTACAATGAGGGTGATGAAACACTGGAGCAGGTTACCCAGAGAGGAGGTAGGTGCCCCATTCCTGGAAACATTCAAGATCAGATTGGACACGGCTCTGAGCAACATGGGCTAGTTGAAGATGTCCCTGCTCCCTGCAGGGCTACAGGACTGGATGAACTTTAAAGGTCCCTTCCAACCCAAACTATTCTATTATTCCATGAAAAATACAGATGGGCAAGACTGAAGTGATGATGATTATTTAAGGGCTTGTAGTTATTTAGGCAACATCAATTAGTACCCTATGTGGCAATGTGTCTTTGAAGGAATGTTCCCAAATACAGGAAATCTTTTTTTACCTGTCTTCAGGTATTTAAGCAGTGCTCATATCACATAACAAGTGCTCTGAAGAGACCTCCAACCTCACTGCAGCCAGGCAGTTCCCATGGTTCTGCATCACTCTGTGCAGGGATGTCAGCTTGGACACTGGAGCAGCACAGCAGGAATTTGCAGGTTCCTGTAGCTCACCCCAGCAGTGCAACACAACTCTAAAACTTCTGATACCAGCCAGCTCTGGGCAGAAGCTGTTCAAGTGCCTCTGCTCAGTGTTTGCCACTGCTCTGCTTCTCAAGGTTACCTCATTTGGTGTATGAAGAAGTATTTGCAGCTACTTTGTCTTTTGTTACTGTGATGTTAAGTGTGGTATAAAAAATCATTCAAAAGAGAACAAAACCATTGCTTTTCGGTCAAGAACAGTTTTAATCATGCTGTCCCTGTGAAATGTCTGAAGTGGTTATTTTAGGGCTATGCTCCATCCAGATATCCTTTACACTTCTGTACAAAAAAGCCTTTTTGCTAGCAACCTCTCTTGCCAATTCTTCTGCATGTGGGAACATGATGTTTTCAGAAGTCAAACACAAGCGGATCAAGAACTTCCAAGCAGTCTGACAGTACTAATAAATCTCTATGAAAAACTGTAATATGAATTTACAGAGCTGAAGATCACAGAGAGATGTGTCCACACTTAGATGATTCAAGTGTAGCAATTACTTTCAGATCTTAAAATGGAGCTTTCCCTTAAGCCAAGCTGCTACCTCCTTTCCTTCACAGTATGGATCCTTTGCAGGATGGATCTGCAGATGGATTTGTTTTGGAGAAAATGTGTGCTTTCAGCAAGTAAAAGCTGAATTTAAACATCACACCACTGCTCATTGGGACTAATATTTTGGTTTAGAAGTGGCCACACAACTGCATGAGAGCACTGGAAGTGTGCCCTCAGTGGCTGTCAGTGTTAATAACATTATCACATGTAGGCAGCAGGTGGCAGGACCTGCCGAGTAATGAGCTCAATCGGTGCTCAGCCTCACCTGTGCCCAGTTAGGGCAGGCCCAAGTGCGCATGCTCAAAGATCAAGGGCCAATAAAAGGTGGGGCCTGAGACCGGCAAATGGCTCATTCTGAAGCAGGTCAGCAGCCGCGCTGGTCGAGGCCAGTTCTCTACTGATCCTGTCCTTGTTCAGAGCCTATCATTGCTGCGAAGTTCGTCTCCTGCTACAATCACATCTGAGGAGAGTCCAGTTTCTCCATGCCTGAGCATGCTTTGAAGATCCACAAGTCAGTGGACGTTATCTTTGTTGCAAAGAATAAGAAACATAACTAGAAGTGTTTAAGATACAAATAGTATGGTTTCCTCTGGGTCTGTGGCAGCTAGAAGGTCTCCTCACTAGTACCAACTACCTATGAGTCTAATACTTCTCCTTTGTAACAGAAGTGGACACTGATTTCTGTGGGAAGCATGATGAATTTCACTGTTTCTCTGGTTAATTATTTGTCTTACACTTCCAACATTCACACCAGAGGATAAACAGAGGCTTTAAATCAATCAGTGAATGTTTGCAAGGTTCCTTACAATTCCAAAGGCTAAGTGCAAGCTATTATTACCTTCTTGTTATAATTCTGCTATCATTAATCATTTGGCTTTTTAGGGGGAGGACAGCTGACAACCTCCCTAAAACTTGATTCATTTGTATTAATCAGAACTACTATCCAAACTTTTCCCAGAGTGAATAAATTAAATACTGCCAAAGCTTAATTGTTATACTATGCATATTTTTACTCCTTTTGACCTGGTTGGTTAACCAAGATATGGGGTCTTCTAGGCTATTTCCCTTGGGCAAAACCATGGATACTAGAGTCAGGTACCCTAGGAGCAGTGTATACAACCCATAATTTTCCTGCAAAATTGGGCAATCCAACAGAAGGTGCCTATTTCTTCACTCATGGTTACACCGTATTTTCAGCTTAGGCTCAGCAAAGAAAACTCTTGGTGTACTTTTTTTATACACTGCTGCCCACACTGTTTCATGGTGGACCCAGTGGTTTTTTTTATCTTTTTCCTCATTTTTCTGGTGTTTCTCTTTTCCTTTCCATTATTGAGACACCAGGTTATTACCAGCCCCTGTCCTCTACCATATTATTTCCTATTGGACACAGCTTCTGTGCCTGGTTTCCTCATGCCCATGGAATGGGCCAACTCTCCAAATTGGTGGCCATATAGAATTGTCTGTGAAGTGAGATCTGGCACTGGAGATCTGTCCACAGAGAGCTGTCTTTGACCCTCTCTGGGGTCTCTAAAACCCATGCCTGGTTTTCATTTGAGGTCCATGCTTGGGTTATATTTCATCTAAGCTAAAAAGGACAAGAGCCAAGACCAACTGCCGAGATGAAGAGAAAGCAGACAGTCAGGTCTCGAGTGGGACAAGAGTAAGAAAGTAAGACAGACTTTGCTGAAGGACCCAGATGTGACTGTGTGACTTTTATCACTTGGAGATGATGGACTAACAACAAGAACGTGAGATTGGTCCCTCTCTTGAAGAATGGAGTAGGAAGGCAAAGATTTGTTTACAAGTCTTTTTTCTGCTTTCTATATTTTTGTTGCTTATAAAGTTTTTTTTTTCATAAGGCTCGCTTTCACATTAGGTCTTTCTTTCTGGAATTTCTTACTTTAGGGAAAAGACTTGCATAGATTCACAGAAAAGCTCTGGGAAGCCTCGCGACAGGTGAGTATAGCCTGGGGATGAATTTTGCAAGAAGTTTGTATTCAGAAAAATTGAGCAGGCACAGCACAAGACTTGGCCAGGATACAATAACGTTTCACTGTAATTATCTTAATACCTATGCTTAGTTGTCCTAGGTGTCTGGCTCTGAAGTGACTTCCATGAAAGAAATGAAATGGCCTTTTATGGCAATGCAGAACATAGACAGGAGGTAAGGGAAAGGTAGGAGTGAGTATTTGGTGTGAGAGAAAAATGGATATTCTTGCCCCCATTGCAGACTTCACCTGAAAGCCTTCTGTCACCCTGCCAGCTTGTCTGTAATCTGTCACATTTCTCATTTACCTGTCAGCAAGACAGAATGAAATTGCTTTGGATGAAAGCTATTGACTGTGTTTTAAGAAATCTGAATTCAATCCACAGCTCTTTCCCAGGGTTTCAGGATGATACTGTGATAATCTTATGGGCTAGCACAGCTTCTCTAGAGGTATTCCAGGCTGCCTTCTGCCTACCCACTCACTGAAGGGAAACAAAACTCCACCAACCCTCTAGCTGGTGTTTTTCTCTGCTGTCACTTCAGACAACATTGGTACATGCTGTGCTTACATGTCCTAACAAATGCAGCAGAGTTCACTCTCCATGGAGGACTTCAGTTGTTTCTATATTGTAAATAATTATTTCACCACACCTATGGAAAGTATATATTTTCCCTCCATTTTACATGTGGACTGAAGTGTGGGAATCTTTCATCTGGCAGTTTCATAGAATCATAGAATGGTTCAGGTTGGAAAGCATCTTATAGATCATTTAGTTCCAACCCCCCTGCATGGGCAGGGACACCTCCCACCAGACCAGGTTGCTCAGAGCCCCATCCAACCTGGGCTTGAACACTACCAAGAAGGGGGAAGCCACTACTTCTCAAGGCATCCTGTTCCAGAGGCTCAGCACCCTCAGAGTGGAGATTTTTTTTCTTTGTGTCTAATCTAAACCTACCCTAAATCTGCCTAGTTTGGTGGCATGGTATGATAGAGCCACCTTTTGATACTTGCAGCCCATGATCCAATATCCACAGAGATACATTCCATCTCCCAGCAAGGTAATTTTTGTACTGGGGTGTATTTAGCCCAAAAGGTGTAAACAGAGAATTAAACCAAAAAGAAATCAAAACCTATGAAAGCATTTCCTGTGTCTTTAAATGCTCAGTAAATGCTCAATATGTCATAATTCTGAAACTAAAAAAAAGTAGGTATATATTCCAAAGCCCTGTAGACCAGAATGTTTGTCTGTGTAGGGGTGATCTAGAACACTGCCATGCATGAGTGTAAATCACAACTTCAGCCTCCACAGAATCACACAATGTCAGGGGTTGGAAAGGGCCTCTGAAGATCGAGTCCAACCCCCCCGCCAGAGCAGGACCAAAACCAGGTCAGGTCACTCAGAAATGCATCCAGACAGGTCTTGAAAGTCTCCAGAGAAAGAAACTCCACAGCTTCTCTAGGGACCCTGTTCCCTTACAGTTCTCTCACAGAGTCCTGTAACCCTTACAGAAGAGAAATTCTTACTCATGTTGAGGTGGAACTTTGTGTGCTGTATCTTGAATCCATTGCCCCTCATCCTATCACAGGGCACAAGAGAGAAGAGGTTGTCCCTTCCTCTTGATGCCCAGCCCTCATATATTTATACCCATTAATTAGATCCTCTCTCAACCTTCTCCTCTCCAGACTAAAAAGCCCCAGGTCTCTCAGCCTTTCTTCATAAATCAGGTGTCTTAATCATCCTCATAGCCCTCTGTTGTACTCTCTCAAGTGAATCCCTGTCCCTCCTGAACAGAGGAGCCCAGAACTGGATGCAACAGCATCCATGCCAGAGCATTCATGGCACTCATGACACAACCATACATCACCACAAAGTTGATTGTGACTTGAAAAGTGGTAGATTTGTTTTTCTCTCCCTTTTTCAAAATTAGAAAAAAGTTCTGTTGTTGAACTAGTGTAGGACAGAGGTCTACCAGCACAATTCTGCCTTGCAGTTTATTTCACTTGGTGTTACCAAATGGCACGTAGGATGTACCTGCGGCAATGCATGCTATTGCTGAGCATCTTCCCATCTCTCACTTTATCTTCTTCATGTTCAAAACAATAACTTTCTGATTCACTGTTTTAATATTACAATTCCTAAAATCATTTTGGCAGACCAGACTGATTTGTGTCTGCTTTCCTTAGTCTCAGAAATCTTTGTTTCTTAATGCATAATTGAAAAAAATAGAAGAGGTCTGAAAATGCCTTCCATTGTTTTTTTCTGGTTTCTCATTCTAGTGGCTTTCCTGACTGTCTGTGATGCTTATTAAATGTCCACAGGTATGACGTGCAATTTTGAAGTAAAGTAGCACCTTCAGATAGCTACTTTCTTTTGATTTAACCAGAAGAGGCATCTTGGAGAATTCTTAGCTCCTTTTTGAAAATTCTTAATGGCATCCAAGTGACAAGGCAATGCCACATATAATACATACAAATCCCTGGATCCCAGATCTGGTTAAAGCTGAGGCTATGGTGACAGAGATGGAGAAAACTCTGCCAGAAGTGGAAGGGAGCATTTTAATATCTTTTTATTTTTCAGATTGCCTGGGTTCTTGTTGGAGACGGCTGATACAGCCCTCCTTTGATAAAAGCACTTATCATGGTTCCAGCCTAATTATAGTGTGGTACACTGTGTCTACATTTTTTGTCTAAAGCACTTGCCAGAAGGGTATCAAAATATTTTATGTGCAAATTAGGTCTGTAAAGTTTTCCAGTGGACATCAGGATCTGTTGATGCTGTGCTGGAGAAGCAGGTATCACTTGGCAAAATCATTGTTCTCTCTTTTCCTTTCTGCTGTATTAGCCTATGGCAATCCATCCATCTTGGTAAACAGAATGGTTTTGCAAGGTGCTCTGGAAAGAGACTAATCCAGAGCCTTGTAATCTCCTCTGAAAATTTAGTCTGTAGCTCATGAACAGTGCCTATAATTCAGACTCCTTGTGCTGGGCTCTGGACTTGCCTTGATAAAGTAAAGATTGACTCACCAGTTCTGATGACACCAGTAGTATAACCTTACCCAGAGTAATAACCAATAGTCTTGGAACTGAAACTAAATTTTTTAATTACTGAGAGGATGGACAGAAAAATCTGAGCCCAAGAATGTTGTTATAATAGTGAACTTTGCCCCTGAGAAGGTCTTCTTCCTTCTCTGTATAGTGCAAGAGTCATCTATGGTTGAAGTTTTCACCTGTGTATGTAGTAATTGTAGTATGTATCATCGTATCCTATTAGTACGAAGGAATTTTTGCATTGAGAGGTCTAATGAATTAAAGCCTTGCTGGGGTTCAATGCAGACTTTAATTTAACTTTCTAAATTTACACTTGATGTGGACAGATTTTTTCAAATTAGGGGAGAGGGAAGTAAGCTCTTTTAACAAGTTAATTTGTTAAAGCTGGTATGCGTTTTATCAGAATGGAAAGAAAAGTTGCTTTAATTCTTACAGTGGGTAAGACATTTAATAAGACAAGTTGTTTTCGTTTGAAAATGTTTGATAGATGTCTAAGATACGCTGTCATGTGGTAAATGCAAATTAAATTAAACCAAATTAAACAACACAGGACACTAAGTTTATTGCTGGCTGATATATATCATCTCTAGCTAATTAATAAACATGTAAATTAAACAGTCCAAGGCTTAAGAATGTGTCAAAGAATGGCTTTCTGGAATGATTTGTCAAGATGATGTCATCATGGCTACCATTTATCTTGTTTATATCACACTGAAGGCTTAAGTATAGAGAAGCTTGTCTGGTATGGTATAGCTGCCTTGGATTTTAGCAGTAAATATGGTTATTTCAGCTTTCATTTGACTGTTTACAGAAGCAAAGCTCATACAAACTTCATAAATTAGAAACTTCACTAAACAACAAGATTATTAATGTGAACCCTGAAGAAGATAAAGCAAATATGGGGAAAAAATGTTGGGGGGAAGAATTGTTTACATCTAACTCATAAGTTAAATGCAGAGTCCATCACCTTGAGAAGGAAGCACCAAGTGGAGCTTTTTTCCTGTGGGAGAAAAAGGCAGTCTCTCAAAGTATTGTTCCCTGCACATCAGATTTATTCGTCTCAGTCCTGCTTGGTCTGAGGGAGATGTCTACATCTCTGTGCCAGTCTGATTCTCAGGATGAAAACATCTCTGTATAGTAGCAAACTATAAGGGAAGCAGCAGTACCTGGTGGTACCAGCAGCTACGTGCCAGCAGCAGAACTGACAGTGATTCTTCTGCCACTTGAGTAGTCTCATATGGACACTCAGGTACAAGGGTTCAAGGTGTAGTGTTTGTCCCCTGGACAGGTAGGTTCCCTGAGTATTTTTTTCTACATACAAGACCCCAACCAAACATGCATGAGCCCATCACGATTAAATAGATACTAACAAAACCCCACACAAAGGCTCAGCAGTGTTTTTTTTACAAAGGGCCTCTTGACAGGCTTCCTCAAGTTAAATCATGGTTGAGCCACACGTTTATGGCCCCCCCAGCAGTTCTGTTCTGCTCTGCATCTTTCCCTGCCTCAGCCCTTGCCCTGATGTCACTGGTGTGGGAAGCAGCCCATGCACAGAAACACCACAGCAGGGGTATTTCACTTGGGCTGTAGGGAGCTCCAGACCAGGCTGCCCTCACCTCTGTTCAACCCCTGCTTGATAGCTGTAGTGTAGCACTGGGAGAACTTGATGCATCAGAAAACAGACAGAGCAAGGCACACATTTCACTGGTGCTCCAAGATATAGATAGATATTGCTTGACCTCCTGTTTAATCAGACTGCACAGAGGAGATCCCTAAAGCCAGAGGCTGTGCCTGCTGGATGTCCCTTTTCACCTTGTTTCATATGACCTGGCAGTTCCTGCTTCTTCTGGTCCCACTGACTTTCCACAGAGACCAAATATATCTATTAATATGACTGCTGGACAAAAACTGTAGCAAGTCCCAAACTCAGTAGTGTGAGAAGGGGTTGAGAGAAGACTATGGGTACCTGCAAGAGAAAGAAAGCCCAAGATACTCCACACATTAGAGCACTGAAAACATGCTACTTTTCTTCACATACCCTAAAGCCAACCCAGAGGTTTGGAAGGAATGACTGGATGCACACTCATCCTTCAGATGCTTAAAATTTGGGGAGCAGGTGTGCACGTGGGCTGCCTGTGCTCCATGCCAAGGGGCCGTGGCCTTGCAGGCTGCCTGTGCTCACCCCAGGCACAGGTAGGGATGGGCACATTGAGCTTACACCACGTGTGGAAACCTCTTGGCAACACTTCTGCAAGGTGTGCAACCACCCTAAGCACCCAGGATAGTCTGCCTCAAAAATGGGACTGATTTAGCTCCTCCGTAGTCATTTTAAGTGATTTTAAGTGATTTTAAGTGATTTCTCTCTCAGCTAAGGTGTGTTCAAAGAGCCTGGGACAGGCTGGAATAGGTAAGCACTTTTCTAACCTGCCTCCTAACAGAGCAAGAAAGGTTAACAAAGGCAGGGCTATCTATGGCAAGGATACCTGCTCCTAAAGGAGCAAGAGGTGTGGAGTGATTCCTCTTGTTCTGGATTTGTGCACAGATTAGTGAGATGGTAGCTCATTGGACATTTTTCAGACAGAGGCTGCCAGGATGAACGGCAAAGACTCCCCTGTGCTTTTAATAGCAATTTTCATCTTTTCTTTTTGTACTCCATCTCTGAAAATTAACATTGTCAAGCACCTGGGAAGGAACATCTCACTTCCACAACAAGAAACCGTGCAGCAGCAAGAAATCGTTTCAACGACTTGGGAATTAAGCTGTTACAAAGCTCGTTTGTTTCTTTTTTTTCTTTTTTTTTTTTCTTTTTTTTTTTCTTTATTTTCTTTTCTTTTTTTTTTTTTTTTTTTTTTTTTTTGGTGACAGAGCAAAGCGCGGGGACACTGCCAGGGCTTGGTGGCCCTCTCCTGGCCACGCGTGTGCCGAGCACTCGTCCTCAGCCACCAGAGCCCGGGCTCGGCGTTGCCCCTTGCTGGGCAGCCGGCTGTCAGCAGCTGAGAACAGGCAAGGAAAATAAAGCAAGAAGTAGAACACATGTACTTTGGGTTAAACAGGGCACCTTCGTGTCTGAGGAGCTGGCATCTCGCCGAGGGGCTCCTTCACCACCTGCAGGGTGAGGCACTGATGGTCACAAATAAATGTTTAGAAGCAGTGCTAAATCCTTACAGGTAGGATCCATCTCACTCAGCTTTGGTGCCTTAGGTCTTCTGACACCATTAGTGTCCTTTCTGGTCACTCAGCCTCTTCCAGGTGGCAATCATGCTTTTTCAGGGTGCCTGTTTCTCTCTACCCCAGAGGCAAGTGATGGGTGCCATTTACCACAATATAGTCATTTAGCTTTCCTCTTTCCCTGGAACAGCTTGGTTGGACTCCGATTTTCATTAGAATGGAAACAACTATTTCAGTGAAACCCAGCACATTGCCTTAGTATGGAAAATGCCATAGATAAAAACAGTACTGAGGCTCAAATCTCCTTAAGGAGGAAGGGGAGTTTGTCACTGCTAGAATCCTATCCTCCCATCTCTCTGAGTGGAAAACTATTTGGGATTTGTGAGCCTCCTCTTTTGTCTTGGCAAAGTCTTTCTGCCTGAACTTTAAATATTGAAGACTAAAATATTGGAAATACAGTACTCTGACAACACGTCTTTCATAAAGACTGACGAGTCACATAGCAGGGAAAAGAAATCAAAATATCCATTAATGATACACTGCTGGTGGAGTCTGCAGGTGACAGAAAAGATTTGGCACTGCTAGGTAATGGAAAGTGTTAAGTCACTGTTACAGTACAACCTGAGTTGTTTGGTGAGGTGCTGAAATTCAAAGGCTTATGTTTTTGTAACACCATATGTGTGTAGGAACACAGGAATTCCCACAGCATCAGGGATTCTCTCTTGAGAAGCTGTGACTGGTTTTTGTATATATTTTTCATCAAGCTAAACTTAAAGGCAGGAACACAGCCCCAGGAGAGACAAACCACCAGCTAGGAAAAGACACCATCACTCTCTCTTTGGCTTGAGTAGGGGGTTGTGTAGAAGTCCACACCCTGCCCTGCCACAAATGGGACCATAGAGTGCTAGAAAACAAAGCAGGTGTTGAAGAAGAACAAAAAGGAATATCAGAGTAGTGGGATATGTGCCCTTATCATGAAACACTGAGCTATCAGTTCATATCACAGAGGGTTTGAGCAAAATTTCTAAGAACCCACATCAGGATAAAACTTAAAGAGCTCTTCAACCTGCAGGATATAATGAGCTACCAGGACTGGAAGCAGAAGTTAAAAACATTCATACTGAAATAAAAAGAAAAATGACATACCAGGGAAAAAAGGAGATAGAAAGGCATAGAGTAACATCTCACAATGAGACTGTCAAGGGCTTGCCGATACCTAGGAGCAAGAAACAGCCTTTCTTGAACATTTCAGGAGTGCACATGATACCAAGGTTTCCTCAATTTGTCTTTGAAAATCTCACACTTGAAGTCAGCTATGAATATGTAATACAAATTGATAGCTGCTCTACACCTTTGTTAGCATAGCAATCTCTTGGAAAGCCCAGCACTGAGAGAGCTTTGTGACCATTAATAAGCTGAATGTAACACTCTTCTTCACAGCAAGGTGATTACTTCCTAAAGAGTTGGCTCACAGTATGAAAAGACTGACAGTGTAAATAGACCACACTTGTCCCTGATCAAGAGCTAAGCCCCTAATCCAGGTTTAAAGAAAAAGGCACGTGGGCTCCTGGCGAAAGGCAATTCAGGGCTGGCAGCAGGCAGCACCCCCAGGCTGCGGGGCTGCCCCAGGCTGTGCCATCTCCTTGGCTTCATCCCTGCTGCATCTCTTGACTGTAGCAGGGCCCTGCTGTGAGGAGCCAGATCAGCTAACAGCATGCTGAAATGACTCTGCAGCACTCTGCAGCTTTGGAAGAACACTGTTAGGTTGGCTGATGATGGCTAGAGCATGGTACAGGAAAGTATTTACATGCCCAATTTAGAACAATATTTTGTTGTAAATATTTAATAGTGCTGAATCCCAAGAGGCACTGTTACATTGAGCCACACATTATACAACCTGAAAATTTATTAATGTTTTTTTTTCTGGAAAGATTTGTTATTACATGAAGCATCCTTCTGAGATCAGCACTGCTACTAGAGGCTCCTTTATGCTCCTTCATATTTACTGGTGAAGGCAGAAGAGGGTCATGTAACCTATGAGATAATGAAACCTTTCTAACACTGCCTCCTGTTCCTTACTCCAGACGGAACCATTCTCACACAGGCAGAGCTATCCAGTGTTGCCTTCTGTAGACTTTTGCTGCCAGAAGAAAACCAATTCTTACACTTACTGAAATTCTGAAGTCCTTAAAGCTTTGAATTCAAAGAGACACTGGAATTGCTTCTCAAACTCTCCTCCTTTTCTACTTCTCCCGCCACCTGTTCAGTAAAATAAATCTGTTCCTCTCTGGGGCAATGCATGAAAAGAGCTGTCAAATGCCAAAAAATAAGAAGACTTTGCACTGTGAGAACAAAGAAAGACTCTGCCAAAATATTCATTGCCCTGCCTGTAGTCAAAGGACTTTTGATCTGAAAGTCTGAGAAGAAAGAAAAAAGGTATCATTTTAGATTCCATGATGCTTGAGCAATTTAAAAAATTACATTTACATGTACTTGAAAACAAAACCACTTTGAAATGAAAAATCAATTATTTTTTTTAAATGTCTAAAAAGGGTCTCAATGCTTGTACTTTTCACTTTCCCAATACTCTAAATCATTCTGTCAATGTGATTAAAACTTTCAGGAAATTCTCAAATAGCTTTTTTTTTCTTACCATGTGGCTTTTTATCTTTAAAGCAGAAGATGGGATTGTTCTTCCTTGCAAGACTGCATTCCCTGCATGCTTAGAGGCACACAGTCCTGCACATGATCCTTTGGAGATGGAGAAGGAGCTAACACTTCCTTCAGCCTCATAAAGAGAGAGACGAATACTAACAAGCTACTAGGATGCTTTCACTGTCTCTCTTGCTTTTTGTAACTCACTAGGATATACATAAATTTCGGTGTTAGGGAGAAAAAAATCTTTTCTTTTCACCCTAAGCAGCTGCATTTGCTATAGGTAAGTTGGTCACACTCTGTCCCTGTATTTTTATAGCACAGAGAGAATTAGTTGGCTATTTCTAGCTCCAAAACACTGGATTAGAGAGAGGGTTTGACTAAATACAGCCCCATGCCTGTAGCAATGACCTTGGCAAGTAATGGATGCCCTGCTGGTGCTGCAGAAGAGAACTGCAGCTTATTTTTTTCCGTGTAACATGCATATTCCTTTAATTTCCCAAAAAGTCTGATTCCTGCATGGAATGATGCATCACTGCTAATTCCCTGCTGCTGAGGACAACTCTGGTTGTGGTGAGCAGAGCTGCTGCACCAGTACACTGACAGCAAACCACCAGAGCCCCTAGAAAACCCTCTTTCCTCATGCAAAACATCAGATGTGAGGGTGACAAGGTGTCTCAATTTGACAGTCCTGAACTTTGCTTCATGGACCTTTAGGCTCACAGTTGGTAAACAAGTTTAGGTAATACCTAGTGCATGTAACTCACAGGGGTTAGTAAAAATGACCCAGTCTTGGATAACCTTGTGGCCCTATCTCTGCAGAGGTGACCCATGGGGAGCTGTGTAGGTAGCTCAGCCCTGAGTTGTCCATAAGCCCAAACAGGGCAGTGCTGCATTATTCAAAGACCTTAAACCTGGCATGAGCCTTGGAATCCCTCAACAGATAGTATGGCCTGTGTCTCAATCCAACCACTGTTTAGTTTCTTGAGAAAGTAAGATAAAGAGAAGATGAGGGGTTTAGTTCTGGCTTCAGCCACCAATCTTGTGTACCCAGGCAATCAAAAAATCAGTATGAAAGAAATTAAAAGTAGGATATACTCGAGTGAACCTCTCCATAGATGAATAAAGAAAGATGAGGTGAAAATGCACTGTACCACCAAAGAAAATGGTATAATGCACTCAGGCATAGTCCTTCCCATGGTCATGTACATCAGAGAATAAAAACCCAAAAGATTTGGGTTGGCAATAGGGAGCTGCTTTTCCAACTATGCAGCTGAGCTGTGTAGAGACCCTTCCCCCTTGATCAGGACTCCAGCCAAGGTCACTTCCTTGGGACTGAGAACCCTTACCTGGAAGGGTGAGTAAATACCTTGCATGATTTAAGTTTGCCACTGTGGCTGATTAACCAATGCACATATAATATGTAGAGTGCTTTATAGGTTGTAGTAGTGTGCACTGTGAATCTTTATGGGTTGCAATAATGTATTCCTGCTTTTAACTTTTAATAGTGCATTCTTCCATTGCATCCGTGAAAAACTGCAATAGTGGAGTATTAATCTGTGAGCGTAGTTAAAATAAATTGTTTGTTTGAGCCTTGCAGTTAAATCTGTAAGTGTAGTTCAAATCAATTGTTTCCTTGAACCTTGCAGCTAGTCCTTGTTTGTCACATTTGCCGACCCACTTACCCTGCTCTGGGGGAAGTTCAGGGAATGTATGAGGCTCATGTTATTCTCCTGGAATTGGAGATTTCCTTTCCTCTGCTTGAGCCCTGGAGGTTGTTCCAAATGGTCTAGTAGGTGAACAGTTTGCTCCAAGCCATGTATCTAGCATCAGACTGCATGACCTCTGGGGTTATTTTTTGGGGGGGTATTTTCTCTTTTATTCTGGCAAGTTGTCTCTTTCTTCACATTAACAGAGTTAGTTTGTAAGGCTGGGCAGGATGGATGTGTTATATTAGAGAAGATGCAAAAGAGCCCTGACACACAACCTATGATGTTGGGTCAGGTCCATAGTATATTTCTCTTGAGCTATTTAGCTACCTGGACACCTTCATTTTTCTTTTGACCTTACTGATAGGCTCCAAAATGTAGCTATTTGAAAGGGCTGCTGGAGAAAATGAGTGCTGAGGGACACAAACCTGGCTGGCATGATCATAGGGGGGAGATGTGTATTCAGTAGCAGAGGAGAGGATAAAGCATGAATGCATTTGTAATACAGTCATTAAACAAGAACATTGTAAGAATGGCTTTAAATTTTCATCTGATGGCTACAACTGTAGCAATTAAACAAAAAGTAAAATAAAAAAAAAAAAAGGTAAAGCTGATGAACAATAGCAACATTATGAGAGGCATAACGATTCAGAAGTTATTTAACTTGCATAACTCCCAAATGAAGTCCCAATAAAGCTGTTCAACCACAGCTGCTAGAGCTGTTCTTACTACTGGAATACAGGTTATTGAAATAAAATACACTATTAAAACAACAGCTTTAGAATGACAATATTTTCATGGGATATGATTAGAAAAGAATTATTTTTTCTGTCCTCTTATATCCTTGAGTACCAGCCTTGGGTTGGATCTGTGTTATGCAAGTTGGAATAAGCCACAGGGGTTGAATGGCCCAGAATGGAAAAAAAACCACCCTGTAATTTACTTTTTTTCCTGTTTTACAGACTTCTAGGTTAATTAATCTGCCTTAAAATAGCCTTGAGAGTGACAAAACAGCAACTCTATTGATGGTGAATGAAACATTAGGTCTTAACTACCCATAAATCATTTAAGTGCTGAAAAGTTTGGTGCTGCTGAGTAGACCTAAGTCACTTAATTATCTATCAGAATTCCTAAGGAATTCCAATAGCTGCTTTTATTTCTGCCTCAGAAAAACTATAGGACAGAAATACATTTATCTCCTATTTCAGCAAACGCCTCCTCAAAATAAAATCTTCAAGGTGGAAGTTAAAAAACTGGTTAGTGGTCCCTTGACATGATCATACTGAAACAAAAAAGAGTAAAACCAGCACAGGCAATGTACACAAAAGAGCCAACTAGGCCTGTAAGTCAGTATTGTAAAGAAAACATGCTGAAGGCCATAAAGAGCTCTGTATCTCCATGGATGGCAATAACAAAATTTCATTTGAATGCCTGGTTTCTAATACTGTTTTTCCTATCATGAAAAGGAAAATCAAGTTAACAAGTAACTTGTCTCCGGCTGTAGATGGAGCGACTTCTTTACTGCCTGTGCCACATACAAGCTGCATGAGTGTCTTCAACCAAGCATGCTATGCTTCATGGCTTTCATGACACTTATTTTCTGTTACTATTCTTTATTATGGGGGATTATGAGTACTTAAAAAGTGGTTTTCATCAAAGGACTGTGTGCTGGCTAAACAGATTTTTTAAAGGAAAACCACTTTTTACTTGCTTCTTTCTAATTTATTGAAGGAATATAAAACTGTTCTTCAAAAACGATGGGCAGCAGGCCTTGAGCTTCCAGCCTCCAGGCTGCTGGAGAGCTGGTTGTCAAGGATGATGTGTATTTATTGCCCTCTGCTGTTATCATTCTTAAATCTAATGTTTTAAACCTCACTCATCTGCCATTTTTCTCCTCATTTATTTGCGTTTTGCTGGTGGTGCAAAGGGTATTCTTGAGGAAAGACAGATCTGAGGTTCGTTACTGGGAGGATGAAATGTCATGTACTTAATTGCCAAGCATTGAGGATGTTCACAAATAAAGTGCTGAGAAACCAAATCTCTTAGGCTATTTCTTTAAAAGGATCTTCAAACAGGACAAAGAAAATGAAAACGTCTCCACAGAAATAGACCCTTGAGAAGGGGAATCACACTTTGAGGAAACAGAAGAAACGCCTGCTGGTTTTCTTTTAATACAAGTTCAAAGCAGTAAAACTGAAGTCAAGGGTAACTCTTATTTAAGTATTCATTGCTTCACTACATCATAAAAATGTTTTAGTTATAAAAATCAAATAACAGTGAATAAAGTGAAAGCATAAGTTTTCAGTTATAATATGTGCAGATAATGTAGCTGTGCTTTTTTTGCATTATATAACAAGTGATTAAGTCCTTTGGTGAGAAAATATGAGCAACAAATATACTCAGATGTAGTGGTACTTAGTTACTGGCAATATAAATTTTTAAAAAATAAAATAATTTTTTTTTTTTTTTTTTTAAAAAGGTTAATTTGTGGGATATCTCTGTTCCTAAAACAAGATGCACTAGCTTAAACAGTGGTGGTTCCTGGGATGCTTCAGTGTGTACAGTCTGGCTGGGTCCCCTCTGGTTTATGATCTAATAATCCAACTGCACAGATGAGTCCCTCTTTCCCATATTATCCCTTCCCTTCATCATTCATCTTGTTCATCCATTCCTTTTCCTTTTCCTCTTTTCCTCCAACTCCTATCTTCTCCACTTGGTGTGTTCAAAGCATTCAAGACTAAAAGGCACCAGTTCTTCATCCAAGCTTATTTAATGCATAAAACCAGCTATAAACTGTCACCTGGAAAAAAAAAATACAGTAAGCACAAATTGCTGCAGTGGTCAAATCATACTCTTTAGAGACAACAAGCCTGGATAAGATACCAAAAGCAGTAAACTGATAAGTTCTTTTATTAATTTGTTCCAGTGTTTTCACTTCCTTTCTCAATACCTTTGCCTCATTTTTTATTTGAATCCAGCTTCCTCAGATATTGTTACTTCCTTCTCTCAAGAATCAAAGACTGCTTTAGTATCTAGCACTTTCCCCTTGTGAAAATACTCACAGAAATCACATCACCCATGAACTCACTTTTGGATAACATAGAGAGGTTGAAAGATTTATGCCTCTCATTATACCACATTTTCTCCAGAACCTCAAAACTTCTTTTTCCATTCTCTTATATCCTCCAGCCTCCTTTGCTACATTTTCTTGCTTGCAAAAATCTGTTTCCTGGGAGCAAAAATAAGAGGGAAATTCTGTTTCTGCTGCTGGATGAGCTGAAGACAACTGCAGGTGTGAGTCCAGGCCTATTCCAGCAGCTGGAACATACTTGGGCCATACAGCTTTCAGAGAATAGAACTGAAAAGCCTTTAGCATTGGCAAATTTATGCAAGTTTAACTGTTGCAACTTGGAAAATGTGGTTGATTTGTCAAAGAAAGAAAAAGATATGTTTCCAAACACTGTGTGAGTTCTTTGCTCTTGAAAAAGCCCAAGTTCCTGCTCCAAAGCAGGAAAGAAATTACCTATAAAACTGTTTGAACTTAGTAGAGCAATCTGTTCTTTTCTAATTTCGGTCCTGAAAATGTCCAGACAAATTTTAGTGAGACTTTCTTCCTCCTGAGGCCTGCACCCCACTCCATTGTCAAAAAACAAAGAAAAAAATCAAAAAAACAAAAAACCAAAAAAAGCCAAATCAAAACAAAACAAAAATCAATAAAAAAACAAAAAAAAAACAAACAACAAAAAAAAAACAAACAAAAAAAACACAAGCCCCAAAAAACCAACCAACCAACCAAAAAAAAACCCAACCAAACAAAACCAAAACAAAAGAAGCCTAAACACCTAATCAGCCCACAAACATACATTGGTACATTAAAGTTAAATGTAAAGAGCAGCAAGGTAACAATATAGTATCCATGCCAGCCATAGACCTGCAGGAGGCCCTGGATTTTGCATTACCTTTTTCCTAGAATTACTCTCCATTGGATTGCTATGTGTCTCCATTTTTTTTGGTACTGAGCATCAGTCAGTGCAGTTCAGGCGATGCATTTAATGTATATTTTCCAATGATACTTGGAACTTAGTAAAAAAAAAAACAAACAGCTTGTATTTCTTTAAATGCAAGCCCCAGCTTACTTGATATATCTGTGCATGTTTTCTGCATTCTAGTATACTGGCTATGAAATTCAATTTGAATGAATGTTGTATTACATGACTGTCACTCATGATTATACAGTCCCTTTAGCCCTCTTGCTTTTCACAAGTGTTACTGTCTCTAGAACTGTACAGAGAAAGACCTGAAATACCTTTCCCATATGCTTCTAAGAGTTATGAATATTTATTACACTCATATTTAAATGTCTCTTATGTCATCTATATCCGTAAATGAAAACTGCATAGCACAGAATGAATAAGAAATTGCTGAGTATACTGGAAATTCTCTGTGACTTCCTTTGCTGTTCTAAAGCTCCCCTTTTGCTTTGCTGTGGAAAAGAGTTACTGAGATCTGCAAGCAGCTGGTTCAATTCACACTACAGAGGAATATATCAGTCCTGCCTAGCAAAGCAGAAGACGGACTGTGCTGTATAAGGAAGGCTGGAACTGAGCAACAGCATGTTAAATTAATGGGTAAAGCTTTCAGAAATACCATTTTATACATGAAGCACTGCTACTTTCACAAGTTGCCCAAAGCAAAACTCTTTAGTTGAATTATTCACTGAGGGCAGAGTGAATTCTTTTCTCCCCTGAACTCCCGTCAAGGACATGTATTCCTTTGGTCACGGCACTCTCCTCCACACTGGATGAGATTGGATTGATGCTCTGCAGCTGCTGTGTCCCCTGGTAAATCTTGCCAGGACAATCTTGTCAGTCTGAGGCCAAAGGATTTTCCAGCTGCTCTTACCTTGGCTGATGTGCATTTGCTAGGAGACACCAGATTTACACAACGTGTCATCAGCTTTTCCCAGGCCACTGCTAGATATAACATCATTCATGCTTATTAATCTTTGCGAATCAAACCAATTTGAACCTCTCCCCAGAGCATCAGTTTGAGCTGAAAGCAAGTCAGGCACAAACCCAGTGACACTGGCTGAGAAAGATTCAAGTCACCTACAACTTAGGAAAGAGTTAAGGTTGTTCAGCCTGGAGAAGAGGAGGCTCCAGGGAGACCTTATAGCAGCCTTCCAATACCCGAAGTAGCCTAGAAGAAAGCTGGGGAGGGACATTTTACAAGGGCATGTAACAAGAGGACAAAGGTATAATGGTTTTAAAGTGGAAGAGGATGGATTTAGATTAAGCAAAAGGAAGAAATTCTTTGCTGTGAGGGTGGTGAGACACTGGCACAGGTTGCCCAGGGAAGCTGTGGCTGCCCCCTCCTTGTCAGTGCTCAAGCCCAGGCTGGATGGGGCTTTGAGCAACCTGGTCTGGTGGGAGGTGTCCCTGCTCATGCAGAGGAGTTAGAACTAGATGATCTTTAAGGTCCCCTCCAATCTGAACCATTCTGTAATTCTATCATAATTCGGTGAATAGCTCTGTACTTCTTCTACTTCTCTAGAAAACCACTTACTTATGTCATTGTTCCTATCATCCCTGTTTTATCTCTGGCTGTACTGGCAAGATGCACAGTTGCCGGATTCTCAGAAAGCTGATGGAGAAATATTTCAATCCTGATTTCCATATCAAACAGATTTAATAATCAAGCAATAATTTCAAAGAAAATAAGTAGCTTCATTTGACTAGGCATCACTGTAACAGACAGCTTTTTTAATCTCAGTTCATAATTACAGTGTATAGAGTCTTCTGTTGGCTGATATTTTAAAACAAATGGACCCTATGCTTCCAATAATTCCACTGAGTAACTCAGGAAGATGCCACCCAGGTGGTGTTCATTGAGAAATAGTAAGTATTTCCTGAGGTTTCTCTGTTAACCTCTCAGGCTTCATCCAGGCATTTGGAAGCATACAGAAAAGCCCTGAGCAAAAATCATTCAGAGTTGGCAAGCCTTCCTCAACAGCAGCCTGTGAAAGAACCAATTAGGGAATTTAATGATGGACTACAAGAGATCATCGGCCACAAATTATATCAGTCCAAAAGCTGGCAGAGGTTCCAGTTAATATATTAAAATCCTTTTGCCCTCATGAATGGATCATGGGGCCAGGACATAGAAGAAAAATGAGCAATATTATACCTACTCTTACTGAGTAACCTTTGCAGAGCAATTGAGTTTCAAGTGTCAGCTGTCAACTGCGTATTTTTCTTAAATTGACTGACTTGACCCCTAAAACTCCTACTAAATGGGCTAAATAAGAGAAGGGAGGCTGATGTAGGAAAGGTGTGCTGGAAGTAGGTTGCAGCTTCTTGTCAGGCTGACAGGAAAACGATGCTTCCAGAAACTCAGCATCAGGAACACCATGATCACCTTTCCCAAATGTTGGGTTGTTCTCCCCTGTGCCCCATGGCAGCATGAGGTGCTCTTGCTTATGCCAGACAATAAGTCCAGCTCTAGGCAAAATAAAACCCTTCTTCTAATTCTTGACTTGGCTCCTTTCAGTGATCCAGCCCTCACAAAGACCTGGGCTGGCAGAGCTGAGGGGCATGAACAAGGGTGGGGGTGGGCAGGCAGGAAGCTGAAGGAGTGGTTCTCCAACGAGTTTTTTGTGAGCAGGTAACATGGGTCAATAGGAGCAGGGCTCTGGAGTGAAATAGTTGTGCTATGGACATAATGCCTCCTCCACAGCCATTGTACATGGGATGTACATCATATCCAGCTCCAGTCCAGCCTTGTAATCTGAATGTCCACCAATGCCTGTGAAGTATCTCTTGTCCTCCTGAAGCATCTTCACCGCTTTAGTTGTCCTAGCAAAACCCAGTCCCTGAATCCCAAGAGGATTCTGTGATCACTGAACTGATGTGCAGAGGGGTTGTCTGGGCCAGGGCACTTACTGCAAGATCTCAGCACTGAGATGAACCAATGCACAAAATACAGGGCACCCTTCAGTGCTGCTAAAGGCCCATTCAGCCTCAGAGTGGACAGAATCACAGAGGAAGGAGTCTCAGCACAGTGACAAAACTGCTGCATCCATGCCAGTGTTCTCCTGAGCTTGAATCCAGGCTCACCAGTGGCCTCCGAAGCCTCTCAGCTACACGATCTGCAGGGCCAGGTAGGCACTGAGCAACCTAAAGTTCCAACTACTTCTTTCCTCCTACTGATTTTATCATGTATCTTTCAGAACCCCACCTCTTCCATCCTGGCATTGGGAAGACAGAAGGATTTATTAGTATCTCCTTCACCTTTAAGTCACTTCCAAGACTCCAAAGAGAAAGGCCCCGGTACAGATTCATAGACTGCATTTCACAGCTGCTGGTTCTGTAAAAAGCCTGAGGACAGGCACGTGGCATAACTAATTAGCCTTCTTTTTGTTGTTGTTGGGGTTTTTTTGGTTTGGATTGGCTTTTGTTTTTTTTTTTTTTAATACCTAGGGTACCTAGATGACAAACAGATAAAGTGAAATGTTTTTGTAAAACATTGTTTTTGTAAAAATGCATTGAAGAGCAGAAAAATTCTGCTTTCATTGTCACATATTGGCCACTGTGCAATTCCATTGCTACAGCTATGCTTCTACAACATTACCAAGCTAATTTACTGAGATTACCATTTTTACAATGGATGACCCGATAATTACCAAAGATGATGCATTTAATTTATGTCCTTGACAGGAATATGCTATTTAAGTCTATTTAAAATTACAAAAGGAGCCTGAGGCTTCCTTTACCTCAGTTTGAGATCATGGCTTATTGTAAGAAATAAATACTACTATTCAATTATTTACAATTCTAATGGCATTTTTTTCCTTTATTTTCTTAATATAGACAATATTTTATTTACAGATAAATATATATTAATTTTATTCAGGAATTAGGAGAGAGCAATAATTAAATACACAGAAAATGTCTGAATAACTACAAGTTTAATAAATTAATAATAACTGAAGACAATAAAATTACGTTTATATTAGTAGAGAAATTATCTTCTATTTGTGAGTGGATTCTGCCAATAATGTATTTCTGCTGTTTTCATATTGTACACTACAAAATCACTCATAACTACTGCAGTAATTATTTATGCAAGATGTATAAAGATGATGTAATTATTTCTAAATAATCAAAAGTATTTCACAAAGGCAATGATTAAGTGTTAGAAACTAAAAAAGAACCTGACAGAAGGATAACTTTATAAGTGATGCTTTTGGCCACTCAATCTGAGCAGGTTGGAGCCTATTAAATCTTAACAGACAAGTGCTATGAAAGGATCAGCTTGTACTGTGAGTAGGTACAGCAAGAGGCAATCCCTCCTTGCTGGGTCTGAGTAGAACTGACAGTGAAGTATTTTTGAGTGCCTCTGAGGTGAAGGCAGAGAAGTGGATGCCCATTTTATCTTCTTAATGGACAGATTTTTCTTGACAGAACAGAAAGTTGAAATAGGAATTTTTCCCGTTCTCAGCACTGTTCCCCCATTTGGGAGTTACAAAACATTATAGATAAACATAAATTAATACTTTTTTTTAAAATAAACTTCTTTTAAAATTATTTTACTTGGCAAAAAAATCTGAAAACTACGTTGTGATGGCTGTTTATCCACGAAATGTAACTAGTAGGAAAAAGAAGTGGGTTCTAGCATCTGAGAGGATGGTGATGGTCTTGTGAGTTTTCATTTAACCCTTTTCTGCTTTTTCTGCCATTTTGATCTTTCCAGGAGTGTCATTTCAGACAGATTGCTGAGATGCTGTAGCAGGATCTTGTTAGTATCATGCATGCTGTTAAAGATGCAAAATAATCCTAACCAGCTTCTACAAACTAAACTGTAACGAGGACTGGATCTGGTAGAAGGTCAGTGACTATATTCAGACAGGTTATTTTGTCACAGAAATCCCTCTCAGGAGCCTGGGGATTTGGTGCTTGGGGGCAAGAGGCTGCAGGCTCTCCAAGTTTCTATGTCCTGGTGGCACTTAGATTTAAGTATTTCTCTCCAGTTTGGGGCTGCTAAAAGCTTCTAGCTGAATAAATATGAGTCATGCAAATTTTCATAAATCATAGAATGGTTTGAGTTGGAAGGGTTATTTAAAAAAGATCATCTAACCCAAGTCCTCTGCCATGAGCAGGGATACTTTCCCCTAGGGCCAGTTTGCCACATTCATCCTGACCTTGAACACTTCCAGGGATGGAGCATCCACAGCTTCTCTATGCAACCTGTTGTAGTGTCTCACCACTCTCATTGTAAAAATTGTCTTCCTAGTGTTGATAAGCCAGTTTGAACTCATAGTGAGGAACCATCATGGTTCAGAGAAACTTAGATTTCAGCAGAAATATCTGAGAAGCTTAGCTGTTATATAGACCACCAGGAACCAAGGCCTCTGCTAGCTCTGGGCCACCAGCCATAGGAGGACTGGGGATGTCAAAGCAGGAGATGAGCTCCGGGACTGGCCTGGGGACAATAACCCTGCAAGGCAGGATTTTCTTTGGAAAGACTTTCCAGCCTCTCTGTAGGAGGTATATCCATGTATCTGTATCAGCTGAGGGAATGGACTGCTTCTCACTGAAAGCAATGACCTGGGAAAGGGCTTGGAGATCACTGGAACACACAGACACAAAAAAATACATAAAAAGGAATATCAGGCTAGGGCTGGAAAGCAAACATGTCTCAGTATGCAGTGAGTGTAAGCCTGCTAGTGGAATAGTCTGCTACCAAGGGAGGATGTTGGAGAGGGAGATTTCAAGGGAAAGGTACAGAAAATGATCCAGAAAGGGGAGGGGAGATTTAGGCTGCAGAAGGACTGAGTTGTTCACCTTGTTCAAGAAAGGGAGAGAGGTCTTGCAATCATTTTAGATGGGTATTTACACGTGGAAAAAATGCTGGCTTGGGCTTTACTTTTACAGGTATGAATTCACAGGAAAGAGGGAGGAGGAGGAGGACCTTAATAAGGTTGCAATCTACTGTCAGCACTGGCCAGGGCTCTGTTAGTGATCCAGGAGCAACACCTACACATTCCTCCCAGAAAGCTGCACAGCTCCTCCAGCCCTGGCTCCTCCATCCTGCGAGCAGCAGCTTACCAAGATTCAGTAGCTAGAAGCTGAACTCTGCTAGATAAACCCAGCCTTGAAATAGGACACAATTTCCTTGAAATGAGGAAATTAACAGCTGGAATGATTTACCAGGGGAATTGCACAGGCTCTTGAAATTAAGCAGCTTCCTAAACTGGCTGTCATCCAGTTGCTCTATGTCCTTTTTATACAGAAAACCAGGGGCTCCTTTAACCTCTACAATCTACGATGACAGATACACCTGACATTTATGGATACTTCAACTCCTGATGGTGCTGACTTTGCAGCAGTGTGTGTTCCTGACCTGACCTGAGGCAGATGCAGTGCTGCTCTATTTGCTACTTGTCAAATCTGGCAGATACAGGGAGGAGGGAAAGGAATCCTTTGCAAGAGAGAAAAAAAAAAACCAATTTTCCTCACTTTTTTATTTCTTTTCTTCCCCTAATGTCGATCAGTGTTGCAGCTGATTATAAAACAAAAAAGGGGGAGGAGAAAAAAGAACCGATGCCCAATACAAATTTTCATGCCTTTTTGGTCATATTTTCAGAGTAAATGTGTGGATACAGAGAAATTCTACCTTTGCAGGCAGAAGTACCAACACAGAAACAGGCCTGTCAGATCCCAGTAACCTGCTCTGTCAGTTTGTATTTTGTTCAGTTCCATCCCTTTCAGTGTGACAAGTCTGAGCAAAGCTGGCAGTGCTGGTGGCTGTGCCTTGGCTGACACGGGTGAGGATTCATCTGAGAGGAACGGGAAATCCATCGTGCCCTTGGTTTTCTTCTCTGATCCCAGTGCCTGCTGGTTATGAAATGGTGGTGTATCACTTCTGCTTTACACATGTGCTGGCCAAGCCTTAATGTGCATTCAGAGCAAGCTGTCTTTCTTGGGCATCCCAGCTGCAATGCAGAGTAGAAGGCAAGGCAGAGGCACTTAAATGGGCTTTGAAGCTCTCATTGCGATGCAGTGAGAATAAAAGCCTCTTTGCTGCCAAAAAAAAAAAAAAAAAAAAAAAAAAAAAAAAAAAAAAAAAAATCAATTGGCAGCAGTATAGAGCCTCTCTTTTCACTGTATCCCCTGTTTACCCTCGCACCTTTATTCCTTTATGTTCTTCCACAAATTGACACTAGTTAAGACGCTGCAGCACATGTTGTCTGGAGCTATTACATGGCTGGACTGGGAGAGCCTCCCCCCCTCTTCCTCTCCTCCTTACTCACTTGCCAGCAGAGAGGTGGGCATGGCAACACCTCCTGCATCCCTGTGCTCAGCTGGGGTGCAAGGCTGGGTGCCAACTGAGCCAAAGGCACTGCCGGGCCCCAGCTGTGTGTTCCCCTTCTCACAGGCAAGTTTGGATCACAGCACTGCCACGAGCTGGCTCATCAGGTTTGGCCATTTCCCATCACTGAACCCTTGGTTTCCAGCTCTCCTTCAGGTCTGGGGCTTTTTCACTGCCCAGTGCACAGTATTACCTCAAATAACAAGCAAATAGCCTGCAACTCAGAATCACAGAAAGTTAGGTGTGAGAAGGGATCTTGAAAGATCATCTAGTCCAACCCCCCTGACAGAAAGGGTCACCTGCTCTGTTCCTCACCTGAATGAACACTCAATGCTCATGCATGCTCATCAGTCCAAGCCAGTTCTGGAGCACAGGACGTCCCCTAAAATCACACAGTGCCTCCCCTAAATCACTCACTGACCTCCATTTGGAGTGAGCTGGTGCTCCTCCAGAGCATCTTGCAGGCAGAGGCAGGCAGTGAAGGCAGCAGGGTGGCTGTGGCTAGCAGGCAGTGTGCCTACAGCTGCTTCCATCTGCCAGCCAGACGGTGAACTGGCACAGACACAGGCTAAGCCCCACTGAGTGGCCTTGGTGCCCAGGGAAGCTTCTGGGCACGCTTCATTTACAAGTAGACAAATGGACATGGTCAGCATGCCCAGAAGCCCACGTAGCCCCGACAGCCAGTGTCTGTATGCAGATGGTGGAGGAGGGGGGAGTGGGGTGGGCATAGCTGTATCCAGAGAGCAGGTCCAACAGATGAAAACACTGTCAATTAAAACCAAGCTGGACTGAACTTGTAGCCCCAAAAGAGTGGGAGGTAAAGCAGCTTCACATCCATTTTACTGCTTTCATTCCTCAGCTGTTCCAGAGGCTGGAGCTGTTTCTGACATAATTAGGGCTCTATTGCTCTGCCTATAATGTGCCCTGTAGCAGAGCTCGTGGCACAGTCCTTGTGAAGAAACTTGGATGGCAGTTGTTCTCTATGGCTGAAATATGTCTGCAATCATACCCTTCACTTTTCCTTCATTTACCGAAGACTCTGGAATGAGAAAGTGGATCCTTATGTTGCACAAAACGTACCAGAGCGTTGGGAATAGCCTATCAAAGGCAATAGATTCTATCTTAACTTCATGGGTAATTCTTGAATAACCCACTGGACAAAACCCCATGTCTAATTAGTGCTCCCAAAGTCTGCGAGCTTTGTTCTCCAGGCAGATTTTTCATTTTGGTATTCTTATGACTCAGCTTTTTATCTGAGGCTGCGAAGCGAGGAAACATGGAAAATACGAGGTAGTCCTAACAGCTATTTTTATCACCCTAAATTACAGAAAACAAGCTTTCCCTTGAATAATGATTGCACAACCTTTTTCCAAGCAGCTGCACAAAATCATTATACTTTGCAAAATTAATATGTTTTCTTGACTTTGGAAAATATAAATTGCACAAATCAGCATTTTGTTTTGATAACTTAAAAAATTCTTATTGTCCCCAAAAGCCAATTTCTGGGTTATGATGTATAGTAGCCAATTTTACTTCAAAATGGTCACTTTTCTTCTGTAAAAGCCTGTAGGTCTTACTGAAGGACTCTCATTTATAATGGAATCTGAAAATGCTGCTTTAGTTACCCTGCACGCCCAAGCTGGAGGGATAATTGAACTAGTTTAAGAACAGCAAGCTCAGGCTTGTGAGATGAAAATACCACCACAAGATGGCATCTCGTTCTCACAGTAACATTCAGTAATGGGCTGGAATATTTCTGAAAAGAAAATGAAGCTTTTCAGTAAGCCAAAACCGTTTTAGACAGGGCACTCACTCATAGTGCTGCCCAGCGTGGACACAGGACTGGAGCTGACAAAGAGCAGCTCTTCGTCTCACCTCACCCAAACTGCAGTTTCCTTCCCTCGTAGATCCTAATGAAAATTTTGACCTATTTTTTTATTGCTGTAATTAATATATATATATAATCTTTTTTATTGCTGTAATTAATATATATATATATATATAATCTGGATCCACCATTAATATAACGCAGGCACTTTGAGGCTCTTAAAGGGGAGGTTGATCATTAAAACTGATTTGAGAACATTTTAATTGTGAATTACTCCAAAAGGCAATTAGTAACTTATTTTCTTGATAGCAAAAAACTTTGTCATTCTCAAGGATGAAACAACCATTTTTATAACTCTTTATTTCCAGTATGTGCCTAATATCTGTGGTATGTTTCCAGTTACCAAAGAGTGATGAGACACAAAATAAGGCTATGGGCTCAGATGAGAATTACTTTAATAATATTACCAAGGGACAATGTGATTGGAATTGACATAGTATCAAAGCTGAATTTAAAAATACACACATTTTAACTGACATTGCTGTTAAAAACAGAAGGCTTTAGAAATCAAATGCTTTTTTATTTCTTATGTACCCTACTAAGCATTACTTTTCCAGTCCCAAAGCACTGTATTAGTTAAGGACTGAATACATGGAAGTGGATCTTCTCCAGCCTCTGTACCAGCAGCAGTGCCCCAGGGATCCCAGTGCTGTGGGATCCACGTCCCCAGAGCAGAGGGAGAGGAGATAGAGGAAGGCTCCAGCCTGCTGTTTTGTGCCATCATCATCATCAGTGCATTTGCTACCATCTGGTTTCAGCAAGGGTTTAAGCAGAAGCTCTGTGATGAAGGACACAGCAGGGAAGAACAGGTTGCCTGCTAGCTAGAAGCTGCCTGAAATCACCCTCTTGGCCTGAGTAATGCCTCTCCATGCTGGAAGCAGCTGTGGTTATGGCAGCCCCAAGAGGAGGGGAGAGGGGCAAGCAGGGAGAAAGCACATGTACTGCAAGGCAGGGAGAGTGGCCTGTGAAATCCTCAGGAACATCAGTCTCCTTAGAGGAGAGAATATATTGCAAACCACAGTCCTTCTAAAGGCTGCATGTGTCATCAGTCCTTGCTCAGGCATGCTGCCCTGCTCGCTACTGCTGTTCCGCCTGCTCTCAAGTGAAATATCTTATAAATGTTCTGTAAATCACAACCTAAGACAGAAAAAATGCTGCATCCAGCTGAAACTGCAGGGAGAGTTTCAGGAGTCAGGCTGCTATCCTTAATAAACTGACAGCACCTCTTCACAAAATTCGAAATGGGATCTGCAATGACCATGAGGGGTCATGAACCCACTGCCATGGCTCATCAGGAAAACAGTAACATGTTCCCCAATAAAATACTGAGGCTTCAACTCATCTGCTGAACCATGAATACTGTAGGCTGCAGCACCTTTGTCTTTACTGAAGGCTTTCAGCAATGCATTGGACAAGTATCCTGCTGCAATTAGCATCTGAAATCTAAGAAACAAAAGCAGGCTTCTCTTCAGCTGTGGCTTGGAGAAATGCCATATCAAAGTTTTCCCAATCCCTGTCCCTTTTGTAGCTGCATAACAGACTCCTTGTTCCAAAACATTAAGTCAATGAATGTAGGGTACTCCCATGTTTATTACTGAGAAGTAAGACTTTCTAAAGCCTTGTCTGTTTTTGCATTAAATAAAACAAAAAAACAAAAAACCCAAACACAAAAAAAAACCCCAAACAAAAAACCCACCACAAAATGTTGAGAAGTGCTCTTAAAATATCAGGGAAAATATAACTGAAATGGTCTTTTTCATTCATACATTGAGTTCTGTGTCATTTTTATCCAGCCTGTTTAAAAATGGCTCTGTTCTGTTTGCAGTGGGAAAACAATAGCGTAGACAATTTATTCAGAACAATCACTTACTTGAGATCTGTTATAGCTGGAGAGCTTCAGCAGAGCCTGTGTCATCACAGAAGATCATGAATGCTATTACATATCTGCAAACACCTAATATGACATCCCTGACACTCCATTGTCATCTCAATAGCTGCAAAAAATATACTTTAGGACACACTTCAGGGCTGCGAGCATCTAACAAGAGCTTCCACAATTTATAATACAGAACCAGAAGGGATATTTTTGGTAAAATTTGTTAAGAAATTTGTACTCAGATTTACTAATATTTTGTTTGTACTACTGTGGCTTAATTTCAGCTATGCTGCTCTGCACTGTTTTAACCCAGGAGACCTCATTTAAGGAGAGCTGGTTAAAAGATTCATCATACCTTCTACCAAAAGAGCCCTCTGGACGCTCTCCTTTTACCCCAAGACTCCTCACATGGCACCATGTGGTAAATCTGCTCTAGCGTTGTGACTAGCACACAGTAAATACCATATTCAATGAGATCTCCTATAGATATCCAAGCCTTACCTTCAACCAGAGTTGATTCAGATTTGCTGGACATCACAGGGAAAGGAGGGGGACACAAGCCATACCACACACAGTCAGTGCAACCTTGGTAATGCTGCCTTTGTAGCTTCCAGTTTCATACTGGTATCACAAAATTACTGTCATAGATTATGGTGAAAATCTTTAAAGTCACAGGTCAGAAGACCATTTTTTTTACCTACCTATGGCTGCAACCTCCAACAGACTGCCAAAAAATATTTATATATTTAATACAGCTTCTTTTTCTCATCTAAAAAGCCATCCTCCAGGCACATTTGCCCTTGAAGATGCTTTATCTAGGCACTTATTTCCACTGAGAACTTGTTCTTTTCCTTCCATATGCATCAATTTATTTATGTTATAAGGCTTGCAATGGTTTTAATATTTCTTCTGGTTTTGCATAGTCCATAAGCACATTATTGTGACACAAATGTTTTGATTCAGAATGTATGTAGCCTAGGGACAGATCACAGACACAGATGTGCTTCAGAAACACTCCAGAGATTGGTAAAATTCACCATTTGGGTAGCAAGAATATTTTGTACTTATAGCATATCCTTCCCACTTGGTTGCTAATTTTATTTGAAGGAGAGGGTAAAAATGCTATGGTTCAGGAACAAAGAACGAATTTAAGCTTTGAACAATATTTTGGTATCGTAATGAGTGGTTCTAATCAATTAGTAAAATCAGTAACATTGCTTCAAAACCATGTTAAAGGACCCTTATCAAATGAGTATTGGTGGCAGAACACACAGACATCTGCAAGATCAATTGGGCTATAATCCTCTCTTTTCCCTATGAAACAGGGAAAGGCAGCATCAATAAATAATAAAGGTGCCAATAAAAGAAATCATACTCAAATGTGTCCATTTCTGTCACACTCACCTACCATTAAGGAGATACAGTGATGTCAAAAGAGCACTTTAGATGAAAATGTAGAGAACTTCCTTCAGACTCACTTCCAGCTGCCCCTACTATGCTATGATTTCTGTGTCCAGACTGTAGTTTTCACCTCAAGGTGCAGACAGTGCTCCAAAGTGGTGATAAGGATGTCCTGTATGATGCTCAAGGGGTGGGAGCACTGGCAGCAAATTCTGGGCAGACTTCTGGATTCACCCACGCAAAACCAGCCTGAGTCCAGCTGAGCACCACTGGATACAGATGGAGGGATTGGATCATAAAGCCCAGCACTGGAATTATCTGAAAGCAAGGTATGAAGACCTTTAAATGAACCTCTGATTTAGTTTGTAAGCAGCCTGACTGGATCTGCACGGTGCCCAGCACACTGGGCTTTGGAAGCTCCAGGGATCAGAAAACAATATTTGTTTTCTATATAGGATTTAAATAAGCACTATAGAATTATGTTAGCAAATAAGCAAATATGCATTAATGTACTGGGTAGCTTTCTTGACTCTAATTTAAAATGACCTAATAAAAAAATCCAAATGTTTCAGGAAACTCATGTTTTTATCTATGTGACTTAAAAGAGGATTATTATGTGGCCATATTATTTACGTATTTTTCAGGCATGACTAAGAAACTAAAATGATTGGAAAAGTATCCCAATTGGGACAGATAACGTTTATGTGATACTTGGGCTGACTGAAGATTTAAAAGTGCTGTTTGTTATGCTACAGCCAGTTATGAAACAAATGATCTGGTTCCAATATAAACCGTTAAACTGAAAATGTGCCAGAGGGAGACAGCTGTCAGTACATTAAAAAGTCATTTTCTCAGACAACAAAGACTTAAACCAATCATTTTATAAACATATTTCTCTGCCCAACCAGATTTCCGTAATTCTAATGGTTCGTCTGCTGTACGGAGAAATAAAGTAAGTTTTTTTCTCATACGATTTGTCAGAAATTTCTACTTGGGAAGAACAGATGATGCTAAAAAATTGAACAAGGATAACAGCATTATCAGGCTTCCAACTACAAAATCCAGTCTTTCTAATCAGGTTTAAAATAGAAGCAGTGAGCGCCACAAACCTTTGAACACAGCCAAAGCACTGTTTGCATTTAAATGACACTGTTCCTAGTGTCAGGGATCACATTTTGGAGTAATTTACACTAGGTTTGTGAAAAGTGTTTTGTAATATAAAGACATGGGCAAACCTGCCAGTAGTGTAAACCTATATATCTCTATTAAATCGGTGGATGTTGAGATTTACACAGCACAAGGATCCCAAGTCACACCTTCCAAACCATTTATGTCACTTTTCATGCTGATCCATGTTACTTCCTGGACAGGTCTTAGAGAGGTTGGTCCTCCAGACAAAGCTCAGAGCACTGTGTTTTTCCAAAAATAATTTTGCACATTTGTAGTATCATCCAAACAATTAAGCCTGGATTCCCCACGGTCTTAAGTCGTCTTCTGAAATATCACCTCTCTGACTCTCACCCAGCTACAGAAAACAGAGAACACCAATTACTCTGTCCTGCAACTGCATATTGAATAGTTCAGAAAGTCAAAGTAGCAGGCAGGTGTAAAAGCCTGAAATCTCTCACTTCAGTGAATAATTAAAATTTAGCACTAGGGTAATCCATTACTTGGACTGCTGTGGGTAAGAGTCCCAACAATCGTAAGTGCTGAGAGGACAAAAATAACTCAGGTTCACTAATTCAAGACAGGGATTTCAGGAGAAGGGAATGGGGTGCCTTTACAACCCTGTTAATGTCTCTGCTGGCATGGATAATTCTGAGCTGACAAGATATTGCTGGATAGAATATATTAATTTACTTTGCCTTTCACTCTTGTTCAGTGAGCCAAGACTTGACAGAGGTATTGTTTCTGCTTTTATGTGAAACTTACTTTATCTGTTACTTTTTCTGAAAGGCCAGTTCCTGGTGTTGTTTTGCAGATATTTTCTTCTTTTCTTCTTCTTGCTTGCTATTCTTCTTATTTTCTCTTCCCTTCATTCCTTCTTTTCTCCTGTCCTTCCCTCCCCTCTTCCCCCCTTCCTTCCTCCACCTTACATCTTAGTCTGCTGGAGAGAGAAAAATGAAAAATTACTTGTATGTATACTAAAGACCAAGAATCCAAACAGCAAGGAAAGGGAACCTCTGATGTATTTATTACAAAATTGTGTAATTTGGAGCCAGGCTTCTCTGGGCTTTGAAAACAGGGAACTGATAATAAGGTCACCCACTAGGATTTAAGACCAGGGCTGTCTCTATAGTGCAGTACTGAGAGTGGCAGGTGGCAGCCATGCACAGATACAATCTGTTAAAGCAATAATAATGATTACCACTCAGCACTCCCCACCAGAAGCAGCACCACTAATGAAAATGTGATCTGCTGTAACCTAAATATGTCATTAACAGTGACTTTTAAGACAACTCTAACTGTACTGCTTGCATACACTGCTGGCAAGGCTCACAGCTTCTGTTCCCCAAGAGCTAGCAAGGCACTGGCTCCACATCTCAGCACAGGGAAAAAAAAAAAAGCAACCACATAGATCTGCCTGCCCAGTATCTGGTGAATTTGCCTTTTCCTCAGAGTCAGATCCCACATTTCTGGCTCTACCTGGCTCCAGAGGGGTCTGCCCTACATGGGTGGGAGGGTGGCTGTGCTGGCACCAAGAGTGCCCCAAAGCTTCCCCCAAGCCCCAGGCAGGTACAGCCCCTTGGCACAGCAGCATCCTTCCCCAGTCTCCCTTCCCTGGCCAGGTGCTGCTCACCCCAGCTGAGCAGGGTGATTCAGCATTCACTGCAAGGTAAAGCATAGATGCTGCCAAAGCCTCCTCCCCTGTGGTGATATCTAAACTGGAGAGTTATTCAGGGATCTCAGCCAGTTTTAGCTTGCACCCATTCATCATCCACTCCTCAGTCTGGTGATTTCAGTCTGGCTGGTGCTTTAAGACCCAAAACGGACTCAGAACCCATCTTGTTTCTAGGGCTGGGCAGATCTGCTGCAAGGGCACAGGCAAGCTGGAGTACTGTAGACCTGCACTCCTGACCTCTCCTGGGCTCCTCCCTGCCTTTCCTGGCCTCAGCAGGGCTCCCATGGGTGGCATAAGAGGGGGTCTCAGCACAGAGACCCACTGGCTCCATGCTCCACCACACACGAGTGGTAAAGAAACACTGAGGCGATGCAAGCATCAGTCAACATGTGGCATGGAAACGCTCACATGTTGAGCTAATGGGCAAGCTCGGAGCTACTCATCTCTGAGGGAGGACCTCAGCAGCATGTAGAATGGGCATGTGCCCTGCAAGCATCAGACCTGAACATGTACATCCTTGTCTTAAGCAAAACTTGCTGTGCAACATGTCAAGTTACAGAGTAAGGCTCTTTCAGAAGCACGACACTGCTAATAAAGCAGATACTCTCATTAAAGTTGTTTTGAGCATTTATGACATATAAATTAAAGACAAGAAAACAATTTTTTTTTTCTCTCAGCCTCTTTATATCTTTAACATAACCAACTAAATGAGCACAGACTACTACCAAAGCTGGTGAAGGGATCCAGTGCAAGTCCTGTGAGGTGAGGCAGAGGGAGCTGGGGGTGTTCAGCCTGGAGAAGAGGAGGCTCAGGGGAAACCTCAACACTCTCTACAACTCTCTGAAAGGAGGGGGCAGCCAGGGGGGGTCAGTCTCTTCTCCCAGGCAACTCTCAGCAAGACAAGAGGGCATGGACTTAAGCTCTGCCAGGGGAGGTTTAGGTTGGATATTAGGAAAAAGAGAGGGTGATCAGACATTGGGATGGGCTGCCCAGGGAGGTGGTGGATTCTCCGTCCCTGGAGGTTTTTAAGAAGAGACTGGATGTGGCACTCAGTGCCATGGTCTGATAACCACAGGGGGAGTGGATCAAGGGTTGGACTTATGATCTCAGAGGTCCCTTCCAACCCAGCTGACTCTGTGATTCCCAGTTAAGACTCTACCCATTTTTTTGTATTGTTGCATCATCTCTGTAGAATTTTCCCAGCAAGGACCAAATGAGTGTAGTCAGTACATGCTTCAATTTGCACATGTACAGTCAGTAACCCTTTCTCAGACACAAACACACACACACACCTCACACACCTGCACTTTCACACTTCGAGCCCTGGCTGAATGGAGGTTTCTGGTGCTGAGCAGGCTGTGAGGCTGTCAGTGAAATGATGGTGCTGGTATCCTATTCTCTGGGCCATTTACAGCAACATTCTCCTTAAAAAATGACTACCCTGTTCCTCACTTGCTTTAACAGGAAAGTCAGCTTCACGGTTAATACTTACAGAGAAAGAATGCATGTTTCCATGTTTAAATCACTGTTTGTTTATATTGCCCAGCCCCTTCATGGTGATACAATTGCTTTCTTCTATATCCACTTTGGTATCACAAGTAGTTCTGTCTAGCTACCCATGAAGTCATAATCTTTCTTCTTGAATTTGTGAGCAAACTAGGTACTCAAGAGAAAGGAACCCAGCTGAACTAAACTGTTCCAGTGGGAGTTATCCAAAACCAGTATATCTTGTATGACTACTCTTGGTGTGATGTTCTTACATGTGAGGTCTTTTTGGAGGGGAAATTCAGCTGTGACCCACATTTGTATTTATTTATTTATTTTCTTTAGAGACTACTTTTTAACCAATATGTATCAGGCATCCATTTGACTATCCACCTTCATCTCTCAGTCATCATCTGTTCTTGGCCAGCTTGTGTGTCCCACGAAAATAAAAAAATAAAAAAAAACCAAACCCAAAACCAGACATTTATTTTGTCTGCTAAATATGCTCCTTTAAAAAGAGACAAGGGAGAAAATTATGCCCATCCAGTAGCTCAGGTAGCATCTGCATCTACAGCCTCTATGTGCTTTAATAAACAACCAAGGTACACTCTGTACTGAAGAGAGGAAGAAATGTTCTGAAAATGGTCTTTTGTACCTACTTCCTTTTTTTAGCTACTTATCTGTCTGATTAATTGCAATGGGAGTTGTTTTGGGTAACACAAGTAAGGGTGGGCTAAAGAAGGCGAGCTGCTACATAAATTGTGCTGTTTGGTGACAGCTTTTAAGTTGCTTGAACAGCCATACTGATGAAATGTTGGTAACCATCTGCTACCAACATTTGTAAATAAATATAAACCAACCTAAATAATCCCTGGCTTGCTGCTCTGTTTCAGGCATGAGTCTCTTGTTTGTTTTTTTTCTTTTGCTGTATTTTTAGATCTACATGTAGTTTATGCACAGACTTAATTTCTTCAGACTGTTTAGCTGCCTGGGGGTTGATTTCACTACACTGTTCTTTGGTACCCTTCAATGCAAATTATTCATGACTGAACAGAGAGGAAGGATGCCTAATTCTTATTATTCAGTGGCAAAGCAACGTGTAAAACTGTAATTTCTTTGTGGCAGACAGGGAAGAGAGATTAATTATAAGCTTTCTTTATAGTAGTTTCTTTTGCCAATCTGATCAAGTAGGAGAAACCTGTTCTACTTACAGTAAGAAGAGATTTCATAGCATTTAAGAGTTTCACCCAAACCTCAACTGTGTTTGGCTCCACAGAAGTAAGAGCTGGAATTCTGAAAGTTTGAATCTTTAGTTTTGGGCTTACGTCAGGATTGACTGCATTACACACAGCTGCTCTGGTACACTACTGATTTCAGTTCGTCCTCTCCCGTGTATTCTTCCTCTCTGACTTGGGATCACTTTGTATCTCTTTTGTTTACACAACAGTTGCTTACTGGGAGAAATAATATTATGAAAATTGCACTAGAAATCATCTGCTGGGAGCTCCTTCAAGTATCTACCACAACAAATGTTACTTGTTGACTATTGCTATCATTTTGTACCATGGTGTCCCAGGGAAATAAAAGCTGCTCACTCTCAGATCACATTTCCTTTCTGACAACTTTGTCTCTGAAACAAACAGTGCCTCTAAGAGTGCTCAATGAGAAACTCACATTTTGGGGCAAATATTTAAAACATTATGGCAAAATGAAAGAACTTCTTGATAGCCAGAGTTCCTATTAGAATGTTACTTTCTAACAACTGCTAGTCGAGTTTTACAATGTAATTTTACCACTTCTCCAACACATCAAGTGCTGTGCAAATTTGGACAACTTTTTTTTTTTTTTTTTTCCCATTAATGCTCTGCATTGAGTTGTTATCACTCACCAATTATAACTTCCAAGCAGATTAGCAAGATGTAGCATAGTACAAACATCTCTTTATAATTTTTTTAAAAAAGTTTAAGTATTCCTTTCTCACTAGAGAGCTAGGTCAAATATGAGCACAGTGGTATTATTGTGCACAAACCAATGATCTTTTTTGCTTCCAGATGACTGCAATGCTTATGAAAGCTGCCAGGCTGGATTAAAATCATTCATGAATTTGTAATAAGGGTTTTAGGTTCCACACAGCAAGTATTTTGCATTGCCAAAGGATTCATCCTTGTTAATAGCACACTCTGCAGTTTTTAAACACTGGCCTTTCAGACTTGAGCAAATAATTGAATCTCCTTTTGGCTTTGTTCTACTAAGGGCCTATTAGAAAAGGGTAGAATCATGAAGACAGAGATTAAATGGGGTCTTCTTACTAGGACAGGCTTCTAACTCTATTTGATATGCTACTGTAGAGATGGAAATAAAAACTACACTTGAGGAACAAAGAGTTTAGGGAAAAGAGAGAGCTATTTGATACTCTTGCAGTGATTTCTAACAAATCTTAAAATTAGTATTAATGAAGTGTGAGTGGAAGTGTGTGCATATATGTGTGTGAAAGCACCAGAAGAAGCAACAGAACACCTGAGTGAAGAGAAGGAATGAACTGACCTAAAGAGAGATATCAAACAAGACGAAGTCCAGGGCCAGGAAATACCCAAAGACAGCACAACATTCAGGCCATTCATCAATTTGTGAAGGCTGAAACATAACAGTGAACCAAAGGATACCAAACACTATGCCCTGCTAGGGAGTATTAAAACCAAGTACAAAATCAGTCTATTTGCCAACCAAGAAACTCAGAGGCACAATGAGGACTTAACAGTCAGCACCCTTATCTCCTTTCTAAGCACACACTTGATCTTGACCAGACCACTTAAATGCATATATTTTGGTGCTTCTGAATATGTGGGTGTGAAAACATAACAAGAGATAGTCAACTGTTTACAGAGATTTTATTTACAAAACCACATTCTTTCCTTAAGATCTCATGGTGAGCTTTATCACACTCATTTCCTGGGCTCCTTAGTTCTTCAAAATCTTTCAAAACCTTGAGAACACAGGTACACATGCTTTCAACTGACTCACACTTCACCCCTGGCAAAAATATTTGCTGTAATTACTATTTAGCAGCTTTAAGGTAGGAGAAGCGTGGCACTGCAAGACAGGCTTTACAAAGTAATGGCAAGGGAGGGGGTTCAGACATCTTGAACAAGAATTCACAGGTAAAACTTTCTTATATGAGGACACAGCCTTCACGAAATCTACACAACTTTTAAGCTCTTCTTGAGCCTTTAAAATTAGAGAGGAAAGATTTACACGCCTTTGGCTGTGACAGTTTCATTCTCTTTAAACAATTCAGCCAAAGAGAAAACGGCAGCGAAGGAAGGTCTTACAGACTGTGCTGTCCCTCAACGGCAGCAGCCATTTCAGACTCAGATCACTTTCCAAGTTTCCATGAAAAGTTTTTACCTGTTGAAATTAGGACACATGCTATGTAAGCCTGTATCTTCCATCCCCTTAAAGCTATGTGCCAATCTGGGGAAGTCAGAAGTTGGAAACAGGATTATCTCCTCAGTGCAAAAGGCAGTACTTTCTGAGCTATGTTAGACCAGGCTCCATACACAGTTGAATCAAGAGGCTTTACAGGATCATCAGTCAGCCATGTCTCATAGCAAGGACAGAAGAGCTAAATGAGGACTTCAGGGGATTTAGGTGATGCAACTGTGTTCCAGAAAACCTATACACTGCCTTGCTCTAAATACATTTGACTTTACAGGTGTCATAACTGGAGCTGTGTTCTGGTATATTTAAAAAAAAATAAAATAAATCATCCTGGGAAAAAACTGAGCAGCTCCACACAAGCCTGTCCAAGTATTTCTTCACCTGAAGGGATGAATCAAGTACGTATGTAGTGCTTAACCTGCAGCATCAGCCACTTCACAATCCAGAGAGCCAGCTACTGCTTTCTTAGGTGTGCCAGAGGATGAGCAAGATATATGCGAGATGCTGTAGTCAACAACTTCAAGTACTGATGCAGGCTCAGCAATCCCAGCCTCCTCTCTTACCTCTTTATCCCCCTCTCTTGCTTCCTCACATCGGCTACTTCGTGAGGCTGAAAAAAGAGGTTTCCTCACACATTTCCTCCAGAAACCATTCAGCTCTTTGCTGCACTGTGGCACAGTTTGTAGCAGTGGAGCAGGAAGGAACATTATGAGTCATGACAATTTCTTCATAAAAGTCTGCAAAGCAGTTATCAACATGAACAATGAAAAACAAAAGACAAGAACACTACATAAGTAAAATGAGAGAAATCAGCTGCTCACTAGTCCAACATACACAATGCTACCAACTGGATTGTGTGTGTCTTATTCAAATGGCTGCTGTACCTTGCACCAGGCTCAGGTTAATGAACTTGGTAAACAGGAGGAAGCCCTATCTGAATGGCAACTACCACCACATTCCCCTACCTGATTCCTCCAAATACTGTCAAAAGCAAGTTTTTATTTTTCAAAGCAAATGACATGTGTAAGAAACAGTTTAGCTTCTGTAAGTTTTATAACCAAGCTGAAAGACCACAGTTCATCTTCAAACTACTCTTTCAGCTCTGAAAATTCAACTTCAAGGATGAACATCTATGATGCCTGTTTTGTAGCTGTGCCTGCTGTGCAAGTGGCCTGACAACCCTGTTTGCGAGGCAGAGCCATACATAAAACCAACCTTATTTAAAAGAATGTCAATGTCTAGAAGTCTCTCACAAGCAATCCTGTAACCCCTACACAAAAAAAAACACAGGTGGGTAAGGGTTCCAGGAATGATCTGATGATTTACTAGCATCTAAGCAACCAGGCTGAGATTGCATTAATAGGATTTCATCAAGAGAGCTCCACATAAAACAAAAAGGAGCATGGCAATGAAAACTGTCATTTACAGTCTCATGTATATTTACTTTGGCTCTGCTGAGATCAAGTGTTCTGCTTGAATCCTTGTGGTACACTGAAAGTTTGGCCAACACTCAAACAGTACATTGGGGAAGAGAACTGCATACAATAATGCAACATCCTGTTTGGAGGCTTAAGAGGCAAAAATCTAGCAGTAATCACTTCCAAGGCTAGTAACTCAGTTCTTATTGCCTTCATAATGACTCCACAGTTATTCAGTCAATGAAAATGGAGTCTGGTATTGAACATCAAGAAGATAAATTAACAATAAAATGAGTTTCTTTCACACATCCACCACCTACTTTAGTGTAAACCTGCATAGATAAAGTATGCAATTTTAAAGTATGTTGCCCTCCTCCTTAAGATGCTGAGACAGTGGAGAGGGAGGCAAGAGAAAAGTCTTTTTTACTAAATACTGAGTTGCTTTCCTGAAGGAAAAAAAAAAGCTGTTAAAATTTAATAAAAACAATTTCCATGGGAATTAGTAAACAGTTCGTGTTATAAAGGCCTTTTTGTTTCCCCATCATTTTGGCCAACAGTGAAAACACAACAAATCCTTTTAGGGGCTTCAGATTTGGCACTAATACCATACATGAAGTGCCAAATGTCAGGATGTTGGTCTTATTAATTCTGGTGTAAGACTCATTGTTCCAGACAAACCTGCTATAGTTTTATTTAATTAAAACCAAACAAACAGTATAAAACAATCCGAGCAACTGATCAAACAAACAAAAAAAACCTCAGGAACTGACGCAAACCATACCAGGCAAACCCAAGCAAATTTAATCTTATTTGATGTAAGCTTCCTTCCTCCCACCCTGCCTCCCTTCCCAGCTCCAGGCAGATCACTTCTGTTTCTCAGGTCATGCTGGAAATAATCTAGAGAGCAAACTCTTGGCTGGGAACCCCAAATGTCTATGGTCAATGGACGTATCCCCTGAAGACTTGTCCTACATCTAGAGCTGTAGCAGTTGAAAAATCCAGACATAATAAACCAGGGGAATGTAATTCATAGCTTAGAAACCAAAATAGTGAGCTCATTCTTTAAAACTCCTTTTTGTTAAAGTTGATTACGAGACAATAAACAAAGACTAATGTGCAGAAGACTCACTGTGTCATGTTTTAAATTAGACTGCGTGACATTTCCATTGTCATGGGTTTGTAGAATACTCAAAGGCTGGCTTAAGCATCATATGGATCTTTATCAATTTGATAATTACAGATAGTTCAGTATATTGCTAGTTCGAAGGGTACATGACAGGATAATTTCTCACAGGAACAAATCATAGAGTTGGTGTAAAGAGGAGTAATTAGCACAAATTGCAACACTGAAAATAATTACAGCAAGCAAGTCTTCTGAAGTTTCTAAGAGAAACAGCACAGGAAAGGACAGCATTGTCTCTTTCTCACTGCCCTATCAACAAAGGTATTTGGTCCTGAAACTGTGTGCTGTATTCTCACCTGTACACACCAAAGCAGCCTCATTGGCAATGCCCTGTGTGAGATGCAGTAAAGTTCCAGCACAGAAAAAGAGATGGGAATGTGGAAATTGGAATGGGAGGAGGGGGTCAGTGAAGTCAGAATTTAGATGATCTGAAAATGTTATGGAATTGCACTTTAAAGTGCTTAAAATAAGCAGGGTCATTTTGAGAGAATTCAGTTAAAGAATGTTAAAGGATGATCACGAAAGTGGCCACCTGGGTGGGCTTGATAAAATTTGCATTCTTCAGTTGGAACAGTGATGAGAACGCAGGGCAGGCTGAGGCAGACAAAGCTTCAGCTGAGATAAACCTGGCTAAAACCAGTGCCCACCATGCCTGATAAAACCAGTGGTCTCCCACAAAACCCGAAAATGAATAGAGCAGAGTGATTCTGACCAGCAAGAGATTTAATTAAGAAACTTCAGGGTAAAGTCTGAAGAAATCCAGCGAAGTAACAGAGAGGAGGGAGAAAAACAGTTGAAAAAATGCCCTTGTATCACTGAATGAAATGGTAAATTGAAACTTTGAGTAGGAAAGATGACATAAACCCCCAAAGACATAAGGAAAAAAAAACAAAAAAACCAAAAAAAAACCAAAACCGGGGGTGCTTTGGGACTTTGTCTTTTTACCTAAAAAACCACATACATTCCTTGAATCATCTGGGTAGTTAATCTGATTTCAATCAACGAGGCATTTGTAGAATCTGCAGTTTGATCCATATGTAGAAATATTTCACTGAGCTGGGAAGTGAAAAATCATAATACAGGTCTGGTGCAACTCCTTCAGAAATTAATTTCTGAGCTCTCATTATCATAATGCTGCTAAAATAGAGGAAGTAGCTCAGACAAAGATAAATAAAAATTGGTTGCTGGCTTAAATAATGATTTAGAAAATCTAGAAGCACCTGAAGTGTGCATGCACTCATAAGAGAGAACAGGTGGGATACAGGATGCTGAATTCAGGAAAAATGAAGTATAGATTAGGAAAGAGATCATCAAGGAAAGCTTTCTTCTGAATACTGGGCAATTTTAGACTCCAAAATATCCTCTCAGGAAACAAGCAGAATGTATGGCAGCTACTGGCAAGAAACACTGGTACATGAGAGGACTCTGAGGTAACAGATCCATACACATCTGTTCCTGTGTTTGATTAAAGACAAGTTCAAATAAGAAAAGGATGACTGCTGAACAACTATTAAATACAACAGAAACAAGACACTACAACAGTAGCTCTTATTTGCTATGTGACCTCTAATATTGTAATTACCTCACCCACTCAGTTTGGTTTTGTGCATGCCTCCTTGTCCTCAGGTCACTTTTGCAATTATAACCTCTACTATAAACTGAGAATTATATTTGCAGTTTTCCTCAAGTACAATTGATCATAGCATTCCTCGACATGCCAGAAAATTGGCTTTCCTTTCAGACCATCCACATTTTTACACAAAAGCATTTCCAGCACTGGCTTTCTGCTGTGACAGCTGTTTTGTAGCCAGAAGAATGGGCTTTTTTTTTTTTTTTTTTTAAGCGTCAATAATAAAAAGTAATAAAAGCATGGCACATCCCGAAGTGCTTGAAGCTACTCCTCACCGAGATGTACAGAGCAGAGCACAATCTCCTCACCTAGTCCTGTCAATCACTGTGGAACAACAATAAAGGATCAGCTGGCTGAAGTCGTGTTTTCTCATTATTGCCGCCTTTAATGTCGGTGGGAGAAAGAGCACCAATGACGTCGAGAGCTTTAAGTCCCTAAAAGAAGCTTTTATAAGGTGCTCCAACTCTGGGTCACAGAGACACGTCTCTGAATTTCTTTCAACTAAAATTACACCGTCAGAACTAAAAATAACAATTTAAAAATCGAACAACACCAAACAACCCAAACCAACAAAAACAAATAAAAAACCCAAGCCCAAACCAGCCAAACAAATAAACCCCCAATCAAACCGTTTTGGGCACGAAAAAAAAAAAAAAAATCTCTTTAGCTGCACAGAAATAATACTTCAAAAGCGCTGGCGAAACGCGACACGGCTAAAAACATCAAGACGACGGCAGCGCCGGCGGAGCACCCCGCGGATCTTATTACCGCTGGCAACCAAGGTGACTTTTAAAAAGAGAGACAAAACTGCGGAGGAGAGCTGAGGAGAGGATAAACCCCGCTCCCCGCCGTGCCCCTGCCCGGCTTCTCCTCACGCCCATCGCGTTCTCCGCTACCGGGACCGTCCCCCCCCACACCCCCCCCAACGGTTCCCCGCCCGACCCAACGGCTCCCCCTCGGGACGCCCCCGGCGCGCGCCCCCGCCCCCGCCACGCGGGGAGCGCACGTGCTAGACAGCAACACACCAGGGGCGCAGGCGCGGCCCCGCCTTTCCCCGCCGCCTTCGGGACGGGGACGGGGAGGAGGAGGGGAAGGGGGGCAAGAGGGGAAGGAGGAGCCGCTCGGTCTCCCGGTGCCTGATTGACCGATGTCGTAACCCCAACTCCGTGCCCCCCCGGCCCATTGGCTGCTGGCGGACCGCTAAGCGCATCGCGCTGCCGGGTTGGCTGTTGCCGCGCCGGTACGTTGCCCTATCCTAATTCGGGCCGCGGGGATGAGGTTCCGCCCCAGCTGCTCCTGCTCCGCCTTTCCCTCCCTCTCATTGGTCAATGCCTTCCCTTGCTCCTCCCACCTCCTCCGCCCTAAGCTTCCCGATTGGCTGCTTGCGCCCTCCCGCACCTCCCCCCCCCCCGTTCTCGCCTCACTGCGCAAGCACCCATATGTTCTATATTCCGCCTTTTCTCCCCCTTTACCACCGAGCAGTCCCCGTCCTCCCCGTTTCCCCTCCAGCGGAGATCCGATAAACTTTAGTTGGGAGATGGGCGGGAGGGAGGGGCGTCCCCGGGGGGGACGGCGGAATCCCAGGACCCCGCCCCTTTTTCCTTTCCCGCCCCGCCCTCCTCTCTACCGGGAGCGGCGTCCGCCAGCCGGGCCCCGCCCCGACCTGCACTGCCCCAGCGGGGAGGGGAGGGGTGGACGGGGAGGCGCGCGCGCGCTCTCGCGCCAGGCTGGAACCGTGCGGCGTCTCCCGTCCCTCCCCTCAGTCCCGCTCGGCAGCCGCGGCGGCAGCAGTAGGAGCAGGAGCGGTACCCGGGGTAGCGGTGCCGCCGCCGTCTCTTCTTCCTCTTCATTCTCTTCACACACTCCCTCACCCCCTTCTCCCGGGGCACGGTGAGCACAGCCGCCTTGGAGACGGGCTCACCTCCCTCACCGCGCCGGGAAGCGGAGCCTGCCGTAGGGTGCGACGGGACGCGGGGGATGTTCTCCCCGCCATGGGGTTGCGCGACCCCCCCCCCGCCTGCTCTCCAGCCCGGCTCGGGGAGCGGCCGTTAGCGGCTGAGGGAGGGAGGAAGGAAGGAAGGGAGGGGGCGGTCAGCTGTCGGCTTTCCCCAGCTTACAGGCACACTGTGGCGGCTCCGGCTGCTGCACTTCCCCCCGACTCCGCACCCCGGGCTGGGACGGGCGGCGGCTGTCCCTCGGGGGGCGCTGGTTCCCCTTAAGGGTCGGGCCGGGCCGGCCCCGAACCTCTGCAGCTGCCCCTCATCTGCGCGGCCGGCGCCGGCTCTCGGGTAGCCCGCGACTGCTCCCGCCTAGGGAGGAGCCGCGGCGGCTGCTTGGGGAACCGAGAGGGTCGCCTGAAGGCAAAGGGAGTGCGAAAAAGGGGGGGAGAGCGAGTGTATGTTATGGGTTCCGAGGGCGGCTGTGGGTTCCGAGGGCTGCCCCCACCGGAGGGAGCGCTCCGGTACCACCGGGCTTGGGAGCTGCCGTTGCAGCCGCTGCTTCTTGTCTGTGGAGGCTCTGGCCGTACTTGTCACCCGGGACTAGGCTGGGCTTTTTCATCGTGTTTCAGGTCTGTCATATTGCCTGCGAAACTTCCTTAGCCCCGTAGAACTTTGAGCAAAAAAAAAGGAAAAGAAAAGAAGAAAAAAAAAAAGCGCCATTTCCTCCAATGTTGCAGCAGCTGGAAAACACAGCCAACAAGTTCCTCTTAAAATATAATTGCAGCATCACACGTTTAGAGGAAGCGAGACCTGGAACATAGGACCGCAGGGAAAGCACTTAATCTCTTCTTTTGTGTAATGTGAGAAAAAAAAAAACTAGGCTTTTCTCTGCCGTAGGACTCTCCATTAGGAGATTTAATGCCTTTTAAAGTGTCCTGAGGCTTTTCAGAAGGATCTTAAGTGCAAATTGCTCCTGCTGTAAGGCTCTAATCCGGCGAATTGAAAGTGAGTTTGGGTATTTTGAGGAGGCGGCTGTGCTCGTTTTTTTTGTCGCTTTCTGAAATAAACGCAAATGCAAGCATACCGGTGCTGGACACGTTTTTTTCTGAAATCTGGGTGTGTTCGGTCGCTACCAGGTGGTTCTGACGCCCGTTTCTGAAACTTGTTTGCATCCTTTCTGCTGTCTTTGTTTTGACTGTCCTTGTTAAGCAGAATCCTTTGTATTATTGGTACTTCAGAATCTTGTGTAACATCTGCCACTGCTACAGAAATGCATAATGGAGTTAGGGTTTTGGATGGCTATCTTGCTTCCCGTTTGGTTTTCTTCACAGAGATCTTTTTAGAAATAAGAGACTGAGATTAATATTTTTTTTTTTTTTCCCTCCTTCTAATTCAACAGATGCAGTTTATGTTGCTTTTTAGTCGCCAGGGAAAACTGAGGCTCCAGAAGTGGTATGTCCCATTATCTGACAAAGAAAAGAAGAAAATCACAAGGGAACTTGTTCAAACAGTATTAGCCCGCAAACCGAAAATGTGCAGCTTCCTGGAATGGAGAGACCTGAAGATTGTCTACAAAAGGTTGTTCTGTCTCACTAACTTTGTAATTGCCATACATCACAAACACCTTAATAAGTAGCAAGCAAATAATGAAAGTTGATTTTTTAAAATATTTTTTGTTTGTTTGTTTTTGTTGACTTTTTTTTTCCTCTGCTGGTCTTGGAGTAGACTGACTTTTCCCTTGCATCTAATTTGATAGCCAAGTAGGAATCATTCATGTGTGGAAAATCACTCATGCGTTTAGAAATATGCTGAAGAAAAGAAATGAGGTTTCCTTCTATTTTAATAAGGAGTTGTGGTTCTTAGTTCTCTGCTTAGACTCATGCTCTACATAAATGTGTACAGCTATGAATCCTGTAATATTTAACAGATGATAAAGAAAAACTAAATTTTATAAATATTTACCTTAGGCAGTGAATTCATAAATCACATGCAAATGTAACTTGCTTTTAAAGGCTCATAGAAATAATGAAATAATTTTTTCAGAGTACCCAGTTTGGGGTTTTATAGTTTTTTTATTACTTTTTTCTATGAATACGGAAATATATTTCTCCTAGTTGAAGAAATCATGGCTGGCTTTTTTTTTGGTGCAAGCACTGTATAGTTTTCTTGGCAGTAGTTTCTCACTTGTTCCCTAACTTTTCTAGTAATATTTGGCAAGAATTTTTTAGCTTTGTGCTGATCTTCAGAAGATATTAGAACATAGAGGTGTGAAAATAATTTTCTCCACAAATAGTAGTAATCTTTATCCTGATTTGGTAGGCTGCATCTCTTCCAGCTAAAGCTGGTGTTACAAAACCTTGAGTTATCTACTTTCCCCAGTTAAGTTGTATCTTCAGATGGTAAGTAATTTGTGGCCCACAATAAATACAATAAATGTATTCTTTTTGTAGGGAGGACAGAGAGAACTGGATCTGAAATGCAGTGTTTGTAACTCTTTTCTGGTGTACCATATGGGTAGAATCAAAAAGGTTTAAATGTTTTAAGTCCTGGTTTCATATATACAATGGTGCATCATGGACATGAACGTTACCAGGCTATCTAATGCATGTAGTTCATTAACACAGGGAGGAGGAAAGATGAATAATGTGTAAGGCTGTGCTTAAAGAAAAGAATACACAGTGGTTTTTTTTTTCTCTTGGTTTCCTCACAAAACTTCTTGGCTATGAACGTAAAGGAGTTTGTTCAAATGCTTTGTGTGCTGCCTTATGCGATAATGCCTCCAAGTGGTCTTTCAGCTGAGCTTTTATGGGACTAGATCAGAAAAATTAGGCATGAGTAGGTCAGTCTGTTCCCTTCCTTGCCCAGTCTTGAACAGCAGTAGGTGTTTTGGTGGCAAGTTGATTCCACACAGCTTCTCTCCTTCCCTGTCAGTGTATTGCTGTTAATAGCTGCTTTTCCTGTCCATTTGCTTCTAAGGAACTAGTGGAAATTTGGGTACGACAGTTTTGAGTTGCTGACAGTTGTATTGTTAATGCAAATTGGTAATGTACTGTGGGTCCTGTGGTCAAGGAGAAAAAATAAATTTGCTTGGAGATGTGTCTAGACCATTTTGGCTGGATGTAGACTGCAGGCCATCTGCTAGCCTGCTGGTGTGCACAGCTGATTGCAAACTGATCTGGCACATCTGGCTTACGAAATCTTGCTTGAGATTAATTTGTCTCAAGCTAATGAGCATCTCTTATCTTGATTTACTTTTGCTTTTTTGACAAGGCTAAAACATTAGAAGGACTGTATAAGAGATAACAGTTGAAATGCCCGTATCTGATAGAATTAACAGCTTTTAGGTGTGTGGGACAGTCAGTTTTCAGTCATCACGCTGTTACTAAAGTTGAAGGGTACCATCTAGTATGATTTCTTTAAAGGAGATGAGTTACAGTTCAAAAGTAGATAGTTCCTGGCAGACAACCATAGTAGTCAAAGTCTAATACTTTCTGAAAACAGGGTGACTGAAAGATCAATATGCCTGCAGCGGCATTGGGTGGCTTGTGAAACTGCAAAAGGTGCTGCCAGTTGCTCGCAGATAAAAGGCTCTTCAGCCTCTCTACTAAGATCTGTTCTTGTCTAATCTATTACTGAGAAGAATCTTGCTGGTGCTGGTGTTTGTAGGTAGTGTTGTTACACATACTGTGTGTGCGTTTTGCCATTTTGAGCCTTAAACTGCTGAAATTGTTGCACTGTTCTTGCCTTTGGAGCATATTTACATGCAAGAGAGAATTGACCTGGATATTGCAACTTAAAGAATGGTTGGCATTATTAGAAGTATACACAGGGGTCTCACTGATGTGTCTTTTTGCAAGAACTGAATGAACTCAACTGGCAAACCAATAGCTGTGGCTACTTTCTGATACTTAACATTTATCAAGAAAGCTGGACTGTTTCCATCATCCTCCTAAGCTTAGTAGATGCTCTCTGACCTAAACTTCAAGAGAGCAGAACTAAGCACCTTTAAAATTCATCTGAATATGTGAATAACTTGTTTTTCTTGGTTACATACATGCAGCATTGATAATGGCTGCAAAATAGAGTCAGTCATGGTTGCCTTCTTAATTTTTTTTCCTCAGAATTATAAAAGGTGCCCTGCTTTTGATGTGGTTCAGGAATTTGGATGTATGTATTCTGTAATTGGTTTGGAAAAGTTTTTTCCAGACTGGTAGACACTAGAAGAGTGAAAAATGATGTGAGCTTCTGACTTCCAGGGAGAGATAGAAATTTGAAGTGATTTGCTGGAAAAATAAATTAAAATACAGCAAGCCAGCAGCTGCACTTTATGAAAATAGGGAGTCATCTGCAGACAGCTGATTGAAAACTTAGCAAACAGAATTCATGATTGTTTTTCATGTTTTGTCATTTTAAAAACTAGCTATAGTAGTATTGGAGCACATAAAGTAAAAGTTCATGCTGCTTTCCCCTTTGGGACAGAGAAATGTGTTGAATGTTAACATTTCTAATTTTTCTAAAAAAGAAACTTGGGATGCTTTCCTTTTTTCTTTTTTTTTCTTTACTATTTTAGCTTTTGGAAGTATTAGTTATTTTTATTGTGTAATATATGGCAGTCATAATCAGAAATTTCAGAATAACTGATCTTTATGTAAATTTTACTTTGTTATATTCTGGTTAACTGAAATCATGTGTCTTGATTACTGTTGGTTTGCTTTTATTTGTTAGTTTGGCACTGCATTTGCAGTATAAAGTTATACAACTGTCATAGCTTGTGCTGCCCTTAATGTTGTGGCATTCATCTTACAGTTTAACAAAAAATAGCCATAATCCTAAGTCATGGTAAAGCCTTACAGAAAAATAAGTTTTAAAGCTTTCTTTTTATCTTCCTTCTGCTGAAAGAAACAACAAAGGAGCACATGCTGCAAGTAGGGTGCCTCTTGGGTTCTAAATACTTTGATGTAAGGTGTAGTCATGTGGCTAGTGGTATGTGACCAGCAGTTGACCTGCTTTCCGTGTTTATGTAGGTCTTATCCGCCTGTTGTATCTGTTAAAAATGTTATAATGGTGTTGATGAAGTGGCTCTGTGAAACAGACTGAATGCATTATATAGTGAATTAAGATGTTTAAGTTTGTTTATTTTAACTTGCTTAGGTCCTCTTTATACAGGATTTTGGTTCATGTGGCACTAGTGTGACCTCAGCATCAAAAAGCAAATTTTTCATGTCTAGTTACCAGTACCAAGCTTATGTTTGTTTCTAAAAATACTGGGGGCTGTAGGCTTGCTGAAGTGAGAAACTGTAAAAGAAACTTACCTTGGGTAGTGTTACTGATTTCTGTAACTTTAAATAGTGACCTGCCTGTCCTAGAGTCTCAGATCTTGTTTAATAAAATATTTAAGTTTTCTGGAGGAAGAAAAAAACCAACCAAACAAAAAAAATTTGCCAAGAACAACTTCAGTAGTCCAAATTTTCACTGAGTCAGATATGGTAAACCATCACCAAACCCCAGATTCCTGGACTCCCATAAGCACCTGTCTGCCTTTTAAAGGCAGCTTGGTTTTCATTCACAGTTCAGCTCCACTCCTGCCAGACTTTGAAGGCTTTAAATTTCTGCAGTTAGAATTTACATGCAGTGTGACTTAAATCAAGACAGTCTCATGGCTTGCAGCTTTTTCTGGTAACAAACTTCCAGGAATGACCTCAAGTGGGTGACTTGTCATCTAGTAGGAAAACACCACTGAACTGGTAGGATTTGCAAGTTGTTGTCTGCCTGCAGTGACCTGATCTCCCAGCAGAATTTCTGAGTGGTAGTGGAGAACTTTGCTGAAGCACTTCTTGCCTGTTGTGAGGCTCCCCACTACTGAGCTAGCACAACTGTCAGGGGGAGGTGCATGAACTTCTGTTTTCTTCCACAAAAAAAAAACCACTAAGGCAGGAATTTGAGTGTTTACATCTCCTGTGTTTCCTTTCTGTTCTTACTACTTTGTTAGGTGCTTTTCCCAAACTATTTTTAGTGTCTCTCTCTTTGGTCCCCATTTTGACCAGTGGAACATGTTTATTGTGAAGTATTTCTTAAAATGAGTGTAAGGACCTGATATGGGGCTGAAGTTTCTGCTACTAATACCTGCTGAGGAAAAAAACCCACAACCCTACACAATTGCAATAGAAATAAAAGGAGCAGAATGTTTCTTCCAGATGGCTACATTTGCTGTTTGTGGCATGGCATACTTTACTGTTGGGATTTGCCTTTTCATCGGGTGCATTTGGATTTCTGTCAAGTACATTAGGAAGAAACAACACTTCTGCAGAGCAAAAATCTTTTTTTTTTCAGCCTGAGCCCAGTGATCTGTAGGTCTTTGTATGGGCATTTTCCATGTAAGCTTCTACATTTAGCAAGATCTGTAGTTTATCTGCTGTATACTATGTATGGGCACTTCTCTTCTGAAGCCCTGGCCTGAAGATTAAAAAAAAATAAATTACAATTGCCTTTGAAAATTTTGGTCTGAAGAAAGAAATACCTTTATAGTATGGTTATGCCCTTTGCAATGATTATTTGTTATCTGAATTTGTTCTAGTTTGTTGAGTAGTGATCCATTAGTAACAGTTGCTGCTTAAAAAAAGACTGAAAAATATCTATGTATAATGAATAAAGATACCCAGGCCTCCATTTTTTTGTTAGGATACCCACCAAGTAGTTTTTGTTTCTTTATACTCTTTCTCCAAAACTGCAGTTGGCAGAGCTTGAATGTGTAATCTTACTAGCTGCCAAATAAAGTATTTCAAAAGTATGTTTCTTTGAAACAAGGACCCTGCAAGCACTGGGAAAGTGCTGGGAAAGTATGTTAGGTAATCTCTCTCACTCCCCCTTCCCCATGCCTTCCTGCTTTTTGGGGGTATTTGCATAAAATGGTTCTATGCATCAGAAGAGACTGTTAAGGCAGGCACAGAGGAATGGTCCCATGCAGATAAATTGCAAATATTTGAGTCAAATTTGACTCAATGAGGTTTGTTCATACATTATTCAAGTGTTTAAGCACTGTAAAGGAACAGCTCGGCTACACCAGAGTTCTGCTTTTCTGCATATGAAGAAAACTTTGTTTAGATGAATTTGGACTGAGTGGTGTTCATAAGTGTAAATGTCAACTAATCTGCCAAAGCTCTTTTTTTTTTTTTCTAAAATGATATATAATAACATGGAGTTTGACTTGGAGATTTCTTAGTAGGTTGGGAAACATGCTTTTTCTTTATAGTATCACTTCCAGTACTTTTTAAGTAGCTTTGTCTGAAAGATGCCCTATACAGATTGAACCTTGCAAGCTACTACAATGACTGTAAATGTTCTTGAAGAATTAATAAGGCAGAACTACAACATCATAAAATCAAATGAACTGGGCTCGTATAGGACTTCTAATGTGCTTTAAAAGTCAATACGGTGAAGAAATGAAAGAGCAAGAGAAGTAAAATGTTAAGTGCTTCAGCTGAGGTGTCTTCCTCTTTTCTCTCATCATGTTTTGTGATGGGATGGAAAGCAGTTGAAGGCAGTATTTTTATTTTTTTTTTTTCTGATAGTTCAAAACTATTGAATAAAAGTTACTCTGATTAGTTGTTCATGAAGAAACCATAGCAGTTTGACTCAGCAGATTGTGTGGAGTGATGACTTTCAGGTCTTGAATGATGCTAGCTAAGCAGCTGGTAGACAGATTTCAGCATAGTACAAAATACAACTTTTTTGCAGGACTTCTGGCCAAAGCCCTTGACTTTTTCTTCGGGGGCTTACAAAGTCCTAGCTGATAAAATATCTCCAAAAGTTAAAAGGCTTATTCATTTCTGTGTATGGGAAACAAGTTTGCATCTTAAATGTGACATTCACATCTGAATGGCTTCTTTTTCAGGAGGGCTGGCTACTCAGAGCCCATAATGTGGTCAGTTGTCTTCTCTGAAGCAGGCTAACAAAAGCTCTTTCTGATTCATGTAAATTATCTGCTACAACAGGTGTTACTTGAAAGGTTATTTGTTCTGGGTGTGTCTGGCATATAGTTTTGGCACTTTAGAAAAGACTAAATGGGTTTTCTAGCTTTCATTGCTGTTTTTTTGGATTTTGGTTTGGTTTTTTTTTGTTTGTTTTTTTTTTTTTGCATTAGCTTTTTGGAACGTGACATGAATGAGTGTATGGTAGTGCTCAGTAGAACTGTATAGTCTTTCTGTTAAAGTGGAACTAAAGATCATATCTGAAGTAAAGAATTTCCTGTCTTCCAGGGTAGAAATGGATTCCTAGAGTAGCTGATGACTTCTTGTTAGTTTTGATACCCAAACAGTTACATGGTGATTGAGTTGTTGACCTAATAGCAATTGGGATATATGACATTAGTGTTAGTTTTGGAGGTTTTTTGACACTTGTGAAATTCTCTATAAAGGCTTCTGCAAGGTCTTTGACACAGATCCCCACAGTATCCTACTCATCGAGTCGGAGAGGTAGAGATTTGATGGGTGGACTGTTCAGTGGATAAGGAATTGGCTGGGTGGTCACATCCAGAGGGTCAATAGCTTGAAGTCCTCCTTGGAGACCAGTGACAAGTGGTGTCCCTTATGGTGTCTGTACTGGGACCTGTACTGTTTAATATTTTTATCAGTGATTTAGAAAGAGGAAGCAAGTGCACCATCAGTCTGCAGATGACTCCAAGATGAGAGGTGCTGTTGATAAGCAAGAAGGACAGGGTGTCATCCAGAAGGACCTGGACAAACTGGAGAGGTTGGCCCAGGTGAAGCTTGTGAGGTTCAACAAGACAAAGTGTAGGGTCCTGCACCTGGGTCGGAACAGTCTGTACTATTAGCAGAGGCAGGGGGATGAGGTTTTAGAAAGCAGCCCTGCAGAAAAGGACTTGGGGGTGCTGGGGGATGAAAACCCTGAAGAAAAGGACTTGGGGGTGCTGGGGGATGAAAAGCCAGACAGGAGCCAGAAGCGCACGCTTGTGGCCCAGAAGGCAATCCCATCCTGGGCTGCACCAAAAGGAGTGTGGCCAGCAGATCTAGAGAGATGATTCTGACCCTTTGGTCTGGTAAGACCTCACCTGGAGTACTGCATCCAGCTCTGAAGCCCTCAAAACAAGGACATAGACCTGATGGAGCAGGTCCAGGGGAGTGCCACGAAAATGCTCAGGGGGCTGGAACACCTCTCCTTATGAAGACAGGTTGAGGGAGCCTGGAGAAAAGAAATCTCTTGGGAGACCTAATAGGGACCTTCCAGTACCTACCTGAAGGGTGCTTACAGGAGGGCTGGAGATGGATTGTTTACAAGGTCTTGTAGTGATAGTATGAGGGGCAATGGTTTTAAATTAGAGAAGAGTAGATTTAGATTGGATGTTTCTTTACCATGAGGGTGGTGGAAAAATGGAATAGGTTGCCCAGGGGAGGTACTTGGGGTGATATCCCTGAGTTCAAGGTGAGTCTTAATGAGGCTCTGAGCAACCTGATCCAGTTGAGGATGTCCCTGCTTACTGAGGGGAGCTGGATTAGGTGACCTCTAGAGGTCTCTTCCAACCCAAATCATTCTATGTTCTTATGCTAACATTAGGATTATTTTGTTATTACAGATATGCAAGCCTCTATTTCTGCTGTGCTATTGAAGATCAGGACAATGAACTTATAACTCTGGAAATAATTCATCGCTATGTAGAACTTCTTGACAAGTATTTTGGCAGTGTGAGTTAGTAATTCCTTTTTCATTTTTAGAGATTACATAATTTTGTTTTACTTCCGCAGCACCTAAATACCATGATCAATTAGGGATTGAAAAGGTGTATCCAACACACTTTTTTGTAGCTTGATTGGCCAAACTAAATTGATAGTGGTCTATATAACTGTTAAAATGCAAAATTACATTATTTATTTTGAATAAGAACTGGTATTAATCTGGTTTTAATTGCATGTATTTATGTAATTTCATAGTAATCTCATTTGAGGTCATATAAAATCTTATCCTTAGCTTTCCATTTAGGTGCCCAACTTTTTTGTCACTGGCACTGCTCTAGTCTTAAACTTCCTTCTGAAGGAGGCAGTTGGTTGTGAACTAGCCAGAGGGGTAAGAAAAGACAGACATCTGCTTAACCAGACAGCAAACATGTTTTAAAAATGAAAACTCTGTTCAAAGAAGTTATTGTAACTGTTTGTAACTCAAGCAAAAATAAAATACTTTGTATTCAGTTTTTTTCTCAAGGGGCTGTTGTTTGGGGTTTTTTGTTTGTTTGTTTTTGGTTGGTTCCTTGATTTGGTTTGGTTTTTGGTGGGGTTGATTTTTTGGTTGGTTGATTGGTTTTGTGTTTGTTGCTCCATTTCTTAAAAGATTATAGTTAGCATCTTGACTTGGTGAAGTTTGGTGAAACTGTGAACAAGTGAAGTCTTTTGAGAGGATAGTAGGATAGATAGTAGCCTTTCATTTTGCAATAATGCTTGATATTCTTGATATTTATTTTAGGTATGTGAACTTGATATCATCTTCAATTTCGAAAAAGCCTATTTCATTCTGGATGAGTTCCTTTTAGGAGGGGAAGTTCAGGAGACTTCCAAGAAAAATGTTCTCAAAGCCATTGAACAGGCAGACCTTTTACAGGAGGTAAGCAAATTCAGGTTCTCTGGTCTAAGTATCAGTGTGATAGGTTGTGACTAGAAAAAGCTCCTGTGTCTCTAAGCTTGAAGAAGGTGCTTTTTAGCATGATAAGCATGTAGTTTCTAATTAGTTGTCCTAATAGTGCAATACAACAAAGTTATCTGCTCTTTACTTTTGTTTGGCATGTGTATACTGTAACCTTCTGTGATTTTGCATTTTGCTAAGAATGCAGGTGGATGTTTTATGTGTGTACCTAGATAAATACAGTTCATGCTGCTTTAACTTAGTTTTGTTCACGTGTCTTTCATTTCTTCTTTTTATGAATAAACCATCAGTGTTTTTGTTGTACCTGATGCATGTTCACTTCTTTACTGTTTCATTGCTGAAATACAGAAGCTAGCCTATCTTCTTTGAGGCTCATTCAGGTATAGTTCTTATTCTAAAGACCTGTCTTTCTGCTATAGGTTGCTTACTCTGGCATATTTCTGTCTTTTAAATTGTCAAAGCAGCAGCAGTAGTGCTATAGAAACCTAGAATTAAATATAAGAATATTTGTTTTTTTCACTTTAAATGCTTTTCTCATTAATAACTAAAAGATCACACTTCTACTGTTTTTCTTTGGAAAATGCTTGATGGGAAGGAGCCCAGTGGTATAGAAGAAATTAGTATAATTTCCTCGTGTTTCTCCATCCTATTGGTTTTGTTTGGTCTTTTTTAGTTAATTGGCATAGTCTTGATCCTTAAATGTCTAAACGGAAGTAAAAAAATTCTGGTATGCTGGAAGAATCATCAGTCTTGTGTGCAAGTCAGTGGAACATACAATTTAATTTAATAGAGATGGTGAACCTTATATTTTAAATGTACTGAGGGTCACTGGTAAAGTTCTCTATAAAGCTTCTCTATTTTTTTCCCCTTGTGTGAACCTTCAGTTTGTTATTTTGCCCTGTGAGTTAATTGCTTGGTTCTCTTAAACATTCTGTGTTCCACTTGCTACTCTTTTTTTATTGAACATGATATTAATAGGATGGGGAAACGCCTGATGTTCCCTTGTAGTTGTCTTTAATCCTTTCATAGCATAGGCATATCCACAATACCTTAAAGTTCTTGTCTAGTTAGTGTCATGAACAAGGTCAGCCATTAGACACAGATTGCTGCCCTTTTTTTTCTAGGAAGGAAATACATGCACTTACTTACCACTTGTCTCCTGTTGTGGTCTTTGTTAAGCTCTTACATCCTTTTAGAAGGAATTATCTTCACCAGAAGTCCTGTAGCAGTTTACAAAGTGGGGGTGGGAGGGAGTAATCCATTTATTCTCTTAAAATCTTTTGCTCTTCTTTATGTGGAAACATGTAAAAGATTAGTTACCTATTCCAGTCTGTCTCATGCAATACACAGTGAATTATATAAAAAATAGAATTGCTGGGTTTTTTTCTTGCTCTCACTGATTTTGAATTTTATTTTCACCATTTCCTTAGGGCTTTTCTGAAACAAAAATGCATTCTACCTCTGGGAATGAATTACTGATTTTCTATCCAAATGATAGCTTTACTCTGATTGCCTTTCCTTTCCCCATCTCTGAGATTCTCAGTTCAGTCAGGGTTTATTGAATCTCTTCTGATTACATTGGAATGTAACAGTTTATCATAGCAACACCATAGTCATGTTTGATTTTTGTTTTTCATTCTTAGCCATATTATATTGACTGTTGATCAAGTATAAAACTACTCCATATATATGATTTTTAGTTTATAAAACCTGTAAAAATCTGAGTTCATATTTAAACTGGAATTTAATAAAGTTGGACTCTGCAGAGGTTTGTTTTTGTAGCAACTTCTGCTGTGTGCATGCCAAATTTGATGAGGGTTGTTAAAATAATAGTTTGTCACAACTGGAGAATATTTGGTACTTTCAGTTAATTTCTGCCTCTTGGAATGCTTCAAAGCTAGCAGAGTGAAATGTAGTTTGATTCCAAATGCAAGTAATTTCTACCAGAGGGTCCATGTATGTGTTTTTGACCATTTCATATTCTAATTATATGCAACAAAAGGACTTTTATCTGGCCCTGAATACTCACTCATATTGGACTAATTTAAAAATTATTAATCAGTGTTGCATACACAACATCATTAATTACTAATTACATTAATGTATGAAGAACCTTAAAGATTAAAAGCTGTACAGGATACTTACACAAAGGAAAATCATTACAAATACATTAAATGGCTATTTGTGTGATATTAGAAGAAAATATGCAGAGGCATAAATTGCTGAATAGTGAATTAGTTTTTAATAGCCCTGCCTGCTTCCATTTTCTGTGGCAATTTTCCAGGATGTGCTTCTGTTTCTGAGCTCCTACTTCAGTTGGTCATTAAGTTCTTGGTGCTGTGCAGTTCACTTATTGCTAGAGGTCTCATGACTGAAACATACTAACTTTTCATGCCTTTCCACCCTTTCTTGTTTTCTCTTCCTTCCCTATACCCTCCCACTAACACCTAAAACTCACCAGCAGTCAGGTTTCAGTACTGGCTGTGTTATTCATATGAATGGTAGGAAAAACTGATTATTCCAGTGCTTCCATGCTTCACTGTAAAGCCTTTCAAGAAATACTTCTGTTCAAAAGAATGCTGTCACTTGTCTTGTTTAGTAATTTTTTATATCTTGCTTTCTATAGAACTTTTGAATGCTTAACTAGTACTTAAAGTATGCATTTCTAAAAAGGTGGGTTTTTTACTTATGTCAACAATTCAGTTATACTGATAAAATAAACTTGGCAGATGCAGGATGGAACGTATATCCTCTAACATGAGTTACATACATGTGGTTCATGGAATAGCTAGAAGATATTCCTGTGCATGGTTTCATGATGCTAATTTATTTAATGCATGAAACTAGCAAGAAAATACATTCTGTGAAAAAGCAAGGATCTGATTTTTGCTTCACTTAAAATTTAATTGCTGTGGTTTTATTTGATTGTCCAGGTAATTCAGTATGGTGCTTGGAAGTTCGTGGTCATTCACTGTGCTAAAACACTAAAATGAAGGAGTTAATTCTCATCTCTAAAATGGGCAGTTTTGTGTATATTTAAAACCAAAACTGTACATACTTGCTTATCCTCAGATGAAGTAGAAAAAAGTTCCTGAATTTTGGCTTGAGGTGAAAATTTGTAGTTGTTATTCATCCTATGTAATTTTTGTGAAAGTATTTAAAAAATTCTCCCTATTTTGTCCTCCTCTACTTTTTATAAGGTGTGTATTTATTCTTTAGTATTTGATCACAGAACATTTAAATATTTTAAAATATCTTTTGAAAGATGTATCTCAAGAAAAAGGTCAGTGGATCTGTAGACAGCACTTTTGTTCCCATCACTGCTTTAGTAATGATCAAAAAATCTAGAAGCTATGTCTATGTTTTTTCTTAGGCTCTTGCAGTTTGGCCTCATTTCCTTTGTTATTTGAAGCCCTCACCTCATCCAGTATCCAGAAGGGTGCTTCAGTTGGCAGCATCAGCTGACAGATGCTTAGGGTTGCTAAATTGTAGAATAAAGCTTTTCATTATAGAGTGAACATTTTGGAAAATAAAAATTTAGTGAAATTCCTACATATGCCAAGATGGTTTTTTCATGAGGATCAATTATGCTAGTTGGAATCTATAGGTTTGAAGTGGAGAGATGGTATTGGGTTGTCCTTGAAGATCCATATGACAAAATAAGGAAATGCTAGCACTAGCAATGACAAAAAAAAATCTCTGATACTTAAGCCTGGAGTGGGTGGGAGTGTAAGGTTTTGTGTCTGATATAGGAAGCAGCCTTTGTAAGCACCTGCTTCTTCCTGTCTCTTGAGAAGTTTAGCATAATTAGTTCAGTTTTCAATTATTGTTAGCTCTTGGACTATGGAGAAAGACTGCCTTCACAAGTTGGCAGTGACATAATTTGCCTTGGTTCTACTTGCATTCCACTACATGAGAAAGAAGAATGAATAATGAAATCAATTGTAATGGAGACCTGACTGCCTTGATTATGGTTTGATCTTCATGTGTAATATCTGGCTCAGTTTCAGATGGCCAGGTTAATACTGCAGTTCTTAAGATGTACTTGGTTTTAGGTGCAGATAATGATCTGTAAGTACAGTTTAGAAGATACGTATCTGTAGTTATGAGAGTTTCCATGATTAAGAAAAGGGATATATTGTTAGTTTAATATTTAAGGATAAGGAAATAGCTATGATACTAGTAGATAGGTAATCCCTCAACATTTTTAAAAGATACAGTAAATTTTGGTAGTGCTTTTGAAGCTGACGCTCTTGTAAACTGCATTTCAGACTTCAGTCCCTGAAGGATGTTGGATACGTAGCAGGAAAGAGGTTATATTGCCATTTGATTGTCAGATATGTCAGTTTATATTGAAGGTATTGGCACTGAAGCATTGATAAGAAAAACCAAGTAAGCTTGTTTATGGTGTTGGTTCTAGACATTATTTAAGAACCTGGAATTATTTAAGAACCCTAAACTATTCCTGGTTTTATGTTGTAGGTAAAGTCTATACATTAGCAGAATAATTCAGTCCAATTAGGTAGTGTAAATACAAAATCATGAGTTTTCTTTTGAGATATGTTTCTTAATTTTGTTCTTCAAAATACAGGTGCTTTCTAAGTAGTAGATGAGGAAATGCATGAGTGTGAAAATGATTTTTTGTGAGATACTTTGAGTGTGAGGGGTAGTTTTTTTTCCTTTACTCTCTGGAATAAAAAGTTGAATTGTTTGTTCTTAGATTAGTGTCATCTGTCACAAAATGTAGCACTCAAAACTAAGATAAAGCATATTGGGCCTGAATGAAGAGATGAGTTACATTTGTGATAATGTTTCCAGATCAGTTAAATAGAGCGTTATTACTTTTTGAGTGAAATAGCCCTTGTATATGTGCTGGACTACAGTTGTGCTCTGTAACATTGTATATATAATATGCTTCACTTTGGAATAATGTATATGCACATCATCTTAGAAAAATTTCCCTATTGTTCAATTATGGGTTATTTTTGTGGTCATTAAAAGGACATAACTTCTTGAATTCAGTGTTCACAGGATGGACACCAAGCAGATGCTAAAGTTACAAGTGTCTTACAGTGGGGAAATGTGCAAGGAAATTGGAAATATACCAGTTATATTTCCAAGACTTATCCTTGCTATCATTTATTCTTTTTGTGTGTTTTGCATTATTTAGTTTGCTCATTGTAGCATTCTGTTCAAGTAAAAAGTGCCTTAAACCTGGAGAAGTTCACACAGATTGGAAAAGGGGAAACATAGCCTCCTCTTTAAAAAAAGGGAGCAAAGAAAACCCAGGGAACTACAGACGAGCCAATCTCACCTCTGTGCCAGGTAGAATCATGGAGCAGATCCCCCTGGCATCTTAACTAAGGCACATGAAAAACAACAGGGGGATCAGTGGCAGCTTGGTCACCAGTGGCTTCACTAAGGGCAAATCGTGCCTGTCAAATATGGTGGCCTTCTATGACAGAGCTAAGCTCTGGTAGATGCAGGAAGAGCAACTGATATCATCTGTCTGGACTTGTCTAAAGCATCTGACACTGTCCCACATGACATCCTTGTCTCTAAGGTGGAGAGACATAGATTTGACAGCTGGGCCACTCGATGTTTAAGGAACTGGATAAAAGGTTGTGTTCAGAGTTGTGATCAACGAATCAGTGTCCATGTGGGGACAAGTGGAGTTCCTCAGGGCTCTGTTCTGGGCCAGTTAAGTGTTTAACACCTTTGTCAAGGACAGAGGCATTGAGTGCACTCTCAGTAAGTTTGCTATGGCACCAAGCTGTGTGGTGGGTTCATTTGAGGGAAGGAATACCATCCAGAGAGACCTTAACAGGCTTGAGAAATGGGTCAGTGCAAACTGCGTCAGGTTCAGCAGGTCCAAGTGCAAGGTCCTGCTTCAGGGTCAAACCAGTCCCAGGCACAACACGAGGTAGGTACAGAGTAGATTGAGAGTAGACCTGAAGAGAAGGACTTGGAGGTGTTGATCAAAAAGCTCACCATGAGCCAGCAGCATGCTTATGCAGCTCAGAAGGCCAACTGTGTCCTAGGATGCATCAAGAGGAGCATGGCCAGCAGATTGAGAGAGGTGATCTCTCCCTCTACTCCACACTTGTGGGACCCCACCTTGAATACTGCATCCAGTTCTGGTGTTCCCACCATGAGAAGGATATAGATCTGTTTAAATGAGTCCAGAGGAGGGCCACAAAGAAGATCAGGATCTGGAGCACTTCTGCTGTGAGGAGAGGCTGAGGGAGCTGGGATTCTTCAACCTGAGAAGATTCCTGAGGGCCTTATAGGTGCCTTCCAATACCCGAAGGGAACCTATAGGAAGTCTGGAGAGGGACTTTTCATAAGAGTGTCCAGTGACAGGACAAGGGGGAATGGTTTTAAACTTCAGGAGAGTAGGTTTATACTGGATATTAGGAAGAAGCTCTTCAGTATGAGGCTTGTGAGGCTCTGGAACAGAGTGCCCAGAGGAATTGTGGATGTCCCCTCCCTGGAGGGAATTAGGTTGGTTCAAGGTGGGTTCAAGGATAGGTTGGATGAGGCTTTGAGCAACCTTGTCTGGGTGTCCTTGCCCAGGGCAGGGAGGGTGGAGTAGGTGATCTCTAAGGTCCCTTCCAAGTTAAGCCATTCTATGAATTGGTTCTGAGAATTAGTGGTAGAAACTGCTTTTCTGTTTTTCTCCCAAGTAGGAATTGGGAGATGGAGAAGTTAAGAAGTTATTGAAAAAGTGGCATTGAGTATCCAGGAAGTTATATCATACTCTCCTGTCTCATTTTCAGACTGCTTTTTTTCAGATAACTTAAATGCTTTACTGGTCTGTGGGTGAGTCTGTTAATTCTTTTTCTAAAAATGCAGGTCAGTATGTTTATTCTCTTTGTGAAGTTTCTTGCTTTTCTAGATGGGTCGTGATGTGTAGGAGTTCTAGATTTGCAGGCTGTGATTTCCATAGAAATCCAGTTATCTTTCTAGATACATGTCATATCCTAGCCAATCCTTGAATTATAAATTTAAATGATAGAAAGCAACCTGGTTTTTACCTTAGCAGCTTTTGTGTACATCTTTAAAATACTATTTTAGTACATCTGTCTCCATAGTATTTTTTTTTCCTGGCTGCTTAATGTCTATACACAAACATGTGAGTAACCTTAACTCTATTAAAGAAATAAAAATGCCAATTTAGAAGGTCTTAAGAATCAAACTCCTCTGAGGAAGGAGTTCCATATAACTCTTCAGTATGCATTTGGCCAGTTTAGTAAATGAAAACATTAGGAATTTGAAATTATAAGCAAGGCAAATTATTATCAGTGAAGTCTGCTGTCTGGCAACTATTCAGTACCCTCTCTGGTGTGAATTTCACTACTAAGCAACAACATCTACTTTGCAAAACTACCTGTGAACTTCATCATTCATGGATACAAGCAATCATTATAGAAATGTTGAGGGTGAATTAGTGGTACAGCAAGTTCCTCATAGATTATAATTCCATTAAGAGCATTTATTATCTATACACTGAACTGATTTTCCTCCAGAGATAGGCTTCTGTTGCCATCTATAGAAGTGCTGTGTCAGGGTGATACAATGAAAATTCTGGCACTGCTGCATTTGTCATAGCTGTTTTCAGGAGCTCAGTTGTGTGCTTTTGGTCAATAAACATTGAATTCAATTAAGAGTTGCAGAAGACTGCTTGACAGTAAGGAGTATCTTATCTTCAAAATTAGATGCTCTTTCTGAATAAGCACATAATCTGCATTTTAATAGAACGTGTTCCCTGAATCTGGCAGAATGCTGAAGAGTGTTGTTAATATTTGAACCTTGAGATAGTGAGGACAAAATTCCATTTTTACTGTGGAGCTGTCTGAGATGATGTGTCATGTTGCAGTGCTACTGCCCTTTCCTAAAATTCCCACTGCCTGTGAAGAGGGTTTTAGAGCATCACAGAATAGTAAGTGAAAAGAATATGAATGCCCCCGGGATGCGTTACATTGTGCTTGGTTTTTAGATTCTCATTTCTGTTTTGTGCTACCTATGTGTTGTACAGATGTCAGGTGAATTGCTGGTATGTGTTTTGGGGCTCTTAATTCTTATTTTCAAGGGAGAAGCTGTGTTTCTGGTTGCCTAGCTGTCTAGCAACAGTGGTAGTTTTGGTAATGGATATCAAGGTGCATTAAAAATCTGTATATTTTCAGTCTTACTTTGAAAATTTTAATGTAAAAAGGCAAAAAAAGAAAACTGAGCAGACCTATTGTTCGCAGCTCTTTGAAAAACCTGGGTATGTTTGATTAACAGATGAATTAAAGTGAAAGGTGTCCAACTTTTTGCACCAAGCATTACCACATGAAAGAGACTGGTTTATCACGTACAACTCAGGAAGCAACAATGATGACAAAATAGTAAATATGACTAAATAGCTCTTGAATTAAGTATTTTAAGTTCAGGTAAATAAGTTGAATGATATTTCCCTTCATGGAACAAACCTTACCTTAATACCTGTTTTAGTAATAATACTATATGAAGCATAGTCACTGAATTAAATATATGTAAATTTGGTAGCATCATAGTCTATTATGCTTTCAGTCTGTTATAATAATAAAAAACAAGTTCTCCCTTAATAAAAATCTTTGAATTAATATTCCTTCAAGTACATGTGAAGCTTTCTTAACAACTCTAAAACAACTTTCTAAACAACTTTTTTATTTATTTAAAGGTACTAGTGTTCTTGTTAAGAAGTGAAAATTGAGAGGTTTTTTAAATGCATCTGCATGGAGTCCTTGAACAGATTTTTTACTGATTAATTTTTGTTTGCTTTCTTATCAGTGGACTTTTAGTAGGACCTAGTAAAATTGTATGAAGTTAAAGAATAACAATAGCTGCAACACATTTGAGTGAAATAACTGAATTTACTTTTGTATACAGTTTAGAAAATTGTGTAAGTTTCTTAAAAATAGAAATAAGCTCTAAGTAATTGGACGGGTATTGTGGTTTTTTTGTTGTGTTTGTTTTGTTAATTAAGTAGTTGGTATTACATTTTCACTGCTGCTTGATTTTGTGTTTGTAGAGCCAGAATGAAGACTGGGGAGGTTTGTCTGAGGATATCTTATGATTAAGAGCAATCTAAGGCATTAGCCCTTTTGACCCCCATCTAAATGATTGGTAACTACCAAGTTTACCATTTTGGTGGCATGGATTAAATGGGTGCTATGCAAAGACTGCTGCACGTTTAATTAAGTCCTTGCAAGGGTAAACAGAAAATGGGTGATGGGCTTCCCTTTCTGCAACATTTGCATGATGATCTTTTGAAGAGTGCTTTGAGTGTTCCCTCTTATTTTCCTTTTTTTATACTAACTGCATCAACTTGAAGCATCTGACTTCTACTAGCTTTCTTTGGTGTTAATTATTAAGTGGGATAATGCAAGTTAGAGAAATGGATACCAAAACTAATAACTAAAGAGATGTTTGGCTTTGTTTACTTACAATCAACCCATGTAACGTGTATTTACTGGAAAATGAGCTGTTTACATCTGCTGTACAAAGAAAATGGGCCCTAAAAAGACTGAGTGCTGCTGTAATTGACTGTGTATCAAGTGCCGGATGCTGCATGACAAAGCAAAGCTTATTTGCATATATAGTGCATTGCAACATATTTTTTCTCCAAAGTGTAAGTGGAGTCCTGCTAATAAAGGTAAGAATTTTATTTTGCATAAGACAAGATAAAACACACAAGAAAATGTTTTGCTGGAGAAAACTTAATTAGTTCACTGCTTGTTTGATATAGTGATAAACAAATATTTCTGTAAACACATTAGCTGCAGTAGAAGTTCTAATTTTGTGTGCAGCTTTAGAAATACCAGATTTTAGTTTCCAGATAAAGGAAAATCATTATAATAGAAAAAAATTCTTGTAACATTCAAAATCAAAGTAACTGTTGGTGTGTGGGTATTTTTACAATTTAAGAGTTGCACAGTATATGATATTACTGTTGATCTTTGGGGAGTGGGAAGACCTGTATAATTAGGACAGCCAACAAGTCATTTGTTCAAAGTAGAATTTCATATATGAGTTTGGACATACCCTATAACAGCAGTAAGAAAACCTAAATTCTCAGGCTTGATTTTTTTTTTCCAGTTTTTTTTCCTCATGTTTCTTGCTTTATCTCTCCTCTTCATGATAACAAGTTCATATACAAAGAACAATATATCATTCTCAGGGTGAGGTTAGTATTAATACTCTGAGTGTAGAAGTTTCCTTGTGTTTAAAACTTATTAAGTTATTGATATTGTTTATGACCTGTTAAACATAGAAATTTTACTTCGGAGTCTTAATCTTTTTTATGGTCTTAGATGGCTACAAAGGCCAATTCTGGAGCATGCAAGCTCAGGGTTAGAGAATTTTGTGTGACTCCAGTTCACTTGTCTACAGGATGGCCCTGATGAATGCTAAGTATGGGCACAGATCTGTTTGAAGAAATGTGCTTTTTACCCATTTACTTAAACAGTGGCATTATCAGATGCCTATGGGATGCTGCTTCCTGTCCAGTGCTGTTCCCTGGAAGGAGTGAAGTAAGAGTTGCTGTGTGCAGACAGCTTAATGTACACTGTTGGCATGACTCCAAGGAATATGGAGAAACAGGGATGGCATCTGCTGGGTTGAGTGGAGAGGGACAGATAGATGGTTGCACCTAATAAGAGAGGAGGATAGTTTGCCTGCTGGAAGGAGCTGCAGTTTTTATGTAGGACTGAAGATAATCTGTGGCCAAGAAAGATCACCAGAGGTAAAGAAGCTTGTCTTTGGGCAAGGGGAGGAATTTAACTCGCACACCTTTTGTGCTTGGATTAACCTGATATTTGACTGGTGGATTGTACAGCTTCAAATTACTTAATCTGTGCATAAGCAAACAATAAATTAATAGAATAAGGGGGTTGTGAGGGTTTTTCAGAGAGATTTGCTTGTAGAACTGGGGTGCTAAGTTTTCTATGTGACAAGTGTAATAAGCCACATATTTAGAATTAGTTGATTCCATGCAGAATTTTGTTAAACTTCAGGCTAGCCTTTGTTGAAAAAACAGAAAGGCATAGAGGAATACAGAGTGAAATCTTGTTATTCTACACTCAAGTTCTACTGCGTAGACCCTATGCGTTCTATCAAGGGCAGTTTACAGGTGGTAAAATAATGGTCTTGAGTCAGGGTGCAGTTTTCTCATCAGCTAAAACCATGCTGATAGTGACTCTTGTTGAGAAGGTCAGATCCATTCCTGTTGCCACCTTTGTGGTGGCACTTGTGTTGATCCACTTGCCCTTTGATTATGTGGCTTCTAGTTTGTGCAGTAAAACTTAAGAATGTGCAAGGGACCATGAAGGAAATGCCAGGAGGGTAAAAGCAGTTGCATTGAAAACCCCAGAAAAAGGCAGTGGCTTTTGGTAGCTAAAGCTAATGGCGTCATTAAAATTGTTTTATTTTTAACAATTCTTGGTGTATCTAAGTTTTAAAAATCCAGTCAGTGTTCCCTGTATATCTTGTCTTGACCCATGTCTGCTGTGAACCCCCAAGTCAGGTAGCATTGTTAGGTAAGTTCTAATTTCTTGTGTTGAGTGTGGTAAGGAGCTTCAGGAGCAGTATTGACTTAGAGTTTTCAGTTGTCCTTTCCCTCTCTTTTGTGATGCAGAAACTATTCATATGACCATTCCGGAGCTGAATTTCAGGTCCATTTAAACTGATCCAATTTAATCTGCTCATTTCCAAAAACACAGCAGTTTCGTTTTTTAGTTTGATTTGGTTTTTTTTTTTCCTGTGTTTACAACTTGGCCCTGCAAACATTTATCCAAACAACTATAAGAAGTCAAAGTACTGCAGGAACAGGAAGGGGAATGCTTAAATGCCATTGCCATGGAAGCTGAATGAGATGGGAGATGACATGGCTTGTTCCAGCACTATATTCTGGTCATGGCTTCAGGGATACAGCCCTGCAGTTTAATATATCGGTCCTTAAGCAAAGGGGAAGAAGTAGTACAAACCTATAGGTGCAGTGCCATGCTGGAAGAAAATTGACAATTAATGAATCCTTATGTATGTAGCTAGGCTAACTGCCAAACATACAGACATTATGGTGTTATCTGATAGAGAAGTTAGTGATTTGAAGTAATTGTGGTTGTAGCTTCACCATACAAAGTATTCAGCAGCAGTATTTGCTTAAAGCATTTGTGGTTTTGTGGTGGGCAAGTAGAGCCTCCAGTGGATCCTTAGAACCATTTTTACCCTTGAAGATAAGCTCTTCATTGCTCACTGCCTAGCAACTGATTGGCAGGTAGAAAGCACTGCCTCCTGGAGTGATTATCACCTCTGATCCAGCAGATCAGAATAGCAACTAAGAAGCAGCAAGCACCCTCTATTATCCAGTTACAGTACTTGAAGTTTCCACTGATATTTTTATTTCTGCTTTTGAGAAGGCAGGCAGGCCAGTGCTGGTCACGTATCAAATCTTTCTGCTGTGGTCTGTTGAGGTGATGCTTTAGAGGCAAAGTGTATGGATATGCTGGGACGTTTTGCTGAATAAGACTTGCATGATGACACTTGCTGTTTTTGACTGTAGTCGAGTATTGATTCTTTTGCACCAATCTTGAAGATTCTTTTTTTTTTTTTTTTTTTTTTTTGTCCTGTATATAGGGAAGCTGCAGACAAGATCTTAACTTGGGGTTGGCACTGATATAGGATTGTACTTTGTTTTTTAACATCATTATAGTTACTATTTGTCCCTGAACATGTTCAAGACCTTGTGGGTGTTTCTAGGGTCTCTGTGAAAACATTTACCTCACCTTTGAAAGTTAAGTAGAATTTTCCCAAGAACCACGTATTTGGAATTTCTGAGTAGTTAGCTAACCAAAGATTGGGAAATTAAATACTCTACTGTTTTGAAATCCCTGAAAATGCAAGTGAACAACAACAGTTTCCTGAAGCAGCCTTTCATTAGAAATATTTCCTAATAAAGACTCAGAAGAAAAGTATAAAAGTAATTGCTTTTGGAGCATTGCTGAAGAAGTGCTTGTTAAATGTTAATGTCCTCATACTGTAAGAATTTCATGTTTCTAAAGGGAAACCCTCTTTCTTCCTGTCTCTCCCCATAGACTGGGTCTGTAGAATTGTTCCTGAGCTAAAGTTAAAACAAAAAACTAAGCAAACTTTCCCTAAAAAGATGTATCAAATGTGAATGAAGTCTGTGTTACTGCTGTGTGCTGTCAATAAAATGGCAGCACTGCAAAACACTGAACTTTGATGAGCTTCGTGTACTAATAAATAATTTCTTGTCTTTCTCATGCTGGAGGAATAAGACTTTTTTTGTCCACTGCAGGCATTAAATAGCTTAAATTGCAGAAAGCAAATAATTTCCTAGTAGATGTTAGGTATATTTTTCAGTGCTGATGATAACAAAGCATTTAAGTAGGTTGCTTGGGGGGCATTAAAAACCCTCCATCAAACCCTCCATCACTGGATGCTCTTAACAGATAAAAAACTTCTGAGGAATGCTAGAGGTATGCTGTTTGGGAGACTGGATTAAATGCAGTCCTGTCTAATTTTAGTCTGATTATGATTTTTAATTAGTTTGTGTCATGACGAAGTTGGCTTAGAAAAATGTCAGTTGGGCTGAATTAGCTAAACTCTACTATTTTTCTAATTTAAAATCTTTAATGACTGGCTGAAAAATTCAGAGAGTATTCTTAGCTTTTTGAGTTGTAAACACAGATGTCAGTTTGAAAAAAGATGGATTCTAGGAGCTCTCTGGAATTGCAACATGCAGCTTCTGTTGTAGAACTGTTACTGGTTTGGCAAAACTAGAATCTGTCACCTGTGTGTTAAAAGTCAGGTAAATAATATACATCCAAATTTTTAAGTAAGTGATGATTTTTCAGAGGTAGTATTTGATTAGTTAGCCATTGTATTGTGTAAGGATACCATTGCCTCTTCCCTAGCTTCTAGATCAGCTTATTTGTAAGCTCACTAGATGCAGATAGTTACCTATCTTAAGGGCATCCTTCCCAGGCTCACATGTTCTCAGAGGTCTTCAGAGTCCCACAGAAAGAAGGCAAAGTTGTCTAAATACCAACTGTTAGAAGTGGACATCAGTCCTTTCCCCCAAACTGTCTGAAAAGAAATACCAGAACTGTATTTGGCCCAGCAGGCCAGCTACTCTGGAGACAGTATTACAGAGAACATGGTAAAAAAAATTTACAAATCATAGTTGGAGCTTGTCAGATCCTGTAGTTCTGTGATGGCAAATACTTTGTCAAAACTTTATTTTCCTTTCTTTTCCATTGTCAGGCTGCCCACAGTGCCAGACCCTCTGCATGTGGTAGTCTTGGATGTCCTCAGTGGGGTACAGAGGTCTCACTGAAACTGCAGTGTTTCCACATCCCATGTTATGTTATCTCCCCATGTCTCACTTACTGTTAGATTCACCTCTGCAATGTCAGTTTATTGCCAGTCTAGTTGCAGGTGGTGTTTACATGTTCTTGTAAGCTAATAAGCTGCCAGAAGCAAAATAACCACTTTCCTCCTATTCTTGTCTGACAATGGATCTTGTTTTATCAGCAGATAATAGGTTTGTCAAGATGAGACACTAATCCCCTACCAGTAATTTGAGTTAATCATCTAATTTTATGCAGGAGGATTTTCACATCAAAGACAGCTAATTGCTCAACTTGTAAACCATTGAAAATATGAACAGGGTGGGGAATACCCAGGGGGTGTGGGAGAGTAGAACTTTGGGAAGTACTGAAAGGTAACAAGTGGGTATGAACATGAAATGAACATTCCCTGTTCTTATTTGTTCATACCAGTTGCATAGAAAGGAAACACGGTCAGAGCTTCTGGGCCAAAGAGTGTGCTAGATAATGCGTGCAGCCTGGGCTAATCTTTGAATGTAGAAGCAGTGAGTGGTCATCAGCCTTGTAAGAATGATAGAAAATGAGCTGCTCTTATTGTTCTTCCTGCCCAGAGAGCTGTTGTAAAATTAAGGAGAAATCTACAAGATCTGAGAAGCATTTCAGCGAGGACAGCAACCCTCCGGGTTTCCAGGGGTGAAACACTGGAAGACATGAGAGTTTTGCTTTTTTTTTTTTTTTAATTTCCTCAAGAAGAATCTGTCACGTCTGTGTTTCCTATGTGTTTCAGCTAAAAAATGAAAATACAACACTAAAAATAGGGCATTTTAGATGGGTGTTTCTCTTATGTCCATTTCTCAGTTGTCTCTGTATCATGTCAGCAGTGTAAGTAAAGGAGAAGCTTTCTGTGAGTACCTCTCTGGGATTATTTTTGTCTGTGGAGGCTCCAGCATTTCTGTTAATACTTTCTTTTTAGTCAAAGCTCCTGCTCCTTGGGGCTAGTACTGTCTACTTACCATAATGTAATTCCTTTTCCAGTTAGGAATGTGCCTCTGCATTTTGTTTTTAATGTAGGCTGACATTTGACTTAAGCAGTAAGAGAGGTTTTAGAATTAAAATTCATACTAGTAATTCTCTGTTTTACATACTGTCTCCCTTTAGTGGTCAAGGCAAATCAAAACCCCGAGAAGGCAATTCCTCTCTATTGCTCCCCTCCAGCCTCCCAGGGGAAGACAAAAGCTGAACAAGCAAGAGAGACTTCCAGATTGGAATTTAAAACTACAGCAGGTTTAATAGAACAGGGGAGGGAAGTAACACATGGATAATAACAAAAAATACACCAATATATACAAAACCCAGTTTCAGTCCTCAGTGATCTAAGTGCCCCAAAATCCCTTATGGCAGAGCTGACTTGGGAAAAGTGTCCAGGGCTCTTCCCAGCACCCGGTGGACTTGGATCTTGCAGAGCATGTGGGGACCTGGAAGGGCAGGAGCCTGTCTCCGGGATACCCACTGAACCAGTGAATGGACAAAGGAGGGAGAGACTGACCTGCCCTCCTGGGCTTTATAGGGTATGGCAGGAAATGGGAGGGTGTACCGACCCCTTTTGGTTCTGCCCTCTGTGTACTAAACAACATCATTCTCTCTAGGTCTTCCTATTGATACCATAAAATTGATACTCTCTCAAATGAGAACATACACCAGAATCTTTTGATATTTTCTCTATCAGAAATCACAGCAGACTTCATACAGGTTATTTGCAGCTGCCACTAAGCCATATATGCTATTAGTTCGAGAACTACTGGATTTGTTGTTAGCTTGTTCAGGATAATTTTAACTGCTGTGCAGTAATGGTCAGATTACTTATACTGAAAAACTATATAAGTCCTGTAAAGCTTCTAAGATAATTTTGTTGTCCTTTTGTGTTTGGTTTTTTTGTTTTTTTTTGTTTTTTTTTATGAGATTAGAATTTGAAAGTATGTAAGTTTGAACACGTGAATAAATTTGAGATGGCACAGAGAAAGTTTTTAGATTTAGAAGTCATGGGAACTTTCTCAGTTGTGTTGCAAGACTTCTATAATTTTAGGGGTGGGATACTAAAATAGATTGAAGATTTTTATTGGTACATCATGAAGGATGGTAGCTGATAAGCAGAGAGTTGGTCTGCGCTATTTTTTTTGTTTTCCTCCTAGATGTATAATGAGGATACATGGAGTTGAAACTCTTAAATTGCTATTACTCCATTAAAAATTCACTCACCTGTTGTCAGGACCCTGATTTTAATACAAAAAGTTGGTTATTGCTTGTTCTCTAACTCATTTTTTAACAAAATACATACTAATCTTCATGCTAATAATGTAAAGATTATTAAATTCAGTGGCATAATTGAAAATAAGGAAAACATTTGCTGTGAGAGGCATCCTCCTGTTTTTTAAAACAGACACTGTTTCTTTAAAAGAAAGATAATTTTTGTTGGAAGTAATACCACTGCTGCACTACCCTGGCGTCTCACTGCTCACAGCTGTGTTCCAGAGGCCCTGTTACCATTGTGTGTTTATCAGAGCAGATATGGTAGGTGATACCAAAGCTCACTGAGCCTGGTGCCCTGTCTCCCAGTAGCCAGTAGTCAATGTCTAGCAAAAAGGATAGAATGGAGAAAATACACAGATTGGTCCATCTCTGGAACAGTATCTTAGCTTCAGACTATTTTTGGCTGAGAAGTAAATTCCAAGCTTATATAAGACAGTAATCATGATGTGAAGCTCTCTCCTGTCTGTTGTTGGGCCCAGCACACGAGTATACAGGGAGTAAAATGTTGGTTCTCCATGCCCTCCTGCTTCCCCCCTGGAGGTCAAGAGTACTCAAAAATACAATATTGTATTTCTGTATCAAATGTCCTTCTCATGTCAGAGATACAATAGTGAGCTAATGTTTTTGTTTCTTGCATATCTGTCCACCTTCTATTTTGTGTAAGAATATGTGCATTTCTTTTGTAGCCACGTCATGAATACTTTAATGTCCCAGTGTACTAAATGGCTTCATTCATCATGCATGCAGAATTTCAGAGGAGATAGACCTGTGACTTACTCATGACAGAACATTATCATCAGCTTGGTGAATCCAGTCATCTTGAAACTAATAGAATACCACAACCATTCTCTGCTGTTGTTCTTTCCTCTCCCCCCTCTGTTTTTACAGTGTTGTCTCCTCACATGTCTCATTTCAACAAAACTTGTGCTTGTTGGCATATGGTTTAACTTTTTTATTGTGTGTAAGCTTGGAGTCTTATGCTTAAAAGTTCTGTAGACTTTTCTGAACTAAACATCTATATACTGCAACACCTATGCTGTAACATTACTTGACCTATGTTTATCTTTCAAATAAGTTGTGGTGATTCTTAAACATACACTTAAAATCTGTAAATGAAGTTACCTAGAAAAGTATTTGAAGTATTAGGTGTAGTATTATGAGAAATCTGTATTACGCACAAGTATTAAATAATGTTGCACACGATTCTACTCAGACCTTGCATCTTAATTAAAGATTGACATACCAATATCCTTTTCTGACACTGGCACAATAGGGTGACTTTTTTATAAAGAGGAAGAAGGCAGAATCAATTAGGGCAAAGAGAAAGACATCTTATGTAAACCTGGAGTTGCAGCATTTGTATTTAAATGCTCAAAGCACTCCTGTGAGTGTTCAGTGCTACTGAAGGAGAGAACAAGAGCATTGCTTTACAAATGATTAATATCGAAAGATTTTTTTGAAGTCCATTTACAGCATGCTTGAAACACGTCTCCTTCTATTGGCATTTCCAGGTTTAAGTGCAGACTATCTTGTATGTCAGAGGACTGCCACGAGGAGGATGAATAAGTACCTTTCAATTAAAAAGTGTGGGCAGAATGAGAGGGCACATATTGAATCCTCTGCCTAGTAGAAGAGAATAATTTCAAACCTAAAACCAATGATAGTGTTAAAAATGGTTTAATTGTTATTATCAAGGAGGTGATTACTGAGATTAACCAAAACCAGCTAGTTTCACGTACTATATGTGGTAATGCACTCACTGTCTTTCAAATGTTAAACTGACATAAAAATGTGAGATTTAGGGAATTAGACAAAAGATTTGGATTGGACTTGCAGCATTCTGGAATCTTAGAAAACATGATTGTAGGAGTGGTTTTCCATTTCCAAGTTTACCTTTTTTCTGTAAGACATTAACAATGTGTTTGTCTGGTTAATGCTGCTTTCGCCTGCATTATTTCATGCCTGTTGGCTTAAAATGCTGTGCATTGAGCTGTAATGAGATGCTGTTTTTCTTGTTATCTGTACACAGCTGCTTGCTTCTAAATGACTAGGTAATGAATTAGCTTTCCTGGCATGTTTGAAATAAAGTATTGCATGCACTTTTGTCTCATGTGAATGACTTTTTTCCTCATCTGTGTTCTGACATTTCAAATTTGCATTGTTTGCCTTGGGTGATTCTGAGCTGCAGGCAGTGTATAATGCTGCAGAATGTTTTCCATAACAATTGGATAAAATCTTTGACACTTCCTAAAACAACAAATGTGAACAAAACATATAATTCCTCCTGTTTGCTTCTTAAAAGTCAGAATTGATTAAATTATTCCTCTATCAAAACACATTAGCCTGTAGGTGTTCCTTTTGAATTAATATTGTTGATGTGCACAGAAGGCACCTCTGCTTCAAGGTTACTCCTCTGCTCTAGTATTAAAAAATTGGAAGCTTACTAAGCTTTACTGGTGAGGTATCTGTGGTCAAATAACCAATCTCCTCAAAATACATTGCTTAAATTCATTGTCAGCCAATGACCTTGACTTACTTGAAGACACTGAATCTTTAGTTAAGTATATGCCTGGTAAAAATTACCTACAACTTTGAAGTGGAGGCAGTAATACTGAGCTGCTCTAAAGATAGCAGCAGCAGTGCATTGTATTTCATCATCCCTATTGAGCAACTTTTTTTTCAGCTAATCCAGGAGTTACTCTGTTTCACCACTGAATAACTGCATATGCCTTCTGCTATCTTACCAGTTCAAAACTGGGAGAAGTTGTTTACTAGGGATGTTTTCAAGACCCTGAAATGCTCAAGAAGTTTGCTTATTTATTAGTAAAATGCTTTTAATTGGTGGATAGGGGAGATGTATCCGCTAAAAGGAATGCAACCAAGTAATCTGGGAATGTAATACGACAAGTTTTTAAAAAATGCTAAAATGCATTCTAAAAAATGCTTTTTAAAAGTGCCTTTTCTTCATGTCTCCTTGTGGGGGAATGTGTGTTAAAATACACCTGTAGATCTTTAATCTTGCCATCCAGTCTGGTCGTCACTGCAGTTCTAAGAATATTCAAATAGTGCATCAGTGAGAAAAAACAAATATTATATCTTAGCTTCCAGCTTTAACTTTCCTTTCTCTTGCAATTTCTTATTTGCTGCTGGATTTTGGAAGTCATCTTGAAGTGCTTAGAGTTGGCCTGTTCCAAGCACTGGCTACCTTTCCAGTGAAGTTGCCTTTAAAATAACCTGGCTTGTTCCTTAGAGCTAAATCACCTCGTACATGAACTGAGTGAGGATTGTATACTTGATCACTTTGTGCTACTCTGTCAAGGTTGAGAGAGACAATGTTCTGTTTTTACTTGCAATATTTAAAGCTTTTAATTATGTGTTTTACTGACAGGTTTTTAAAAATATACTTAGAAAGCAGTTAAAATAGCTTGTTTGCTGCCTTAACTATTATCTGCTTTTTTTCCTGCTTCATGACATGTCTTGTTTTAGGATGCCAAAGTAAGTTTTTATGTACTCAGGATACTAAACCAGTCTGTGTTATCATAAGGACACAGTATCCCTTTTTATTTACTACAATACTGATAATCATTATGGAAAAGGCCAGCATAATGTTTATAATTAAACTCATAAGTCTTTTCATGTGCTCTAGGAATAATGAGCACAAAACTGATGATAACCCTTTGGAGTTTTGTATGGTAATTCCTCTATTTTCAGAGGGGTCAATTTACTGACACCAGGTGTCCCAAGGTACCTCAACCTGATTGGATGAACTAAGCATAGGAGAAGTGTATAATGTCTGGGCTCTCTGTTAAAACCTTAAGGGATACTGTATCTGAGTTGCATCCGTCATTTCATTCTTCCATTTGACAATTCATTCTTCTCTAAAATATTTTTGAGATCTGTGAAACAGTTCACCACAGAAATCACTGACTCCCCTGTAAGATGTTTCCCCATCCCTCCCCAGATCATATTTCTGTTACTGAGTTGTGATTTGTTCCCTGTTGGTACATCTGCATTGCTTTATTTTTACTGCACGTAAGGGCAACAAAATCTCCCAGCTGTTCCTGTGAACCATGACCATCTCATTAACAGCTCTTTGAAAAGTGCAGCTAATACCACTAATACCATGCTTGAATACTGTACTACTTCTATATTTTCATGTCTTTCAGCTTTTCCTTTTTAATTGAGCATCTTTCATACTAACTCGTGTATGGCACTGTTCAATAGAAGCACAGGGTCCATTTACCACTGTCTCACATTTTCCCTCCATAGGAAGCAGAGACCCCACGTAGTGTACTTGAAGAAATTGGATTGACATAAATCTTCACTTCAGCTGATGACATCTCAGTGTTTCATACTGTAAATGTTCACTGCCTTCATTGTAATGTTTAGCTAATGGTGTAGGATGCTGTTTGTCAGTATTACTGTTTTGCTAAGCTGCTTCATTCAGGCCTACAAGAAAAATACTCCTTGGAAAGGGAACAAGAAGCTAAAGTCTTAAGAATCACAAATGAAAGGGAATTAGATTTAAATTGACTCACTGTCTCCCTTCATTGCATTTATAGGAAGATTGCATTTGACTTCAATAAGTGTACTGTTTTTTATAAGCAAACTTGACTTCAGGAAATAAGTGTATCATTATGACATAGCATATCTATATGAGAAGAAACTACATGAACAACTCCAAATATGAAATGTTGCAGTGTAGAAATTGTGTTTATGCAACCAAAGACCTTTGTTTGTCTACATTTTAGCCACCACTTGTGATAATTCTGCTTATTTCAGTTGATGCATAAAGATTGGAAATACCTGTTTACTACTGAATTTGTCATTATACCAAAGAATCCTGTTAGGATCTGCATATCAAACTGGTAAAAACTGTTAAGGTGATACCTGCAAGAAATCTGCAAACTGATCAAATTCACTGGAAATGAAAGTTTATATAAGTGTAGCAACCTTGAGCAAAACTGTGCAAGTTACTAAGTTACTGTACTAAAAAGGGAATGCAAGTAGTAAAAAAAAATCTGAATAAGAAAACTGTAGATCTGATATTGGTTTGCTCTGAATATAAACACAAGAGAGGAGGTAGGCTTTCTGACTGTATAGAGGTGCATAATGAAAATTGGATGCTGTTGAAGATGGGAAAGAAGGAGCTTTACAAAAGGGATTTTTTTTATTTTCTCAACAAATTAATTTGTATTTATTGATGTTTTATAGTTATGCTTTAATTGGTGTATAGGTATCTTTTAAAAAAAAACATGGTATGTGTCAATGTCATTTTAATTCTTGACCTACATGTGTCACGTGCCCTATGAAGCCCTGTGTGATGTACAGTTGAGCCACCTATTTTGCAGTGAGAGCTTTTGAAATATTAGATTTGTGTACTAGAGTCACTGCAAGTTGCATAAAGTGATACCGAGCAATGTTTTGACACTTGTAGCAGACTTCCAGTAGTTCTAAACTGAACCTGTTTCACTTGTGGAAATTGGGATCACGTACACTTGTGAGTTCTGAGGAGATAGTGCCACACCTTGGAGTAGCCAAGTTCTGCTGTGTGCCTGCATGGTCCCTGAGAGAGCGGGGCTGTCCCCATCCCTTCCCTCCCTCTTCAGGAATTTCACTTCAGGAGTCAAGGCTCTGGCTCCTTCAGTTGAGGAAGTAGTGCCATGTCCTCTCAAAGCTTAGCTTTGGCATTAGCTCTGGGAGCACTGTCTGCATTAAGTATTTTCATGGCCATTTTTGGGAGCTGTGGGGTGGGCTTGAGGCCGTGCAGGTCCAGTTAAACCCACTTTTAACTGGAAAGGCTCAGCATTGCCCCTTGCAAGTCCCCCGATCCAGAGTCCAGTGTAAATGCTTGTGGCAGCAGGAAGGCCAACTGGGGCAGGGCCTTGGGGGTGGGGGGGCAAATGGGCTTCTGTGTCAGCACCAGGGTGGAGCCTGTGAATTCACAGTGTTAGCATTTGTTGGTATAGGCCCTTTCTGGGATTGAAACACCTAATTACTAGAGAGCATTTTTAGCCTATGGAGTGCAAAAGCAGTGGTGCACATATCCTCAGAGCACAACGTGCAGGGAAAGGTGAGGCTGAACTGATAGCAGAATGATCTGATGTCTGAGATTGGAGTGGGAAAATTACCTTAAGTTGAACCCGAAGCAATTTTGTATGTATTAAACATGTTTTTAAAGTTTACACTGTCACTTGTATGTGCTTGGCTGGATTAAGCTTTGTTGTGATTGTGACAAACTGTTTGACCTCTGTCTGTTGCATTGGTTTAGTTGTAATAAATGTCCATTTTTACACCATTGCTATGTGTTTATATGTAATTCTCGTTTCTGCAGTGGAAAGAAGAAGCTACTCAGGTCTAGATTAAAAAAAAGGGGAAATTTTATTACAGTGCTTAACCGGTTCTTGAGCACTTTATGAAAAAAATGTGCGAATAGGCCGTGTCCAGGATTAGTTATTTACATCCATTTAAATTGTACAGAAAGCAATAAATTAGCAATTTTTTGGAAGGCTTACCACATTAAGCATTAGATTTATTAAGGTGGATGTTAAATTGATGCAATTGTGCCCCTTTATTTGAAAATTAAACCACATGTTGTGAGAGGGTTCTGGGTAACACAGACAGATCTTCAGATAACACAGACAATTCCTTACACAGACCTATGAGCAACTCAATGCAATTTTCATAATATTAGTGTCAACCCAAGATTTCTCAGATCAATTCTTACTGGGAAGAGGTGGGTGGGAGCTAAAGGACTGGTTAGAATTTCTGGATTGTTTAAGCAAGTAATTGTTGGCTTGAGTGTCTTCAACTTGATCATTGAATCTTTAACTTGAAGAGGCTTTCCTAAAAATCTGCTCTTCCTTTTGAGTTAATGCTATAATGATGGTCATCCTGTGGCTGCCTTTTTTGTGTTGCCATGGGTTATGCTTGTATGGCTTGCTTTCTAATGACACTCGTTGTTTACTGAAGGGTAGCTTGTCAATGTTACCTCTTTTCTTGAAAATTCAGCTGATACATTAGTGCTGAATAGAATATGTCAGATAATACAGCCTTATTTTAATTACACTGAACTTACAGTGAAAGCAAACTCAGGTGTATTCTCTTGATGGTGTAGGAAAGTAAATTAATGTTTTGTTACCTAGCAGAGACTTTAATTTTTTGTAAGAGGTGCTGATCCAGGATGGGAATCAGAATCACAGAATGGTTTTGAGTTAGAAGGGACCTTAAAGATCATATAGTTCCAACCCCCCTGCATGGGCAGGGACACCTCCCACCAGACCAGGTCGCTCAAAGCCCCATCCAGCCTGGCCTTGAGCACTGCCAGGGATGGGACAGGCACAGCTTCCCTAGGCAGCCTGTGCCAGCATCTCACCACCCTTGCAGTGAAGAATTTCTTCCTAATGTATAACCTAAACCTGCCTCAAAAACAGCAAGAGCAGCTTTAAGCAGGCTCTGGCATTTCTTTTGGAAAAAAACAACAATAAAAAAAAACAATAAAAAAAACAATAAAACAACAACAACAACAACAAAAAACCCCACAACACATTATTTAGCACACAGAAATGTCACTGGTAAACTTCAGGCCAATTTCTGATGCATGGAATGTGATAATGCAAAACTGAATCTGAGAAAAGGCATCATATCATCAAGGGACATGGAGCTGAGAATTTCCTAAGGACACATTTCAGACCACGTGCCCTAGAGATGGAAGCCTTCTGGGATGTTCATTCCCCCTCCATAACAAATGCAAGCCTCACATTCAGCCTGTGCAGGTCACCTCCTGCCTCCCAGGATGGCAGCTACAGGCACAGAGGGAAATACACAGTGGCAGCCACCAGCCAGAACCCAAGGGCATCAGTTCCCTGATGCCTGGGTGCTGCTGGGCAGCAGCACTGCTGTGCTTGGAAGGAGTCTCCACCACACTGTCAGATGCCACAGGAGAAGGGTAGGAGCAGCACTCTCCACCATGACTGCTAAAGGAGCTGCCCAGTGAGCCCTGATTTCGTCCTTAAGTACCTCAGTGATCCTTGCAGAACTCACAAGTGAAAGGGTTGGAAGGGCACTGCTTTTAAGGAGTCACTAGAAACCCCCAAACTGGCCAATATTAATTCAATTTATAAGGTCCTTTTACATGGAATGTAATAACATTGCAGAATAACACACAGTGAGAATAAGCTATTCCCTGCAAATTTAAATCTTTTGTGTTCTTCTGGGGCTTCTCCTTATTTTAGGTAAAAAAAGAAAAAGAATTGAGCTTAACATTTAAGAACTGCTACTCTTCTTGTCTCTTCAGAATAAATGGCTCACTCGGCTAAAAAGGAAACACAAAACCATGCACGTAACACTACTTAAGGTTATGAAATAGGGAAATAATACTGAAAAATACATGAAGTCAGAAAACTGGTTCAATTCCAGGTTTCATGCTTACGAATGCAAACTACATATCAGATCTACAGCACTTAATTCCTGTGTAAAGAACAGATGATGACATATGAAAATATGTGAGTTATAATTAGAGGTACCAGTCCTACACTGCACAGGTACAGCCAGTTCCTTTTGGGTCTGGACTGCAAGAAACAAAGCTGAAGCTTCAGCCATTATAGTAGCAGAAATAAAATACATTTAAATTTTTACATGCAACTCTGAGAAAGTCTTTTTTTTTCTTATAAGAACTTTTATTAAAAAAAATACAGCAGCTCAGCTTCCCAGATCCCATTACGAAACTGCGGGGACAAGGAGCCTAATTACCTGTGGAATTCTCACATGGGTCTCAGTTGGCACTTGGTTTCTAATCCTACAGAGGCCTGCTTTGCTGGTCTCACCCATCACTGGTTCCCACCACCCCTTCCACCACTTCCCTTTGAGCTTGTAAATTGATTTCCCCCAGATAATGCTCAGTGATGGCCGTGTGATACGGGATGTCCAGGGTGCTACAGATGGCACCACTCAACTCTTCCACCCTGGAGCCTTACCCAACACGATGGCTCAGCAGGAGGAGAGGGTGGGACAGAAGGCAGCACCAGTGGAGGGGAGGTGGCACTGGTCTGTTTGGTGGTGCCTCTTAGCAAGTAGGAAATGCTGGTTCAGTTCTGCTCCAGGGAACCGAACCGGAGTTTGTCGTGTTCCGCACAAGTGACCCAACTTGGATGAGTGAGCATCTATGAAAAAATAGAAACCTCGAGGAAAATCTATCTGTAAATCTAGCTTTCTAGTTGGAAAAAAAAGATACATTATGAAAAACTGGCACTCACAAAATTCTCAAATATAATAAAAAACTTAGTGCTGTCTATCCTTGGAAATACGCCTTTCCAACAAAGTTTTTATTTCAAAAATTATGCTATTAAATTACAATTCCTAGACCTGTTAATAACTAAAACACTTAAGCAAATTAACTAAGCTACAATTCTGTCTACAGTTATGGCAATATATAGTGAAAGTTGGGTTTGAACTGAACATCAAGATATAGCACTTTTTTTGTATTACTCCATATTGAACAAGTTACACATGAAAGAAGGAAAATGTATAATCAGCATGCTAAGTGCAGTATGCATTTAGAAAAGCAAAAATATATATATTATATCCAGAAATAATGTTCATTCACACCTAACTATCCCAGGGGAAAAATGTATTTGGTGTGAGGAATGCTATCAGTTAAGTTTGGATATCCAGATTTTCTACAGGACTTAATGTTACATTGTTGGAATTGTATCTACTTGGGAGCACTTCATGTCTACTCAGGCTTCTACCTGAGGTGGTCTGAACTATTGAGGCAGGAGCCCAGGCTCTTTGGAGAGGATAAAAAGAGGGAGGTATCTCTGCAGACCATTCAGGGCACCAGCACCTTCAGTGCCACAAACCGAAGCATCTCCAAGCATCTACAGATGCCTGGATGTGCAAGTTAAATACCTGAAGTGAAGCTGCATGAAGTACATCCATCCAACAGCACAAACCTTCCATGTAGAAGTGAAGAAATATTTGTAAGGATTTGTCTAACTGCAGGTACTTTGCTAATACAGCTGGCATTTCAAAAAGGTTTTGTTGTGATGACTTCTTCTTTATGTACCCTACTCTCCATTTTGACCAGAGGGAAGCTAGGCAGTAACGTGCCTTAAACTGTAAAAAAAAAAAAAAAAGCTTAAAATGGCTTTAAGTCAAGTCCTCCTCTCCAAAAAAACACCTGAAGTATTGCTTCAGGGATAATACCTTCAGTTTCTTTAGCCACTCTGCAACCATCTTGAGCTGTCACAACTACATATATACATCCTCAGTTACCAGGTACACACTTTTCTACCACTCCATCACAGGTTAGGCAGGTTGTTTTCAACTACAAATGGTATGCAACCAAAAGGTATGCAAAGCATTTTCTATCCTCAGTCGAGGATTAAAAGTGCATGGACTCACTACTCACAAGGATTACAGTACTGAATAAATTGATTGTTTTTCTGTGTATTTCCTACTTGGTTTTAGTCTACTGCAATCCCTACAGGCAAATAGCTCAGCAGCTCAGTCTAGAGAGAAAAATCCAACACTTATGACCACAAAGCTCTGGGAATGTATTGTACAGTCCAACAGTGGATCCCTTTTAGATCCCTTTTCTCCAATTCAGAACACAGTTGTATTTACTTTGTCTAGAAAGAGATTTCCCATAAAGAGACAGAAAGCTTAAGTAACAGTCTTCTACAGACTTGAATTTTCAGTATGCTGTGCTGACTTTACAGCACACTGAAAGCACACTGACTGTTCTGTACTAACTCCTTACAGGGACAGTAAACACTTAACACACACGTAACACGAAATAAGCATATACCAAATGAGCTTTACTTCTCTTTCTATTTGTACTCAGTATGCATCCAGATGTTGCAGCAGTTCAGGGGGACAGAGTAGCTGGAGTACTTGACATTCACACCTTATGTAGGACTTAAAATTTTCTGAAGCTTAGCACACAAGAAACTAGGTTCCTTTATTAGGAAGAAACACTATAATGTGCAAGAACACTTTATTTGAACTTCAAATGTATCTGGTGCCCTACTGGGAAAGATTTCCTTGTCAGCTCTACGTTTGCTCAATTAGCAACCTCTAAAAGTGATTCTCACTTTGTTTTGGGAGTTTCACTACTTTTCCCTCTGCTGCTCGACCTCTTTTTACCCCTGCTCCTGGATCGAGAGGAGCTGCGACTCCTGCTCCTGCTGCGGGTTCGACTGTGACTTCGGCTGCGGCTGCGGCCTCTCCTCTTCCTCCCCCTGCTGTGAGACCTCCTCCTTTCTCGACTCCGTGACCTGCCGGACCGGCGCCTTCTCTTGCTCTTGCGGCGGTTCTTTTTCCTCTCGGATTCTCCGTTTCTCCTGTAAGAATGATCTGGGCTGGGGCTGCCCCTTCTCCTCGACCGGCTGTAATAGTCATCGCGATGGCTCGTTCTGTTTCTCCTTTCAGAGTTTTTAGACAACTGATTAGTCCGTTCAGGAGAACTGCGTATGTCTCTGTTGGCCTCCCAAAACTCGTTGTTTGGATTTTTGAATACGTGAAGAAAGTTGCAGTGTTTCCCTCTTGGACACTTCTGCCTTTCAAATAAGCCTGCAACAGATGAGGGTTTGCTTTTTTATGAGCCAGACCTGCTACATCTGTTTTGTACCTACTGGAAAGAAACTTAATAAACTTAATTTTGCTTCTTCAAACGGAAAAACACGAATCTGACCACCTATTGATTTAATTCACGCAAGATTAATTTTCAGTATGTAATTTTATATGAATTAACTTTCTAAGAGCTATGAAGGTTTTATCTGAAAACAATTATAATAAATAATTTTACTGCCTTAAACTAAGAGTGTACATGTAGGCAAGTCAAATGTGATAGTTACTGGTGAGAGCTGTTGCTGGTTTAGTAACTCCTGTTGCTTTTTACAGAGATAAATTAGTACTTTCTGTAAGTTTCAGTTTAAGACTATTATTTCCACAGCTAGGATCCAAGCTTTCTTTTCCAGTCCACATTAAATGCATGGGAACAATTCAGACACTGAGGTGTAATGGTATGAATATTCCCTTTCTTTCCTTAATCTACACAAGCAAGTTAGGATATGTCTTCCAAACAGAAATGAACTGCAACATTAGGCAGATCTGAAAGCTACAGGCCAATTCTCTTTTCTTGGACTTCTGTAAGTACCCTTTCAGTAACAAACATTCTCTTTTCCAAGTGTCTGTGTGACTCACCACATATAGCAGTTTTCCACCTTGTCACAGGACAAAATTCACAATGAAGTTGTCGCCCTGCATACCATCGTCCACTGAACAGAGCAAGAGCTGCCTGACAGTCTTTTTCCCTTTAAAAAGTAAGAATGACACAAAGCATTACCATCATACAGTCATTTCAGATGTTACTCATTTTTAATTCCCATTTTAATACAAGAATGAATGGAGTTCAGTTCTAGAACTTAGTAAGATGGTGAGTACTTACGACTGATACTGAACATAGACATTTCCCCGCAGGTGAGGCTCATAGTTGCAACTGACCTAAGGGGATGGGAACACCAAGTTAGTGGAACACAAGGCTTATGCTGTACAGCAGGTCAGATGCATGCTGAGATGGCAGCCAATCCAACCCGTGGCAGCTCATCACTATCAACTTGTATATGATTTTCTTCTAACATTTAATTTTAGCCAAAAAAAAAAAACAAAAAAAAAAACCCAAAATAATAACCAACCCTTTTGGTTTGACTGTTTCCAGCATTATGCTCTGATTAACTCTAGGACCTCTCCTTCCCTTAGTCCACAAGACAGCTTGCACTCAATTGTCTTCCCCTTGTCTGGGCCAATCCTACTGTGTAACAGCCAAATCCTGCTTTGAAAACACTCAGTAGTATCCTCAAGTGGAAATGTGGGATTCATTACGGTAAGAGAATCTTTAGAGCAATTCACCTTCCCAGCATCCCTGTGAGATGAGTTAGAAAAGCTGAAGTCACTGGCTTTTTTTCATAATGATTTAGCATTCAAAGTATATCCTAAAGCTCTCAAAAAATACACGATTTACCTTCCTAAAAACATGCTGCTATTTACAAAAGACGCTGAGATGGGCAGACCAGAACAGGCTAAAGCCAGTTCTCCAGGGCAGAGCCCAGACTCTTTTGCCCCCAGGCCTCTTTCCACATCCCTTCCAAATGAGGCAAGAGGCTCCTTTCACCGCTGACCCCTGGCTGACCCTAAGAGAATACCTCTCTGTGCTCTGGATTAGGCAAGGGCTGCAGACAAAAGTAGAAGCAGTTGTATAATTAAGTATTACAGAATAAGCAGTCAAACTATTTGAGCTAAACGGCCTCAACACAAGAACAATAGAGAATGATTTCACCATGGGACATTTTTGAGTGGGAAAAGAAGTATGTTTAGTCAGGGTCTGCCAAATTCTGCATTAGCTCCCCAGAAAGAAGAGCAGGAATGAAATGTTGGGCTATGTAGAAAAGAGAAGTCAGCTCGAAGAGGGGTGGGCATAATGTAATTCTAGACAGTAGCAGAGACTTGGTTCAATCACAGTTAAGATTCCTGCAGCCAACATGTAATTTTTAAGCATCTCCAATATAATGAAAATGCCAATGAGAATCATATTACAGTTGCACAATTGCTTCAGAAGCTAAGAAATGCCACACTAAAAGCTCTTACCCCGTTATTAGTCACAGGGACAGTAGTACATGCAACTTGCACAGCTGCATGTAGCAACAATGATAAAAAGTTGAGGATTTGAGTTCTGTGGCAAGACAGCATTTCAACCTAGGACTGGTTGGGAATCTGCATCTCATCTGCTAGGATAAAGCATGGCTAGCCAGTATCCCATGAGTCAAAATACAGAAGGGATTTACTCCTCAGACAAGCGAGGCTTTCTTACCTATAAAGCCCACTATACAACCATAGCAAATTCACTTTTTCTACTTTCCTCTTGCTTGAAATGCTAATACAATCTCAGTTCTGAGGCAGCTGCCAGTACACGGAAATAAAAGGAGAAAAGGTACTGCATGTCTCCTGGTGACTGCAGGAAAACACTCAAGAATATCACAAGGAGAAAGGGATGCTGCAGTGGGATCTGCTACAAGGTTTTGCCATTGAAGCTGTATATTCTGGGGACACGCAGGTCTGTTAACACAGATCATTTATCTCTTGAGTTTTTCATTTACAAGTCCTTCCTTCTCCCCAACAAGAAATCATAATATAAATGGGAAAAATTCAGGAAACCAAAAGAGAAGCTAAGGATGGATGAAAGATCCCAACACCATTTATGTAATATATCTTTTTATAATTCCTTCTACTGAAATACCTACACCTACTACCTTTTCAGTTAATTGTAATTTGATTTTATTTTATCCAACCAGTCCATTGTTTGGGTATATACTCCAATACGTTTTGTACTCCCACTGTTTCATTCCTTCAGCACAAATACAATAGCCCAGATATTTTTATATTGTCTAACAGTCTTAGACAAAGACTTAGACAGTCTACCAGTCTTAACCCTCTGGGGCTTATCGTGGGCTAAGTAAAGAAGTGACTGTGACGTTAGTGGACTGTCGAGCAGCATGAAAAACTTGCAGTATAAAAAATCACATGCTTTTATAACAGCTCAGGGAAAGGGGAGAGAGGACTTGCCCAAAGCAAGACAATGCTCTGAAACAGCAGTGACAAGTTTATAGGTGACAGGAGAGATGCACACTTTGCTGTAAGGACACTGCAGTTCTCTAATGTACGTGTGATTTAGCTAGGGCACGCTGGACAGAATTCCTGCTAAGGTCAATAAAACCACAACTTATGTAGTACATGTTATGTATTTAACAAGCTATTACACTTGGATGCATACCTTGAACTGAACAACCTTCCCCACGTTCTGAAACTCGGGGAGTACATCCTCATAGAACTCCAGGAACTGCTGATAGGTCTCCTCATCGCTGTACTCGAGACTGGCGTCTGTGTCGTAGTCGTCCCTCCGGCACTGCTCCATGCCAAAAGTAATGAACATGCCCCGGACAAGCAGTGTCTTACTTGATGTTGGGTAGTTGTGCTTGCGAGAACACCTGGGGGTTTGTTGTGAGGAGAGAGAGGTGAAATGATCAGCCCTTTCAGCAGAAGATGCACTTCTTGAAACTTCAAGTACTCGCCCTTTTTGAGTAGCAGTTACTTATTACGAAAGAGAATCCATTAGTGTGAGATCAACATATTTCAATTATTAAAACAAATCTTTTGGAAGTGAGTTTGAGTATAATCTTAATGCTTTCTGACATGCATAAATACATTCTTGCTAGGAAGGGTACAGCTGCAAAGGCTATAAATACCAGTAACATAAGATCTAAAGCAATTTCTTTTGGACTACTAGGGTTAAATGCATTCCCTCCCCATTTCTAAATGGTTTTACAGAAAGACTACTGACAAGCATTTAAGAAATTTTAAAATAAGTCCCTGGTCTATTTTTTCCAAACTGAACAACTTTTACTGAAGTTGTTTTCATCATGTGGGCATTGGGAGAGGGAGGAGAAAAGCATGTTTAGACCTGAAGCTGGATGAGTAAAAGATTGGTATTTTTCCACTTCTAAAAAAATTATTCTCCTAAGTAAGTCTTATCTTCCTCTACATCTTCTTGGCAGCCATAGAAGTATTAAATCTCCCTCACCATCCATCATATTCTGGCTACCTCCCTCACATGATGAAATATAGTTCTCCCCCACAAACCTTTAGATTCAGTAAGCACACTGATGTTAGGCTTCATGTTTATTTCACTGTGCTTTATGATCTCCATTTCAAGCACTTCCCTGAGCAACTGGGTCATGCACTCTGCAACACATTTCTCCTTCTCATGACATGATCATAAAAACAGTTGGAGTACTCTACTCTCCATCTAGCACCAGCAAAACACAGACAAACTGGAGGGAGGTCAGGTCTCAAAACAGGCCATTAAAACCTAGATGTCAGACAGCAAGTTTCTTTCTGCAGTCAGTCAGAAACTGACTCTCACTGCCTGGCTGACACCTTAAGACTTCAAAAACCAAAAAACAAAACTCTGAAATTAAAACCAGAGACAATTAACTTGATTTACATTTTAGGAGCTGCCTCCATTCACTGTGTTTTTTGAATGACAGAACTCAAAATATTATACCAGACCAATGTTGTCTGTACACAAAATTAATATAGCACATAACAAATTAAAGGAAACCTAAGAAAAATTAGAGACCTAAAATCCAGTATTAGTACATATTAGAGCTTTAATTACTGTGAAAATAAATTATAGTGAACTCAGCCAGTTTTAGTTCATTCAAGACATAACAAACTTTGGCAAGATTAAACAATTCTTATATTGATAACACAGGCTCTCAATTTTTCACCACTATGGTCCACTTCAGTTTCCATCCCTTCTTCCAGTCCCTATCTTAGATGTATCTCAGTCCTTATTGTTGACTTATTGTCACCAATAGAGGCTAAAATGAGCAGAATATGAAAGAAGGTTGAATTTGAGGAGGAGGAAGGAAGATGGAGAAGGGCAGAATATGTTTCTCAATATTTATTTGCTAAGGCTATGCTTAGTTCAAAGGAAAAATGATTTTTATGCAATCCTTAATGAATCCAAGTATTAATTAAATACCACCAAAACAGACATACTGCAAAGATAAGAAAGAACTAAACACTTGAAAAGCAAAAAAGCTGCCTGAAGTAAAGTAGCTGGCCAAAGTTCTATTTAGGAATTCAAGACCTATTTCAGAATAGGAAAAAAAGATGTGGGCTTGAAGTTTCCATAGACTTGAAGTACCACATATTTATACACAATATACGTCATATTAAAACAAATTATTTCTAAGCTAAAGAAAACTACAACAGCTGGACCACAAGTTTCAGCAACACAAGTTAGTAAAATAGCCTTATTAGTTTATCCTGAAGATTTATGTACTAAGTACCAGTCGTTTCCCCTGCTGCACTACTGTTCCTCCTTAACACTCAGAAATTCAGGGATTTTCTAGCCAGATGTTGCATTTCAGACATATCAGGCCTGTACTAATAACAGCAATCAAATATATTCTGTCTGAAAAGCCCTGTGCCTGTGTCTAAGGAAAAGTCAGTTTGACCAATGTACCATTAGCTGCACCATTAATAACATGCCATAATAGTTCAGTTCCACCCAAACAATGTCCAGTTTCATCATGAATAACAGAACCACATCCAAACACTCACAAGTAATTTATGCAACAATTTTTTTTTTTTAACTTGCATATGACCTCACAAAATTGCTTACAACACTTCTGTGCTGGTAAATACTCAGTTGATTACCTGTCTCCAAATCGGCAGGAACCTGTTTTTATATAGAAAGGACAATTAGCTCTATCCTTCTCTGTTCCTATATTTTCTGGGGGCTCTGGGTTATGCCAGGTCACACCATTTTCCAGCTGCAGATAAAACCAAAACAAAACAAGAGGACCCATATTAAAATACACAGAGGTCAGAAAAGGAGAGATAATGTCAGAATAAAACTACCAATTATTTTATGAACTCTGTATTACTAAAGAGCTAGGTGAAACTTCTAAAGCTTTATAAAGCTGCCCAGTGCCCTAGGTTTTGGATAGAAACCTCTTTTCTGGGTAATTGTTCAGTTTTAAGAATAAGTCTATCTTAATGATTTTTTTAACAACAACAAAAACCTATGGAACTGGATGTTTTCTTTTGCTAAGGGAAAAGCTTTTTTAAGATTTTGTAGCCAAAAGTTGCAATAATTTGCAACTCAGACTCAATTTGCTCCTCAAATACTTATTTCATTTGTCATCTATGAGAATTACAAATATAGGCACAGATTCTTTCCATTCTGGTAAGCATGTTTTTCCTGCTTTAAACCAGAAGCCACTAAGCAGCACTTTATACACCTGGCAGAAAGCAAGCTAAAACTATTTACTTCTTTGTCTTTGCAGCAGCTCAAAGCTCAGAAAGGTTATCCCTATCACTTTTTATTCAGATTTGAAAAGGCAAAAAAGAAAGTAACTTGCCAAAGGTCAGAGTTAAAAAAGATTAAATTCATAGCTTGCACTGGATTTAAAAGCTCCATACTGCTCGTCTCAGCCCATTAAGATTTCTGTAATTCAGAACAGAATTATCAAGTTGCAAGGGTTGACTGACTACAAACAAAACACACATTTAAAACAGGGAATGTTCATTTTGTTAGCCAATGTGTCCATAAAGCTGACTAGCCAAAGTTCTCATTTTAAATCAACTGAAAATTGTTTTATTTACAAGTACCATTTGACCCTGCTACCAGTTCTTTCAACAAAACCAGACTGTCACTTCAACACTGTCCCCAGTAAGTAACTGAACTGTGAAGTGATACAATAATTTAGTCTCTTAACATACCAAATTTCTATCCCTTGCAGAAAGGGCAACTTACATATCTTGAGCTCTGCACAAGTAATAGTTCAAGAGCACTTTTTCTACTCATATAAAATAAAAGCATTAGATTCCCTACCTAAAAGTCTGTTTAAATGTAATTTGAAACTGAATGTAATTCCAATGTATATGGCTATCAACATAAAATGGGCTAATTAGGTTAAAACTTAATTTTCCGATTCATACAGTGGTTTAAACAGAGCAAGAATCTTCACAAGTTTAACCACATGACAGGGATAAAAAGCCATTTTCTTCTTTAAAGCAATAGTAAAGATTGAATTAACCCTCCCTAAGATTCAAATGAAGACTGCAGTCTTCTTTAGTACATATTCCCAGCTTGAGATCCATGCTCTTCCAGACATCAATTTCTCCCTCCCCTACCTCTTTTTTCCCTTTTACTAAGGATCTGTGCCCCCTTTTGCTGCTGAATCCTTTTATTTAAGAGCCTGCCATCTGCTTAAAAAGCCAAGTTTCTTTTGCCACCCAGGACTGACAGATTGATTTAGAATTCCAATTCACAAACAAACCATCATGTGTAGTGTTTTTTTTAACAGCACACAGCAGTATTTCCAGATTAATTTTAAATCAGCTCTCCTGAGCAGGAATGAGCATGCACAACTGCACTGCCACCAGCCAGCCAGAAATACACTTAATTATGTTTCACCCACCAAATAATTGTTTACAGCTCATGCAAGCCACTACATACTAAATTTATTCAAGCCATTAGGTTCTTGAGAGCAGATGGACAACACGCTAGAAGGCAAACACCGGATGGCAATTAAATTACTTTTCAGTTCTTTTTCAAAAAGTCTCTGAGCATACCTGGCTTTCAGCTTGATCCAGCATCCTCTGCACAGCTGCCTATAAATGGTGCAAACACAGGACTAGTGAAAACCCTGAGGACACGCAAAACATCTGGTTTCTTTAGTTAAGAACCTAATTTACAATACTCAGTGATTATGCATAATAAAAGTTGGATGAGGTTTGCTTTAAAAAATGAAGTTTTACTTTTGCTCTGTAGCAATTCACAGGCTACGAAGCTGTTAAAGGATACATCAGTCAAGACACTCATGTAGATGGTTTTGTTATCTAAAATGCTAGACAACTGAAAAAGTAGTTTTGTTTTTAAAAGTATCATTGAACTATCGAAAACTTAAATATGTCTCCTGTCCTAATCCTAAATCTGGTTACAGTTAAATTCATAGTCATTTAGCTTAATTAAACCTTTTAATTTGTAACATTCTATGTAACACACAGAAGAACATGTTGCTGAGTGAGCCTTTGTTAAAGCAAAACACAGAAAACTGTTAAGAGACTTGATTCTCATAAGTTCACTGTATCCACCCTTCCAAGTAGAGGAAAACAATGAGGATATTTTTCCCTTTCCTTCTTCTACCGGGACTGAGCAGAACAATAAAGTCACTCTCCAAACTTGTCTGGAAATTTGTTTTAACAAATTATTCTAAGTTCCAAGAAAAAACATTTAGACAACCAATACAAGAAAATATGATAGCAATGTTCTAATTTGAAAAAGAAATAAAAGAGGAAGAACAAATAAAAACTAAAATATGCAATCCAAGATGAGGACCCAGACAGCATCTGTATGTCAGATCTAGTATGTCAGATATTATCCCTCCTATTAAATAAATAAATACATAATGAAAAAAAACCACCCCAAAAACCACCAAGCCAGAAAAATCTATTTTCTCATCTTAGGGAGGAAAAAAATACACTTTTTTTTTTTAATTAGTAAGTTAAAATTTGCATAAACTGCAGTTTCAAGAGACAGACCAATTCAATTGAAAAACTTCCTGCAGTTCCACTCCCAGATGGCTGCTCAGTTTCTCACTGGGTGCCTGTCAAAGCCCAATTTAGTTCACTAAACCAGTAAAATAGTAACTCAGGAAAAAAACACAACAAAAAACCAAAAAAACAAATCAACCTAAAACCAACAAAGAAAACACCACAAAAGAAAACAAACAACAGAAAAATAAAACAGCTTCCATCAAGGCCAGGGAACCAAATTTGCCCACTAAGGGCTTGGGGAAAGCCAGACACAATGAAGAAGAAGGAACAAAGCCTGCTGCTACCATAGTTCAACTCTCTTGGAACTGCAACTCAACATTAAATAGAACATGTGACCATCATTTTCTCTCCTTACTCTGCAAGGAGATAAATGGACACTGAAGAGGAAGCAAGGGAGGAAGTACAGTAACTGCTGTTCTTTTTCATTCTATTTGCTCTTTGTCTCTTCCCCTGCTGTGGCTACCACACAGTGTAGCAAGACACCTCCAACTGAAATGTCTGGAATCTTTTGCTATTGTGGAGAAGCTAAAATGACTGGATCCCAGAAAGCTGCAGTCACCCTTTGCTGGTGGTAAGCCAGTCCCCTTTTGGCTTTCTGTAGAGGACATCTTACATTCAGGTCATTCAACTTCTAAAACTTAAGAAGAATGTATCATTCACAGGAAAGTTACTAAATTACTAATATTATTAATGTGGTTTTTTTGTCTGCACCCAAGGAGGTCTTAAAAAAAAAAAGATACGTCCTGTTGGATGAGTCAGGTAAAGAAGAGCTGTAATGTATCTTTTGATTAAGAACAGCGTTAAGGAACAGCAGCGATGTAATTCCATATTCCATATCCTCATTAGGCATTTTCTTCAACACTGACTGTGTTCAACTGGGACATTAAGTAAGGATGACCTTTAATGTATAAGGTAAAAAATGCACATATTAGAATGTGCATTCACAGTGCACCTTTATATATAAAGGGTGTAATAAACTACATACTATGAACAATCAGATGAGTTAAAATTAGTTACCCAGTTATACTCTAATTATTAGGTCTACGCATTCAGTAGATTCTCTTTAGCAGTGAAGAATAGTTTCAGGAATTTAGACAGAATGGAGAGAAGATCAATTAATTTATATGTTTGCTCATTAGAATAAAATCCCTCTTCAATATGCATAGACTGTTGAATCTCATAATGTAAGAGGATATGTAACATGTTTATCCTCCCACTGCCAGGAATCACCTCTCTCTCTCTCTTCTCTTGTTGCTTCTGCTGTGCCACTTCTCTCTCTTTTCTTTGCTGCTCTTCCCATTCTTCTTTGATCTTCCTCTTTATAATAAAAAAAAATATTTTAATAAATCATTTAAGGAAACAAAATGCTTTATAATCAGTCAAACCAAAATTATCATGTTGTATTACAGCTCCCTAACCATTAAGTTTTCATCTAGTAACAAACAACTAAATCTGTGGACAAAAACTCCTCCAAAGAGCTTTTTTGTTTGTTTGTTTGATTGTTTTAAATTTTGTTCTTCTAGGATGAAAAAGGAAAAACTTACACTTTCAAACAAACACAAAGAATATTGACAGTAAAATATATTACATTAATTCTACCCTATGTTGTTGCCAGACAGAACTGTAACATTCAATTTATACATCACCTCTTCTTCTTCTTGGCGTTTTCTTGCAGCCTCTTCTTTTTCTTTTTTCAGCTTGAACTCTTCTTGAGCCTTTTCTTCTCTCAGCAACCACTGTTCGTGAAGTTTTTGTCTACCAAGGAAATGAGATACCACTTAAGACAAAATTTAATGACTACTTGCAACTGATGCAATTGCCACACATACAAGTTGAATTTTTTAGTTCATCAATAACTACAGCTTATCCAATCTTCTTTAAAAGAGAAAATTCCACAGGAATCATTCAGACTTTAGGGGAAAACTGTACAGCTAGAAACACACAAAAAGGCTTCTGTTTTACAGAATATATTGAAAAGATTTAAGTATCAAAATGGAATGGACTACAGATGTATATACACCACTTCCTAGATGTTTCACCTTTCTGCCTCAAGTTTTTTTTCTTCTTCTTCTTCCTCCTCTTCTTCTTCCACTTCGTCCTCTTCCTCCTCAGATACTGATTCATCTTTTTCCGTAGCTTCTAAAAAAAAAAATTAAACAAAATCAGTAAATCTGTATAATTGGATGTTACAGTCAGGAAAAAAAAATTAAAAAACAATCACTACTTGTTCCCTTTACAGTACAAAAAGATGTCAGTTACCTGAGTCTCTTAGTTTGGCAAGAGCCTGCCGCTTTTTTTTTCGCTTTTCTTTCTTCAGAATAGCTCTGTATTTTTGATGGCTGAAGATGAGAGAGTATTGTTTACATTAAAACAGCCGAAGAAAGGCTTTTTAATGTCACACATTTACATCAGCAGTACAAAATCCCACAAACTGCAAAATTAACAGCTATTCATGTGAATCAGTAACTCTAAGGGGTCACCTGACGTGACAATGAAAGTAGTAGTTACGTTGTTACAGCTGCATGGGGGCAGCAGCAAGGATCACGCGGGGACACAACACACAGGGTTTCATCCTTCTTGAGCTCTGTAGTACTTGATATTACCACCATCTCCATGAAATCCCCCTTAATCCCTAAAATTTAGTGACTCGATAAAGATCAGGAAGAAAAATTTATGGTCTCCTACCCTATAATTTTGGTACACCTTTCAGCACATTCTAGTCTTCCTCTCATTTAGGGGGTATGACATTTTAAGTCCCTTCACTTCTCCCTTGATATTCTCTAGAGGCAGCAGTCTTAATGTATAGCTAAAAGCACACTTCACCACCACAGATAATGCTCAGGTCTACTCTTCTGCTACGGAAGGTTCCCCAGACTCATCCTTGCTTGTCTGACAGTTCTGCAAGGCTGCCTGGAAACAGCAACTTCTTTTCACTATGGTTAAAAAGTATCTGAAAGCGTTTTCACCTCAACCCCTTTTCTATCATTTTTCATATTAGCTCTTATTTCTAGACAGCTTGTAGTAGAAAAAATAGGAGGGAAGGATGATCTTCAACTCTTGTCATCCTGCCATGCCAAATACTGACGGGAGATCAAAACCTTCCTGTTTCAGAGTATGTAAATCAAAAAAATTCCACAGGTGTAACTCAGGCAGCCCAAACCTCACCTCCAGCTCCAAGCCTTCCATTCAGGGTTACTCACAACCTCACCACCCCCACTCCTCTGCAGGCCATCAGTAACACTGTGGTGGTTATCCAGGCTGCAGAATGCTTGCCCTCAAAGATCAATGTGTGACTGTGTGTGTTCTGCCCCCATGTGAACCTGCTGCCTTTGACTAAGCAAGCCCTGTAAAGTCACCTGCCTGAAACAGATCTCACCCCCCAGCAGGTGACAAGGGCTGACAAGTGCGGACATCTCCTTCCCAGTTCCTAGGCTTTCTCAGGTGCTCCTGAAGCCCAAGAAGGGAGAGAACACAACTCTCCCCACTCCCAGGCCACAGCAGCACACGAGGAGATGGGCAAAGAGCTGAAGTGTGCACAAGTAGCCACTTTAGGGCTAGAGCTTGCCTCCCCCTCCACCCAGACGGCAGTGCTGAGCAAGGCCACTCCACCAAAGACGCGAGACCGAGACCGAGGAACCCATCCTACGCGAAGGGGGCGGGACAGGGCTCAGCCCACGCTGCCCCTCCGCGCCACGGCTTTCGCCGAGCCTCACGCCCCCCTCCCCACGGCCGCCGCTTCCCCTGGCCGTGCGGCGTTCATCTCCGCCCCGCCGGCAGGGCGGGCCCTGCCTCGGCCGCCCGAGCGCGTTAGGCCACGGCGCAGAAGCTCCGACTTCGGCTCCACCGGCCCTGACCACGCCGGGAGCCCCGGGAGCGGTGATCCCCACCTAACCCACCGCCCCGCCCGCTTCCGGCCCCGCCTCCGGCCGCCCCCCGCCGCCCCGCTGTCCGCCCCCAGGACCAGGCCGCGCTTTGCACCGCAAACCCCCACCGGCGCCCGTTACCTCCCACCCACCCCCGCGCACGGCGGCGGCCGCTCGGCCATGGCTGCTGCTGCCGCACGGAGCTGCGCCACTCCCGGCCCCGGCCGCGAGGCGGCCTCAGCTTCAGCCGCCGCTCGGCCGGGCGCTCACTGGCAGAACGGGGCCTTGAACCTCCCGGGCGATCCCCAGGCCCTTTCCCTTCCCTTTGGAGGCAGCGGGGAGACCCGGCGCCAACACCGGCCTCGGTCTCACCTCAACTTCCCCAGAGGGGACTCGGGAAGCAACATGGGCGCCGCCATCTTGCGTTGCCAAGGGGATGTCACGTGACCCCGCGGCGGAAGGGCGCAAAATCCCTTCCGGCAGCCCCGGGGGGAGCGGCGGAGGCGGCGGGCGGGGAGGCTCCCGGCGCATGCGCAGTGGGACGGCGTGGCGAAGGCTGTGTCCCGACCCGGTGCCGGGGGTCGCGGTGCCGGGGGTGTGGCGGAGTTTGTGGCTGGGTTTTCTCCTCTCCTCCACACCCCCGGTATCCGAGGAGTGGTGGGGGAAGGGGATGGGCAGCGTAGGGAGCGGCAGCGGGGCCTGGGCCGCTCCTCGGGGCGGCTGCGGCACCGGTTGGGGCAGCGAAGACCGCGGTGTCTCGGCAGCTTCCCCCTCCCTACCCTCTCCACCCTCCTCCTCCTCCTCATGGTGGATGAGGAGGGCACCGGGAGGCAGTGTCCCGGCGTGGCGGGTTTCTAGGCGGTAGTAGGAACCGTCTGAAGGTACCGGTGTAACCGGCTGGGAGGGAAGGAGAGAGGGAGGGGGAAAAGGGAAACCAGCGCTGGGTCGTCACCTGGAACCGAGCCCTGTTTGCAGCGAGCTCGTAGGCTGGTTAGAGACACCTCTAAGAAATTCAGAAAGCGAGACCGGAGCTCTTCACATCTTGGAAGATGAGATTTGAGTTTGCCTTACTCCTCCTGTGGAAAGCATCGGGGATTCGGTGTATACACTGAAAATGGCATTTTAATTTCCAGTTTACTAAACTGTCTTTAAAGGCCAGAAAGCTCTTTTATCGTCCCAGCTGTAATCTTCTGATTAAAGCAGTGCATGTTGTGCAGTGTCACGGGTGGCTTGCATCTTTCTGCAGGTTGCAGCGTGTGGATGCTCTCCAGCTGGATTAACCGGCAGCCTGTACTCTGTAAGCTGCATTACTTACTTCATGACATACATCTGAAAATGTGGGTTGCACAGTGCCTGCCAAGAGGTGAGCTCCTGGCTGCTGTGGACACGTGATAAAACTGTTGTTGCTTTGGTCTACAGCCCCTAAAATTGTTGAGGGAATCCCAGCCCCAGTGTAGCAGGTATACCGGCAAATTTCACTGACACTGCTGATATATTTTAATTACCACCTCTGAGGTGCAGCCTACGAATGAATTTCGTGGCAGGAAATGAGTTACAACGCAGTCATGGATAAGATGGGTCGAGCCGTGCAGGTTGTCAGTAATCAATTCCTCAGCATGCATTACAGATTGTAGCCTTCAGAGGCGATGAATTTATAAGCTCTATTTGAGGGTGTTTTGCAGAGCCATTAATAATGTATATTGTCTGTATTAAGAGCTAAATTATTGTCATAAACCACAATGTAGTAGCTTACTTTGTGTATCCTAAAGGCAGCATATTGCATAAATAGGCAGAGCTGCTGGCAGTGACACATACCAGAGCAGGCTTTGTCAAAATCAGATTAATTGACCATGCTGTTAGCAGCCTAAGGAGTATCTTCTTTCTTACTCTGAAACTCAGTGAGTTACTCAAAGCAAGCATGTGACTGACAGCATCAGTGGTTGTGTTTGCTGTTTGGCCAGTGACTACTCAGACCATGACCTCTCTGCTATTACTCAGCCATGTTTCAGATTCTAGATTTCCTTTTAAAATGAGTTACCATCACTGTTACTGTGTGCTAGTGCAGAACATAGAAAACAACACGTAATTTCCGGCTCCTTAGATGCAGAAGGTGGCAGCATTGTGCATTTTACAGCTGGTGAGCCATTGACACACATGAATGTTTTGGAAAAACTGTTTCATCAATCTTATTTCATTAAAAAATTAAAACTAAAACTTTTCATCTTCCTTTTAGCAGAGTAAGTGCCATAATTACAACTTTCCTTTATTTATAAATAAAATTTGAGAGATTCAATAATTTATTTCATTATTATTCAACATTTCATTTCAACAGCATATCATTCAAACATGGCATTTTCTCAACATACTTTGGGAAAGAACTGGCTTAGACTTACATATCTGAGTAGTAAAACAGGATCTCTTTATAAGAAAATACAAAATACATCAACAATTTTAGGAACTCAATGGTTCTGGAAAAGGTTATCTTTGAAATAGGAATACAATAATTGTTTTTTTTCTGAATTAAAAAAAAATTCTCATTAATTTATACAAAAAACAGGAGCTTGATATTCAAGTACAGGTGCAGAATTCAATTTCTCTGATACAATGTCAGAAAGGAACAAATATGGCCATTTTAGGCAAGAGGTAGTCACATATCCAAAGTAATGTAGCATTCTGGTCAGTAGTTGTTAGCCCTTACCCTGGGGTTATAAACCACAGCCTTTTCAAGCCTTTTTGTGGACACCTTCAAGAAGTTTGTGGAATTTGCTCTTCCATGCTTCTTAAAGAAGAACATACCCCTAATGGTATGGTGCTATGTGAACCCTATCAGGCAAGGTTGATACCAGGTGTACTGATTGTGGTTCACAGAACAGAGAAACATTTCTCACCCAAACTTGTAGTTGGATACCACATTCCACTGTGAATCTCTGCGTGCCTTGTAAGATCACAGAGTCACAGAATTACTGAGGCTGGAAAATGGCTCTGAGACCATCAAGTCCAGCCTGTGACCTAACACCACCACACCAGCTAACCCATGGCACTGAGTGACACATCCAGACTTTCCTTAAACACCTCCAGGGATGGTGACTCCACCACTTCCCTGGGCAGTCCATTCCAGTGTCTGATCACCCTCTCCGTGAGGAAGTGCTTCCTGATATCCAACCTAAACCTCCCCTGGGGCAGCTTCAGGTATGCACTGAGCTATGAGTGTGCAGCAGACCCACTCTGAAGAAGCTCCAGGTGCTCTGTTCAGCACACATTCATACCTCGTTCCTGTGTTCTTCTGGTTTACATTTCTCTCCTGTTTCCTTTTGGTGTGGACTGACATAAGCAGATAAGAACTGTTCACTCTCTTTGTTGTATGCCCAAGCCCTCTGGGGAAAAAAAGATACTTTTTGTAAGTCCGCAGTTTATCTGAAATTTGTCCTCATCATAATATTTGCCATATATTCCAGTAGAAGTGCCTTTCCTCATCAGATCATACATCTTTATTTTTCCTGGCTGGAGAAAATGGATGTAGGAGAATGAGTGGGAAGTGGCAGTAAATCACTCAGTGGGGATTTGGTCGACTCAGAAAATACATATTGATTAGGAGATAGTCAGGAACTCTGGGCTTGACAAGTGGTCACTTCCTATCGATGCTTCAGGGCTGTAAATTGTGCTGCAAACTTTATAGTGCAGTGGCAGCAGCATCACCATCCTTCCCCTTGGTGCTGGAAGTTGCTGTTTGTTCTCAGTGCCAGGCCCCTCGGTGCTTGCCACTTCCAAATCCATTTTCTCTCTGCAATATATTAGAGAGCACATCCTTCTCCCACTTGCTGCCTCGTAACTACTACCTCAAGGGGTAAGCAATTTCTCACACGCTGCCTACCTCTGTGACCACTGCTGATACACTCCATGACAGTGTAAGTCACTCCTGCATCACTGCAATGATGACAGTGGTTATGGGCCTCACTCAGACCCCTGTTTCTCCAAGTTACTGGAAAAACTCCCATTTGATGAGACTTGGGCTGAGCCTATATGAGCCAGCCTGGTGTGTCAGATGATACTGACATTTGCTTAGATGCTTCTCTCTCCAACTTCTGAGGTGTGCAGCAGATACACAGCATCTGATGTTTCCATTGCACCTGGAGTACTGCAAGGCACTGTGTACAATTAGACCTGCAGTTCTCCAGGTACATCTTCACGAGTGACTAATGCTGACAGTAGCACATTGACTTGCTCCTCATAAGAGTTGAACACAACTATTTAAGACTAAAGATTAACTTTCTTGGAGTTTAAAACTGTTAATTTGTCAAATTTGAAAATTCAGGTTAAGTTTGTCCATAGCTGTTAATTAACTTATATGGTAGCTATCAATCTTTTACTTTGCTGGGATTTTCCATTTCAAAGACATTCAAAGAAGCAGCAAAGTAAATTCTAATCACACCGAGAAGATGGGAGGGTGTTTTGTTTGTTTTACCAAGTCATATTATCACATAGAATCACAGAATGGCTTGGATTGGAAGGGACCTTAAAGATCATCTAGCCCCAACCCCTCTGCATGGGCAGGGACGCCTCCCACCAGACCAGGTTGCTCCAAGCCCCATCCACCCTGGCCTTGAACAGTGCCAGGGAGGGGGCAGCCACAACCCTGTCTCACCACCCTCACAGTAAAAAAATCCTGGTGTCTAGCTTGTATCTCCCCTCAAACAGTTTAAGGCCATTACCCCTCTGTCCTGACAGAGGGGTACACTCTCTTGTAAAAAATCTCCAGCTTTCCTGTAGGTCCCTTCAGGTACTGGAAAGCTGCTACGTGGTCTCCCTGTAGCCTTCTCTTCTCCAGACCTAACAACTCTCTCAGCTACTCCTTGTTGGACAGGTGCTGCAGCCCTCTCATCATCTTAGTGGCCCTTCTCTGGACTCACTCCACCAAGTCCATGTCCTTCTTGTGTTGATGTCCCTGGAATGGACACAGTACTCCAGGTGGTTTGTCATGAGAGCAGAGTAGAGAGGGAGAATCACCTCCCTCATCCTGCTGGCCATTCTTCCTTTGGTGCAGCTCAGGATACTGTTGGCTTTCTGGGTTGCAAGCACATATTATCAGCTCTCTTGAAATTTCAGTCTTCATTTGAAGCTCCAAATTATGGTGTACTTCTGGAGGTCACAATCACTTAAAAAAACATAGCAATGCTGTTATTTTCAACCATGCAGACAAATTCATGTTGTAGAAGAAGAGAAATAATTCTTTGCATTAGTTCAATGCTAATTCCAGGATGTAGTGCATATTTGAAGTTCTACATTAGTAGAACTAGTAGTTCATTAGTAGAACTAGAATTAGTAGAATTAGTAGTTCAATAGTAGTTAGGAAAAACAAAGTTACTATAAAAGAGGAACTATTAAAAAATCTAATACTTCACAAAGTGCTGAATTAAAACTTTACCTTGCATATGTGCATGTAGATTGTCATTTGTTAAGCAAACTGATGCCAATTAATCAGTGGCAAACAAATGCAGATACATTTAAGCAGTGCTACCTGTATGACTAAAATGGAAGAAGGAGGCTGGAAAGTCATCTGTGCACATACATTTATTACAGAGATACAAAGTGGCAGAATATCTCCTTTTAGGCTATCCTGATATAGTCCATTTGTAACCTGAAAAGTTGCAGTGTTTTTTAAATGTCATTGATTTGAAGAAAAGTTAACTTTGTAATAAAAACTGGTCTAGGCTTGCTTGTCCACACTGCTTGTTAAAAAAATGCTGGCTTTAGAGAAAGATTTATAGATGTGCAGCAATCAGTTGCTTATGTGCAGTGCTCTGTACATATACAATCCAATAAGCACATAGGCAGCCAGCTGGATGCATTTGGCATGGATCCAAGTTGCCATGCACGCATATATCAACTGCACGATGCTCTCCCTGTGAGCTCTAAGCTGGAGTGTTTATCACACTGCTGCTTCTTGTGGCCTCCCCCCCTCTATGCTGGAAAAAATCATTTGTCTTGCCTCTTGCCAGCAAGACAAATTGGGGAAAATCAACCATCCTGGCTGGAAGTCAGCAGCCCCTGATCAGGGAATCCAGTCATGTCCTCTGAGGTTGTCCCTGCGGGGCATCGTGTGTGCCTTTGGTGTACTTTGACACAGGCTTCATGTGATTCTGAGGGAAAGAACTGATTTACAGTGGTTTACAGCAGGGAGAAGTTGTGATGCTGCGCATTGACACTCACTGTCAGTTGTCTCTGGCAGCAGGGAGATGATGCATGGCTTTTCTGCTCTTATTCCTGTGCTCTCCGGTATTTTTCCCAAAGGTACAGCAAAGTGCAAATGCTCATTATTAAAGAAATGCATGTGGATTTAGCATGAAACTGGTCACATTCACATTCTCTTATGATTTTTTAAATTACAAATATTACCAAAAACTGGTAGTTTTCAGATATCTGTACATATTTTAGTGCTCTCCTTTTGATGCATGTACATAAAGGGTGTTAATTTAATCCCTCAATAGAAATGAATGCATCACTTTTTGTTTTCATAGGCATAGATTGAACATCTAAGCAGATAATATATCCAATATTTTTGTACTCAGAGCTGGTTGCTTAGCAAGAGTAAACAGATGCCCAGGAATCAGCTTGATTTAATGACTTTTAAAGATGGATTATCAAGTGCTTTGACAGTGGCTTTTAAAAATAAAACTAAACTAGTGAAACAGTAAGTTTTCTGTTACCTGAAAGTCCAGGGTATTCTTGCATGGTAAATACTGGTCACTGTTTTCCATAAATTCAGTCCCACAGTTAAATGAGATTTTCTCACCAGTAGTCATTCTTGTGAAGGTCTTTGGTTTTGCAGGCTCAAGACACACTTCACAGTGCTGAAGGACCGACTGAAAGTAATTTTGAAGCAGTCTTCAATTTAGAAACTCACCATTAATCAGTGTGGCTACAGGGGGAGTACAGCAGCAGAGCAGAAAAAAATAATCCTGCCCTGCCACCCAGATTGCAAGGACTATTCAGGTCCTTCTGATACATTTCAGTTTCTGAATTCTTTCTCCTCTGCATTTATTTCTTTGTCCTGATAAACATTTGGCTAATAGCATAGAGTGCACCATTAAAGTATTAACATACTTGTGTGCCTACATATATATCATGTCTATAATGTCCTTATTCAAAATGGTTTCTCTGAAATCCTTTCATTGCACCTCTTCTTACTCCGGTTGCTTCCATAATAATCTTGCAAAAGAAACAAAGTAGTTCTCCACCTTTATAACTGTTGTTTTCATGCAAAGTAATGCCTCAGATGTGTTGTGGGGTTTTTTTCTGTCTGGAATGAGGAGTTTGCTCTGCCAGGCTCAGGCAACCTCCCAAGCCAGGATGCAGGAGTGGGACTGGGGTTACACAGCACTGGGGGCTCCAGACCTGCCCTGCAGAAGCACTCTGAGTTGAAAGCAAACAGGCAAACCAGGACCCCTGGCTTTTGGGGCTTGAGCTTCTGTGTTCATCATGCATTTCTTTTGGAGAGAGGAAAAGGGTTTCCAGTCTTCCTTTATCCTCAGGGGCCAGCTGTGGGACCAGCCAGCTTCCGAAGAAAGCTGGGTGGCAGAATTCTTGAGGATCTGGTGGCAGCTGAGCTACAAATTCACCTGGTGTGAGTGACAGCAGAGCATCTCACCTCTGCAGCTGCTGGATACTCTGTGCAACATCCCTTGGATATCTTGTGTGCCTGTCTTATACTGCATCTGGAGGGGTGGAAAGGACTGGCCTGGAGCATTGTATAAGGTATTGCATTATTCTAAAAATGAAGAAGGAAAATTAAAAACTTTTTCCTTTTTTTTTTTTTTTTCTTTTTTTTTACTACAGAGAATGGTAGTAAATATCTAACAGAAGACAGTTGTTTCTAGTGCCCGTTTTAGTTAAAATAACGGGGGTTAATTATTAAACCTTTTACTTGGTTGCCCACTTGTTCTGCTGATGCTTTAATCCTGGGTCACAGAAAGTTTAAGAGTGCTTTACAGGGGAGGCTCACTTCTTTTTGCCTCAACCTTTTCACACTGACAGGATGTTACGGGTTTTGCTGATTTCTCTCTCTGTAGTTGCCATTGCTCGTGCTGAGCTTTGCAAGCCAGGTAAGTTTTGGAGCTGATTCCTATCCTTCTCCAGATGAATGTAGCTAGGAGTTTATGCCTACAAAGCTGTCAGCATCTTAGATTTTTATTTTAATTGGTTGTTTCTAGTTAGAAGATTGAAACACTGAGCATGTCCTTCCTTCTTTTATGAGTTTGATAATTAAATACAGAAGTTGATCTTGCCTATTGTAAAGAGGTCATCTTTAGCCCTGTGGCATTTTTCAGCCTAGTAACTTCCGTTCTCCTAACCAGGTGTTCTGTTAAGACACATTTAGAAGCTGTAGTTTGTGAAATAACTGCAGAAGTAAACGATTTAATATTTTATTTTGGCTGACTTTCAATGCATGTTCTTTTTCTCTTTGTGTCAGATGCACAGAATGCTTTCAAAGTACGGCTTAGTATCAAAACAGCTTTGGGAGATAATGCAGTAAGTAAAGTATCTTCACATATTCTTCCTAACTGAGTATCTGCCAAAATAGAACTCATATACACTGCAAAATTTCTGAAGGCAGCACAAGCAGTTTGTTCTGAAGAGTTAATTGTAGTAGCTCGCTCAAGTCATGATCCAGGCATCCACTTCTTGACATTTAACTGTCCCATTGCTTAAAACAGCGTCCTTTAAGACAAGTGCAAAGCTTGCCTTTTCATAAAGATAATTTTCTATCAAGGATTTTTTTTTTCTTGGAAAAACAGTAGTGATGATGCACTTTATGCATAGGAGGTGCTGCATAAATCTAAGTCCGTATTTTTGGGAAAAGCACTTCTGCTTGAGGAGGCTAATTCTAAAGTCAAGCATGTCTGGGAAGAGAAGCAGAAATTGATTGCTAAGTCATTATTAACTAGGACTTCATGTCAGGCTCTCAGACAAGCATGATCTGTAGAGATCATTCAAGCATATGTCATCAATTCCCTACTGATGTAAGGCTTTGGATAGTGGCCTTTCTTGTCTGCCCAGAGGCAGACTCCTCTCATGAGGACTGAAATACTTTGGCTTAATTCAAGTTCTCAGACTCGATATAGAAATACTGGTGTGAGTAGTAAGGTTCTGTGATATGCAAGAGATTGGGAAATTAGATGACCAAATGATGCTTCCTGATCTAAAACACTATGAAATATGGAAGAGGTCAGAACTTCATTTGAAGATTTGAATGCTTAAAGCGAATCTGCACTGTATTACAGGGCTCAGCATAAAATTAGACATGAAATGTCTTAGACAGTCATCTCCACTCAAAGGCTGGTGTCTGATTACATTAGGAGCCCTGGGAAACAAAAAGCAGTGGGTTAGATGTTATAAGAGACTGCAGATAGGAGAATTTCCCTATGATCATAGAAGCTGTTCTGAAATTCCTCTGAAATTTCAGGTAATTTAAACTAACATCAGCAGTGACCTAATTCTGCTGGTAACTTCATAAGCCATGCAACGTGGGAAGCAAGACTCAAGATATGTGCTAAAGTATTTGTTGAAAATTGTATCAAAGTAATTTCTCTTGGGTGAGAGACTAATTAAACAGTAGTCAGAGCCTGAATTGCTTACAAATTTATTAAAAGTAGTGTAATCCTACTGCTGAAAATATGCCATAGTCATTATTGAAGCTTCTCTTGATGATAGCTGCTAATATTTTGACATAATTTTGTTTCAAAATATTAGTAAACACCAAAAATTGCCATTCCCAGTAATGCTCACTCTTAGTGCTTTTTACTTCTCCAACTGTAGTAAAATAAGAAGTTTCTGTTTTATCTTTTGTGATTTTTTTTTACTTTTCCTCCAAAAAGTGGATAACTAATCTTACAGGCACTTTATATTACAAGAATAAAGTGGAAACTGAGGAGTTCATTGTTTTTTTGTAGATGGATAGTAGTTTGTTTCATGTAAGAAAATTTGTGGAAGCCCTAAGTACGGGGCAATCTGGAACAGCATTTTAGAATAACAATATGCTGAAAGGGGTATGATGTCGTACAAAATTATCCACAAAAAAATGAACTAATTATTAAGTACACAGGTGATTGTTCCTCTTCCTAGCCATTGCAATCTTCTCTGCAAATGACTAAAACTGAAAATTGAAACTGCTATCAAACTGAAATTCATTTTGGTTGAAGAATTTGGGGCACTGAACTTTATGTTTTATTTATCTGTTTATCCAAGAAAAGCATAATGTTGTCGTTGTATTAGACTAGGACTCAGCCAGATTAGAATATCTTCATTAATTTCAAAGTTACTTCAAGCTGGATGATAAAAGAAAACCCTGATACTGTGGATATTTTGCTTTAGGGCTGGCAGGATAACTCCAGTGTACATTCAGGGCCATACAAAATATGTTAGTGTAGTTTCCCACATGGATTAATGCATGCCATCCACTTTGTGTGATGCTGACAAAGCCAGGACACCCTTTTTTTATTTGTTCACAAGATGGGCTATACTATGTGCTATTTATTGTATTTATATAGTTCTTACCACAAGGGAGTGGGAAAGAGCAGCTTGAATACAATAAGTATGTAGACATTATAATTTTATTTGCAAAAAATGGGTGTACTTGACAGAGACATGGTTTGCTAACTGGTGGGAGGAAACACAGTGCCTGTAAGCCTAAATGGAAGGGAAGTGATTTAAGAATCTCTCAGAGGATGGTGTTAATTTTGTGAGTGGCTTCTGGAATAGCTGCTTGTCACGAGTTGCTTCTTACTCATGGAGTTAGCAGAGTGTTTATTCAGAAGGGCCAAAGACAACTAGAGAGTGATCGGAAATTATATACATTGAAAAGTCTGTGTAACTCTGTGTCTGTTTGACCATAAGAATCAAAGAGATCACACCTCAGGGGCTGCAGCCAGGTAAAGTCAAAGGTGAATTTTCCTTCTGGCTCATGCATTTGGGATGTTTCCAGGGTAGAGGATGGAGAGGAGAAAGGATGACGTGCATCTTGCCACCAAGTGGGACCTAGAAGTGTGTTTGTGTGTCAGTAGCCACATTCCAGTCTAAATGGTTGTCTAGTTAAACACAGAGCCATTTAAGAGGGAAGGAATCTTGAAAGGTCTGCTGCTGCTCAAAGCCAGATCAACACTGAAATCAGATCAGGTTGCTCAGGGCTACCTTGCAATATTATACTCTCCATCTCCTAGCTTAAATTTTGTCTTCCTTGGAGCACTACTGTAGTATTTCACCCCGTCAACAACCTACACTTATCATCTTTCACCCTTAATTTCATCAACCTCTTCTTTTACTGCCAGGCACTTAAGACTGGATTTCACAGTCAGATGTGCCTAATTCTGCTCCTCTTTAACATATAAAAGATGGCAAGTGCAACTGAATCAAGGTCTTTGTGTTTGTAGACCAAAGATGATAAATATCAGTATTTTGGATGCCATCATGTAAGATTTCATTGATAAGAGAGTTATGTTTTTAGTGTGTGGTTGCAAGTGATATTTAATACGTTTCCTCTATAGCAGCACAAAAAGGACATCAACAGCTGCACTTCGTAGGAACATAAGAACAGAAGTAACATCCTCGGTCATTAGCCTCAATTCAGGCCTCAGTTCAGGAGATAAAGATGAAACAGATAAAGCCTGATAATACAGTGATTCAAATTTCTTTGCACCTGTCCTTCTGACTGAAGAAAGATAATGATCAGAAATTGCATTTTGGCAATGATGCAGTTAATTGGCTTAAAGATATTCTTGCCATACTTTTGCTCCTCATATTGCCTCCTCCCTGCATACAGACATGTAGAGTTCTTGTCCACATTGAGCCTACAGTCATCTCCATCTCCTTTGCCCCTTGTCTGACCACCATTTTCTCAGGGATTCTTTCTCTTCTGCCCAGAAGCTTTTCTGCATTTCCTTCTTCTCAAGCAGACCCCTGATTTCTGTGAAGCTTTGTCAGTCTCCTCCCATGTTTCTTGCAGCTTTCTGTTTATTCTGCCTTTCTTAAAGTGCTTCCCTGTTTTGAGATACCCTTTTTGTTACTCTGACTTAGAGAAACTCTGGGATTCTGCATTATTTTTGAAATCTGAATATCTGATAATAATACATTGTGCATATATACATGTACTACACTAAAGATAAAATTCATGAACTTATCAAATACATATATTTGGCAGTGGTGCATTGCATTTCTGTCCATGGAAGCATGAAATGGAGTGTGCTTCATCATTATCCATTTTCAAGACAACTGATTAAATTATCTCTCCAGCTGGTTTAATCCACTGGATAGCAAATGATTTCTTTCTGTCATTTTGGACCTGTTCTCAAAGGCTGCATGTCATGTAGGGATTCAGTCAATAGTCCCAAACACAATTAAAGGAGAATCTTCCCTTGTAGTGCTGCAAATTGTGCTTTGTGTTTTAAATACAGATGCCTCTAAAATCATGATAAATAGTTTTATGGCTCTCAACTACATTCATTCATCTACTACATTATCTCTTTTAGTACTAGTTGCTGTCATTACTGCCACATTTTCATCAATGCAGTGGGGTCAAAACACAGGCTTTCATAATTTTTTTTTCAGTCTCAATTTTTTTTTTTTCTTTTTCTCCAAGTTTCAGTGTCCAGGCTGGCATGCATTACCACAGTGTGCTTACACCTCTCTTCATTCACAAGGCAGAAGTGTTGTCAGGCCCCAGATTCTCAGCACTGCATCTGGATTTTAATGCTACCTGAGTACTCAGTTGCTTAATGTTGTTTTCCCTGTCCTACTGCATCTCAGCCCATTTTGCAACTCATCATTTTTCTAGGGATGATAAATTTGATCAGTATGACTTTCTGCCCTTTAAATGAATGCCTCCTTCCTTGCTTAACTTCCCAACCTACAGAATGTCAGAGTGAAAAAAGGGCTGATGTCTCTAACTTGGATTTCTTCTTTCTGCAGAGAGGTTGAGCCTCTGTGCATCCAAAATCTGAATTTAAATATTAACTCAGAATTTAAATTTGAAATCAGAATAAAGATTTGGCATTTCAGTGCTGCTTACCATTTTGATGTATATTGCTGTTTTCTGAGTGTGTTATAAAGGCCCTTGAAAAAGTAGGTCCAAGTTGTCAACAGGGTTAAGTATCCACACAGTTGGGTTTCTGGTTTGGATGATTACAGTGCAGATTTTTTTAATGCTGAAAGTTAAAGATTAGATTTCTGTTCTGATTGACTGAAGAAAGCTGCCTCTAACCTCCATTTATATCATTCCAAGAAACTATTAATCTTTGTAATCTGCTGAAAGGGGAAATTCAATCAGTATGCCTCAGTCATAGCTCTTGTTATAAAAAAGTAATAGGTGCATTTCTTACAGGTGATTAGAATTGCATATGTGAATAAAAGCCCAGGGGTACTTGGTGGAGCTATCTCAGAAAAATGAAGTTATGATAGTGTGATTTTTAGAGAACAGTTTTTGGAGTCGATATTTTATTATTTAACTAGTAAGGATGCTGGTTTATTTCTTTTGTCTCATGTGTGATGTAGTAATTTGGACTGTAGTTGAGTCTGTCTTCTTTTTTCAGGGATGTCCTGTAGTAAGACCATAATCTTATTTTATTTCTTAATGTCTTGACATTGAAACCCCAGAGACTACCTTTAACACTAGCTTTTAGTTTTTTGGGTTTTTTAAAAATTTTATTTTTGGGGCAGAACCAAATCATCTTTGAGATGATCAAACCTTCTACTTTAATGAAGTTTATTCAGCAAATGAGTCAAGGTCATGGGTGTAGCTGTGTGGGGAGAACTCTAGTAAAATGCTTAGTCTTTCCTACAAGAAACTTTGTATTTCCATTTTAATCAGCTTTCAGAAACATTCAATTAATTCAGTTTTTGGAAACCTTCCTCACACTTTATATTGCGCTTTATAGCATCCATTAGAAAAGTCTTTTGTGCACGCTAAATAATAGGCATGAGTTTATTTTCACAGCACAATCAGATAATTTATTCAGTTTCTCGATCAATACAGCATTTCAGGTTCAGTGACTCTTTTCCCTCTCTGCACTGCCAGCACTAGTACTGAAACTGATTATTTTCTGTCTTCCTTTACAGTATGCCTGGGATGCTAATGAAGAGTACCTCTTCAAGGCAATGGTGGCTTTTTCAATGAGAAGATATTCCAGCAAGAGAACAACTCAGTAAGTGTCTACTCCGATTTGCCTCATACATATTAACAACGCTATTTGTGGTGGCCCATTCTCTGCTCTACTGAACTGCAGAATACATTGTACTCAGCTTCTAAAACCAAACTGTTCCAGCATCTCTCTTTGACACACAGATATATGTGTTAAACATGACAGTCTCTCTGTCTTCAGACATGTCCAATATTTGGGTCAGCATCCCCGCTGATGGGAAGTGAGGGAGCTGTGGATCTCGGTGGGATTGTGCCAGTTCACCCTAGGAGAATCTGGCCATAGGATTCTGGGCTTTCTGGAGACATACTGGGAGAAGGCGAAGGGACACATCGGGATGGTCAAGAAATGCAGTGAAGATCCTTGAATAAGCAGCTTTGGGGCACATTCTCTTAGAGCACAGCTTCAGTGGTATGCTGCTGATGAGAAGTGTGGAAGGTGGATAGCTCTGCCAGTGCTGTGTTCTGCTGGGGTGATATTTTATCCCTAATATTGCAGCGGTTGAGTTACCCAGGATCAAGAAGTTTCAGATGTTGCAGTTCAGAGATAAATCAGCCTTTAATTGGTTTTGGGATTAAATCTACCCTGAGGTATTGAATATTCTTTCCAGGCGTCTGATCCTCGCTACTTATGAAATTAGATACCAGATTAGACAGGCCATTTAGCAAGCTGTATTTTTGGTATGTTCTTATCTTTCTTAAATGAGAAACCTTGTAAGTGTATCTCTATAGACCTATTATTTTTTCATTGTTTTTCAGTCTTAAAGGAAAGATCTGTGGTTCTGGTAGGCTAACGAGAAGGTTCTTAATTTACTTATTAAAAAAGTGCTTCAGGCTTATACTGCATATTCCACATTTGCAAAAGTATTAGCTAACTATATTCAAATGATGATTATTGTGGTTGCTGCACTTTCTCTTAAATAGAAGTTGATTTCCCCCTCTGTCTAACAGGACTGGTTCCTTGTTGTTTCATTTTTATTCCTTGCAAGCTGTAAAGGCAAGACAGCCATTACACCCAGCTTAACGAAAATAGCCAGGTATGCTACTGCACCCGATTAAATAGATACTTCAAAAATTTGTTCAAGATATAAGCTAATTAAAAGTCACTATGCAGGGCTTTTCCTTGGATTTCCGAATTAGCAGAGTTTTCATCCATAAAACATTTGCTTTTGTATACTTATTTTAGTCCCAGGTCTCTTCCTTCCAAGTCATGGTGCTTTCACACAGCAAAACACCTGTGTCAGAAGCCAGTGATATTTTTCCTCTTCAAGCACTGTAGCTCTCTACAGACTCATCTAATATTAGAAATCTTAATGCAGGAGTGGAAAAAAATCTAGCAGTATGAAAGTTAAAGTTTTAATGGAAATCATCTCTATTCGCCATGGGAAATCACAGACTCTGCTCATTTAATTCATTTTTCTATCAAGATAGTTTTTCCTATAGACAAATATGATAATGCCAGTCTTATTCCAGTTTAGAGGTGGGGCTGCACACATCAATAATTTCCTCACATCAATAAAAATGTTTTTCAAACAAGGCAGTGTAATATTTGGAAACAGCCAGGTGTGGGTATCCTTTCCTCTTTTTAAGATGGCATAGGACTTCCTCCAAGGGCATAACTTATTGGAAATATAACTGAACTTTTCTAGGACTTTTAGATACCTTTGGGGTTAGATGTAGATAGCGTGTCATCTGAATGACAGCTCTGCAGCTCTGAGGTCTGGAATGACTTACTAAGCAACAGGCTGGGAGTTTCCTATCCATAGAGCTCTCCCAAATCCCAAGGGACTTCAGGGTCCCTGTTCAGTGATGGAGAGCTGGATGAACCTGACAATACACCCCAAGTACAAGCATGTTACATGGGAGCAGGAAAGCTTTGAAAGCCTCCATTGTGTTGGAAGTCCTGGAAGCAATGGACTCCTTTCCCTACCCCCATGGCTGGCAGCTGGAAGGAATTGGGTACAGAGAAAGGAGTGGCATCCAGCTGCTCTGCAACAGATCAGGAGGTTTGGGAGCACTCAGTATCCCATAGGGAACAGCCCCCAGAGGTGACACTCTCACACAGCTGCTAAAGGCCTTGTGGTATGGTGAAGAGGGAGGCAGAAGCAGGAGCTTGTGGCAAATAAATTACATTACCCTACAGGAGCTTTTACAGAAAAATGCCAATGGATGTTCTTTGGAATCTGTACAAGATCAATGATCAATTATTCTGTCATGAAAGAACAACAACAAAAAATTGCTTATGGCTGCATTTTTGTAGCATCTAAATTTACCCAAAATTTGCATCTGGTTAATTAAAGATATTTGTCAAAATAAAGACTTATGAAAAATTTACCAGTATTTTGCATAACCAAATACTGGTTCTGCCAAGGTGTAAATTCTGCACCAGTCCATAACAAGGATGCAACAAACCTTCCTTTAGACATCCCCTTAACACCGACAGCCACAATAACTCTCAGCAATACCTCACAGCCACAACTCTCACATGACACAAAATGCTATTAACTTCAGCAAGTTGGATCAAGCCCCAGATAATTTATCCCGTGGATCAGCATTTGTCCAGTGCATTGTTGCAGCCTGTCCCATCATTTCTGAGATTCAAAGTCACCTTTTGTTAGGCTTCTGAAACTGGATAAAAGCCAACAAATAATGACAAGCATTTGAATGTGCTGCTGGAAACCACAGTTGATGCTGGGTTTGCCCTTGTGTAATCACTGAGTGACCCAATGTAGAATGGGCAGGATTGCACATGACATCTCAAGTTCTCTGAAGTTAATTTCTAAACTGAAATGAAATAAATCATGGAGCCTTGTTTAATGATTGAAAGGCTTGTCAAATTTTCACATTTTTGTGAAATCGAAGAAAGACATACAAATTACTCAGTAATTATTAATACAGATAAAATATATACTTTTTTTTCCAGTGGAGAAATAAAGCCCCTTTATTTCCTGCTCTACCATATGGCCTTTCAATTAATTCCCAGTACATACATTCATGAACTACGTAAACCAACCTTTGATCTGTCAGTGTTAAAAAATGTTTATCTGTAGTTTGTGTTAGCAACTCTGTTTTTTCTAATCTGTGACTCATTTGAAATAATATGCATCTCTTCTGGGACTGAGACTAGTTAATCTTTAGAGAAAAAAGAATGTCATCACATTTACTTTCATTCCAGTAACAGAATCTACTTTTGGTGCCTATTCCCCCCATTTGTAGATAAAAAACCTGCAGTTTTCCTCACAAAGAGACTGGAAAAAATTCATCAACATTATCCATCTTCCTAAGACAGGCTATTTTGATACTAAAAATATTGTGATCATTTAGAGCAATAAATTAAATAAGTTAAAGCTGTTACATCAATGTGATCCCATGGCTGCTGTTCACAAAAAGGAAGAAAATAATGTTCCTTTGCAGAAGCAGCTCTGCACTTCTGGGTTGGAAGGAACCTGATTATTTTGGGAAAGCTGGAAATAGGTGCTTGGCACATGAGACTGTGGTTCTCCCACAAGCTAAGGGCCACTGTAGGCACCCAGATCCCTTTGAGTCTCTGACAACTCTTTCTTACCCCTAAATTATCCTGTAAATCTCCATAAGGAACAGTGTTGGTGTTTCAGGCCAAGGAGTCTTTAATATCCAGGTTTCCTGCCCTCTACTCCCTGGTACTCATTTGCACATATTAAAGGAAATAAATTTTGGACTTTTGCCACAGTGTCATAAGGCTAGGACCAGGATCTTGTCATCCTGACAATAGCAGCCTTCCAATCCTCATGACAGATCTGTCTGTAATTTTCTCAGGAAATAAAACAATATCCACATATTTGTTAACAAATACACCTAATTAGCACAGTAGATGAAGAAGTCAGGTTTCTGAAATCTAAACAGTGTAAAGGTACAGTATTTTAATGCTTCTGCATGTTGTGGATCAAACCTATGTACAAATAGCACAGGAAAAAAATCATACCTGCTGCAAAGAAAGTTCATTGGTGCTTGCTGGACTGTTTTGTTGTTTACTAAATCCCTTTTGAACCTCTCATGAGCAGCATTATTCTCTTTGGAGCCTGAAAAGATTTAAAGCATTCAGATTCCACTGATGAAAAAGTGGCTGTGAAGACAGGATTTGGATGCTTATCATCAAGCAAGGATTTTAGACACAACAGGGAGCAGAAAGGAGGCAAAATTTACATATCCTAGTGTGAGCCTTGCAGCTTAACTGATTCAGTACTGTAGAGAAATGCTGCCCAAAATGATGACCAGCTGCCCTGTCTCAACCTGAAAGCCCTTGACACTGTGGGAAAGACCCTAGGTTAGAGTCTCTTCCAGTCTTTGAAGAAGAGTGAGAAAGTCTGGGTGTTTTGCCAGTTGTTTACAAGATTTATCTTTCTCTTTGGGGCCTGAACATTCCTCACCCAACCCATTTTGAGAACATCCCTAGAGAAACATGAACACAGATTTTCCACCTGGATCAGTTTTTGATTGCACCACAGGAATTTCAGCTTTAAGAACTGCAGTAGCCTGAAGATTTATCTCTTATTGTTATACATCCTCCTGGCAGAAAACTTCCTCTGCAGATAAAATTTCAGATGTTCTGTGAAGTCCACAAGAGGCTGTCAACTGCAAGTAGAGGTCCCCCCCCACCAGTAAATATTATGCTTTTTGTTTTGCAAGGACTAAGCTACTGAGTATTGTCAGCAAACTGATGTGAGCACCTTTTCAAATGCCAGAGGATGGCTTTCCTCTTTTATCCATAAAAATTCTTTGTATTTGCAAAACTGACATTTTTCCAGAGAGGTAGAAAGCGGGTATTGCAGCTCTGCAAAATCTTTGCTTTCCATTTTATTGCATATCCCCATGGAGTCTGTAAAACAAAGCTGCACTACCCAAGGCACCCAAAGCACCATGCAGAAGAGCTTTCAGCAGTAAATAAGATATTTCTTCAAAACATCCCGGATGAACTACTGTGACTAAGCCAATGCCTTAAAAGCGAACTCCTCCTTTCCCGGTGAAGTCGATGCATTCTTCGGCACTTTTGGCTCCCGTACATTCCTTTCAACCTCTCTCTCTCTTCCTGCTCCTCAGGCCACTCCGGAGGTCATTTAATTAATGACGGTAATTATCCGGCAGATGGCACTACACCACAGAGCTGTGCGGCAGGGTAGGTGGCTGCCAGCTGGAGAGGTGTCACCCCGGGAAAGAGCAGAGGCTGGGAAGGAAATGGTAAAACTTGCCAAACGATGATGGGCAGCCCCAACTACAAAACCAATTATGTTGGTAATGAGCATTACCGACATCATTGTAATTAAAAGAGCAGCGACATTCCTCTTTGCTGGCTCACGGCAGGGTTTAATTCTTCAGAACAGCAGGTAGTGTCTGCAGACAGATCATCTCAGGCAGCTTCTGTCAAGACAAAGTGGCTGTGTTTGTGACCCAGTAGGTCTCGCAGAAAGGTAAACCAGTTCCAGGCTCCTCTCTGGAAAGAAAAATTATCCTAAGTCTTAGTCCTGGACTTTCTGAATTTCAAACTTTCAGGCTTTTTGCTTGATAATAGCCAGTAAAGCTGAAGCTTGAACCAGATTCCTTGGGTTAGAATCATAGAATTGTTTGGCTTGGAAGGGAACTTTAAGGTTCATCTAGTCCAAGCCCCTTGTGGTGAGCAGGGACATCTTCAGAAAGATCAGGTTGCTCAGAGATCCAGCCAGCCTGCCCTGGAATGTTCCCAGGGATGGGGCTTCTACCACCTCTCTGGGCAACCTGTTCCATTGTTTCATCACCCTCATGGCAAAAATTTCTTCCTTATGTCTAGTCTAAATCTACTCTCTTATTTATTAATGACACAGAACTATTTTCCCCCCCATTTTTATCTCTAGATATCAGCCAAAGGATTTGGCTGTCCTTTTATGATACATGCTGTAATAAATACCACCTCATTCAAGCCTTGTATATTACATTTGTTTAGCTGGTTTGTTTCTTTGTCATGTGAATATAGTGGGAACAGACAGAAGAACATAAGGGCACTGTTTGTCCTTAGTCACTATTATGATACTAATGGATCAGTGTTCAGTTCTTGAGTTGAAATAGTCATGATGGTGTCATTCCATGATGTTTTTCTAGTTATAAATAGTTCCACCATTTACTAGTATTAATGATTGAAAACAAATTTGTAAGAATCTGAAAAAAAGGCATTTAAAAGACCCTCCACACCCTTTTTACATGTGCCTGTGTGCCTGTGCCCTTCCACTACTAACTTAACATAAAGCTGAGCAATCTTCTTTTAAAGCAGTTAAGATAAATCTTTTTCATAGCTTAAGCTAAAGGGCATAGGCCAGAGACAGTAAAATGTCTCAATTTAGCCTGTTGCCTTCACTCTGTGCCTGACACTGCGAACAAAGATGTCAAAAAGAATAACATAAATTTAGTTGCTCTCCTCTCCAATTAGAGAATTACATGCACTTGAAAATCATGTGGGGAATACTCCATTCCTGGTTCCTGTGATATTAGCAGTCAAGCCCAAAACTCTTAGTTCACCAATGCTTTTGCACCATTTTACAGCCTTTGTCCCAACCCTGATGTCTAGGATGCAAGAATGTTTTTTTCCATTTGGTTATCCTAAATTATGTCCAAGACAATGCAAGGTTGTAATAGATTCAGAAATTTATATGAAGAATCAAGTTTGTTCTCAATAAACTTATTTTTTTTCTCAATCATATTGAGGAAGTACTGTGAGTGATACTTCTTCCTTGAGCGTGAACTGTTAACTATTTAAAAAATAGTTTTTCCCTCTTCAGGTGAACGCAATATTGTAAAAAAATCTAAAATATTTCAATAATTCCTTCCAAACATATCTAATGATGATTTTTGTTTTAACTATCTGCAGAATTTCCAATGTGCTGCTCTGCAATGTGACGGGTCGGGTGTCATTTTGGTTTGTTGTCACGGATTCTTCCAAAAATGTGACAACTGTTCCTGGAAGTGAGATAGAGGCAGCCATCAGGTACGGTCACTGCTTCTGCAAGTTCTTCTTCCTTGCTGACAAAAGATGCTTTCTCTCTCTGATCCTTGTATGAGTGAGTGCCCTGACTCTTTAAGGATGAACTAATCCAAGCAGTTAGCACACCAAGGGGTGTACTCTTCCTTACATGTGAGATTGGAAAGAATTTTAAGTCTCACAGAATGTGAAGCATGTGACCCTGGGGATTCTAACTTTGGGAAGGAATGTCTCATAATGTTGGAGACTTAGAAGAAATCTAGTCCCTTCCCAAGGTCCTGCCTGTAGTTTGCTGTCCAGTGCATGCACCTACACTGCTCTCATCCAGCTCCTACATTTCCTGGTGAAAGTGCCTTCTCCCTCAGATGCAATACTCTGCTTGCAGGTCTACACCCGGCTCCCTTTTGGTGCTTCTCAAGTACACTTAATCTGACTTAATTTAGAAGTCAGCTTTCACATGAGAGGAGATTGAGTGAACTCTTCATGAGCAGAGCTGGCTGTGTCCCACCTTGGCTTAAACAATCTTACATTTTTTTTCATACCAGCTCTTTCTAGAATGCCATTTGATACTGGAGCTGAGCCTTCCTTTTACAGAGTACCATGTGGTACAAATCAGTTTGCTTCTACTAAATATCACATTTTCTAGCCCATAAAGGCAAGAGCATGGAGATGAAGAGGGCAAACAAAAACTGAGTAATCTGACTTCAATGGTCCACCAACTAGACATAAGGGGTTTGTTTATAGGGATGACTCCCACCAAGCAGCATACACATACATTTCTCAAGCAGGGAGTGGAAAAACAGACCTCTTTGTTTTTAGGCATTCTGTGCTTTGCCTTGAGAATTCATGTTATCTCTGCAGAGGTGTAATGCCTAATTCCTGATGAATGAGTATGCGTTCTTTTGAAAAGATTAACTTTTAAGCTTATGAGCAGATTAAACTCTTTCCTACAGAGACACCAAACAATGCCTTCATAGCATTAGTGGAGGAAGCAGATTATTTATTTACTGAAGCTCTCTGTAAGAGTGCTGGAATGCAGGGTTTTTGCATTTCTGTTATTCTTTGATACATTCAGTAGCATAAGCTGATTTATTTAAGTCTTTTATGCGCCCTGTTTGCCACAAAAATTGGATGCTGTTATAGTGTGTTTGATTTTTAACTGTTGTCTGTCACTTGATAAAGAGTACACTACTTATTAGAAGTTTTATTTCCCACCTAACTTAGGAACAAGAATTAAAGTGGTCCATAAGACTACAATAGTTTTTATTCAGTACTTTCTGATTGCAGGCTTCCATATTAAATCATTATTCTAATTCTTCATACTACAGTGGCACATAAGAATTCTACCCATAGACCAAATTTTTTTCTATATATTGTTTACAGAGTAAGAATAAAGAGGAAAGCAAACCGTCCCGGGGCTCTGTGTGAGAACCAAGATCTTGCATAAGTATACACAAGATATATTCATGCATATACAAACACAAAATACACCTGTAGTTGCCTACATGTGTTTCAGATCATAATTCTGTGACCCCAGCCATTAGACAAGGGTGAACAGTACTTATTTCAGCTGTTCACAATGACCCTTTTATATCAAAAAGGATGAAAATCTTTTCTAAATCAAAGACGGCTTACTGTATAATGGGTCAGTGTTCAGTTCTTGAGTTGAAATAGTCATGATGGTGTCATTCCATGATGTTTTTCTAGTTATAAATAGTTCCACAGTTATATCCATGGCTTTCAGTCCTCTCCAGGAATGCTAGCTCTCCATTAAGGCTAAAAACTTCCTCTTCAAGGGACAGTCAAACATTATGATTTCCAAGAGAAGTAATCTGCAAAATCTTGCCTGGATTTTCCATGTATCTGTTCTTAGGACATGCTTGCTTTATGGTAAATAAATTGAATTGTGTACAAGAAGGAGCTGCTGTAGCTCATACAACTACAATCAAAAAGAATCTCTCAAGACCAATATATACAATAAATTTTCTCAAAAATGTTAACATTATCAAAAAGCTAATGAAAGACACTTCTAAAGCCTCATAAGACTGCTTAGATTTAGATCCAGAAATACCTGGAAATGGTCTAATAGTAGCAAATGTGGGTGAGGATATCCATTAAAGGGTAGCGGTTATATTGCTCACGTGAAAAAGCCTATTTTCCAGACTTTCCACTTCTCATAATGGAAAAAATGTGCAAATACAAATTCCTGAAGCTGCATACTGTAGGGAAGAAGGGCAGTTTGGCAATAAGTGGATTCTTCTGGACCAAATTGTATCCTGTGCCTCATGGACCTAAGAAAATCTACAACAGCATGAGCAGCTGTAAGGGCCCAGAACATGCAGAATGGTTCAGTTTGAGGCACCAAGGGGTGCTGATAAATAACTCCTCTGAGCATGGTAGGGTAGATCTGCCACTCCCATGCTAATCCCGAGTGCTGCATGAGCAAACAGAGCCACCCTTACAGATTACAGCCTGCTGTGTCTTCAGTCCATGGTCCAACCCAGAAATAAATAGTAATATTTTACTTTAGGTCTCATCTGTGTTTCACAATTTTTTCAGGTAAATACATATGAAGTTTTGTGTTCAAAACCCTGTTATTGTGTGGGTGTCTATGGATTCCTAACAAGGTCTATGTTAAAGTGAAGGTCTGTGTAATCCTGCCAGCATCAGGCTGCATCAGATTAAGCCTTGCAAGATTTGAGCATATACCTGAAAATTCCTTTTTTTTTTTTTTTTTTTTTTTTCCTTCTTCTATCTTTTTAAATTATAAAACACCTTTAGAAAGAGCTGTGATGTTCATATGTGTGTTTTTATAAAGGATGAACCGGAACAGAATCAACAGTGCCTTCCTCCTGAGTGACAAAACACTGCAGTTCCTGAAAATAACCTCAACCTTATCACCTCCTGTTGAGCCCTCCACACCAGCCTGGCTTATCGTATTTGGTGTTGTTCTTTGCCTCATTGTGGCTGGAATTGTTTTCCTCGTTGTTGGAGGGATTCGGCAACACAAGAAGTAAGCAGCTTAGCTTTCCTTCTGTTTTAACTGAGTACTGGCAAGTTAAGTCAGCTGGGCTGCTTTTGCTTTTCAGATCAGCCTCAGAGAAATTATAGTTGTGCCCCCACTCCCTCCACAGGTAAAGATAACCCATGCTTCCTTTTCTGAGGAAAGGGATTAATATTTGTAACTGTGATAAGTATAGATGCCTTAGTAATGCTGAGATGCTCTGAGGAAAGAGGCAGTATAAGAATAGGATCCTGGAGGCAGTAACAAGAGGTGATAGCTTTTCAAAGACATTTGCTGTCATTCTTCTCAAGGTTTTGTGTGCCACAGGTTAGCTTCCTCACAGACTACCCAAATAGCTACCAAGAGAGAGAAAGCTGGCTGTGACTGTTCCCTTCCCAGAGCAGTAGTGTCAAAAGCTGACAGGGCTAAAAAATATATTAGCTGTTGCAGTTTGAGAAGCCTAAGTGGAGGACAGAATAATGATTAATGGACGGCTGAAGAGGGCCTGCTCAGTCAACAGTGTGTGGTTTCACCTACCAGTCATGACCCAATGAGTCCAAACTACCCAGCCCTTCACATGTTCGTAGCCAGATCTTTCCACGAGCCTGGGTGTTTGCTGTTTGACAGTAGTGTTCTCTCAGTTTCTGCCCTGTGATGGCACTGGTGAAGAAGAGAAAGCTATTCATAACTCCCTAGTGTCATCATGTTGTAGAAAGACAGAGAGTAGGTGGAGTTTTGATCCTGCCATCTCTGTTGGCTTTGAGTTGGGCGTAAGAACAGAAATTTTTCAGCTAAGCCAAGATTCTGCCATAGAAGTTCATCTGCTGACATTCTTTAGGTTACCACAGAGGTTAGTTTAAGACAAAATTATGACTGCAGGAACAGTCATCCAGGGAGAGCAGAAGAACTGATAAAAAGGTGAATTCTGCTGACAACTAGTTAATATTAAAATTATATGCTATACGGTATACTGCATCTCCAAATATGTATCAGAACAAGTGATTCATATATGAAAAGTGATGTGTTGTGGAGTATTTGTTTCTGCCTCCTTATTACCTTGAAGAGCAACATTAAAAGACCTCAAAAAATAACACTTATTGTGAAGGATAAATGCTTATTATAGAGAGCCCTTTGTAATGTAGTCAGAATCCTTTCAGTTATATTTTGTATTCAGAAGAGTTGTATCTATTTGAAAACCTTTTCTGGTTTCAGAAAAAAAAAATCAACAAAAAAATAGATGATAGATACCATTGGGGAAAGACTCTGGCTAGGTACTTGGGATCTGTGGATAGTTTAATATATATAACCCAGTGGGCTGGGTTATTTCATCTGCTGAACCTAGGAAACCTTTTCTGTAAAACTGCAGACTAATGTTGCTACCTGAAGCCCATACCTGCCCTCTGTGCATTATTATGGCTCTATGTGTCTATATAGTGCCTAAATTAAAGGGCGTCTTTGAACATTTCAATTAAGTCTAATATAAACAAATTATCCTTAACAGCTATGCTTTTTTCAAGCTAAAATAATCATTTGTGCTCCATGTCAGGCTGAAAGACAGCATTTCTCCCCCTTTATTTTCAAAATAACTCAGATGAGCTTGAGCAGTTTCCCTCAATCTGATATAAACTACATGTTCGTGTCACCGTACTACCTGCAATATGGCTTGTTGCTGCTTGCTTACCTGGCATCCTCTTTATCTTGTTGTCCTTTTAGTTGTTATGCTCCTTTTCACTTCTGTTTCCTACTCTGTCTCTATGTATAACCTTTCCTCAGAGCAGATTCATCCGTGTTTGAACTCTAACACTCCTTTCATATAAATGACATCTTCAGGCAGGGAAGAGAGAGAGTAAACCAAGCATGTATTCAGTCTACCGTGGCAAAGACTGGAGATGTAAAAGGGTTGATCTGGGCTATTTGGTTTCTTGAAAGAGAGCCATACATCAGAGAAGAGGATTTCAAAAGTGCTCATCTCTTCTTTGGATGCCAAAGTATGTGATCTGGTTGTCAAAAGACTTCAGCATGTCCAGTAATGACTTTTCTTGGAAACTTGTCCAGAGATGACATAATGGCAGCTCTGTTGCCTAGGAAGCTGTGTTGGAAATCTGTCTCCAAGGGTGGTGTTAATTTCTCATAAATCTGGCATTTTGTTTTTATAGCCCTTTAAAGTACCAGCTCAATGCTTTGGTTCAGATAAGCCCAAAAGCACATGCCTCAGGCCATTTGTACTCAGGATGGCAGGGAACCACATGGTGGGCCTATAATGGAGTTTCAGGAATGAGTTAGACTCATGTGTCATTTCATGAGCTAAAAGATTTTCTTATTAGAACTTTGCTCTGTATCACTGCCACCACGTAAAATTTCAAGCTGCAGCTGCCTGATCCATGTTATTGCAGTCCTTTTCAGTGAGCTGGATCAGACAGACTGTCCTCAGCCTTATGTTTCTTCTCCTGTCATAGCAGCAAGAGGACACCTCCCTCTCCAATAATAGCTTTGGCACATCCTCAGAGTTGTACTACTGTCTATGCTGAACTAGACTGAAGTCTACCCCTACCCCCCCAGTTTCCATCCATTTGCCTTGGGATGAGTGAAAACAGAGCCAGAACACACAGGGTTTCCCCCCTGTCGTTACTCTCCCAGCTTTTGCAGCTGGGGACATTCCTGAACTGAATTTGATCATCGTGTATTGGGTAACACACAATGCTTTCTCTTCCAGTGAATTTTTGAGTCTTCCCTTGGACTCATGGAAATTTTAAGCTCCTCTGAATTCCTATGGCAACAAGTTCCATACATCTGTGGCTCCTCTCATTTCTTTTGAACCTGCTTCTTAGTATTTTCTTTTATGTTCTGCCCCCGCAGTTTTTGGATTAAATAGCACTCCTTTTATCACTGTAAGAGCAGACACAGCAATCAGAGATCAGAAGTTTTCACTACCACCTCACCTTTAGCAAGTTTGTAATTCCAAGAATTTCCCAAAGGTCAATAAAATTTTATTATTGTTAATATTGCTGTTATTAGCAGTTACACTGAGTCAGGTTGTTATGATTGTCCTGAGTCAGATTGTTACAATACAAGTTGCAGGATAGGAAGAAGCAGTGGAGCTGACCTTTGAGTTTCTTATCCTCTGAAACAGCTGATGCTGCAGGCTGTAATGTGCAGCAGGTTTTTCAACTATGAACTTGTAGATCACAAGGTCAGAATAAATCTGGAATTTATTAAATCTGGATACATCTGGATATATTTATTTAAATCTGGAGTGTTGTGAGATGCTGACCAATATCTTTACATTATATCTCATGGCTCTATTTTTAGAAAATTTCATCCAGCAACTATTTTAATATACTTTTTGTGAGAACTGAGGCCCGCAAAAGTGAAAGCAGTGCAATTGTTTGATCTGGAAAATGTATAAAATAATGGGTAGGAAGGTGACTAATAATGAAGTTTAAACTAAAAATTATTTGCAGCATTAAGAGTACCCAGCTTCTGGAGAAGATCATCAAGGAGTGTGAGGGCACTCGACTATCCCCATTTGAGGGCTATAGTTAAAAATTTCATTTAAATTTGTCTGCATCGTGGACAAATCGATCCTTCCTGACACAAAGCAATACCAGATTTAGAAAACAGTTCCACTTTTGGTTTGCACCAACTTTTCCTTCCTCACCCTCAGGTCATTTTATAGAATAAGGAGGTGAAGCAAAATTTACAACATACTTGCAAACATGTCTACTTTAGTTTTTCTCATTCTCAATCTTGACCTCAAACCACTAAACCAGGGCTTCCAATCTGTGGGTTCATGAGATTATGCCTTCTAGGACATAACCTACAATAAACTCCTGATTAAATGTGCAGTTTTATGTCTGTGAAATTGTGGTGGGGTGCTGCAGGTCAACAGAATAAGATGATTTTATCTTTCTTGTTTTTAGAAGGAATAAAGAGTCAGCAGAGAGAGAAAGTTTAGAAGAGAAAGATGAAGTGACAGTAACAGCAGAAAATGGGATTGCTTGTGAATCACTGGATTTAAAAGCAGGCCACATTAATGGAGTCTTTGCAGCAGATGATGAACGATTCACATCCTTGTGAGATGCTGCCATTGCTATCTGGCAGTTTTTTGAAAGACTCCTGTGCCTGCCTTATCTTGTCACTACTCCTGAACGTCAAATATCAAGACAAGAAGAATGTCCTTTCACTTACTTTCCCTCAAGAGAACCTTTTGCTGATAACACATACACTTAAACCTCCATTACAAAGCTTCTGTTCATGGGCAAAGCAAATGAGAAGACTTCAAGTGATATCCATTGAAGATTTCCAGAAGGTGTGCAGCAGAACAGAGTTGAAACCTGCCTCGTGTCAGGCATTTGATTTTTTAATGATTATTTAAATACACCCATTGCTTGTTTTTCCCAGATGTGAATGTCAAGCTGCATTATTCCTGAATGTCACTGGGGAGCTATCCATAATTGTCAATTCTAGATGGGCTTTCTTTCAAGTCATATGCAAAAGTTTCTCTGTAAAATGACTTCTGTTTGCTGATAAACAGTATGCCTTTGGGTGGAATAGTGGTCAGGGCATGAAAAGTTTCATTTCTTGAAGCAATAAAAAAAAGTTTTCACAGCCTCTGTAAGAGTAGGTTGAAAACAGCTGGGTCATCTATAGCTCTAGGGCTGTCAATGATCTAGTAATAAAAGTATTTCTTACCTAACAGCCAAAGTTACAGACTAGATGATCTGGAAACTGAAAGCTGCAAAATTTTAAAATTTGTTGAAATTAAAACTTGCAGCCCAGGGCAGATTTTCCAAAAGTGCAGTCTGTGATTAGTGGCCCAGCTCTCATTAAATTTATGAGGGCATTTCACAGCCCTTTGAAAAAATCTTCTGGGAGTTTTAAAATAATAAAACCAGAGTAGATTTCAAGATGTATTAAAGAGGGCATCAGATGAACCTTCATGTGACACCTGGAGAGCTTTTGAAAATATTCAGTGCTTGAAAGAGCAGTTGCTGTGCTTGGTGCACCCAGCCTGGATGAGAATGTCTAGGTGGTGGTCAAGTGGCAGAAACCGTTCAGACCTGTGTTTCCTATTTGTATGGCTGGGAATTGAGAGCATCAAATGGTGCCAGACCCTAAGCTGCATTTCTGGATTACTTTGAAGGCAACCATACATGCAGATTGTAATGTCTGTGCTCTAATCCCCTTCCTATTTAAATCAGTGATCCAATTCAGACAGATTTCAGAAGAACTGGGCCCCAGTAAAAGTAAGTTTTATGGATGGGTAACTGTACAAAGAGAATGGGAGTGTGTTGAAGCAAAATATGAGATCTGCAGTCCCAGAACAGCTACTCTTGTCAGTGGAGGCAGGATCTGACCATTAGCCATCCTGCTTCCAGTGTCATGTTTGGAGGCAATCTTAGAAAAGTCATTTACTTATTAGGGTTATTCCATCTGACTCCTCGCCAACAGGAACTGTGTCAAATGGTAAAAGCTGCTTGTAAAGGACCATCCAGTGTCCTGGAGGATGCAAAGGTTTCTTTTCTCCCTGAGTACAAATCCTTCAGCATTTTGGCTGTATTGAGCACCTTTGACACTGACTTAGCACCGACTCCTGGGGAGTGAGAGGCAGAAGAGGAAGGATGGGAAGGAGAAGGGGAATCAGCAGAACAAAGAGAGGAAGCTGAGCAGGGTAAGCTCAAGGATAAGGGAAGCAGGGAAAGGAGAGCTAAATGCAAAATAAAACTATGGAACCCACTGATCATCAGCCTCATGTGGTCTCATCTGTCATGGTCATTTTTTATATCCTGCTGGTGGATCCCTCTGGAAAACAACTGCATCTTCTCTGTGTGCCAGAGGATGTGCTGCTCCATTCTGGAAAAAGATTAATAAAGTCTATTATTAGGGATAATATCTCAGTTCTTCAGAATTACCATTCACAACATGGAGATGTATTTCTCAGTAGAATGTCAAAGATTAAGCTTACCAGTACTTGAAATCATTTGGAGGGAATATACAGAGTGCAGTGTTATTATTGATTTCTCAGTCATAGCTTGAAGGTCTTTCACTCAAGCAGAGTTTTATTGCTGTAATTCAGATCCCATTGTTTCTAAACCTTCACACTTTTCATATTCTTTCTATGACGGATGTGTGATCACAGTGGATTGCTGAACTTCAGCACCTCTGCAAGAACCCATGAAAGATTTTGGTGAGAACAGCTTGGCAGTGCAAGAGCAACCTCAAGCTACTGATTAAGAATTACTGTTATCCAGTATTGTAATATATTATATGAAAATAAAATTCACTTGGTATGAAAAAGGGCCAAGTATATCTGAGGATATTTCTGAAGGCCTGGTGAAGGTTCAGTTCAGCCCTTGGCACTGGCCAGTGCTTTGAAAATACATTAAAAGCCTCTGAGCAAACATTATATAATGTGGTCTGACTCCAATAGTAGGTATTCAATCACTGGCTTCCTCCAAGCTCACCTTTTAGCTGCATAATTACTTTACAGTAATTTGGCATAATTTCTTGCTAATGGTGATATGGGATTCACCCAGAGCATACATCCTGCTTGCCTCTCTGATGGCAGAAAATGACTTGAGAGAAGCAAATGATACATGAACAGGCAGGTATCACACTTAGCAATGCTCCTTCACTGAAATAGGTATCACAAACTAGGTTAATCAAGGGCACAGTGCTGCAGAAGAAATAAATCTCTTTTCTAGTCTCTGTGCAGCAGGATCCTATTAGAAAACAAAGAGCATTTTGATTTGGTAAAGCCTGTCCTCCAGAGCCTGCAAATGGCACAACGGTAATTTATATCCCTTGAGAATCTGGCCCAGATGTTTTATGTAATTTTCACCCTTTTTTTTTTTTTTTTTTTTTTTTTCTTTCCCCTCTCTAAACCACCTGCCATAGAAAGACCTGGTAATAAACAGGAAGGTGAGTAGCAAGCACTATAGACTATACTGTAAACTACTTCTTGAAACACAGTCAGTTCAGCTCTCAGTTACATTTGTGCAGTGCCAATGAATTTCGATAAGGGAACATGGTGTGCCTGAGACTGAACTGTTTCATTTTCAAGAGCTGCATTTGAGAAAAGAGAGGCGAAAAAAAAAAATTCAATTAAGTGAGACAATAAAGCCAGAGAAGTTCTGTTTGAAGAAAACCTGCGGTATTTATCACTAGCTCTGCATCCCCAGTGAGTCGACATTTCAGGAAGGACATTACAGTTCTGTTCAGATTACCTGAGAGTATTGGTGTCTAGGCTAGACTGAGCACAAATCATGCATGAGTAAGTCATTTACACTGTCAGTCATTAGCTACACATTTGGAGTGCTGGAGAATGGTGGGAACTCTGCAGTGCCCTTCTTAAAATAGAGAGAGCACTGGTCATGACAAATCCATTTGCTGTGTGCAGCCTTCACATTGCATTGACCACAGACTGGTTTTGTAAATGAAGTCGGTAGTCCTTGTTTATCAATATTTATTTAGGGAGGATTGCAAACTGTGGACAGATAATGAAGTCCTCACTTGAACTGTTCTGCCACCTGCTTTAAGGAAAGTTAAGCAGTCTCTCCTGCAAGCTGATGCATATTCTGTGTTGGAGAAAACTAGACTGAAGCTTATTCTGTGTCATCATTTGCCTCGTCTCTTCCAGGACATGTACAAAGTCTTGAGAGAGTCTGTCTCTGGTATTCACCCCTAAATCTGGTGTTCACCAGATAGACCCAATATTCCCCCAGGGCTCAGCTGGTGCTGAAGAGCCTGGAGGGATCACCTCAAGGGCCTCTTGCAGGCTATCTGCTCTTATTTGTCTGTCCAGGTATGACATTTGCTTCTGTCATGCTGATCTTCATGAAGAACCCTTTCCTGGCTATGCAGGAAATTTTTTGCAGGTAATTTTTTCTTTTTTTTTCTGCACTTTGAGGGAAGACATAACTGAAGCCAGTTCACGGTTCTGTTCAATGTTTCTGCCATTGTTGACAAAGAAAAAGGGTGAAGAGGGCATGAGGAGCCTCAGGGCAGGATTCACATCTTGTTCCATCATCACTGTGAGAATGAAATAATTCCCAAATTAATACAAGTCATGGCAGTCATGGCATTAGCACAAGACCTTCTGGTCTGACTATTTGGCTCCAAGAACTGGATGTCTGTTTTGAGCAAACAAGCATTGTCACATCTTGACGAAAAAGATTTTAATCTGTAACCTCCCACATGAGGGAAAACAAAGGAAATTTCTTTGAAGTTTAGGCCAGAAGGGCTACAAATACTTAGAAGAGCACACAGAGAAAAGCGGAAGTCTACTTTTCTTTAATGCTCCTGAAAACATTTCTCTGGTGCCCTCAGGAATTTGGTCAGTTCAGCAGTGCAGAAACCTGTGACTTATGAAATGAGCTGATTTAAATGTGCCAAGTTTTTATAGAAAATCCATTGACCAACTCTCCACAATCTGTCATTGATGAGCAATCTGTACTTGGTTTTCTATGAGCCATGCCTTCTGGCCTCTCATGGTTTTTGTTTCCTTTTAATGTGGCGTGCAAGAAGCGATGTGTGCAATGAATTGACACCAGAGCTTCCTATGCTACCCGGCAGTCACTTAGGAAAAATTTGCACTGTTAGATATGCCTAATTTGATGGAATGAACTTGCTAGTTTTCAAATCACATGAAGTTAAAATACGTTGGTTGTGACAAGTGATACACACTTGCCAGCATGAATGTGATAGTATAGTCAGTTTTGTGAATGCATTAAGCACCATGAATGCATTTAGCATGATGCATTTGCTTTTTAACTGGATATTCTGTGGCTGGATTGATGTTTGCATCAATCCAGAAGAATTTCACCTTTACTGGGTGGATTCAACTTTGTTCTCAGTAAAGTCAGCAGGGTCTGCAGGAACTGAATTTGACTTAAGATTATACAGAAAAGTTTGATTTTGCTAGTGTCTCCTCTGCCTTCCCATTGTGTTTCCCTTGCACGTAGAGGTGGCAATCTGAAGCTATCAAAAACACCTTATTAGCTACAGCAATGGCAAAACAGAAAGCATTAAATTCTTAAGAAATGGTGAGATAGTTCTGGCATTATCTCTGTCAGCTTCTGCCTCTCTTCTATTGTTTAGATTCTAATTACTACAAATTACAGTGGGTAGCTTTTATCAGTTGTGGACCATTAGGAATTTTAGACTTTGGACTAATGTTCTCTATAACATGGTATCTGAACAATACTGTGGATGCTGTGAAGATAGATGGTCATTGTAAAACAAATGGGCATTGCTCACTCCTGCTTTAGTAAAACTGAAATGAGAAACATGGGTTGCCTAGATGGAAAGCTGAGTTTCACAGGATCAACACCTTGCCCTTCTTTGGTGGGGCAACATGGCTTTTTGTAATGGACAGTGTGTAAGAAATACAGAATATTGGCCTCTGTGTGGTTTCCTTTCCTCTGCCTTCTTAATCTGCAGTCTCGATTTTGACTGTGGCTTTCAGCAATGCCACTTTATGATACCCTATTTTAACCTTCTGGCTTGTACACTCACCTGCCTTCCTAGAAATCATTCAGCTTCGAAACTTTCTCTGAAACCCCGCAAAACCACTGTGGCTTCCTGATGCTTTGGGCAGCTGACAGCATCTTTACACAACTCCTGATGTTGTCTGCAGATCCAGGGCTTGCCTCTGTCCACAAGGCACCTTTCCTCTTGATGATGTTGAGCATACTTTGAGTCAGGGAACAGCCACCAGCCTGTGTCTCCCTTGGAGCACAGAGTAGCAGTGCAGGGGGGACATTTTCTCCTTCGGTGTGAAATCCAGGGAGTGATGCAACCTCTCTTGGGCCAGGATTTTTTGGAGGGGCATGAATTAGTTGTAGAAAGGGGCCAGCAAGGTGCAAATCCCTCCCTGTTCTTGGAGGCTACTTGGATGTGGTTGTGAGGCCAAGCCAGCTGCAGGTGGGTACAAGTTAGGTAGCAGCCCTACCTCACTTCTCCCCCTCTGAGATGGAGGTCCTCAGGATGGGGCAGTGGGAGGGGAGCCTCTGGGCTCTGAACTAGCTGCATTGGTCTTCATTCCTCTTGGGCAGCAGGGAATTAGTCTGACCAGCTGCTGACCTGCCCTGTCTCATTCCTGCAGAGGAAGAGGCAGCTGAGCTGCAGCTGCTGCTGTTCCAGGTGAAGCTGTCTGCTGGTTTGTGTTTCTTGCACATGCGAGCTCGTCTCAGGTGGCTCAGAGGTCAAGCAGGATGGGCTGTACCTGCCCACAGAAGAGCAGAGACATCCATCCTTCTCACTGCCACACAGCTCTGCTCCTCACCTAGAGAACAGACTCAGGGATCTCACGAAAATCTGCTCTTGTAAAAGGGCTCTCAGCAGGGGTCAAGCCCCCATCACATGGGCAGCTGGTGAGCCGGGGAGCCAATGTCCTGGCCCCAGCACTGGCACAAGGGCTGTCGTCGGAGAAAAGGCAGATGTCATGCATGCAGAAGAGTCAGTCATGTGGGAGAAAAGGCTGCTCAGGGGATTAAAAGGACTATTTGCCCAGCCCCCAGTTCGAAGCATGAGGAAGAGGATCTGGGATTACCCCCCCAGCAACGCCCAGGTGGTGCTGCGGCAGCACTGCCTCTCTCCCAGCACTGCTGCGGCACCAGAGCGATGTGCGGAGGGGCAGGAGCCAGTCCTGGGCCATCCACAAAAACCACTTTACAGGGGAGTCCTCAGAGCAAGGATTTGCCAGGTATTTAACTGATGTGAGCTGCTGCTCTTTGGCAAAAGGCAGAGGAGCTGTGTCTGCGGCCCTGTGCAGGTGGAGGGGTGGCTGTCCCACCCTGGCTTTGGCCTCCCTGGGGATGCTTCAGGCTGGGAAGCCCCAGGGCTGTGCAGCCCCACAGGCACTTTCAGAGCCCCACTTTGCAACTCGGTCAGCGAGTAAATCTTCCCTCCCTCTTTTATGCACTAGGCAGAATGAAAAAGTATAGCAGAGGGCTTAAGTAGCGCTCCTGCCTGGAAAAAATAAAATGGCCTGATAATGGTATTTTAAGCAATTTTGAGGGGGTGTGCTGCCCATTACGCAATGCAGTGTTTTCTTATTGAGGCATGCCCTGACTGAAATTTTCTGTTATTACAGTCCTAGTTTCATAGCCCATCTCAGCCAAGAACATGAGTCGTGAGGCAGAAAACAGCTCTAACAGAGCCAGGGTACAGCTGGACACTGGTGGGTAGCTATTTAAGCAGATGTCAGACAAGTTGGACCCTGGGGACTACTGTGCTGGGAGCATCAGGTAGAAGCTGGGAATCACAGCTCAGGCTGCAGATGTATGGGGTGAAGTGGAAGACTGGAATGCTGGAGAAGAATGAGGCTGTGTGATCATGTCAGGGAACCCACAGCCTTTCCACTGTAACAGAGGCAAACTAACACAGTCGTCTTTGCTTAGACTGAGGCAGGCTGACTGCCATCTCACAAAACAACATATTTGTCAGAGACCAGGTTTTAACTCCCAGTTGGTCTTCTTCTGTCACCCCAACCTAAGGTCTGCTGCCTTGCTGCCCTTGCTGGAGATAAGGATTCCCTGAAAAGGCTGGAGATACTTCCCTTTCTCTGTTGTTTGCTCTTTTCTTTTTGCTGTGGCACAGCCTCCATGTTCTCACCAGCCTGAAGGTACACCCTAAGAAATGCTCACATCTCATCTGAGAATGGATGCCATCTTCTCCCCATAGACCTGCTGTCACTGTCTCAGGCTACACAAATCACTCCCAGTCATCCTGCAGAAAGCCTGCCTTGGTACTGAGGTTGACACAAGTATCTGTCCAGTGGTGTCCAACCAAACCCATCCATGAAAGTGTGATGTGGTGGAGCCCTGTGGCTCCCTGCTGTTTTTCAAAACATAATTTTGTGGTAATTCACCTGACAGCTTACTGTTTTTTCTCTCCTGTTAAGGCAATGGCAAGAAAATGCAGCATAGTTCATGTATTATTCCTCAGATATGACATCAAGTATTATATTTAGGTATGCAATAGGAAAGAACTTAAAAGATAAGGATGAAAAAATTGCAGCATGACTCATTGCTACATTTTCAGCTCACCACAGTGCTTGCATGCACACTGAAATGCAGCTGCAGATGTATTCCCTATACAAAATGACATGATGGCCTTCTCTCCCATCCAGGCATCCCCCAAGTATCCCACTGCCCGTGGGCCCCTGGGTCAGGCAGCCACCCCTTGGAGTTGCAGGGCTGTGTGTGGGCAGGTAGAATGAGGGGCTGTGCCTGTGGTGACTGTGGTGACTCCTGTGCCACAGAAGGGAGGTGAGATCTGATGAGGACCCCTCTGAGGAAGTCACCAAAGGGGGAAAAATAACCCCTGGGTGTGACAAGGGAATTTTTGATCAACCAACCCAGTTTGACTACCTTAAAAAGTATTGGGTCCAGTGATTGTGCAGTTAATTTATAATCAGCATAGAAAAGAAAATAAAAGAGTTAAAACAAATAGTCAATATAGTTCCTGGTCTCTACCGGAGGAGAAGAAATCATATGCCTAGTAATAGGCATAGTTCTCAGCTCTGACAGACAACAGACAAAACAGCAATGCAAAACCTTTCGATATTTCATCATGTTGATAGTCTCAGTGGCAAATTAAGGAATGATGAGCTAGGCAAGAATCACAAGAGGAACATAATTCCTTAAAAAACAGGCTCAATGTTCTCAGTCAAGCAAAGGGATCATTTTAAGTGATAGCTCTCCTGGGCCTTTCTCTATCCCATGTGATCTGGATGTGGGAAGAGAAAACCTATCTACTACTGGGTTTGTGGGCATTGCAAGCTGGAAATCCTTCAAAGGATTACAATTACAAATGATCATAAAAAAATTGGAAAAATGATGTAAATCAGTGGGATGGACTTCAACACAGACAAATTCAAAACACATGAATTAGGTCCACCCTAGAACTGGATACACAGAGACAAAAAAGGGGAACAGCTGAACAGGCAGCAGTGCTACCAGAAAGGACTGCAGTGGGTCACAACTGGAGTAAGAGTCAAAGCTGACCAGTTTTGGTGTAAAGAAGATGTGTATCAGCAAGGTACAGCATGTAAGGTGCAGAAGATGATTGTGCTGCTGCTCAGTTAAAAAGGTTTTGGTTCTGATCAGATGTGGACACCGTTGCTGATGAAGCACAAATTGTGTAGGGTATGGATGGCACCAAGAAGAGTAACAGGCAATTTAGGGAACATGGCCTCCGGGGGTTGGGGTGTGAATGTTGTTGGCTTTCCCTTGAAAAACAAGATTGTTAGAGGACTGCACACTGATGACAGACATCCCTTGTACCTTGTCCACAGGACATGGGTATCGGAAGATGCTGAAGCAAGCTTCTTCCTCAAGTTCCCTGGTTTCTGGCTGTGGATTCTGTGGATGCCCATTGCTGATGACCTTGCTGAGGCTGAGCTGTGTTCAGCTTGCTGCAGATGAGAGGACTGGAGCTCCTTTCTTGGGGTTTGGCAATGAAGGGGCTGCTCCTTTCTTGGGGTTTGGCAATGAAGGGGCTGATTTCTGGCTGTTCCCATGTAGACAGACTCACACAGGCTTTGGAGAAGCTCTGCTGGGAACTGAAAACCAGCCCCATGAATGTGGCTGCAGAGTTGCATCTCAAAAAGAAATAAAGAAACAAACTTAAATCAAAACCAACGAAGTGATCTGGAGCAGAAATAGGCTAAATTAGAAAGGACTAACTCGTTGTCTGATCGATAACACTCAACCCAAGATGCATTTCCAGAACTAATTCATGCATTGATTTTCACATTGATTTGCAGTAAGTGCTAGGGTCCTAGCTAGATTAGCAGAAGTATTTAGATATTAAAGTAGGGTCATTTTAGTACTCCTAGTCATCTTAGTATTTAAATCCATTTGATTTATAGTTCAAATTAGGTCTCTGCACAAGATGCTGTGATCCACAGAGTCTCTTGATACTTTCTGACAGTTTCATGAACAAGTTTAAAAATCTGGCTTTTCATAGCCCCTGTTGCTTTGAAAATGAGGTGTATTCTCCAAATCACTGGGGCTTTTCAAAGCCTTTTAAAACACAGGCCTATACACCTAACCAGTTACCCTATGCCAGCCTAAATAGGGTTTCTTCCTGCCTGAGAGTTAAGGTCCATGGCTGGGTGTTTCAGTGAAGTTTCTAAATATTTTTACAGATTATCACCAGCTTGTTAAAGGATTCACAGATTCTGAGCTAACAAAGACAAAGGCAGGCTATAGACAAAGTAACCAGCTGTATCATTGACAGCATGTTTGGGAAACATTAACTAAAAGTAAAAGCCTTTTATAAGAAGGCCATAAAATGGCAGGAGTAATTATGTTTTTCCAAAGTTAATAATTGACTTTTGTTTATTTGGCTTTTTATAAAAAACTTTTTCCTTTCTCTCCTATAATGGATAAAACCTATAAAAGGCCTTACGAATTGGAACCAGCCTTTTCTCTCCACATTAGCCATGCTTGAAGGTTGATGAGGCAGAGCTTGTCAGAGAACCTTACCTGAGGGGACTTGTTTTGTTGGAAAGTTCTCAGCTTGGACATGTTGGTCCACCTCTGGCTTCTTTGTGGTCTGAGTGCTGTTGTGACCACCCAAGATGTCACGCAACAAGCCCACATGTTTCTAGAAGAGTTTAACAGGAGGGCAGAAGATATCAGCTATGAGACCTCCCTCGCCTCATGGAACTACAACACCAATATCACTGAGGAGAATGCCAAGAAAATGGTAAGTGCTCCATCCTGTGGGTTTTATTGTTCATCGTGGAGTCTGACAGCTACTTTATTGTGGTTCCACTGAGCTTTCCTTAACACAGCAATGGCCCACTGGAGGTGCCTGGGTCACTGCCAGCCCCTACACCCCAGGGTTGGTGCCTTGAATGCCCTGCACTGCATAGGGATAGCTGGAGGCTGGACCTGTCCCCAGCCATCACCTTGCATCATGGAGGTGAGTGGAAGGAAAAGGTGAGGGAGTGCTGCATGTTTGGTCCCAAAACATGAGCTGGATGGAGAGAAACATCTTTCTCCACCTGGGGCTGACAACCACCTGCACTTCCCAGTGTAGTGTTTCTTTGTGGGGTCTCTTTTCCTTCTGGAGAAAGCACAGCCAGGAGGAGTTGGTCTTCTCCCAGGGCCTGGGCTGGGTTCTGTCCTGTGGCATGAGGCAATGGGATTTGAATGTCATGTCCACATGACCTCAAGCCTCCCATTTCTTGTAAGGCTGGACTAACGGTGGGCTTTTTACTGACACAAAATTCTCTCTTTGTTGCTGAAATTGTTTTACTTTTCACTGGATATGCAAACATTTTCTGAACATGTGCATTCTTTTAAATGTTTGCTGATGGTTTTATATAGTGGTTCACAGTCTTCACTCAGAAGGAGACCTTCCCCTCTGCCCACCATCCCTCCTCATAGTCAGGGCTGTTGGTAGACTGCCTGGAGGTATTAAACTGGGAAAAAAATGAAGTGAGATGATGGATTTCCAGATGCCAGAAGTATGTTGGTTTGAAATCAGTTTCCATCTGCAGGAAAGACCACAGCATTTGTACTTATGCTGTTCTTCCTATACTGCTCTCCCTGCATCTCAACACCAAGCTCAGGTTCTTCCAGCCAGCAGGGTCTCTAGGCAAGTACCACAATTATCAAGAACAGTCAGCTGTGAACTGGCTTGTTACCAATACTGCTGGGCCTCAGCCTAGCATCCCTTAAGCTTTGAGCCTTTCAAAATGAAGAAAACCACCTTGAATTTTGTATCTTAAAGTTAGCTCAAGTTCTAGAGAAACAATCTGTAAAACGAAACCGAACATCCTAAATCTACTTCTGCATGATAGTTTAAATCTTCCAGTTTGTGGCCTTATAGCTTAATTAAAACATGATTTAATCATCATATATATAATTAAAGCAAGGAGACTGCTTGCTGGAAGAAATCCTAATGACAAATCGTTGTCAATCTGGAATGTTTTCTGAGACACCTGGTACTTAAACTGTAACATTTCCAAACACGTAAAATGGAAGCCCTGTATAGAACTTTCAGCATTAATGAGATGATAATAAAATACCTGAGGAGTTGCTAGCAATAAGAACCAATTAGTCCCGTGCTTGGAGAGGATGTTTTTTTCTCTTGCTTGATCTCTTCACTAGTGCTGCCAATAAACCTGCTGCTTCCCCTCCTCCCTTTCCGCTGGAGGAGCAAAGTTAATGAATACTGTCCCTTCTGGCTCCTTCCCATTCATTTTCCTTTAAATTGGGCCACAAACCCCATAACTATTAATCTGACTTATCAACCAGTTCATTTAATTGGGAAAAAAATCAAACAGCAAGCCAACTCCTTTCCCCTGGCTTTTGTAGCCACAGAGCCCCCTCTTCTGCCTCACAACTCCTAAGGCAATTCTCCATCCCTGATGGGGACAAGGAGTTGAGAAACAGATTTACAGTGATGCTCTTCCTCTGGGTGCTTCCCAAGCTCTTTCCCAGTGAGCTTTTGCAAGCTGCTGAGTAGAGGCAGAGCTGTTTGCTATTTGCTCCTGTGAAGAGCGGAGAGTTTGGAAAGCCTCCCAGGGATGGCTGCCTTCCCACTGCCCTCTTCCCTCTGCCTTCCCAGGAGGGCTGTGTGGGCAGGGGAGGTGCAGGGATGCAACTGCCAAGAGCTTAGGTCTGGCACCACCCAAAGCAGGAATGGTGCTTCCCTCACACATAGGTGTGACAAGCCTGGCACAGCCCTGGGGAAAGCATTATCCTTGCCACGTGTTTACACGGGGGTGAAACGTGCCTGGAAGAGCTCTTCAGGCACAATATGGCATTTGTGTTTCCCAGTGCCCTCACCACAACCTGGGAAGCTCTGCTTAGGGCAAGGGTTAGTGGAGGACTTGGCAGTGCTAGGCTAGCAGTTAGGCTTGATTAAAGGTCTTTTCACACCCAAATGATTCTATGATCCTACAATTAAACTGTCCCAAGGACCCAGGTTAATTAGCACTTTCTTGTTGCCATTTGGAATGGTTGCTGATGTGCTAAACTATGTACAAGCACTTTAAAAAAAGTGAATAAGAATAAGATAGTCTCCAGTCCAAGCAATGGTCTTTGGGTGCCACTTTGTGCCCTGAAATTTGGGAGTTTCATGTGTCATGGGATATAACTGCAGCAGTGCTAAAAGCAATCTCATACAAAATGTTGAGGTTTTGTATGCCCAATCTGAGCACCTGTTGAGAGCCTTCTAAGTGGAAGTATAATCTTTTATTTGCCAAATCTTCAGGAAAAGATGATATTTGCATAAGGAATAGATTCAGTATCAGTATCTTGGCTGCTGTCCCCCACTGCTACTGAAGCAGAAATGGGGAATGACACCTGGGGTCAAAGGGCTTCTGTGCTTATGTCTGGTTTGTTAGACACAGGTGGATCAAGGAAAGCACTATGAGAAGAATGTGTGGTGGTTAAGAGCAGCAGGAAACATAGCTAGGTTATGCTGGATCAATCATAGCAAGCATGGTGTGAGGAGACAGTCCTGCTTTCTGCTATTTCTGAAGAAAATTAGCTATCTGGATGTGTAAACAAAACAAAACAAAACAAAAAAAAAACCCTCAAACAGTTCTACTACACAGTGCAAGTTCTCATCCCTCAATCCCTCATCCCTCAAACTAGTGGTCTCCACTAGTGAAGTTCTTCCCAGAGGTAATATTTTTACCCACTGAGTACATCAGGCTCTTTTAGCAGTGTAATTCAGTTTGTTTGGGCTCCTTTCAGAGCGAGGCGGATGCCAAGTGGTCTGCGTTTTACGATGAGGCCTCCAGGAACGCCAGCAGCTTCCCATTAGATAGCATCACTGATGCTCTCATCAAGCTCCAGATCCAGGCTCTCCAGGACAGAGGATCGTCTGTGCTGTCACCAGAAAAATACGACAGGGTAAGCAGCTGAATGTAGCTCATTTCTGTTGGGTGAGTTTAGCTGACCCTCATCAATCCCCTCCAGAGCGAGGGTGGTGATGGTTCTGTGGCCACCCTGCTTGTGTTGGGATGGTGCTGTCTCACAGCATCAATATGGAGAGTGTACCTGCATGAAGTGCTCACAGCAGTACAGGCTGAGGAAGGTTGTTCTCTTTCAAGCCAGTAGTTTTGCCATGTAATCCATGCAATCACTTTCAAACATGCCTTAGGGTCCTTGCACAAATGACCAGATTAGTCATAGGAGGGAAAGAGGACCTGTGGTAAGTGCTTGGTTAAGGCCAGACCTAGGGCAATGAGCAGCAAGAGGTGGGTGAAATACATTCAATGAGTCAAAAAGACAGAGGTGAAGTGGGTCTTTCCCTGCACACATTGCACTATCAAACTGTGAAGAAGTGGGGATGTTTCTATGCAGTGGGCACCCTGAGATGCCTGAAACTGGGGAGGGTTGGTGGCCTCCTTCCACAGAAAGCTGCTGAAGGCCAGCAAGATTTAATAAGATTCTTGCTGAGATTTGACATTTCCACTGAAAAGTTCATGTAAAAGGTGTATATGTGGATAATGTCTGTGTGTGGAATGGGAGTGAGCAGCTATGCAGACTCAAGAATGATTTGTAAACAAACACTTGAATATTAAATTAGGATTGTTTTGCTGGATATCAAATTGAAACATAGCACTGAGTTAGGGGATCCTGCAGTCCTGACTACAGAAGGATCCTGAGATTTTTCTGCTAAGATCACGCAAGAAAAGCAGCAAACTGTCTGAACTTCCTGTCTGATCCAAAAGAGATATGTTTCTGGAAAGACAGATTACCTTGATGGGAATGCTGACAGTTCATGCAAACTTATACGTCTTTTGGAGTACAGCAGTGCACTGATTGTAATGCTGTCCCTGTTGAAGAGGTATTTTCTTTAGTATCCTTCATGTTTTGGCATTTCTTTTCCTAGATAAATGGCCCTCTGTGCTGAAATTGTTGATTCTTTGTTGAAAAGTGACTTTTTGTACAGTCTGATGGGATTCCATGGGAATATTTAAATATTCTTCGCTGATAAAAAAAATTCCCCTGGTTGCTCACTTATTTTACTGCAGACAGAGATAAAGTTAAAGGTAGTCATTAGCTATACCTCCCACTGACAGCTCTACATAGTTCTGATTTAAAGCTTTAAATGAGAAATAACAGCCCCGAAGGAAAAGCTAAATGTGGTGAAAACAGGTTTTCGTACAGAACAAAAAAAAAAGCTATGTAGCATAGCTTCTGAGGTGGAGCTGAATTATTTCAGCTACATTTGCCCTTCAGCTGAATCAGAACATGAGCAGTAGCTTCTCTGTAATGGAGTATGAGCAGATCTATGCAATCAATGTGATGTGGTGTTAAGACTGCAAGCAACAGCCTGGCACCATCTTCTGCCAGTCAAACCCACAACCTACCTGGAAAGTTTAAGTGGGTCCATGTTTATGGAAGCACATTGCTAAACTTTATTGTTTTATTGCCGCTATATATTGATAATTCTCTCGTGACAGTCAATACTTGCTAAATCCTGAGCTCTGTCTGACTGGATATTAGGGACCTGTAGATTACACTGTATATTTGGGAGGTTATGTGTTTTTTCCAGCTAGGTTCTTCTTCAGTAATGCATGTAGACTAATTCTTTCATTAATCTCAACTGAACTTAAACATCTGCTTAAATGTTAAGCTGATGGCTGAAGTGTTGAATCGAGCTCTGAAGGAATTAACATAATTGGCTGTTACTTTGCACAAAGTGGGTTTCTAACAGGCTATCTCACATTTAACTTTCAGCTGAACACTGTACTAAGCACAATGAGTACCATCTACAGCACTGGGACCGTCTGTAAAATCACCAGTCCATTTGAGTGTTTGGTGCTGGAGCCAGGTACAGTAGTGCCCACTGCCCCTACTGTGTCCTTTACACTGAGGGCACAAAAAGGAAAACCTCAAAGGTGACTCCTGACTGCAAGAGATGTAATATCAATAGACACATCCTGCTATCTAAAGCTTGCTCATAATTTAATTGCACCTTGCAATTCAGGTACCTCTGGCAGGCTTGCTGCCCAGGAGATGTACTGTCTTCCTGCTTGAACCATAAAAAATTTGGAGAGGGTTTCTCCTCAGCTTGTGTGACAGCCTGTCTGTCACCTGGGGTTTGCCTCTGTCACAGAAAGTCTAATTTTTAGCCCTGTCATCAAAGTCTTGTTGGACTCAATGTTGAGTTGAGGACAGTCCCTGGAATGCCAGAGACTCAAGGGAAGCTAATGCAGAGGAAACATTTATGAAACACAGCATCTGTTCCATGTCTCTTAAAGAGAAGAAGGTTAAACCTTTACATCAGAAAAAGATGAAATAAAATAATGGGATCTTTCAGTCTTTCAACCAGAAGGTATTTTCTTCTTAGTTCATGAAGATTCTTTCACTTTGGCTCTTTTACTAGCTGTGAAAGAAAAATAGAGATACTGCTTTTTTAAGGTCCAATACTCATTTTCTTGTCCTGACAGGTCTGGACACTATTATGGCTGACAGCACTGATTATCATGAGAGACTGTGGGCCTGGGAAGGCTGGAGAGCTGAAGTTGGCAGGAGAATGAGGCCATTATATGAAGAGTATGTTGAACTTAAAAATGAGGTTGCAAAGCTTAATTGTAAGTCACAATTATTTTTTTTTTTTCTGTTTCTGGCTTCCAAAACTCAACCAACATACTGCAGTCTTGCACAACTTGCACAGGAATTCAAAACCCTTACTTTTTGACACACTGATGAGCAGCACTTTGCACATAATTTGCTCTTGGTTTGCACATCACAAAAAAGGCAGACGGGTGCCATTGCCCAGATCAGAGGTATGTCACCAGACTGGAACAGAAGCAGGATGTCTTTGTTGGTACCTTTCCCAAGTGCTGTAGTGTATCAGTGCCCTTCACTACATACTGCCCTACCCAGAAGTGCACTGCTTGTGACTTACAGGCAAGCATGATCAATTTAAACAACTTCTGAGTGCTGCTGACTCTTGGAGATGCCTCCTCTTTTTTGTTGGCATTGACCGTCTTGGACCAGCCACAAGCAGTACTAGATTTATAAGCTTTATACCTTAACTGGAATGATTAGATTTGGTAGGCCTGGGCCAGCAGATGCAGCCAGGTACCTAAGTTGGAAGTGTGCTGCCAGCCAGAGATCTCTACACAAATCATAGGGAACTGTCTTTTCAAGGGAAAATAGCAAGTGGCTGCTGAGTTTCTTTGGAGGTCTTCTGAAACAGCTTCTGAAGTAGCTGCTCTTGGCCAAATTGCATCTGCTGTCACTGATTTTCCTATAGGAATTGTTAAGTGAAAATTGTCAAACTGGAGCTATACACAAGGAATAACAAATCATCATCCAGATAGTTAGAGAGAAAAAACCAAACATTAAAAAAATAGCCATCATGACCTTCCTCCATACCACTGAAGAGGAGACCTCAGCTATAAGTAAATTCTGCTCCAGGCTTGATGGAGCTCAGTGGATCGGAAGACTTGGTGGAACTGGGAGCTGAGGAGGGGGCCCGTATTTGATGTCCACCAGCACATGTCTACTGTTAGAAACCCTTAGCATCCACCCTGAGCCCAGGCTACCCTCCCTTACAGCCGAAGGAGCTCCAGTCAGGTGTGACATTTTCCTTTGACCTCCATCTCCACCCGTAATGAGTAATTAGCAGATAACCATGGCTGCAATTTCCGGATTTCTTGGAAACCTTCGTTACCTGCACTTCAGTGTCACAGAGTTTATGGGGAGCTCTCTCCTGCCCCCTAGACCCAGAGCACCTCACACTTCACCTCCCTGCTTTGGGGGGAGGCTATGGGTCAACAGGAAGATGCGCTTCTCCTGCAGACCTCAGCAGTGCCATGCGGTGTGTCCTGATGTGATGTGTGTCTGCTTTTAAAGATTATTCAGACTACGGAGATTACTGGAGAGCAAATTATGAAGCAGAGTATCCAAAGGAGTATGAATACAGCCGTGACCAGCTGGTTGAAGATGTGGAGAAGACATTTGAGCAGGTAGAGGAAGGACAAAGATCTCACCTGGGCTACAGGGTTGTGTTTTGCAATGGTGGGCTCATGGGTCAATGGGAAGGAAGACAAGACCTGCTCTAAACTGGCTAATCTTGGTCTACAAGGGTTTAACAGACACTGGTGGGGCACACTGTACATTTTTACCTCTGTAGCCCTCCAAGGACCAGCTTTGTCCCCTTTGGCTGCACTGTGCTAAAGGCTGGGAAAGGGGGAGCCCTGCAGATCCATCTCTCTTTCAGACAGAGACTGTGGGTGAGGTGTGTTTCCTGTGGTGTAGATGGCATCTAAAGTTAGCAGTCCTCCCTCCTGTATACCTGAGCAGGGCTTCCAGGGCTAGGATCTGTACTCAGGGCTTGAGCCCAGAGATAGAGGACAAAACTCAGCTGCAGGTTTGGGGTTCACTTACCTGATGAGAAATTTAATCAGAGGCACATTCGAGGGTCCCTATTTAGGAAGGAAGAGAAAATAATTTGTTTCCCTCTCCTCCTCTGCTTCCAGATAAAGCCTCTATACCAGCAGCTTCATGCATATGTGAGGCACCAGCTGGAACAGGTCTATGGCCCCGAGCTCATCAGCTCCACAGGATGCCTCCCTGCTCACTTGCTGGGTATGTCAACACAGCCATGTCATGTAAGCCTGACTTTGTACACAGGATGGTCACCTATAAGGCACATGGGAACAGAGTAATCTGCCTTTTTTTAAAATTAGGATATTAATGAGCGGGTTACAGATAAGAGAAGGGGAGAGGACAAATGGAGATGTCCCTAGCAGAGATGACACAGGTGCTTAGAGGCAGAAGCAGGTGGGGCAGACTCCAACATTGGGCTGGGACATTGCCTCCACACTGCAGCACAAATCTTCCTTAGAAATGAAGTCTCAGAGGGACTTATTTTCTCCCTTCAAAATCTCGTCCTAAGCTCCTGTGTTTCATGACTTTGCTTTCAAAGCATGCAATGTCAAGCTGCTGAAATTGTAATGGCAGCAGCAATCATGTGAACTAACAATTTTGAATAGACCTTTAGGAAGGTGATCAGTCCTGAAAAATATTATGCAGGCATATAAGGTCTTCAGGAAATAAAAGGATCTTTGATCCAAGTTTGTCCCATTCAGTACTTCCCAGAATTTCTCCCCTTCACATCTGAATCAGATCTGTTTGGGCACACAGAGATCCCTATTTATGACACAGCAGAATTTATAAAATAGTCTGGACAATTTGATCAATACATAATCGATCATTTAAAGTATTTCTATGTTTCTCTCTTTTTTTAAGGTGACATGTGGGGTAGATTTTGGACAAATCTGTATCCCTTGACTGTTCCCTATCCAGCCAAACCAAACATTGATGTAACTTCTGCAATGGTTCAGAAGGTATGAGATTCCTATATGCAACATACATAATGTAACAAATCAAGGAGGTATAAAAATTACACACTGCACGTAGGCTGCTCTTTAGAAAACTGTAGCTGCCCTAAGGCAGTCACACTGCCAGGAAAGCATTGCCTTCCCTTAGCTGTTCTCTCTTCTCCACCCTCTTTGATTGGCTTAATCTTGGTTCCAAGTCTATTTTCCTCAGAGACACTTATCCATTAAGAGATATATTTTGTACACATAAATATTTCAGGACTCAGGGAGTTGGTTGGTATAAAATATGACCTTTGCCAGCCATTACCATAAACAAACAGTTTGTGTATCACAGGGTTTTGGGGATTTTTTTTTTTTTACAATCTTGCTTATTTTGATCCAGCCAGGAAACTGCAGCACTGCCTGTTATCTTTTGATAACTGCATGGCACCATTAGGTTTGTTATTGAGATCTATAGTGCTAAAAGCCATCACAGCATCTTCACATGGGTGAAGATAACTCTTGGTAGTCTTGTCTAAACTTCAGTCCTTTTATAAGATATAAAGGTCATCTGTGGAATGTGGTTTTTGAAATGTGATTATGCACCTGAAATCTACCTTCCTCTTATAGGAAGCACTCCAAGAGAAGGAATGGCTAAATTTGATTCATAAGCAGTTTGCACAAGCCTGCATTGATCTCACCCCTATTTTATCATACTGATCCCCTTGTAGACTTAAATTTGTGTATACTGAAGCACCACTGTGAGGAGGAAAACATTGCTTGCAGATCCCTGGGGAGAGCTGGGGAGCAGCTGGACCCATCCTTTTTGGTGGATGTGTTCAATTCAGGATTCCCATCCAGCTGAGTTCTCTACCACATAAATCTCTCTGAAAACTCAGACCAGCAAATGCAGAACTCCTGCAGTGTAGAATAATAAATGTTCTGAATGACATTTGAAAATATTCTGTTTAACATGCAGTTACAGTCTGATAAGAAACTCCTCTAGAGGCATCTTCCAGATTTTATGGTTCTGGCTGAGATGGCCTCTCTTGGTCATAGACCAGATGTGCAGCTCCACTTCCTCAAATAAGTTGTCCTCAACTGAAATGGCTGAAGGGTCAGATCCCAGATCTGATGTGCTATTGACAAGAATACCTTATTTATCCTCTGCACCTTATTTTTCATTGAGAACTTCTATGGTCTGGGTCAAGTGCTATCTGCTGATCTTTTTTTTGGGGGGGTGGGGGTGGGGGGCAGTACCAGTTAATTCCAGTACCCAGCAGAATTTACAGGAGTGCTGAAGGCAGACACTACCATCTTACTCTCAGTAAGTCTGGTGCTGACCTGAAGTCCATGGGAGATAAATGAATTCAGCATCCCAGTGTTAAGCCAACCACTGGGAACAGGCTCTGTGGAGAGCCAGTGGTTAATGGTGGTCTTGTTTCTTTCAGAAATGGGATGCTGTAAAAATATTTAAAGCTGCTGAGGCGTTCTTCACCTCCATTGGCCTTGAAAAAATGACAGATGGTTTCTGGAATAACTCCATGCTCACAGAGCCGACTGACAACAGGAAGGCTGTTTGCCATCCTACAGCATGGGATCTAGGGAAAGGTGACTACAGGTACTGAAATTACTGTGACCCTGTTTTATACCATTTCCTAGAACCTTAGTGTTTTCACTAAAGATATACCAGGCTGGTTTAAATTATAGTTTTTCCTTATTCATTTTAATTTTTTCCTGGCTAGTAAAAGGGGAAAGGAAGACAAGAGAGCTGGGATCCTGAGGGAGTATGAACGTTTCTGTGTAACCTTTTCTGTGAAAACATAAGGACTCATCTTAAATTTAAATGGAGAAGTGAATATTTATATGGTTTAGAGAACTAATGACTACGTTGTGGGGCTTAAGGGATAAGCACAAATGCAGGTGCTTGTGGATACCAGTGGGATTTGTGAACACCTGCATGTTCTGCAGCAGTAGTACAGGTGCGTAGGTAGTAAGTGAAAACCTGAGAGGCCACTTTATCTATCTTTAGTAGATAGATCAGAAATTATAGAGCTAACAAAAACTCATCACTGCCTTCTGTATTTGAGATAGGAGAGAGATAGCAGTTTCCCACAAGTGCCAAAGAAGTTTTCTGGGGCAAATTTTGTCTCCTCTTCAGTTTCCCAAGGAAAGAGGTTTGTCCCCCAGAAGAGCCTTAGTGAAAGCTGCCAGCCTCAGACCTCACAGCTCATCATGCTGAGGAAGGTGAAAGGAAACCCTATTTGGGAGAAATTCCTTTATCAAAGGATGAAGTAGCTGGAATCACCGACACAGAGTTTTTTACACTGTCTGCTTAAGTTTGATGATGAGTACTCACTCCAACACACACAATGAGTTGGTCTATCTCCAAGTTTCAGTGGGCAGCTGCTTATCACAAAACACCAATTTTCCTGGACTCCCATAGCAATTTTAAGGTGGCTGAATGTCTTTTATCAAGTCCCTCTCCAAGCCTTCTCTGGCAGGAGGAACTGCTACAAATGTGGCATGTGCCCATGCTAGGATGTGGCTGCCTGGGTTTGCTGAGGGGCATTTGCCAGTTCTGAAAGATGCTCTGCCCCAGAGTTTGGGCAGCAGAAGGGTTGGACAGGCCACCATCTTTCTAATCACAAAGACTTTGCTCTGGCACACAGGATCAAGATGTGTACCAAAGTGACCATGGACAGCCTCCTGACTGCTCACCATGAGATGGGCCACATTGAGTACGACATGGCATACTCTGAGCAGCCCTACCTGCTGAGAAGCGGCGCCAACGAGGGCTTCCATGAAGCAGTTGGTGAAATTATGTCACTCTCTGCAGCCACTCCTCAGCACCTCAAATCTCTTGACCTCCTAGAGCCAACTTTCCAAGAGGATGAAGGTAAATAAGTGCCTAAGTGTTATATATTTAAGTGAAAACAATTGCAGGCCTTATTTTGCAGAAAGGATTGTGTCCGCACGCTGAGTGAGCAACAGGGAGGCTTCTGGAAATCCTACCCCACCAATTTATCAGAACTACTTTTTTTTTTTTTTTCTAAATCGCATCATGAAGCAAGGATGCAACTATATAATTTAGAAACAAATAGCTAGAACTTCATTACCTACAACACTGAACAACTCCTTCTAGAATTTTAGTATCTTAGGATCTTAATAACCTTTATTAAGAGTTAATTTGGATGAGTCTCTATTTTTTTTTTCAAAATTTTTTCAAAAAGTCTTTTCAATTTCTCTTGCATGAATCTATACATATCTTAACCAAGGTATCTATTTAGTGGTTCAAATGAATCTGAAGCCTTGAGATGTGCATCTCACATTTAAGTGAACATGGGGTGAACAGCGTAGGTAGGTACTCATTATGATGTGACTTGTCTGGCTTCTCTGAGTATCACTTTATAAGGATGGAGATGTAACAAAGTTGTCAGCTCAAAATTCCCCAGAGTTTGGGAAGGTTTTCAGTGAAGGATAATGACACGTCAATGCCAAAGGGTAAGGTTGTTTAAACAGTTGAGGGAGAAGGAGAGAGCGAACTGCATACAATATTTAAGTGATCTTTTGTTGCGGATTTTTTTCAGTAATATTCTTCCTTCCACTTTTTCCCTGGTGAAAATCTGTAATTCAAACCAGATGTGAACGTTAGCTGTAAAAGGAAGAAACTTCAGCTGTCTAATCAGATACTAATTGCTACCATAACCATTGCCTTAACTACTTCTCTCTTCAGAAACTGAAATCAACTTTCTGCTCAAACAAGCACTAACAATTGTTGGAACAATGCCTTTTACTTACATGCTGGAGAAGTGGAGGTGGATGGTGTTTAAGGGAGAGATTACAAAGCAGGAATGGACAAAGCGGTGGTGGGACATGAAGTAAGTTTGAGAAACAAGGAGGGTATTTTGCAAATGATCCTGCAAGCCCATGGCTTCCCAGTTACTCAACATACTAAGGTGCCTATGCCCCTCAAATAGTACAGGATCTGTCTCCCTTCATAGCCCAGTAGTGTGCCAGGTAGAAACCACCAGTGTGGTGCAGACAAGGTCCCACAGTCCACATATTCCAATAAGCACTGTGTTCAGCCCTGGGGAGTTTACCCTGTCTCTTGGCAGACTTTCTCTGCTTTTCTCTGGTAAAGACAGCCCACCTTTGCATGAGATGTTCCAGATCCCAAAATCAACCCTGCCATTGCCCAACATGTGCCCCAAGATGTCTTTGTAGTACAGCTCTTCCCTAAGTCTCACTGGGTATTTTTGGGTTTGCCTCCCCATGTCCTTAAGGACAAGTGGAAAGTGAAGTTCATCATGCTTGCCAGTATGAGAAACACACAGATTTCAGTACAGCAAACATCTGTGCACACTTCCCTGCTTTGTGTTTCCTCTAGGGTGGTTTTGGAGGCAAATTTTATGAAACACTCTAGACTATTTCCTCTCTTACGTATCAAGTAATATATCACCTTTCTTGGTTATAAAAATACACTTCCCTTTGTAAGTAACATACAGAGGTGCCTTTTCAGATTATCTCTACCAGCTACTCTATTTTCAGCTCTCTGGACCTCAAAAGTAAAAGTGGTTTGATTCAAACTTGAGTTCGTCATTTCCTGGGTGGTTAACTTGGGGACAGAAAAATAAAAAGAAACCAGACAAGCCTCCTACTGAATGTGGAATCTGCAATCTAACACAAACACAAACAGTGAATCTGCATCAGGAAATAAAACCTATAATAAAACTTGATATAAGCAAGCCTTCTGACCACTGTGAAAATCAGTCAGCTCCAATTTAATCAAAAGTAGAAGTGATATCAGAGAAACGGAGATTGACAAATTGTTCAGGGAAGCTTATCACGTCTCTTTTAGTGGCACTGCAAAATTCTTTGATGAAACAAGATCTTGAATGACAGGTTTACAGAAAATTTTTCCATATAAGCTTATTACCATTTTCAGAAATTTGGCATAGCTTTGTTTTCATAGTGTTAGTCAGGAAACACTCTCAGGAGAGGAAGATAAAGAGAAACCTTCTCTCCATCCCAGTCACACAGAACGCCAAACACCTTTGAGGTCGCACACTCTCTGTACACCCTCACCCAGGGATGAGCCAGGGCATGAAGTGTGTGTGAAGCTCTTGTAGGTTGTGTCACGTTACTAATTACTCCCTGCATAGCCTGCTATTGCACAAATCACACCCTCAGTTTCAAAGCAGCTTCTTGTCTGTGGTCTCCAGCTGTGCAGCAATACTCATTTGGGGTTACTGGGAGCTGTATATACTTCTTGTGTTGGGAAGTGAGAGAGGTGCCCATACATATTGTTCTCAGGCAATAAAGAGGAAGATCAGAGTTAGATTATTTTTCCACTAATGGAAATCTTGTGTGTTTTCTTCAATCCCAGGAGAGAAATAGTTGGTGTTGTCGAACCTGTCCCTCATGATGAAACCTACTGTGATCCTGCAGTGCTGTTCCATGTGTCCAGTGATTACTCATTCATAAGGTAGCTCCTTTCTCTCAGTGTTAAATACATTACTTACATTTTGGGTACTACATAACAAACCCTGACTACCTAAAGCATCTACGCTAAAGTCTCAGGACACAATCTTGTTTTGTTTAAAGTCCTGATTAAACAGCCACTGGTTTCAGTGAAAGTTCTTCTGTGGACATCAGGGGCTGCTCTGTAGCAATTTCTGAGCAGCTAGGAGGCTGCTAAGCTTCTTGTTGACCAAAGAACCTTTGTGTTGCCATCAAACCAGTGTGAGCACATCTGTGTGAGGTGCTTGCCTCTTAGGGGTACCGTGTACCCTGAACCTCTGTAATTTGGGCCATGCACATTCAGCCCTGAAGCAACTAACTGGACTTCCCTCTGTGTCCTAGCCTCATTTTATAGGGCTCAGCAGGGGCAGAGAGTTGGACCTTAAAAACCCTGCTTGCTCCTGGTTTATGTGCCAAAAAACACACCTGGGGCTCTTCTGCTGCATTTGATCTTGGTGTTTTCCTAAATCTGTAGTAGTGCAGCCTATAAATATCAGCTGGCCTCCCTCCCTGCAGTGCAGCCTCCCAAGCAGGAGTGCCAGCTGACATAGTAGAGACTTCCAAAGGCCAAGGGGTCTGAGGTTTCCTTGCCAGGTGACTAAAAAAAGCTGTGCCTTCCTTCTCCTCTCCCTTCCTTTAGGTATTACACCCGGACTATCTATCAGTTCCAGTTTCAGGAGGCACTTTGCAAGGCAGCTAACCATACTGGCCCTCTTCACACATGTGACATTAGTAACTCCACAGCAGCTGGTCATAATTTGAGGTAACAAAGGAAATTTTTCTCATGTAATAAATAATAAAGCCTAAATCATCCTTGAAACTTCTGGAGTCAATGAGGTTGCACCAAGGATGAATATAACCTGGAAAATTAGCATATGTTTACTCAGTTTATTTTGACAACTTCACTAAATTTTTATCAGCTGAAGATCTAAACATCAAAAGTGTAATTGGCTGTTAATGAGAAAATAACTTATTTTTATTAATATGACTGATAGGAGGAATGGGGGAATTCAGGAGTAAAAAAAGAAAAATTTGATAGCAATCATAGGTTGTTTTGCTAGATGCCTATATGGAACATGGCAATAACATATATTACCTCTTCTTCTATATATACAGGAAATTGCTTGAATTAGGCAGCTCCAAGCCCTGGACAGAAGCACTGGAAAGTGTAACAGGAGAGAAATACATGAATGCACAGCCCTTGCTCCACTACTTCGAGCCTCTATATAAGTGGCTGCAAAAAAACAATTCTGGTAGATTCATCGGTTGGAAAACAGACTGGGCTCCATGTATGTATGGCTTGTGGGTGAATTAAGGACACTTGCTGATCCTCAAAATCCTTGGCCAAAGTCCCTCTCCTATATAGAAACATAGAATGTCAGGCTGGAAGGAACCTCAAGGATCATTTGGTCCAATACTTCTAATATTACTGTTTATATGATATGTCCCAGCACCCTGTCGAACTGAGACTTAAAACTTTCCAAAGTGGGGGAATTCATCACTTCCCCACAGAAAGCGTTCCAAGGTCTGCCTGTCCTCAGAGTGAAAATTTTTCCTTTTGTGTTCAGTCAGAATCTTTCCAGAAACAACTTGTGCCCATTGCCTCTTGTCTTGTCCCTGTGACTCCTTGTAACTGGTGAAGGGTCTTCTCCTTTGCAAAAACAGGTTTATGGGAAATATAAACCAAGCAATGTGTTTTATTCATAGGAAGGCAGACTGGCTTCCTCATGGCCATAGCTGGAGAAGTCAGCACACATGGGGATTGTTCCAGTCTCTCCCAGTTTTCAGAAATGGAGATTCTTTCTTTTTCACAGAGGAAGTGCTAAGAGTAGGGGATGGCTGTTCAGAAATACCACAGGCCTGGAATTGTGTGGAACTTGCCTGAGAGTGGCATGATTATTCCAAAGGGCTGGGAGCCACTGGTCCTGGAAGCCAAAGGACCCTGAACTTGGGGGTGCAGGAGTAAACCATTACAGAAAAATTACTACTGTTTTGTTTGCTGTCATGTGCTACTTAAAGAAGGGAGCTCAAGGGGAGGAAATTCAGTGGAAAATTGCATTTCAGCCGGTTATGGTGACAGTGAATGTTGAACCACCCAGTTCATATAACTGTAATCACTGTCAGGACTGGAAAGCGTGGTAACTTCTACAGTGCTGTGCCAGTCTCTGATGGTGGGATTCACTTAGCCAGACACCAGCATCTCCATCTGAGCTTCTTATTGTCTAAGGAGGGAAAGGGGCAGTGCATTTGGGAGATGCCTAAAGAAGACTAGAGGACCATCTCCAGATGTGTTCTCTCTGTCTGCTACAGAGCCAGACATAGGAGATTGACAGCTCAGGTGAGGATGCTTGCTGTAGAGGTGGCTGAAGGGAACCCAGATCAATATAGGGAGAGCAGGGGAACCTGTAAGGAGACTCTAGCCATCCCAGAATTTCCCAAGGACAAACTATCTGTTGCTGTAGCTCTGACACAGCCCGTTTTTCTTTTTAAACCAGATTCTGACAATGCCATCAAAGTGCGCATCAGCCTGAAATCAGCGCTGGGGGACGAGGCGGTAAGTGCGGCTGCCACACTCCTGGCACTGCTTGGGCAACAGAGATGTTGTGCCAATGGCTCTCAGAGAGGGAGGCAGGGTGTTGCTGGCTTTAGTGTCTAAAGAGTGGCATCAGCTCAGGTGAAGGGCTATCACATCAAAGATGTCTGATCTGAATTTATGGTCAAGACGCTTTCTATGGTTACTGGAGGGACCCTTCAGGGAGTGCTCCCAACCATTTTAAGAACGACTGTTCAGCTAGATCAGTTGAATTATTCTGTGGAGATACTGATCATGTTTTATTTGCTACAGAAAAGGCCTGAAGGGCTAGTGCAGGTGCAGCTGTGTATCTGAAAATGTCTGTATTTTTCCCAGATACAATGGTGTGTGAAAATAAAGCCTCTACCCCCATGTTTCCCTGAATTTCCATCATCCTGGCTGTAGTGGCTGCCTTCATAAATTGCAACCTCACATTTAGTAGGTACTTTGCATTAAAAAAAAACAGAGTGGGTTGAATCTCACCTTCTATTTTCAGATTCTCTTGATTTCACATTGAAACACTGCTGACAGCATTCCTTTGTAGATCTTTTTTTTTCCTGCTTGCTGTAATCTTTCCAGGCCCTGATATATTCAGCTGGATCCCTGTTCTCCAACATTAATGCAGAGACAGATTTGTTATTAAGACTGGGGGGGGGGAGTGGCAGTGCAGCTCCTTCTGTTTCAGAGGAGAAGGGCTTTCACTCCCAAGAGCTTGTCTACTTTACCTAATTATACCAGCTGGTCCAATAAAAGGCATTACAGCAACCAAAAAACCTCATCAAACACAAAAATGGCTTTTAAGATTTTAAACAGAGCATAGCATTAGCTTAGCCCATCTGTTTAACCCAGACACCCAGCTGAAAATTTGCTCTTTATTCTTGCTGTGCCTCTTTATGCTAACCTCAGGGAGGCCGCACAACAGGCCTAAGTGCAGGAACTTCGTTCCTGATAATAGCCATTTTCACCTTGCAGAACATTAGCAATTTTCCAAGAATGAGTATGTCATCAGGCAGGTCATTTAGACCTGCATGTCAGAGCCAACTGGACTAGCAAGGACACAAACACTAAGGCCTCATTTTTCATCTGAATTGATGCTCTCGCCTCTATCACTCTTCTCACGTGCAAACCCCACTGGAGTTTTATTGCTCCCTAGACCACTGAGTCGAGTTAGATACAATTCAAAACTGGTATCAACATCATGAAAAGGTACCATATTACAAAATATTTATTATTCATTATGGTTAATGTGTAGCTTAGTACCATTTTTATGCTTGCCTTTTGCCATTATAGTTTTTTGTTGTGCAATTGAGCACCTGTAAAACAATCTCGTACAGTTTATGCAATTTGAATTATTGCATGGACTGTAGGTTCCTAAGCTTTAAAGAGCAAGCCACGCACTTGCCTCTCAGAACCAGTCCGCATCACCGACTTGCAAGAAACCTTTTCCATTCTGTAGCTTTCTGCTTCCCCACAAATTTCCCTTACACATCCTAGTGATGCAGAATCCAGGAACTCAGTGCAACAGTTAGCTTAAGATGTATTTTGAGCTGTTTTGCAACATTAGGACAAAAAAAAAAAAAAAAAAAAAGCATTCTAAACGTGCCAGCAAATCTCTTTTTTTTCTTTTTTCTTTTTCCTTTTTTCTTTTTTCTTTCTTTTTCTGTATTTCTGTTCTTCAGCATTGGCTAGAGCAGAAAGGGAAAGACCCCTTCTTCAGAGGGGTTCACAGAGAGGGGGCAGCTGCAGCACACCCAGGCAGTCCTGCATATAGCTACATGCCCTGCCTGTTACCAGCAGGGAAGGTTCAATAGCCTGAGGTTCTGGCAAATTAAGCACCCAGACTCACAGATGGGCTTATGCTAGCTGTGCCAGAGCCTGTGCTGCTACAATTACCTTGGCTAATTGTTTCCAGAGATTAAAGCTGCAAGGGCAGCATGGCTGCATCACCAGTGTAGCTGATGAGGCTGAAACACCCACAGTTTTGCTGCACCTGGGGCTTGATGAAAGCACCCACCCCCATGCTCCCCCCAGGGAAACTGCTACAGGACTCCTGTTGAATCACTCAGGGTCCATCTGTTTTAAAATAAAGAATTCCAGGAGTCTCAATCCCTTGACTACCAATTGGAAACGGGAGTGGTGCTCAAACCCTAATTCAAAATTCCCCACTTGGTCAATGTCACATGTGTGGTTATGTTGTAAAAGCCTGGCACACAAGACTGTTAGGAAATGGAGGACTGTCAGCCTGCTGGTATTCTGAAATATTTTACAATGGCAAATCCCTTTTAGCACCAGAGGCCAGACTTGAACTGTCTTTCAAGTCACACGTGGGATCCAGGAGGGATCTGCTATAGACGAGCAGAGGCACCTGGCAAAGTTCGTTTTGCTCTGAAAATAAAGCAGCCTCTATAACAATCAGTGAGCATCAAGGTAGGATGGTGAGATGCCTAGGGAAGGTGTGTGGGTAGTCATTACTCAGAGATAGGTCAGAAGCCAGCCAGGTACTTCCCATCCACATAGCCAGTGATGGTATTTATAAGGGCACTTTAGAGGCACAGTGGTAATTAAAATGCATTACGCTTGAAAAGACAAAATATACAGCTTGGAACCAAATAAATTATTAAAAGCTAAGCGCAGAAAGCATCAGTAGAAGAATCAAGCTCAATTAGCTTCTGGTTGGGAAAAGAAAAACAAAAAAACACAGCACTACAGAGCCTAAAAATCTTGGGGTTAAGTTAAAAACTGAGAATTCCTCCACAACAGAATCCATGAATGCTGCCAGCTGCCAGAGACAACAGTTGTCAACCATCCATGAGTGTGCTTCAGTACAGGGCTTTGCCTGCCACCCAGCAGGCAGGAGGAGGCTGGGGGCATTGATGAGGTGACAAGTGACACACAGCTTCAGCCCTTGCTAGGAGGGACAAGCAGAGCCGGCACAGCCCTGCCCTCTGCACGCCAGGATGGGGCTGGGGGATGCTCTGCTGCCAGGGGCTTTGGGCCACCTGTGCTGGCAACCCATTTTGGCTCTGTCCTCTCATGTGTTTCCATTTTATACCAGTGTCAAGAGGAGGACAGGGTTGAGAAAGGTAGCTGGGTTTTACAAAGCCTGATAAACCAGAGCCACTTTCTACCACACCTTCCCGAATGATGCGCGAAAAAGTCAGGAGCTGTGTAAAACTATCACTGACAGCATTTACAGGCATTCCTCCTCAGGTTTGATAGCTAGGCCTTGCAGGGGGCAAAAAATTGCCACAGAGTTCAACTGGGAATTTTCCTTTCATGTACACAGTGTGTTGCACAACAGACCAGGCTGCATTATCAGCTCCTGTGGTGGTTTTTGCCCCCTGTAGAGCTCTCGATTCCTGCCCCAGAGAAGCTGGTTTTGACTTCCACTGCAAATAACTTCAGAGACATAAGGCAGGCTGGGAGAATTCTGCACACAAGCAGAGCATTTTTTATATCACCTATCTCTTCTCCAGGGAAAAACAACACATATATGCCTGCTGCAGAAATACTGATGCAGAGTTTTTTACTGAAACAAAGAAAACTCCAAACATAATTCTCAGCTTATCAAGAAAATGAGCCTCCTTCACACAAACCCACCACAGAGCTTTTCCTCCTTAAAAGAACAGGTCTGCAAATAAGATTAAAACAAGATCTACGTTGAGAAAACTTTAGATTTCAAGCAGAATGCCCAATATTTATTAGAAGCTATATTGCTTCTGCTGCCTTCTCTCCCTGTAAAAGAGGGAGATGGGTTGGGACTTCAGCATCTTAAGCAGCCCTATCTAAAGGCACCAGACAATGCAGAGGGATAACATGATGCAGTGTCTGGCAGCTGGGTCAGCTGCTTGGTTATTTTCCTTCAGAGCACCCAGATTAACAAAACTAAGAAGCCTGAGTGGGTTCCTGAAATGCTATCATGACAAAAATAAATAATTCCTGAAGTGGATGCTGAGCATTAAAATTGCTATTTTTTTTTAGGATAATTTCTTATTGATATTCAATGGATAATTGCCATCTTTGATGAATTTCTCTTGTGCTCTTTTTTTCAGTATGAATGGGATGAAAGTGAGCTCTTCTTGTTCAAATCATCCATTGCTTATGCCATGAGAAAATACTTTGTCGAGAGGAAGCAGCAGGAAGTTAACTTCCAGTGAGTGGCTTGCTTAATTGTGCCAGCTATGATTACATTGCTTCTGGTTTGCTAGCAACATAAATTGGTGGAATTAATTGTGCCTTCTGTCACATGTGAGGTGATAGCAAACTGTGTCAATCATTGGCTGGTTGTAAAAGGCAATATTCCAGGTTGGTTACATGCAGTCTTTTCACTCAGGAGTCTGAAGTTTAAGAGTAACGTGCTAAGGTTAGGAAACTTCAGAGGATGCTGAAGGCTTTGTCTCCCACATCTTATTAGTGGTGGAAGAAAGCCTTGAGAATTTGTACCTGACACCTACCTGGTAATATCAGGGAAGATATATAGATCTGAAGATCAGATCTGAAGATCTGAAGATCAGAAATAAGAGTTTCTAACAATGTACATGTATGATGGTGAATATCCAGGAGAGTTTGGATCAAGGAAACATAAACTTGTTTATTGTAAAGCACTAGAATTCCGTGTGGACTTAGTAATCTTATTCAGATTTACTTAGAAACATAAAATCTATCATATGAAAGTGATTTTGGGTAGAAAACCAACCCTTCCTTTTAGGTCTCTTAACAATTTTTCAGAAGCTATCTACTTAATCCATTCGATACTGCTTTAGAGAACATCGGTCACATAATATCTAGGATCTGCTCTTAGCAGACTATAAGGAAGAAGGATTTTTTTTTTTTCACTTGGTATTTCATATACTACTTCATTCATAAGACTTGGTGAAAACACTCTCTGTTCTGCAGCTCATTATGTGCTTTGGAAAATTATGCCAAAGATTGTCTTAGGTACAAGGTAGATTGTCTCCATCTAAAGTTACATAGTAGCACATAATAAAAAATTCTGTAAGGAAAATTTCTTTGGCTTCCTAGTCAAGGTCTTGAGGAAGCATTCATTTAGCATCAACAAACACCCTGGCATTGCAGACCACACATGACTGTTCTCTTGCTCAAATTTAAATCTAATATTATCTGAACCATAAGAAAACCGAACTTTCTCTTGTCTTTCTTATTCAGGATTACAGATATTCATGTTGGGGACCAGACAGAAAGGATTTCCTTCTACTTTACTGTCAGCATGCCAGGCAACATCAGTGATACTGTACCCAGAGCTGACGTGGAAGCTGCCATCAAGTGAGATTTTTCTATCTGGAGATAAAAAAAATCACTAGCCAGGTGAAAGGGTGGAAGGAAAAACAGTGCTCAACTCAGCTGAGGCAGAAGAGGTGATAAGAAATTCAATTCTGCAGTTAGGGTGGTAATAGTGGGATGAGAGAAACTGTTGTGACAGGAAGAAAACAGTCCATCCACCTGATGGTGTCTTGGAGAACAGCCAATGTAAAATGCTTCAAGGGGCTTGTAAAACTGCCATAACACATCTAATTGCATCATACCTTTCCAGGAAATATCATTGCTCAAACTTTAACAGGAACTATCTTATATTCTGAAATATGGGGCACAGTAATTGTGTGTTTTCCTTCCTTTCATTAACAAAAATTCAGTGCAAGAATTATTATTATTAAAAGCTGCAGAATACTGATGTATTAGGAAGACATCCAATTGTGTCTGATCACACAAGAAAGAAGAGGTCAGGGCAGGAACTAGTTCCCACTTACAGGTCAGTGAAGAGCTCACAGTGAGTGAACCAAGGGAGAAGAAAATGGCTATGAAAGTCACTGTCCAGTTAGCAATCACTAGCAGAAGCAGAAGTTTAAGGGGGAAAAAAGGCATGGTAAATACACCAGGGAAAGGGTTTTCAGAGCAGTGAAAAACACAAAAACGAAAACTGTGGAAGACTGTAGGAGGGAAATAGGTAAGATGATGTCAAAGCTGTGGTTTTCTGTTAAATACCCTAGAAACTTATGGATAGCCAATAACCTTAGGGTAAAGAGAATGAGGGGCAGAATGGAAATAGGGAGATCAGAAGGCTGTTTGCCTAATTTTGGTAAGTGTTAAGACTGACTTTAAGAGTTCAGAGAATGTCTGAACATATCAGTTAAGCTGCAATGGGTTAAAGCTTAAGTTACTGTGGTTGTCCCTCACCACCCCATGCCAAAAGGAATAAGGGTTGAGCAGTACCTCCTGTGCAACCTTTTCAACTGGGCAGTTCAAGGGAAGCTTGGCACACTGGAAATTTATAAAACAACAGAAAACTGTTTATTTTTTTCAAAGAAATATGTGAGACTCTTTGAACTTGTTTTTGATGGCAGGATGTCTCGGAGACGAATCAATGAGGCTTTCAGACTGGATGATAACACACTGGAGTTTGTGGGCATACTTCCAACTCTGGCCAAACCTCATGAACCCCCAGTCACCATCTGGTTAATTATGTTTGGGGTGGTCATTAGCCTGATTGTCATTGGAGTTACCATCCTCATCATCAAGGGGCAGAGAGATCGCAAAAAGTGAGTAATATTTTTGATGCTATTAACATGACCACTGAGAGACATCCTGATGATTGAATTGCCAGGGTGCATACAAATAGGCTGCCAAATCTAACTGAAGGAGGTTAAGGAATTAAAGCTTATTATCCCCCTCCCATCAGCAGTGGTAACTAAAGGTTGAGCTCAGGTTTGGCAGCTCAGTGCAATGTCCCCATCGTGCTCAGTTTAACCAAGGCAGCTGGACACTGTGGCAGCCACTTCTACCAACCACACTGCAGGGTGGATGGAATGACCTGCTGGGAACACAGGGCCTTCCTTCTCCAGCAGCAGAGTTGTCTATGTTCATCAGTACCTGCAGTTTTCAATAACTGTGTTGGAGGCTGTATAGTAATGAATTTTCCCTAAATATTAATAACAGAAATACAGCTGGGTTGGATTTCTATGCTCTCCATTAAGGGGGTTTCTAAGAAAGCAGTAGGTGTGCTTCAGTTCCCCTTAAAACCAACATAATTGCTCTTATATAAATTTTTCCAGTTAAAGACAGTATTATATACAGTAAGGGATTCTGGAGATTCAAAATGACTTGAATAGAACAGGGGCTTCTAATATAAAATTAATTTTTGTTGCAGAAGAGCAAGGAGTAAAGAATCAAATGGTGGAGAGGTGAACCCTTACAATGAAGAGGGAAAAAGCAACATGGGTTTTGAGCCATATGAAGAGACACAAACATCATTCTAGAAGATGAATCTACATCTAAGGATCTCTAGGTTCTTTTTTCATCAACTGTTCATATTAGTGCCTAGCAAGGACCAAAACACTATGGATGCATCATAGTATCTTCTGTTATTCTACTGGCTCATAGACAACAGCAACTAAGTCTACTGTTTATGTGGAAGCTAGAAAGCATGAAAAAATTGAAGATATAGATGTCCTGTGGCTTTTCTATGAATTATGTGCATAATATTGCACACTCTTTGTGCTGCTTTTCATAAGTGTGCTGCATCCAGCTTCTCTTTGTTTCTTCTGTAATGAGATACAAAAGCTTGGAAACACACAGTTGTAAGACAGACGTAAGAATAATTTCCATACTTCTAACAATCATGAGGAACAACTTGATCTTTCCAGACAGAGACCTCAAAAGTGTTCCTAATACACAGTAAGAAAAAAAAAACCCTGACCACCCAAAGAGCCTTAGTGATGAGGAACTCGATACTGCAGTTTTTAGACCTTCTGGAAATCTATATCAATGGAAAGAAAATGCATACTGGATAAAGACAACAAGAATTCGAACTTTGTTGGGTAGTTGCACCATAAGTTATTTTTCTAACTGTCCCTTGATAAGTACTGTAGAGATCATAGACAAACAGTCTATCATAACACCAGTGCCCATGCTCCCACAGAAAAAACCAAAAAAACCCAACCAAACCAAACCAACCAACCAAACTGTGCCATTTTGTCATCAAAAAACAAAATAAACTTTCTTAATACTAAACAAGCTCTTATTCTTAAGTTCTTAAGTTCTTATTCTCAAGTTCTTTTTTTTTTTTTTCCCCAGTACCTCAGCCATTGCCTCCAATATTACAAGTACTGCATTACAAATATTGCATGCTACAAAGAAAAATTGCACTGTTACATATAGAGGACATTAGCTTGAGGCTTGTGAGGTTTAGATTGTACTTGAAAAAGCAAAGCTGTTCACAAGGAGGGTAGTGCAGCACTGGAACAAGTTGCCTATTTCATGCTCTGAGAGAGGCTGTGGGATCTCCACCTTCAGAATTTTCCAGAGACCAGTAAGACAAATGTATGGCTGATTGGACACTGGAGACCGTTCCACTCTAAGTGAAATATTTGGCTAGATGGCCCCCAAAGGTCCCTTCCACTTAGTGTTTCTATGATTCTCTGTCTTGTAGGTCCTGTGCCATACCTGCCACTGTGCAGTTGTTCTGGTGCCAGTTGTTCTGGTCATACCAGGGTCACTGAAAGGCACGAGGTATCTACTCAGTCCCATCTTCTGACAAAGAGCCAGGAAAAAAACACAAGCCTTAGTGAAAAACATTCAGCAAAGGCACAGACACTTGAACTCATGGGGTCTCCAAAACTCAGAAACTCCAGAAAGCAGTAAAACTTAATCCTGAAAACATACAACTGGACTCTGTGGGCTCACAAAACACTATCCTAATGCTCCACACTAATTTCCTATTTAAGGGACAAGACCCTTAAATAAAACAGTTCAAAATGGTAGACAAATATTACTGATTAACTGCAAACTAGACAAGAATGTAAAAGTTTGAAAATACTTTTTCTTTAAGCTGCACACCTACATCACATTTCCCATTGTCATAACATCCCCAGACCTCAGTACGTTAGTTGAACTTCTAAGATAAATATTTCAACTATATGTGGTCTTCCCACTTATCACGCAGAGGCAGAAAAAAGGAGTGGTACAGCTGGAAACAATTGAATAATGTAATTAGCCATGCCAGCCATCCTCAGAGCTGTTGTTAAGATTAACTTTTCCATTAAGGCAAAGCTTTCATTGCAAAGCAATTAATTTTAGAAGCTGTGCTATGAATCAAAACCCCACCATTCTGAATTGTCAACACAAAAAGCCACTAAAATATATAGCAGGATGTCGGAAGACCAGAAATAAAAATACAACATTTATATGAAAAAGATCAATCACATGCATTAGCTCCAATGATTCCTGACACCCTCTGTGCTGGGAGAGGAGGTGGAGGGAGGCCTCTGTTCATATTTTATCTGTTTCAGCACTCTTCCTGACTCAGGATTCCTTGGCCCAGCTTGATGCATGGGCAGAATCACAACATGCCCTGCCTCTCCATCATGTACCACCTCCTGTGTCCCCCAGGCCTGTGTAGATCCCCAGGGTCACTTGCATGACCCCAAATGCTGCTTTCCCTCAAAAACATGCACCTAGACAAGGATGTCCTCAGCTAAGCCAGCTCCCAGACTGGCACCAGGCAAGGCCAGCAAGCACAGGAACTGGAGCCTCTGGCTTTCCACAGCCCTTCATTTCCTTCTCACCTCTCCCTGTGTGGTTCCACCTGGTATTTCCTACTCCTGAGGTCCAGGTGAGCTCAAACTGTAAATGCAGAGGGGTCCCTGCTAGGGTTGGGCCAGCTCCACCAGAGAAAGGGCAAGCAGATGTCATGGGGACTCTGAGAGACACCACACTCTGAAATACTTCAAATACAAGGAGAGAGGAAAGGGATTTTTTTCAGACCTTACCTCCCTGAATTTTGTACACAGTAAATCAGCATTTGACAAAAGTCACTGTGTAAGTTTAGAAACCTCTGTTACAGTTATGCAGCTTCAGATGTATTTGGTATCTCTACATGTAGTGGAGTTATCAATAATTTGTGTAATGCTTTGCACATTTGAAAGTTGTGTGCTTGCTTTTTAAATGATAGCATCAGGACAAAAATTTCAGCTCCTCAGCAGTAACATTTTTGGCTAAGCCAAAATTGTATTAACAGCATTTCACCTTCTCTTCAAATTTTTGTTCTTCAGGTTTTATAGAGCAAATTTACCATTTACTATTGCAATGACTATGGAATTCTACATGGAACTTTTATTTTCTCTATTTTTACTTGCAGCAGGAAGCAATAACACTCTAGTCAACACCTCATATGTTGCTTCGTTGCAAATATCTTAAGATATGTAGCTTAGAATATATTCCAAATCAAATGAACACCTTGAGGGCTGAAACAGCAGTCAATAGTACTGGTAAGCAAACTGATGTAATATCTTACCAGCAGTAATTTCTAGGTAATTGAAAGTGTGGCTATAACTATTTCTGTTGCTTTCACTTGCTGCAGTTCTAAATTTGACTTCAGGCATCAGCTTCAAGTGATTACAAAGGAAAAACACATTCAGGTGAGTTATGATAATCAGAAAACCCAACAAACATATATTTTCCCTCTTTACATTTCCCTCTAAGGCCAAATAATGACAACCTGGAAGCACTACAGGAGTCTATACGACAGGAATTTATACCTCAGTGTATGAGAACTTGTTGGAGAAAATGCTAACAAAATAAATTATATTCTTCCACAGTATCCCTCTGTCACCCACAGTGTCAAAGCTTTCACTTCAAAAGCTTTCTCCATGAACTTCTTGGTTAACTTCCTGATTAAATGAGGAGACCACTAATACGCAGATTAACAAGGTTGGCTTATGTCAGACAAACTTCAGATTTAGCTCTCATACAGCAGACAGGTGATATGGAAGCAGAATGCACAGGCAGCTGTTTCTGATTCTTCTTTTTTTCAGGATCAATTGTCTTCCGTCACTGCCTCAAAAATGATAAGGGCTGATGAAAGGTAGGACACTTTTCTGGTAGCTAAATGAAGCAAAAATGATGGGTATGGTTATTTAATGTTGAAATCATTCAAGAACTGTAATTTGCATTAGTTTTTCTCGATTTTAGCAAGCAGAAATTTTTAGTCAGTGATGATCATAAGATAAAGAAAATTAAAACTATTTTTACTGTCTGTGATGTTGTGATAGTTCAATCTTCTGTCTCTGAGTTAACGTCTTCAAATATAATTTATTTTTCTCATTTTTCTGACAATTATATTTAAAAAATACTCCAAAATATCACTTTCATCTCATGGAATCATCCATAATGTGCCAAACACTTGTTTTTTGCTGGTGAGAAACAAGTCATTGTCTACAGACAGCTGAATAAAATTTAGATAAAGAGGTAAGTCAGGATAATTTTTGGCACTGAAGGTGCAGATGTCTCAAAATAAAATGAGCATTATCAACATTTGACTTACAGCTCCTAAAAGACTCACAGGTGTGGTAATACACCCTTCTCATTCTAAAGGTGGGATTGTTTCACACAACTTAAGCTATCTAAAAAGGTAGATGTCTCATCTCCATATGCTGTTTAAGATCTCTATATAGGAAAGCAGATTATCTGTTATTCTGTGGTATCTGAAACAGAAAGGACAAATGACCATGGAGAGGTACCAGCAGTATGGCCCTGTAATCATGGAAGAAATTTAGACAATCAGCTTAGTTCAGCACCCAAATTAAAAACCATTAGAATTAGGTGGGAACCATCCTATCTTGTATATTATGTTGATGTTGAAGGGTATTTTGCTGTTATTTTCTTAAATACATGGTTCTGAAAAGAAGGGATCCAATCTTCCTTTGTGCCATGTTTCCCCTCCCAGTTTTGTGTCATCAACAAACTTTCTGAGGTTATACTCTATCCCTTCACCCATGCCATGTTGAACAGGACTGGGCCCAATACTGACCACTTGTTTCTGACCTCCAGTTGGACTCTATGCCACTAATGATAACCCTCTGAGCTTCATCTTTGAACCAGTTTTTACTCCACCCTTTGTCTGTTCATCTATCTCACACTTCCTAAGCTTCCCTGTGAGGAAGCCGTGGGAGATGCTGTTGAAAGCCTTGCTGAAATCAAGGAAGAAAACATCCACAGCTGCCCCCTCATCTCCCTTTCCTTTCTCTGCATCAATGGGTAGTGCTAACATGAGGAAAAATCTACAGAAAAATTTCTCATTCAAGTTAATGCCAATATTGAAGTTAATGACAGTAATGTCTAAACCCAGGACTTTATCAATAAGAGCAAAAAGAAAACACATCACCATAAAATCCAACTTCTGATTTAATTGTATATATTATAAACAACTTGTGAAGGGCATAAATGAGCTGTTTCTCTGCCAGAGTTGTTCATACTGGGAGACTAGCTGAAGTTAAAGATAAGAAGCCCAGCATCTGGAAACACTTTCATCTGCTTTATTCACCATCGTTCAATGTCAAGAACAGAGGTTTGCTAATCTTTCATCAAATTGACAGCTGCCACACTTTTTCTGCTGAAAGACCAAACCTATGGAAGCTGAGTCTAAGCCTGTTCACAAAAGGCTTCCTTTCCTTTGACACCTTTTGCAGACTTCTAGAAGTACTGAATAGACTCCAGAGATTTATAAATCATAACTTGAAAACCACTGAAGTAGAAGTTCAAATGTTTGAAATTCCTGGGTAGAAAGTGATCAGCAAATGCATCTTATTTTTGCTGAGATTCAGGGTCACAGCTCACAGAGACTGTCTTCCACAGATGCCTTATGCACAGAGTCCACTCTGATCTCTGTGACTTACAGAACTGCTCCTTTGACTCGGGCACCACTGATTTATGGTCTAGATCACCCAAAGGTACTGTTTGATCTCCACTGCCAATGTTTGTTTGTTTATTTTATTATGTTAAACACTTACAGCCAGTTTTCTTTACATATACTACCAGCACAGCTTCATGGGCCTCCATATTCTTTTATTTATCTGGTCATCCCAAAGTTAGATACTTTCACAGTAAGATTGCTGCCAACCAAACAGTTCCTAGCAGCCTTTAGCAGAGAACTGAGAAAAGGGATTAGTGGCAAACATAAAAAGAGGGGCAAATAACATAATTTGCAAATAATAATAATAATTTCTGTGCTCCAGGATTTCATTCAATAATGCTGTTCTTTGAAGCAATTAAGTTTTGAACTCTAAAGGAACAGTAAATAGCTCTCTTACTTCATTCTTCAACTATTGGTTGAAAAACACATATTTTACCATTATGCCAGCTTTACAAGTAAAGAGACTGAGAGATGAGACAACAGAGGTGGGAAATCCACCAGCAACAGCAGAAACTAAATCTTCTCTTTAAAATGGCATCTTGCTCCACAGTCCTTTTCAGTAGCCTCAGAGTTTACCAAGGTATCAAAAAGATAAAAACTGTAAAAAAGCTGGATTCTTTGCTATGCACTATAAACAGAGTGGAGCAATTTAAACATCTTGATATATGAAAAGTTCAATATCAGCCTAGTTATGCAAATGATCACTTGAGAGCATTTATCTTAGGCTGTATTCTCTGCCTGTGTGCTCACTAATGTCTATGATACAGTTTGCATCTACAGTTTTCAGCCTGAAATCAAGCTCAAGTTTTATTTCTGTTTTCCCATGATGCACAGCCAGTGTTGGGGGTGCTGACATGATTTACAACATGAACTCTGCTACTTAAGTTTACTGATATTCCTGAATCAGAGTATGAAAACTGTTGACATAAGGATTTATTATCTTTTCTTACACATAAAAGCAATTATTTGAAAGCATAAAAAAGACATGTAAAATGCTACCTGTACTCCTACTGCAAAATTAGACAGGCTTGTTACATAAATTGTCAAATCTTCCAAGATACCCTGTCTTGCTTTACAGGGTAAAATACTTCTACTGACTCTGAAAGCACAGTGCACTAGAAATTTGGCTAGGTTCACTTTTAATGGGCCAATAAAATAATAGCTTATTTCCCCAATGCTGGCATTCTTGAAATCTAAATTTTGCCTAAACTTTCAGTCCAAGTCCTTGAGAGGCCTGATCCCTTTATTGAAAGCAACTTGAAACAACTGTTTGAAAATTGGAAGAGAAATGTGTTTAAAAGATCTAGGTAGCTGCAGACTTCCAAGGTGTGCTGCTGCTGCTGGCAATGCCCCAGAGTAAATCCCAGTTTATGTTAGTAGTCTTCACACTTTCTTTCATAAAAGAAATTGTTCCCAAACACATAACTCCCCAACTCATCAAAAACCAATCTAGTTGAGCCAAATCTTACATGCTGTGCCCCTTTTTCCTGGAGGACTACAGCATCATTGGACAGAGCTCTTTACTTCAGTGGACAAATTTTACAAGTGGATGAAATCCTCAAGTCTAGAGCCCATCAGTACAGGCAGCACAGTATGTAGTGCTGTAGACCTGTCAGCTCAGCTCTGAAGTAGAGAACTAAATTAGCTTCTGGACAGTGCTGTTTATATATGGCTTTAGTGCTTCTTGTCCAGAGCTTCCTTGTTTTGTACCAGCTGGGTGTTTCTGTTCAGCAGACCCCAAATAGCTTCTGGGATGAGGATCAACAGTGGGGGCGATCCCGAGGGGTAGGACTGCCAGGTGTTAGGTCATCCCCACTGCCTTCCCCATCCCACTTCTCCTGCTGGATAGCTTACCAAATCTCTATTTATGAACTGATATCTCTTCAAGAGTGCCAGAGCATCACAAACATTGTAACATGTTTCCAGAAGCTGAAGGGGTTGTAATTCCTCCCCATGACTCCTCAAGTAAGTAAGCAAACAGCCATTAGGCATGTATTCTGTCACTAGACAGGTGGGACATGATTCTGATCAAACACCATACAGTCTAACAAGTTTTGGATGATTAAGTTTCATGAGGAAAGAAAAAAAAAAAAAAAAAAATGAAGAGTCTTGTGCATTTCTGTAAATTTTGTTCTTCTAATATTAATGCAGCATAAAGAGAGAAATTACTGAGACTGGGTTGAGTCCCATCTTAGACTTCAAATATTCATTTTCAAGAAGAACTAAGAGTCCGTCTGCTGACTACTTTGAAACTCAGTATTGATGGCAGTCAAAAGAAGGTTCAGTAATGATAAAATTATACCTTTACAGTCAAAATCTGAAATAGGTTATAGCATCAGAAAAGTGCAACCTTACTAGTGGGAGAACATAGATCTGAGTTGGTTGGGCAGACCTTAGGTGTTAAGATTTTCTACTGAAACCACATTACAAAGTTTTCACACTGAGAGTTTTGATCATATCAGTTAACTAAAGGTAGTGCATTCCTTCAGAATACAAGATATATGAAATGTTTGTATGCTTCAATTACCATCTCAAGAAATTTCACAAGAAATACTAACATCTTTACCCCGTCAGAGTCAGAGACTAAAACTTCAAGTGTCATGTTCAAATTTCTGGCATTTCTTAGTTATTGACCCATCTCTCATTCCTATCTGCAAGGTGGCAGGAGCATCTCTCTAACTATTACTGTATAAATGCTACTGAAGTAGAGTTTTCAGTGACATGTGGAACCTCTGGATTTGTGGAAGAGATGTTAATCAAAAATTTTTTAGATGACCGTACCAATCTTTATGAACTTTTTTTCATACGTGGCTACCTATTAAGCTTTTGCCTAATGTACTAACCATTACCTAATTTGTTTTAAGAGGAAATTCTCTTTCCTGTATATGTTACTGATTAATGTTCACAGAGAACATTGTTTGCAAATAATTAAGCAATGTCATAACTTGCATCATGGTCTGAGCTTCTTCTATGAATTCATCCTCTGACATTGCTCCTTCTTTAAGCTTCTTTAGTCAGCTTTATGGCCACATCATATTGACCCTTCCACTTTCCCAGATACACCATTCCAAATGGACCATTCCAAACACAATTTCTTCTCATTTCATTTCCCAGATTCCTAGGGAATCAAAAGAAATTACTTTAACAAAAAACCTGGATAAATGAAGGTCTGGTATCCCCTTAATGCAATACTGTTATTTTCTCAGAAGGGTTTCAGGAGGGTTCAGAGTTGAAGCAGTAAACCTGTCTCTCAGCTTTGTATTTGAGTTATGGAAGGAGACTTCCTACAAGTGCTGTTTGCAGCTGCTTAGATTTCAGCCTTCTAAACAGATTTGAGAAAGATTTATGCACCAAATGATGATATATTTTAATGTAGGAGATTGGAGAACAAGTATTACTGTGCCAAATAATGTGGTAAAGTGAAAGGATGGCAATGACTCAGATGTGCTGAGGAAGGAAACATGCAAGGTCTTGCACAGTTGAAGTAAAACTTGACATAAAATGCCCTAAAAAGAGCACAGCAAAAAAGTTGATATAAAATGTCTTTGCATTCATGCTGCCCTTGATATAGAATAGATGCACTTTTAGGAAGGGATACCCTATTTCACAGACCAATAGAGTCTCCATGCTACACTGGGCAAGTGGAAACTACAAAAGGAGCTATTGGCTGAAAAACCATCCTTCCCAAATCCTCACATTTCTTCCTCAACAGAAACCCAGAAAGTGGCCACCAAAGTTTCTGTAACCTCCTAAAAGCCTGAAAGCAGTAAGAGTTATGATTTTCTAGATAATCTTTCCTTGGTGGCCAAGACTGACAACAATTTCAAAAAAGAAAGTTATCTTCATACCATTTCCTAGTTAAGCTCTGGAAGGTACTTTATTTACTTGAGTAGAAACTGTATGCTGGAGCCTTGTCACCATACATACAAAGAAAGCCTGTTAAAGATCACAATATATACATGAGTCTTCTGAAATAAAGGAAAATACAGGGAAACTAATACTTCCTTTTCTGTGCCATATTACAGCCATCCAGGTAATGACAGATATTCAATATTCAGCAGCTGCTGCATCACTTCACAGGATTGAATTTTTTCTGTGCTTAAGGGGTAGACCAGCAGAATTATTGAAAGGAGAGATAGTACAATATCTAAAATCATTGTGCAGTGAAAGAAAGCTACTGTATTGGTTGTGAATATGTTAGTTCTACCCAAACGCTCCCCAAAATATGTTTCAATATTTACAGTATGCAGTACTGGAAGAGATTCACCACAATGCTGAGAAGTCCAGAAGCCTAAGCCAAAACCAATCAAGTAGAAAGAGCATATAGGATTACAAGCTGAGTTGTGCTGATGGTAGTGTATAAGCTTGGAAATTGACTTAAAACAGTAATTTTCAGCAAGGTAATACTGGCTCTCAGGCATTTTGTGCACATGGTAATGCCTGACTGTTCCTTTTTTGCTTCTGAAAAACATCACAAAGGTCAGTACATGTCAGAGCTTTGCAAAGTGCCTTCCAGCCCATGTGCTAACAGGTCAGTTAGTTGATGAGTGACCTGCAACACTACAGATGGACAAACAGCCAAATATGTAGTAGATGTCACCAGGAACGCATTACATTTGACTGCTTTTTCCCTCCCTCACACCTCCTGGAGATGTAGTATGGGCTCCCAGAACACTGAAGTCTACATACTCTAATGCAGTCTACTGGTTAGTACTTGTCTCCCAACAATTACATCTAGAGCAAAAGTCTTTCATGTCTTGCCCTTGCAATGGTTGTAGATCTAATTTTGAGTATCCACCCCTTCCCACTGCCATTCCCCTACCCTTCACTCTCTTTCTTTCTCAGTCTTGAGACCCTTCTATTCCCCTAGATTATGGGCATGTTGCATGCCTATGCTTCGATGAGACAAATCTGGGTCTTTGTTCCCCTGTTCAGCAGCCAGTGTTGTGTATTGTTTCAAATAAATTCTATGACCTGAATATGCCTGAGATTCACCTTTAACAGAGTGTAGAGATTTTATCATTGATGGGTCACACCAAGCAGTGTACCCTTAGCACATTCTTAGAAGGGGTCCACATTCTTTGGATACTCACTCAGAAACCTTGCTGAATACAGACACAGTATATTTTCCTCCTTGACTTGATCTCCACTAGCACCTTCTTTCCCCTAATTAAAAAATAAATAAATTTTCAAGGCACAATGAGGTTGGGATTAATTTCAGTGGACTTTAGGCTTTTATACTGTCATGTCTGCAAAGCAGAGGACTCTTGACCCTTCTGAGCTCCTTTAAGGACCACATTAGGACAAAATGAATTATGAATTAACTCCATCTCATTCCTCATGTCCCCTCCATGAGTGGTACACATTGTAAGAACAACACTTCCCCATACATCCCATCTGAATAAGAGCTCTATCTACCATACTCTACATAATCTACCACACTTCCTTTACATAATGCACTAGACTGATTTATTTTCTGTTTCCAAAGTATTTCTGAATGACTGTTTAAGTAGAAAGATTTTCACTGCACTCTGTTGTATTTGGACAGATTTTAGTCTTTATGTGGTATTCCAGTCCTAACTTTCACTATCTGCTTTTGCTTCTGTTAATAGTTTACCACGCTGGGCTGGAAAATTTGGTTTTCAGAGTTCATTTAACAGCTGCACTTCCAATGTGCTAGGAATGGCTGTTGCAGGGAGGAAAGAAGACACCTAGAGCCTCACATAGAGGCCAAGACTCATTGTTGTGAAGTTCAAAGTAAATTAATGTCCCCTTAACTGTTGTCAGGAGTATTCAACACCTTTTGGGATTGGGACATAGCTGCCTTTTTCCAGTGATTTGCCAGTCCTTAACCCAAGGTGCAGGTGTAAGGGAAAGGACACTGAGCCAAGGTTGCCAAAAGGTTAAGGCATAATGGAATTGTTAGTGGCTGAGTACCAGTGAGTCTGGCTGTGTGAAAGCAACAACCCACAAGAGGAAAACTTGTTTACACAACACACTCAAGTGCCAAGCATGGCTGAAGCTGGATTTGATCTCCTCCTGAAAACTACATGGAGAAGTCGTTCTGCAGTCACCTTCTTTAAAGACTTGAACACCTGACAAGGCCTGTGGTGCTACCCATCCTTATTCCTCATCAGCCCAGTCACTGCCCAGTGGGCATAACACTGAGTTTGATCAGGGTTGTTTTCTTGTCTGGATGATCTCTTTTCACTTTACATTTGTGTATCATAAAAACATCACAGAAGATTCCTCTAGACTGACCTTCAGAAAGAGCCACAGTGGAGCAAACAACACAGGGCTACAGGTAAAACAAAAAAACCCCAGAGATTTGAGGGGAAATACACTCAGGGTGGCTTTGTTCCAAGTGTATTTTAGAGGTCCATCATGTGTTCATTTATGTAGAAAAGCCATAAAAGCACCCAGGCATTTTTTGAGATCTGTTTATCAATGCCAAGTTAGCACTCTGTAATGCTAGAGCTATTTGAAGAGCATCAGCATCCTCTAGCTACACTCTATAGCAAAGACAACAAATACAGAAACATTTCCATGGTTGTTCAGATACAAGTGATAAAGGATATATAGGACCTTCTGACGAAAGAGCTGTTCAGACTGGGTGCAGGAGATACTCCTAGCATACCAAGTGCAAAGACAAATATTTGGTTTATTATTTACAGGCTGATTTCTGAATAAGGCACAGTAGGCAGATCAAAAAATCCCAGGCATTGTAAATATTTTCAAAACTGCCTTTAAAAGACAGAGAATAAACTTGGGACTTCTCCTGCACATGTGATTTTAGGTCTTGAGATAAAAGGGAAACCATTAGTTTCCATCTGCTTCCTCTCATCTGCCCAGGAAGTCTCCTCCTGAAATATCTGAGCTCACTCGGTGACTCTGACTTTTTACAGTAAATCCTTAGAGGAGGATCCTGCTGCTCTAATGCTCTGCCAGGAGCTCAACCAGAAATAGTTTGCTCTGGTTTCTGCAGACTGCAACACAGCTGTCTCCCTAAAAACTGGGAGGTGCATAATTCTTCTCTAACCTTGAACCTTATGGTTGTCATAATATTTAAGTAAACTGGCAGATCCCAGAAGGAAACGAGCCAAATACACTATTCCAGAACAATTCAAGAAGCTTGAAGAAATACCAGTTCACTTTTATGAAGCATCCCATTATTAGTGTGGTAGACTGGTCTGTCAAAAAGTATTATTGCTTTGGGGTTTTTTGTTTGTTTTTTGTGTGGGTTTTTTTGTTTGTTTATTTTTCTGAAAACAAATACATTTATACCTTTGAGAGTCTATAGACTGTGATGTTGCTGATGACAATACCCAAAATTACTATCACTGTAATGACAGCCATGTGTAAAATACTATTGCTCTAGGTATAGTGGGCATGTAAAATGAAAAGACAATCTCTACCCCAAGAATCTTTTGGTTCTATATACTCACTCTTGCTCAGCAATACTCTGGTCTTCTGCCAATGTCTGTTCACTGCCACTGCAAAGACAAAACAAAATGCTGAAATTGTGAAATATTAGTTACAAAAAATACCTTCCTTGGGTTAAAAGTCATACTGTTTGTGTTTTGAGTAGTTATGCCATGGTCTAAGGTGAATATTTTTAAAAGCTGATACATATTTAGTTGTCTGGATTTTTAATGACTTGGTAAATGCTTACATAGACTTTGCCCTGCACTTCAGTGTGTTGGAAAGTCAAATATTCTCTGTGCATGCTGTAGCAGGCAATGAAACTCCATATCCCTTCAGTAACCTCATGAAGAGATTACATCTACATTTGCAAAATTTACATGGGAGATTTCCAAACCTGCACAACCTTAGACTCCTCTCATAAATGTTCTTAGCATTACAAGACATCAGAAGGAGTTAATGTGGCAGAAAAAGAGGACTTTAAAATAACCTCTTGTGCAGAAATAATACCGATTCTTATTTATGCTGTCTTTTACAGGATACTGTAAGAGTAGGGTTTGTTTTTAAGGAAACCTCTGAATCTTGTTCAGTATGGTTTACTATAAGGCAATCTGCTACGTGTCTGTCAGATTTTCATTCAAATACTTAGGCATACAGTTAATGCTTACAACATCCTGTCATCTTCTTAAAAAGAAAAAAGATGGGTCTGATGCATCACTTCAACAGACCTGGATTACTTTTAGCCTGTGCAGGACTACTCAAACACATACAGAGGCATGAAAATGATAGCAAGGTTGATTTAATGCTGAAATAAAGAGTACAAAGATGGGAATCTCAGCATCGTTGAGGTCAGTGGCAAATCCCTATTGATTTAAATGAAACCAGGATTTTCAGCTGATTTTTTTTGCATTAATGTGTGTGTCAAGAAGACAAATTGTATCTGAATCTATAACTTTCAGGAAACTTTATGCTTGGTACTGAGAAAGTTATTTAAATGAAAAATATTCCAGAAATATTGCTTAATCTTTGCTAGGATGGTGAGGAAAACACTTAGGCAGTGGGTGGCTGCATATTGATTCCCCTTGGCTCATCATCTTTCAAAGATAACTTTCTCAAGTAAGTGCTGGGTATGAAACCTTCATTCCTGCAAAATAAACAGTCCACAGTTTAGCTCTAGTGCATGTGCATCTTAAATCTGGTCACTTAAAATAGTAAAAGGGATTAAACATACAGTCACTTTTTAGAATGTCACCAACAGAACTGCTCATGGTTAAAACATATCTGCTTTTGCTTACCAGGGAGAAAAACACAGCAGTAATTTGTTTTAGAAAATTACATTTCAATGATGTACTCTTTTTTTTTGCTAGTCATTTAAATGGCTTCTTCCTCAGTGATTGCCTTCATCATATGGAAGATTGGAGCAGCTGTTCAACAACTTCATTACATGCCATCTCCATTGCCTTGATGAAGGATGCCAGCGACTAGTGGGTGCCAGCAGGATATCCAAGGTCAGACACAGAAAGTCAATAGATGGACTCAGAACTCCTCCCCACTCAGTGTCAGATGCAATTGAGAAGCTAAGTGCATATGGACAGCTGAGCTGCCACTTAAAGCAGCTGGCAGCATGGCATGCTGAACCTCTGCTATGGGGTACCTCAGGTGCCTGCATTTTTAAGAGGGTGGGTTGTATGCTCTCCTCATCAGAAAAAAAAAATAGGAGGAATAAATTGCATATTTGAAAAAGGACACAAGAAGGAAGAGTTTCTTTTACACAGATCTCAATAGAGCACCAGAAAACTGAGAGGGCATGGAAACAGGGGAATCAGGTAACTCCTGATGCTTGTTCCTGCTGCTTTCACAAAAACAAGATCTTCAGTTTGTTCTAGCAAAATTAAAAGGTTTTGTTATGATGTATATGTGACCTGTCCTTACAGAATCAATATTGCAAAAATCTCAGTTTCTTAGGCCAAAGAAAATAGAAAATGTCTCCCCTTTCTCTTACTCTCTCTCTGCTCCTTCATTAATTTTAGAGCCTTTTACTCAGGCTTTATAAGCAGAGCTGCTATAAACAGTCCAGCAAAGGCATTTCAGAGCATATCTCAGCTTACTAATTTACTGTTGTCTTTAAAGTGACTGGTTTGTGTGCTGCTTTTTTCATCCAGAACACTATGCAGTTCTGTGAGTTATAAAGTACAGTCTACCTTATGTTAAAGTTGCTTTATTTGTTGGTTTTCTTGTAATTTGTAACTTAATCAGTGAACTATGAGTAAAAAGAGAAATTTTATTCTGTTCCATACCAGTTTGGTAATCTTTTAGCTCCAAAATTCTTCCCTTCCACATTTGTATCACAAAATCAAACTCAGCTAGTATTGATCATGAGACAGACAAGGAATATTATCTCTTACAGGCAGCTCCTGTTTGTTGCCCTGCCTTTGTCTTCAGGGTATTCCTAAAGCTGTTTCTCATTTAATAACTGGGGAAGAATCTTTTTTTTTTTCTGCCCCAGCTGGATATTAATGAAAAATACCTTATTTTACGTTGCTGAAGGGGATTTCTCCACGTGTGAACCTCAAAGAGAATATTTAAACCTTGTGCAGGATAAGGTTTTTATGTCTTTTTGGAACAGTATTGATAAAGCTGGGGAGAGACTGAAGTGATAAGTGATTGGTGCCTCAGCAGCACTCAGTGTTGTCCCATGCTACCTCTGCTATGGCAACAGTAATAATGTTGGTCTAAAGGTGGTTTGTGCACGGAAAAGGCAACATATGTGAGGAGAGATTTTTTTCCTTTTATTCGCTTAAACTAAATACTTGGGGAAAAAATTGGATAGCTTTTGAAGACAAAAGCCTTTCTTCAGGCACATGTCAAAATTAATGCCACTGGATATTATCTAAGCTGGGGTAGTAGGCAGTGACTGCTGTAAATCTTACTCAATTTAGCAGCCAAAGAGAGAAATAGAAAGGGAGTTGTACAGAAGACAATGAGGCTTCTAGAGCAACGTTTAGAAGCTGCTCAGGTTATTCTAACATAGGTCTTGAGAGGTACCAGGACTGATCTGCAGTGTTTCTATGAAGATAAGATAGGTCAAAAACCATGGTCATAGAAAAAGGAATTCTGCAGGGCATACTTACCCTTTCAAATCCCTTACTCTCCACCAGTCAGAATCTTCCTCTTGCAATACATATTGTTTATTGCTTCTGACAAGCTGGATAGCTGAATTTCCTTTGGGTTCGTTGTCACATTGGGCCCCAGCCACATTCAGGACTTGTCTGGTGATAGTACCTGAGGCAAGCTTCTATGCTTCCTCTTTTGAATACAGAAGGAATAAAATTATAAGGGTGTGCAGCGCAGGGTGCAGTAAGAAATAAAATGACATGTGCATGATCACTTGCATGTTCAACATGTATGATATTAGACAAATTTATCAAAGCTAAGAATATGGGAACAGACAAGCAACTCTTTCTCATCCATTGAGAAGCACAGCCCAGATGCTGTTGTCCACATTTGTGAGACAGGTGAGAACAGAAGCCAAGTTCCCTGATAGTGACACCAGAAGCAATTAGCTCTGAGTGGAAGGTGACACTACTGTATCAGGAAGCTCTCATTACCAGAATTACATGCTAGACCTGACACGCATCAGAAGCCTGTAATCTGTCTGAAGGTGATATTACTTAATGAACTGTTGTAGTTCATGTACTTTGGACGCCATGTGAGCAAATTGTACTTCACTGGAACTATGCTGGTTTCCTATTGTATAAAAGACCCCATCACAGTATTATAGAATAATTTTGATTTTTTAAATGGCTTTTGATCTGCAGTAATACCGAATGCACCCTCAGAAAGTTTGTAGTTGACACTAAGTTTAGAGGGAGTGTTGAGCTGCTCAAAGGTAGGAGATAGACAGGAGACACTGGACAGGCTAGATAGATGGACTGAGGTCAATGGTATGAGGTTTAACAAGACCAAGTGCCAGGTCCTGTGTTATGGTTGCAATAACCCCAAGCAACGCTACAGCCTTGAGGAAGAGTGTCTGGAGAGCTGCCTGCTGGAGAAGGGTCTGGGAATATTGATGGATGGTTGTCTGAACATGAGCAATCAGTGGGCCCTGGTGGGCAAGAAGGCTAATGATATCCTGGCCTTGTATCAAAACCTGTGTGTCATGCAGGGGTAGGGAAGTGATTGTGCCCCGTACTCAGCCCAGAGGAGGCCACAGCTTGAGTATTGTGTTCAGTTCTGGATACCACAGCACAAGAAAGATGTTGAGGTCCTGGAGGGTGTCCAGACAAGAGCTACTAGGCTGCTGGTTAGGAGGTCATGTTGTGCCAGGAGTGACTGAGAGAACTGGGGTTGTTTTGTCTGGAGAAGACTCAGAGAAGAACTTATTGCTCTCTACAGCTACCTGAAGGGAGGTTGTAGAGATGTCAGTGTTGGTCTTTTGTCCGAGGTAACTAACAACAGGACAAGAAATGGGTTAAAGTTGTTCAAGAGGCTTGGGTTAGATATTGGGGGAAATTTATTTACTTAAAGAGTGGTGAGGCATTGGAATTGGCTGCCCAGAGAGGTGGAGGAGTTGCCATCCCTGGAGGTGTTAAAGAAGTGTTTAGATGTGGCATTTTGGGATATGGCTTAGTGGCTGTGGTAGTTGGATTACGGTAGGACTCGATAACCTTGAAGGTCTTTTCTGAACTTGGTAGTTCTATGATTCTATCATTCTATGAAGACAATAGTCATTAGTCAATTGTTATTACTAATCACCAAAAGCAAAAAGCTATGGTAATTCCAAATAGTTTCCTTTTTTACCATGTTTTATTGAAGTTTCTCTGCTAAGCATGTTGGGTAAAATGAATCTCTCTCCTTGGAGCCTAACTTGCCCTGTGCAGAGTTAAACAGGTGTAAGTATGAAACTATGGGATTCATTTTCCCTAGCTTTGACCTGTGTCTTCATGTGAGATGTGTCATCCTTCAGAAGTGTCTACTTCTTGTTAGTGGTTGTTAGGGAGTTCTATACAAATGGCCTGGATGAGAAGGGAATCTCTCTGCATTAAAATTAGATGACAACAATCAAATCATGCAAAAGAACTTCTAAAATTAAGTCACTGAAATACACTTAGAAATCGACAAAATGTCATAACTGAGAAAATCCAGGCATCATAATTCTTAGGAGCAGAGGAAACTAAACTTGAAACACTGACAGCAAAGGAAGACCTAGGAGAAAAGATTCCAAATGCCACCACAGTAACTCAATGCCAGGGAAGAATGCCAAGTGTCCTGAAGCAGTCTGTGATTCCTCTAAATGGTGTTCAAGTAACCATGGCATTGTCTGTTTGCTTGTTTTCTCTTTATTGACATTTCTTGTAAGCTGGACCATAGGCAGTTCCATGTAAATATAAGAAAAAGTTTTTCCACTGTGTGAATGACAGAGCACTGGAACAGGATGCCCAGTGAGGTTGAGGATTCTCCTTCTCTGGAGACACTCAAAACCTGCCTGTACACGTTCTTGTGTGACCTGCTTTAGGTTATCCTGCCCTGGCAAGGGGGTTGGACTCAATAATCTTTTGAGGTCCCTTCCAGCCCCTGACATTCTGTGATTCTGTGTGATTCAGTGTAATTTAAGGAGAAGCCAAAGAGCCAAATGAATGCTTGACTGAGTCCACTGAGCCAGAACAGCACAATGATCTCTTCCTGCAAATACACAAAGCCTCAAATTGATCTCACTGAGCTCTAGTGGAGTGACTCATTCTTTAAAGAAGTATCTCACAGCAAAGTTATCTTCATGTGACTAAAAGGAGGTCTGTTACTCATCAAGAACTACTACTCAAACCAAATAAGGATGGCTCCTGTCAGTCATATCTGACTTTGGTGGAAAGAAGCTTATAGCTTGAGGGCCTATTCTTGGCAGGGTTCAAGTCCTAGACTGCCCATCTAGTCCAACACGACTAGAGTTTTCATAAAGACAAAGAAAAATATAGAGATTAAAACTCTTTTCTTTTTCTAACGTCTATTGATGTTAGAGTAAGCTGGTAAATACTATAGGTGTTTCTAATCTGATGTGCACCTCTGACATTTGGCTCTGGCAATTTTTGGAGATTAAATTTCTTTTTCTTAATTTCCTGTGTTTTTCTGGTGGAATAATCAGTGTCATACACTCATGGACCTTTCATCTTTTTTTGTGAACAGAAGAAATTGCAAAGCACTGGCCAAAGTAAATCGTTTAAAGAACTATTATCACAGAAATGAGTTTTTCTTAGTCCAACTTGTCAGGGAAAAGAGCCAGCCAAAGATGAGCACATCAGGCTTGCATCCCTTTGATCTTCACTGCTGGGTGTGTATCTTTCTGGTGCAATATTCTGGATGGACCTCATCTGTAACCTGGTACAAATTAATGTCCTTCCTTTTGTCCATACATAGAGTTTCCCATTTGTAGCACTAATTGGAATCTCCAGAGCATTTACGAACTGTAACTGAGTAAATCTTATTATTTCCTTTATGATAGCAGTGATATGATTGTGCTTTTCATATCAATAACTGTGCCACTCTCATCTAGAGAGAGCTGTAGGTGACAGTCTAGTGACCTCTCTAGTTACTGAGACTCCCATCAGCTGTGATGTAGGTAGTGATTATCTGCAGTACTGTTATCCCTCTGTACAGCTGGAAGGATGTGCTGGGTCATCTCAGCTTCCATAAAACTTGTCCAACACATCATAATGAGCAGGTATTTGTGTGCACTCTGAGGACTCCCATCTGTTCTGCTGCAATACTGCTCTGACCTACACAAACCATTTTCCATGGCAAAGATGATGGATGGCAGGCACCAGGAGAAGTGAGAGTTTCTCATGCAGGAATCTCCTGCTTCCTCCTGTTATCAAATCACAGGGTAAATGCTCACTCATCCCCATGAAGAGACCTCAGTGCCCACTATCTTTTGTAATGGCATCACTTTATAGGAAGCAGCACCTCTGTGGGAGACTAGAGGTATGATGCTGAACTGATGAAAAGGACAGAGGCATCACGGGTGCAGGATGTAAGAGTGCAAAAGCAATGCCTCATGCAAAATACAATGCCTCTGGTCAGTTTTGTCTGTATGCAAAAATAATGCCTCAGGTCAGCTGGGAAGAAGGCAAAGGAGCAAGACTTGCAGAGGGTGTAGGGGTGAGGGATATGAACAGAGAAACAAGTGGAAGGCAGGCTGGGGATACGGTGGTATGTCTCATAGTCAAATTTCTGTAGATGAAAAGGCAAAGTGAAAATGTACTGAAATCTTATAGAAGAAGCTCTGTGACTGAATATAGACTGTTTCTCACCATGAGAAGACATTATTAATCTTCCTAACCTAATTATTTCATATAGCTTAGGAAAATAAAGTCAAGTTGTTCCAACCAGATATGGTAGTTATTATATCTGCACTTACTACTGAACCTGCTTTAGAAGTACCCACCTAAAAACTGTCATGTCCCTGTTTTGTAAATTTCCTTTTCAAAATATCTTCTCAGAACTCAAGCAGATAGTAAAAATAAATCAAAAGAGCCTAGCAGAACCCAACAGTTCAGCAGCAGATTTGCATGACTGATGGTCTCTCCAGGTAAACAAAGCATTTCCTTATGGAAGCCAGGCAAAGCACACCATGGTATTCAAAAGAAGTTATGCTGCTACGTGCTGACAAGGCTATTACTTTCAAATCTCATTATCAGAAAAAATGTCAAAAGCTTCTTTGTTCATCGCTTCTTTGCAAGACTTTGTTGGGTTTTTTTTTCCTTAAATCTTCATTTTACAACTCTTCTGACTTTATCTTCTGTCTTTTGATAATCTGTGTACTTCTTAAAGCCCTGACCGTTCATGTCAACTGTACACATAAAAAATCTGGATTTTTTTTCTTTTTTCTTTAAGTTGTTTACCAATTAGGAGAGAGAAATAGATTAGCTAGGAAACAAACTCAGATTGTATTCTAAAGACACAGAACCGAAGATAAATTAAAATAAAGCAGGAAATGCAGATTTAATTGTCTGAAAACCTGTCTCTGGTTCCATTTGGAGAAGGCCGTGTAATGATGTGTGAATGCACAGTCAGACCACAGTGTTAGTCCTTTTTTTAAGAGATAAAAGCATCATATCTGAAGTCACTTCAGTGTCTTCTATCCTCTTGTCATTGCTACCTCTTCCAGTTTATTCTCAGTCTTTACCCTGCTGACTGCTGACCTGTGTTAGTGTTGAGGCTGAATAAAGCACGAGTAATATGAGACAGACTGACAGACACAAGGATGCTGAAGCCACACTTCAGATTCCAATGAGTGACTGTTTGCTGTTATCCATTCCATCTCACAGCCCTCCCTAATCCCTGTATGCCAGGTCTTTCTCTGTAGCCAGATACTAAAAGATTTTCACCTACCAGTGTTGTAGGGACTGGAGGCAGTGGTTTTACAGACCCAGCTGTACAACACAGAGTCACATCTAGAACAGAAGGAAAATTAAAGGAAAAGAAAAAAAAAACCCAACAAACATTAAGGCTTTCTCATGACAGCTGAAATTTCACCTCCCCAAGGTATCTACATGTTTTAGCTCTGTATTTTATAACCTTCTCTTAATTTGAACACCACCTCAATGTCTTTTAAAAACCCATCAACCATCGTTTCACTGATGCCAAAATAAAAACTCAGGCAAATTTGCTTTTGTATTTTTTCCGGTTCTCCTAGGTCATTTGATTGCATACAGAGGCAGACACATGGATGCTTTATTTCTATTTCTTTTTATTATTTTTTTATTGTTTTATTGATATTTTTGGTCTATGAAGCAGTGATTAAGAAATTCTGCTTTCAGTTACTCAGTGGTTACAAGGCTGAAGATGTCTAGAGTTTTCACTACACAGACAGTCCCCTTGTCCTCTGCACAGCTCTGCTAGCAACCTCAGGAACTTATTTAGGAACAATTTTAGAGTAGTTATGGCACATTATCCTGTATGCATTATTACCTCAGACGTAAATAAAACTCTTTTTAACTATTCTTTTGGCTAAACCATCTATGTCCGGTAACAATGCATGTCCTTTTGCATGCAATAGGCTGGTCAGATTTGCTTTTTTTAATGAGCAGTTTTAAAGCTAGATGAAGCTATTCAAATTACTGTAACAAATTAAGTGACAACTCTACATTATTTCCTGTTACAAAATGATGAATTCAGCAGTATTAGTAGGTAAGCCTGTATCATAAATATCCATTTTTCAGAAACAAATGCCTGCTACCCGAAGTGTCACAGATCTAAATAAGGTTCCTAACTGCTCAAACCTACATATTTGGGTTTAACTTTTAATTTTGTGTTTGTAATTTTTGATGACTGTAAATGCTTAAGACCAAAGTTTAATCATTATTGAAATCTGTGAATCTACCAGGGCTCTACAATTCCAAGTAATAAGTCTTTAAAAGACTGATGCCCAAATACTCCTAAATTGTTGCTCTTTCTCCCAAACTTGTCCTTTCACTGTTAAGTATGTAAACAGACATGAGAGAATTCCCTTCTGAAAATGTGAAACCTGGGAGGCTATGGTTTCATGAATTTTCCTCTCTCAACTTTACAGATAAAAACTAAAACCCCTAAATAACTGTGACTAAGTTCTACAAAAAATAGTTGAGAAAAGCATGCTAAAAAAAAAAAAAAAAAAACAACAAACAAACCTACAAATTAAATCACATTATTTAGAAAAAAATATCATATAATTATATAATGCAAGAGGTTTATTTCTATGTCGTTATGAAACTATTGTTTTACACTCATGCATGCACATTCTTGTGCAGAACTTCTACTGTTCTTGCCCATTCAGCTTATAGGACCTCATCACTAACTATTTGATCAAATACAGCAGCTATAATTTAGTGCATTATTTCCCTTGGTTATACTATAAGCAGCAAAGTATTGCAGCTATGATGTTAAAAGGAGCTTAGGACATACATGAAAAGATTTAAATAGATTAGCTTTTATAGAAATCACACTGCTTTAAATATTCTTATGATTTCATGATACTGTGAGAAACATCACCAAGACTAATCGAAGAAATAACACATTGCATTTCTCCTAAATTGTACATCCAGGGGCTGCTTTACAGGTCTGGTTGCAACAAAGAAATTTCCCTTTGATGAAAAATCTTTCATGGTACTTGCTTAGTAAATCAGAATTGTCTTTAATTTCTGGAAAGCACAAAGAAACCAAAGATAACATGACAGGCAGCACAATGGGAATATCCCTTAAGATCAACAGTCAGCTGCACAAAACCATGAGATGCAAAAGTGGTTGCCACCTTAGAGCTTGAAACATTTATCCTGGTTACATTTTAATTTCTATACCATATTCCTCTGTGTAAACTGAAGTCTGAAATCCATACCTCCCTAGCTACCTGTTTCTTTAAGAAAGAAACCTGAGTGTCAAAGAGTTACAGTACAATCCAAAGAAACACCTGAAAGCCAAAACAGGATCCAGCAGCTATGATTCAAAAGCATGGATATACTAAAGTTTTCATTATCAATAATAAACCCAATTAAAATAAAACATTTTCATATATCAAAACATGGTATTTTCCTAGAACTACCTACTGGAAGAAAATTATATTACTGGATACTCAATTTGACATATGGCAAATCCAAACTAATGTTTATCTGTTAAAATACAGTTCTTATTTAAGTACACCAAAAGGGACCATCATCACAGAAATATTAATTTTGTATTTGGAGCTCAACTTTCATCTAGAAAAACATCCCCAGCAGTATTACTGTGCTGGTGAGGCAACAGTCCTGTAAACTTTAATTGCAGTTAAATAATTTTTTAAGAAGAGCTTTACTTTAGCTTATTTCTAACCGAAACTTTTAGCCTTTAAAATTTCTAATCTATTCTTGAAAATACCATGCATTTTAACCATTCAGTTGGGTCTGAAGCATGAAAGAGACCAAAAACAAGTGACAGAGAATGGCACAAAATGTTGAGGCAGAAGCATTTTCTTATCTTTTCTCATGTTATTTGAATATCTTGGTACACAAAGGAACAGAGCTACCCCTATGCAAACCTGCAAGCCACTGCTCCCAGCTTTCCTCATCTGGGGCATAAACATGGAGAAATCCACCCTTGTGCAGACTCTGGAAGAGGTTGGGAAAACCAGCATGGTGAGAGCATCCTGCCAGAAAGCCTCTTACTATGCAGGAGGGAAAAGAAGGCAATGGGAACCAAAAAATAGCCTTTGTGGTCCCACATCAAGCTCCCATAACTTAGTAATGTTTCTTAGACATCTCTTATTGCCATCTCATAAAAAACACATTGTATACTGTGAATCGTCATGGGTGGAAAAGACCTTCAAGATCGCCAAGTCCCACTGTCAGTCCTACACCACCTTAACCACTAAACCATCTCCTGAAGCACCACACTACCCTGTTTTTGAATACTTCTGGGGATGGTGACTCCATCACCTCCCTGGGCAACCAGTTCCAATATTTCATCACTCTTTTGGTCAAAGATTTTTTTCCTAATGTCCAACCTGAACTTACCCTGGTGCAACTTGAACCCATTTCCTCTTGTCTTGTCACTACTCAGTAGGGAGAAGAGTCCAACACCTGCCTCACTACAGCTTCCTTTCAGGTGGCTGTAGAGAGCAATAAGATCTCCCCTCAGCCTCTCCTCACCAGACCTGTTCTCCAGACTCCTAATCAGCCTGGTTTCCCTTCTCTGCACCTCAATGTCCTTCCTACACCGTGGTGCCCAAAACTTCACACAGTACTCAAGGTGCAGCCTCACCAAGGCTGAGTACAGGGGTAAAATCTCTTCCCTGGTCCTGCTGGTCACACTGTTGCTGACACAGGCCAGGATGCTGTTTGACTTTTTGGCTACCTGGGCACACTGCTGGCTTGTGTTCAGGCCCTCAGCACCCCCAGGTCCCTCTCTGCCGGGCAGCTCTCCAACCACCCCTCCCCAAGCCTGCAGTGCTGCTGGGGGTTGTTGTGGCCAAAGTGCAGGACCCAACATTTGGCCTTGTTGAATTTCACACTATTGGCCTTGGCCTGTGGATCAAGCCTCTCTAGAGCCCTCTGCAGAGCCTCCCTAGCCTCAAGAAGAACAACACTTCCACCCAGCTGAGTGTTGTCTGCAAACTTCCTGAGGTTGCACTCACCAAATCACCAATAAAGATGCCAAACAGGTGCAGCCCCAGAACTGAGCCCTGGGGAACACCACTGGTGATCAGCTGGCAGCTGGATTTAACTCCATTGAACACAGCTTTTTGGACCTGGCCATCCAACCAGTTTTTTTACCCAGTGAAGGGTGTGTATTTAACATATTTATTTATTTTTAAACTCATATATTTCATCTACATATATAAATACAAATATAAAAAGCTACTGCCTTAACCAAAGTGATTTGTGTCCTGAAGCGCAGCTGCAGAAACAAAAGGGCAACATCAATTTCTCGATATTCCCATCTTCTGTGCACAAAAGACCTTATAGCCTGCATGAAAACTCTTTCTTCCCACTTCACTTTTTCCACAGTCATCTGCCAGCTTCTGGCTTGTGTCACACAGGGCCAGATCCAGTGCTCACTGAGGCCAGGAACTTGTCTGTGACAGCATCCAGTAACAAATGCTGAGGCAGAGTATACAGCCAGAGCATCTGTACACTAAACAGAATCCTGATCCAAAGGTGATGAATTTGTACTTACAAGAGGATTGTTTCCCCTGTGAATTCATTCAGTTAATTTTAAGCAAATAACTAGTATCTACAATGTCCTGAAGTAAGCGGTCCTATAGTGTAGCTACACAAGATGGACAGAGAGCTGCTTTTGCTTGTTTGTAGCCTGTCTTCTGCGTCTCCATTTGATGCCTGCCTAAGAGTTAAAAACACCTACTCTTCTTTTTGGATCATGTTTAGAAGTGGGCTGACTGTGTGTCTGTGTTAGGTCAGAGTGTCTTTTCCCTTGTGGATGCTCCTTTTCAGTCATCTGCACTGGATTTCAAATTCCACTTTATTGCTTTTGTTGTTAGGCTGAAGAGCTCGTGTTATTAAAGACATATTCCCCCTGGTAAGTAAACATGACTGATCAATTTCCTTCCTGTCTCATTTTAATTTAATTAAATGGTGGAGCCCTGTGAGATTTTCTCTTGAACATGTAATTCATCCAATCTATTACTCACTGTCAAATCTCTCCTTTGACCTTTCTTTAGTTTGCAACATCTTTCTTCACCTAAAGTCACCGGATCTAGACACAATATTCTCCTGCTGACCACAGCAGTGTTGAAACATACTGAATGCTTTCACTCAGCATGTGCCTGCTTCCATATTACAGGCTGCCATTAGACCCTTTGGCCACAGCTTCACATTGGGAATTTATGTTTATCTATCATGATCCTAAAGTCCTCTTTGCAGATACTGCTTCCCAGAGCTGAGTCCTCCACCCTGTAACTGTATCATACTTTCTTTTCCCCACTTAACCAAGTTATGTATTTCTGAAGTAAATATGCTTAACATAAACATGGCATTCAGGGAGAGGGGAAAGGATGACCGGGATGACACCTAGGATCAACCAGGCAGCAAAATATTGTGTCTTTCATGAGGTTGCCCTTGGGCATGGCAATCATTGCAGGGTAAGGAATTAATGCACTACTCAGCAACCCTGTTCTGACTCCAGCAGCCTGCTGCATATCCCACTACCTATGGAACTGAGTTTGATGGAGGCTCCAGGAGGAACCTAACTGAAACAGATAGCAGACAGAAAATTTGAAGCTACATTGTTCTTACCACATTTAGTTATTGAACAAGTGTACTGCTTTGTGCAGTTACATCTTCTGATACAAGGCACGGACTTGGGTTTCCTGACTATGGCACAATCAGGCAGAGGTCAAATCCTGCATTTGGTATTGAGGCAAAAAAACCCCCAAAAACCAAAACAAAGAGGAATGAGATAGTAAGAAATAAATTATTAATTATTAAGTGCTTTATTCTGCCTCTGAAATAAATTATAATCACATAGTGTAGTGATATATACATTCCAGGTAATAGACCTTTGAACATAAAAGAAACAAGGCTTGATCTCCATTCTATCACAGTCAATTAAAAATATTTCAGAAAATCACAGCTTCAGTAATAGGTACTGATTTTATCTTTTTTAGCTTAAGTATCAGTAACACTTGGCAATACCAGATATCACCACTGAGGACAGGAACACCAAGGCTGACTGACACATATCACATGAAATGTAAATTAAACAGATTTCATGGCTAACCTGAAAAAGGTGTTGTCTCTCAGGAGGTGTTGATTTCTCAAGAATCACCATCTTTCATATGTCAGTTGCAAGAATTACAGGACACAGCCCTACATCTGACAAAGCATCTGCTGCAACTGCAGTAGTACAGGACAAAGGAGGGGGAAAAGAAGTAGGAGGAAATAAGGGTAAAGTACCTTAAGTGCAAACCAGAAGCCTAGCTGTGACATTCATAATTTTCTTAAGGTAATGGAGCTCATTCTCACTCAGCTTCCCTACAGTTTTGAAATGGGATGTAACTCACAGGAGGAATTCTAATGTATGAAAAGGAGGAAAAACTTCAAGTTTCCTGGGGCATATACTTGCGTTCCTAATGGGAAATCTGAGTGAAAAAATCTCCCTTTTGTGATATATGATCACTCCTCAGGAAACAAGGGTAGTTTAACCATCTGCTTTGTGCAGCTGAAGGATGAGATTCTGAACTAATTAAGCCTTGCATGTGTAACTTCTGAAGCCAGTTATTCACATCAGTTCAGAGGGAAGCCTGAACAAGGGAAACATCACTATTCAAGCCAATGTTTAAACATATGCCAGTGTTAATTACTTGCTCAAGTTCTCTTTGGAAGGACACAAACAGATGCTTGATGATAAGCACAACTGTAAGAATTGTTCTGGATAGAGACACTCTTAAGCCTATGGCTAAACGCTTTCCTGAACTGAAAGGAGGATTATAAACCCTATAATTCTACTCAAAACAAAATACACCTGTTGTTCTAAGACGTAATGTCTGAGTTTCACAGAAGAAAAGCAGAGGACTTAGATGACAATGGAAAACTGTAGAACAGTTTACTTAAAAAAAGTATTTCTTACCCTTTGTCATATTCGTAAATAAGAAAGGGTTGCTTTTGTCAGAACAATCTTTTTTTGTAGTTAATTGGTGATATTTTTTCTTCTGTTGTGACTTCTTTAAAAGAAGTTCTTCTAGAATTGCTTTCTGCTCCATTGTTTCCCTAAAGCAATATAAAATAATATAATAAAATCCCTATTAACAAACATAACAACAGGATCTGTAGAAACTGTAATAATGAATATATTAAGATCCATCATCCTCTATATGCTTTATAAAATTTTATAGTAATATAGTAATATTACTAGTAAGATAGTAATATATGCTTACAATGCATGTGTTTAATACTGATTAAACAAGTGAGGTTGTTTAGCTTATTCACTCAGTAAAACAACCACAGTATACAAAAATTAAGCTACAGATATACTCTATTTCTAAACAAGGTGCCTCTGCTACTTCATTTTCTGAGAATCTTTCCTTTTAAAGCCAAGCACCCTTTCTGGAAAATCCCACAGTCTGCTTTATGCACAAAGGTTTTACATCTGCAGCTTAACATGGAAGTCATTACAGCAGCAAAGAGAACAGAAAACAAAAAAAGAAAACCTTACTATTCACATGTCCGGTGTTGAGAAGTGTGTTCTCTGAACTGGAAATTTCCCATTTTTTTTTTTTTCTTTCAAATGTAACAAACTCATGTTTATTGAATAATGGCATGTAGAAAAGATCAAAAAGAAAAACTGTTCTTGCACCTCATACATATATATATATGCACATATATATGCACATATAAATACATATATATACTTTTTCTCTGTGTTTTTTCTTAGCCTCAGTAGCCATACAGAAGAAAATGCCAAGAAGGGTCAGATTCATATTTCTTCAAGTTTAGTATGGTTTCAGGTTATCTTACCCAAACGTGTAGAAATGTCCTTTGCCCTGTATGTTCTTGAGCTCCAAAGGGAAGTGTTGTGCTAAGCTCCCCACTCTGTTATGTGCCTGCTCACTACTGAGAGCCCAGCAGAGAGAGAAAATTTGCATGCTGCTCATTACACCCACTTGATCTATCCACTGAATCCTACCTGAACTCAGAAATTAACAAATATCTAGTAGGAATAGTCTGAAGAGGAAAAGGGGTGCTTTCTCAGCCATTACTCCCCCATGGATATCTGTCTCCCTTTGCTGTGGGCAGGATGCCTACTTACACCTTCCACCACTCCCTTTTGGACAGATCAGGGAATGCCTCTGGTGAGTCAGCTTAAAGGCAATCTTGCCATGACATGGGACATCTGAAGGAGATATCTGCTTGGGCAAGATAAAGAATGAAACCTTGCTATTGCAATGTCTGCTGTCATGTGAAGGGAAGGAACACCTACCCCCTCTCAGGGAATTTTTGATGCGTAAGTACTCACCCTGACTGTAGGAGTAACTAGTGGGAATTTAGGAGTTAGTTCAACGTAACTTTGAGAAGCTGTCTTTGAAGTGAAAATATAGGTGTTTAATAGAAGATGTAGAAATTTTCCCATTTCCACAGTAGAGCAGTAAAAACTTCTCATAACACCATGTGCTTTTGTCTGCTTCTGCTGGGAAACATCCCATCTTTACCCCCAGTCCACTGATGTTTGTGGACCTCACAGGGGTACTGAAGGCCAGAAAAAAAAAGGATGGATAAGATTAAATTTCAGCTGTTTTATTTTAAAGCATAGTTTGCAAGTCCTTTTTCTGGGGTATGATCCTTACATTTCTTAGTGAAATGCTCCTTTAATTAAACCGAGTAATTATGTAAACTCCCAGTACTGATAATATTGCTGATGTGAGGATAGGTTTCACATCCACATTGGCTTGAATGTTGTGACCACTGAGAGCCCAGAGAAGATCAGCTGAAGTCACACAGAGTGACTGCTGTCTGCACTTACCTGGGCTTAGAAAAACTAACAAAACAACCTCTCTGTTTGACAGAGTTGTGCCGTGAGTGCACACCATGAAATGAGTAGAGACAAAAGGTTTTATTACCACATAGAGTTTCATTTAAGTATTAGAACCTTATGTTCTATAAATTATACTCTGCAACACCTATTTGTTAATAAGCAGTATTAAAAGTACAGGAAGATATATTAAATATATCTAACACAAAATATGAAATATTTTGAAAATAGTTAAGTTCTATAAGATTTATTAAGCAAAGTTAGGAATCTTTATAATAGTTTAAATTTCATTTTCTTGATGTGGGGAAAAAACATATACTCTTCTTTCTGAAGTAATTATCTGAAAACATTATTCTGTAAAATTTAGGGACTTGATGTATCTGGATATGTCCTTACATGGTAAATAACATACTGGATCACACTGTGATCTAACAGCATGCCTTCTGCTCTGTTGTCTGTGGACCTGTGTCAAGAACATGACCTACTTCTAAGGATGCAACAGAAGTTTAAAGGTACAGGTTAAGAGAAATACTTATAAGATGCAAAAAAGCTTATAAAATTATTAAATCCCTTGGTTTCTCTGAAAGAGGATACTGTGTATTCAGCCTTTGAGGAAGCAGCTGCTTACACTGTCGCATATATGAGGCACTTCATTACTGGAGTGCTCTGTCTCAAGGTGAAAAAAATGTTTTCCAGATTTTGGCTTTGCATTGCTGTTTGAGATAGAAAACCATTTCAAACTCTAAAACAATCTTGACAGTAAAACTACTTCCTGTCCAGATCCACTGCACAATGCTCTTATTTTTCTGCTTGTGGAAAAGAAATTACAACAGCTGAAACAAAGCCAAATGAAATATTAAACAATTTTTTTTTCTTTTCTTAAGCAAGGTTACAGTTACAGAAATAAAATGTGTGTTGTGCACTACCTTTTCACTGCCCAGGCTGCCCTTCCTCTGTAGCAGACTCTTCTGTGCTGAGTCAGAATGTGCTTTCACCAAACACTTGGTCATGCTGAAGGGGTGATCCTTTGGTGCAGAAAATTGAGAGCACGGCCCGTGCTGTGTACAAATTTCTGCCTACCTAGAGAACTGCAAGGTAGGGCATCCTCCCTCTTTGCTGGTTAGAGCTCAGTGCCTTCAACTGTGAAATCTAATTTCTCCCTGGAAGAAAATAAAAAGCCATGTGGAATTAGCTATAAACGTTTGTTCTGTATGGTTTGAAGAGACACGAAGGATCTCAGAATTTTTGATTATTTTCCTGTGCTTGAAATTTGTGTCTTGTGTTCCCATCTGTTGTGCTTGTTCTGAGGATATTTGTGTTTTCTTTGCTTTTAGTAACACAATGACAAACACAAAAGTTAGGGGTTTTGTGTGGTTTTGTGTGTTTTTCTTGCTTGTTTGTTTTGGGTTTTTTTGTTTTATTTTTTTCCCAAGAGACCTTTAAAGTGTTAGGAAACACCCTTAGGAAACACACCTGTTTCCTATAAGGGGGGCTGCTGGCAGACAGTTTATCAGAACTGCACTCAGCAATGAATGAACAGAAGGGACCTGGACATCCTGAAAGCTTAGAGGTAGTCCCTCTATCATTGCCTTCTGTTTCTGTTTCTGGCAAAGTGATTTGGATGTGGTGGTTACTGACAAGAATTTTCTCCTGATAGGCTGTAATGCAGCACGCAAGGTGCAGGGTGCTCTGGGTCCTTCCCTCTTGGTAACTTTTCTCTTAAGAAGAATAAGCAGCTGGAGAGGAGAGGAGAGGAGAGGAGAGGAGAGGAGAGGAGAGGAGAGGAGAGGAGAGGAGAGGAGAGGAGAGGAGAGGAGAGGAGAGGAGAGGAGAGGAGAGGAGAGGAGAGGAGAGGAGAGGAGAGGAGAGGAGAGGAGAGGAGAGGAGAGGAGAGGAGATGAGAGGAGAGGAGAGGACTACTACTTACATTCTTCAAATGTTATATAGTCATACATTAAATATCCAATATTAAAAGATTCTTCCAGAGAAGATGGAGGCAGCCTTCAGAAAGCTGCAGAGTGAGAGAACAAGAGGCAGCAGACAAGTTGCCTTGGTAATTTCTGCGTATAAGGAAAATGAATTAATTGTGAGAAAAGTTATATAACATAAGTTGCCCAGTGTCATGGTGGAATTGCCTTTGCTAGAAAGAGTCGAGATTCATCCTGATATATGGAGGGCCATCCTTTCCTTCAGGAATTTGAGCAGAAGGCTCTGAGGATGTCCTTTTCAGCCGTAGAACTCACCAGTCTGTCTTTCTCAGGAGAGCCAGCAGATGGCACAGCTCAACAGCAGTAAAAATTCACCAGAGTCAGTTCAGTGTGTTTTGTACGGGGATAAATCCTAAAAAACCCCATATTGTTTTAGGAAAAAAGTTTTAGTAAGAAGTATTCAGAATCGTTTTTTAAAAAGAAATAAAGATTTTGTGGCCAGTTTTCCATTAAGGATGTGTTATGTGTCTGTGTGCCGAAGCCAGGTAACACTACACTGTTCGGGTGGACACTCCTGGCATAGGTTTAGCCCAATAGGTTAATGGTGTTCTCCCCTGGCTCTCCCTTACTGACAGGAAGGCCACTTAATCTGTTTAGGAGCACCTTATAGATGCCTTATGGGTAGGCAGCCTCATGACTTCATATGTGCATAAGACCTTGCTGAGTGAATGAAAAAACATGGAGCCTCCAACACTGCAGAGATGTGCCAGGTTGGTCACCAGAAAGGTACATCACCAGTCATCAATAGGACCAGGACAGGGGACTGTAAGGAGAGAAGACATTTGATACCTTGCTGCTCACCAGTTTAGCCCATATCTGATCCCTGGAAAGTGTCTGAGGAGTCCTTGGGCATCACAGAGGCAGGAAGCAGGCAGTACATCATGTAAACAAAAATGGTTGTTAGAAATGGTTAGACTGTCTAATTCTATTGCCGGTTTATTATGCAGTTGGTGTTTCTACCCTGTGGTACAAGCCAGGAGTGGATCAAAACAAATGTAACAAAGCTACTTCTGTCAATGCAAAAAGCTTGTGGTTAAGTAGTATTCGCTTTGGTAAAGAGGGATGGATGAGAAAGTGTGTGATTACAATGTACCATGGTCAAATACATCCAGCACAAGTGAATGCTGAGGCTGAAAAGCTTTCCCTAGCTCCTGTCATCTTCTGTGTCTGCATTAGCTGGGGAGGAGCTCACAAAAATTATCTGACATGTCATATAAACAGTTTTTATAAGCTTGTGACTACGTGCACCTGAAGGGTTTGTGATTATTGTCAGTTTAGAAATTTTGGCTGAGTTCTTGGAGCAAAAGCTTATTTACCTTTTTTTATTATTATTTGGATGGTTTTAGTATTGAAATGACATTGCTCCCAACTGCAGTAGAAAGGCCTGAGTCCAAAATGAGCAGCTTGAAGGTGCTTAATATGGTGAAGCAGCAATATGTTTGAGAGGAACAAACCAAGCTGTCAGGAGCAGCATTTGACCAATTAATGGTGGTAGTGGGATGAATTAGATGAAAATAATTCAAACTATTAAAAAATAATATTCAAAGGGCACAGTGCTACCCCTAGAAGTGCACTCTTGCAATACAGTGGTCAGAGTATTGATTTTTAAGTCTGGGAGGAAAACCAGCACCTTTCCTATGGTAATTTCTTTGCCAGGTTTGGGATAGGAATTTGAACTGTGGTCCTTTGTTTCCAGTGGAGCTTGTTTTGTTGTAGGCTGTGGGGTTAAAGGGTGGTTTCTTTTGGTCTTTGAACTTGCTCCTCTGAAACATGTACTGGTTTAAGACTTCTCTAAAGGACTTATTAATTCCCAGTACAATGCCAGTGGTCTTCTCAGCAGTCAGTAGTTGTTTGGGTACTGGAACTGGTGGAAAAGGATGAACATAGTGGGTCTCCATCTTTGCTTAGGGTAGGACACAAAGCTTGGATTCAAAGTTTTACAATGAATCAGAGAAGAAGAGTGAATTGCACTCTTCTGCAAAGATGCCAAGACTGTGCTATGGATGACATTAGAGGGATTTTGGGGCTGTTTCTCAGTCCTTATGAGTTTAGACTTGTAAATTATAAAATATGCCCACAATGAATATCTTAAAATCATTGGGGGGCCGGGGGGGTTTAATGTTTGAGGTTTTTTGCCAAAATCACTATTTTTTTCATGGTTTTGCGTTAACAGAAATGAATTTTTGTTTTAATTTAACTACAAACCAGGGATTTTGAGTCTTGGAAACACTGTAACTGTGTTAATCTGGTGCTTCTCAGAAAGGCTAATTAGCCCACAAACAGTGTGAATCAGATGTAATTAATTGCTGCTTGTTCTGGAGCTCATTTTTTGCATGATGGTTTGAAGATCTCTGTGCCATACTCCACAGCCCAGTTTAAGGATGCCCTCAGTCATCATCATGTCTTCCTTATGTCTTGCTGATGGTTTCCAAATTACTGTTTCCTCTTAATATTTAGCACTTATCAAATTTAGCAGACAAGGTGGGGCTTCCAAAGCCATTCATTTAAATAAGTTGATGAAAATTTAAGGCATCAGAGGTTTTCCAGTGTCCAGAAATTCAAGTAAAATGGAGAAAGTTAGAACATTTCAGTCTAGCTTAATCAGGAGGATAGAATCTGTCAGGTCACTTGCAATCGTGTGCTGAAGTAGGGAGCTCTTTGCCCTGAGAGTGTTGGAATTTGGGAGGTTTGTTTGGTGTCAGACTGATAATGCCAGAGCTCTGACATCAGGACCCAGTCACAGCAAAAGATCATGCAGAACAACATGGTTATTTTCAATCTGAATTCCATTTAATGTAAAAATAACAACACTGAGTAAGGCCCAGAGTGAGGACACTAACTAATTACTGTATTAACATATATTAATATCCTATTAGCATACTAAAATACTCTCCCATGGGTTAAAGAGACTTACTAACAAACAGACCCCTACTCTCACACCATGCAGGATGAAATTTTGAAAAATTTTCACTTTAAGAAGAAGGAAAGTACCAGTTAACCAATCATGTATACGACTTATAGAATATGAATAAAGTAATTTTATGTATTTCTGCATATAAAAGTTGCCTTTGGGTTTTGGGAAGACCTGCTAGCTTTGCAGCTTGCCACCTTGCATCAGTCTCTACCCAGATATGATTTCAAGCAAATATCTCAAGTCTGTGTGCAAATCAGCTTATTGCACATTGGGTGACAGATCCCATTTTCAGGAAAATAGTGCCATCTGTATAAATGAGGGAATGCTGACCTCTAAGTAAAAATTACCAAATAGCTCAGAGTTAGGCCCAGGTTTCCTCAGTGCTAACCCAGAGACAGTCAAACAGAGCTCTTAGACTTAAAATCACAAGGAAGAGACTCCATTATTGCTCTGCAGAATATGCTGCCTTGTTCCTGCAGTGATACTGGTGGTTTTGCTCCATTCCTTTATGAAATACCATTTGAAGAGTTTAAAAGCTTAGGTATTCATGTCTGTCCAGACTTTCTGTGCACATTAACAATCACATTTTATCGTTCTTGTTGGCTCTCTCTGGACTATGTCAATGTCTTTTCTCCAAAAGGCTGCCAAGTATTTCATAGACGATGGATAAAGTTTTAAAAGAACTAGATTTAATTCTGCCTTCTTGTTTATTTGTAGCCATTCACTGGTGTTGATGGTTTCATGAGTCTTCAGCACACTCAGGCGTATATATATACTCTATATTTGTGTAAAGATGGGGTTCAGTTTTCATGACCTGTGCAGTAAATTTAGGAAACAACGATGCAGTTAGTTTCTAATCCTGAATGAGGTTTGTTAGGTACAAACCCATATCAAGCTGACACGAGAAAACACACTGAATTGCACACAAAGGAAAACTGCATAGTGCTGCACATCGCTGTTGATGGGGTTTGAAAGGAAGAGCAACACCCCACTAGTTAGCTTATTTGAACTTGAGTTGTGCTTGTGTTGGGGGTTGAGACAAAGTTGAGCAAGGGATTTGCCAAACAAAAGTATTTGCATCCATAAACTCATCTTCTGAAAGGACTCCTGGCCTACTCTGTGTTGCAAATGTTCCAGACAGCATGCTGAAATACATGGAGGTTGTGCTTAAGATAATAGCAACCTTTCTGACCTATTCTGAGCCAAATCTGGCTCAGTCCTGATGAACCAGAGCAGTGAACCAGGAAGAAGATCCACCCAGCAAGGGGTCAGTCGCTATTCTATCATGCCATGCATTCTTTGGATCTGAGAGAACTTTTCTTATTCAGATATATCATCCTCATGTGAAAAGTTGAAGTGAAGATAAATGTAAAATCTCAAGCTTCAGAGCTAATAGGAAGAACAAAGAGAAGCCTTTGTTATTGACTCATTTTTTAATGCTTACTCATGCGTATTTTTCCCAAGAACAGGTATAGTGTTGGTGGAGGGATGGAATAGCCTTGGTTGTAGCTACCAAGGGCTTTGATAATACTCCTTAGAATCTGAAAGGTTTCATATTTTTCTGAAAATGATTGTTTCAAATGAGATTTTTTTAGTGTATCAGGCTTCCATTTTGAGCCAGGGTCCTCAAGGAAAGTGTCAAGTGCAAGGTCAGGAGATGGAGTCCCACTTTTCTCCCTTACCTACCTAATCTCCAAAGATCTGAATTTTGGTTTAATTTGTCTTTGTAGAAGTACTGGTTCTAGAGGCAACATTTGTCTGAGGCCTTTTTAAGAATGTAAGAAATGTACTTGCGTTCAAAATCCAGATCAAGGGGGTAAATTTCAGCAGGCTAGGAATTCTGAGCTGCTTCTCAGCTTCCCATCTCCTGAAGCTATGCTGTGCCCAGATCTTTTGCAGGTTTGCCTGTCAGAGAAGTCACTCTGTGTTGGAGGAACTGCAGCCTCCAACAGAGGTGTTGGAGAGGCTGATGTGTCTCCAGAGGACATGGAGATGCAGTTCTAGCTAGAGCTTTGCATCCTGGAGTAGCTCACTGCTGGCCATGGACGGTGGACATGCTGCTAGGAAGACATTTCTTAATTCTGTTTAGCCTCCAATTACCAAATAACTGGCTTCTGGTTAACTACAGGAAGCTTGAAATTTGAGAAAACAGCAACAAGTCTAGCCAAAACAACTGGATGAAGTTCATGAGCATTCAGAAGAAAAACACCTTTTCTAATACCATGCGTTTTTCTTCATGAGCCTTGTTTACAAGAAGGAAGGTGAGGTAAAGGAGAAAATGATCTGTGTAAGGTGACACAGATTGTTTTCTCCTTGGCGGAAACTGCTGGTTAGTGCCTTACATCCGCTGAACAGGTTTGACTCACTAAAACAGAGGAAGTGTCTTCATTTTTTGCCAGGTTGTTTCTGTGCGTTGCGTAAGTTACACGGGTTCACGGAGAGCTCTGATGAACAACATAAAATCTGGCACAACCAAGGGCACCAGGGACCGGGCAGCTGGCAGGAGCAAGCTCTTATGATAGTTCACCAAGTGTCATGAAACAGCTTCTGCCACAGGGCTGGTGGCAGGGCATGGCAAAGAAGAGCAAGCGTTCTCAAACTGCATTGCTATGGTTGATCTGTTTATTACACCTAGGAGTGGACAAAAATTATTCCCTCTCTCTCAATTTTTTAATGTTTTGCTGTATTTCAGGCACGTGCACATGTATAGACAGAAAAGGTCCTCTGGTCTGAGTTTCATTCATGTTACATGGACGTGAGGAAGCTGAGTTTGTTAGGGAGAAGCCATGGATAACTGAGGGAAAACAACCCTGTGTCCTACCTGGTCAAATGCATGAGCGTGAAAGATATTGAACTTTATCCTCATGAGTCTGTCCACCAAGACATGAAATCAAGCCATTAACAAATTCTTAATTTCATGCAGCTTTTTTCCTTCTAGATGTGTTGAACCATCAAGGTTCACATCATTGAATTTGTCTTTCAAACCACAGATGTTTGTTTGTGGGGTTTTTTGTTGTTGTTCTGGTTTTTTTGTTTGTTTTGCTATTGTGGGTTTTGTTTGTTTGTTTGTTTTTATGTAAGTGATTTTTTTTTTATTCCAGAGCAGAAGGCCTATCAGAAAACAGCTAGTATTGTGAAATTCACATTACTATGGCAAATGCAGCTGATGCTGAGAGGCAGTAGATGAGCTGGGCCAACGTCTGGGGAGTAGTTCTGGAGAGCCAGGAGCCGGGCTGGAGCTGGCCAAGCTCTCAGGAGGGTGTTCTGCAGTGTATTTTCTTTGGAGACAAGAAGTTCTTGCCCTTTCTTGTCTCCTGGCTGCTCTTTCCTATTCCCACAACCATCTTGGTTGTACTAACATAACTGTGGTCTTTGCCATAAACTCACTGCTATGTGCTAAAAAAAAAGTGCATTTTCATGATGAGGACTGGGAATTGTGATGCAATGTTAGCAATCAAGATCTGAGAAGGGAGAAGATGGGAATAAGAAAGGACCTTCCTATGTCAGGATTGCCACTAAGGAGAGCAAATAATGCAACAACACCCACTAAAGATATAGAGAAAACACTGAGAGGGAGCTGAAACACAATGTCCTAGCTAGGTGTTACCTCCTTGCCTTCCTCTTCCCTGTTCATTAAAGAAAGTATAGGGACTTAGGGGGTAAGGAAGCAGCAAATTGAGATTCTGGGCTGTTACAAAATTACGTCTGCCAGGTGCCAGGCAGCTTGTTTCAGTTACTGACTCAACTCGCTTTTCTTGCTGAAAATTGTGACTATTTTGAATTTGCAATTTTATATAAAAAAACAGTCCCTTGAAAGGATTTATTCTAGTACATCTTTTTTTAGTTCAGCCTCATGTTCACTTTTTTCTCTTGCTCAAAAGCCCTCTTGAGGTTTGGCCTTCCTGCTGTTGCCCATCAGAGTAGTCTCTCTAATCCTGCTGTCTCCTGCTCCTTTCCTCCACCTCCCAGCAATGCTTCCTAAAGAAAAATACTATCAAAGGAGTATGAGTGTTAAACACATTGATTAGATTCTCTTACTTGAAAATAAATCTAAGTACTCTCGCTTGATTTGTACCCTGAGCCTTGTGTTGTTTCTGGGCAGCAGTATGTGTCTGTAGGAGGATGGTAGTGGGGGCAGTGACCTTTAGTTAGAAATATTCCAATGTGCCTTTGTCCCTGTAGTTGTGAAAACATTTTTTATTTCCTCTTTCCATTCCTCTGAGGATAATCTGATTTTAAATTATATTAAAAGGCATATGTTAAAAGTTTCTTTTTTTTCTTGCCACTGCCCCAAATAAATATGCTCCATTGGCAAAAACACTGTTAAAGTGGTTTTTATTCCTCCTTCTCCACCTTTTTTAATCTGGCAGAATCTCTTAGACAGAAAATTATGATCTGGTTAAGTCTACCAATGTTGTTCTGGGCAGAGCATTCTGAGTTGCTGGGACACTATCATCCTATGTGTGTGTCGTATTTGCCTATTATGAAGAAGAATTTGTGTGTAAAACTTTCTTCAACTGTTTCATAAAAAGTTATATCCCTTTGGATATGAAAATCCCATTCACTGCAGTAAATGCTATGATTAAAAACAAATACTCTTTTAGAATTGGCTCTATCTGATGAATTTTAGATGACATTTGCCTTGAAATTGGAAGATGCTTCACACGTCCTTCACCAAGGAGAGTAAAGGGGTGATTCATGCATCTGTAAATTGCTCTAGTTGTGCATTGCCTTTTAAATTGCCTGAGCACAGCCAGCAGCAACCCTGCTGCAGAGTCTGTAATTGTGGAGGAGCAATGGGTGTTTGATGTCTTCCTCCTCAGAAAACAAAGTTTTGAGGCTGTCTGCAAAGGAGAGATAATTCTTATGGTTCTCTTCTCAGCTGTTTTATCTCAGCACTATTTCATTTCAGCAAGAGATCCACAGTCAGTGCTCCAAGGCATGAGACTTTCATCTTTTTCTGGGCTTCTGGTACCATGCACACATGAGCAGTCCCTCTGCCCATGGCAGCAATCTGAAACTCACCTTAAAGCAGTGATCCAAGGGTAAATGTTGTATACCTGTTCCCATAGCTCAGACACCTGGAAGTTCATTCTTTTCAATTTATGCACATTAGACTGATAGCCAGGTTTAGAAAAATCAAGCTAGGTCTTTTAAAGAAAAAAACTATTTAAAATTATTGTAATGAAGTCTAAAGCAGCTTTAACTTTTCTGGACTTTTTAATATGATGCAACGGAAGGGTGAATCATAGTCTGTACAAAAGTACTCAGCACAGTTATCCATACAACTTTTCTCCTGTAAATCTCCATTCAAGGTCCTGATACAACATCAGTTTTTTAGTACTACAAAGCTGCTGACTTTTTTCTTAGTGTGAAGTCTCGGTGGCATAAAATTAAGTGTTGTTGTAGTAAATTAAGTTTCCTTTTTAAAAGAATATCCCTCCTCAGTCCTTGGTGGAGGAGGGATGCAGATTTCAGTTGTATTAAACCATCCAAACAGCACAGGAAGCATATATTAACTAAATCTCTCAGCAATTTTAAGACCAAATAATTTATCTTTTTTTACAGAATGGAGAAGACAAAGCATCCGAAGTTCAGTGAACGAAGAGGTGGAAAATCAGTGCAGAAATATTGCTGTTACATTACTAGGGTGACATTGAGTAAAGATGCAATATTACAGATTACAATTCATATTGAAAATCATTTTTGTAACTGAAAAATTATAACCACAGATTTTTGTTTTGAAACACTGCTATTAGGTCTTCTTATGTAAATTAAGAAGTTCAAGGTAAAAGACTGGAGTGTACTGAAAACAGCAGAAAGACTAGATGGAAATTAGCAGATTGTATGTCAAGTAAATGTCCTACAAAAATTGCATTTCACTTGATGCATGTTGTACTACAAACACCATAAACCACAAACATCTAACTTTAGAGAGATAAAAATGTTAGCAACACCACTGTAATTGCATTCTACATTGAAGTAACTCATTATATACCCAGGATAAATGTTAGAAATAATTCAGGTTGAAGCTCTTTGATGAAAAGGGGAGAAGGTTTTATTGTAACCTCATACATGAGTTGAGTAAGAATATTAATGCAGGAATACTTCTAGAGATGGATTAGCTGTCCTTAAAACTGGATTTTCAGCAACCTTTTTATGCAAATGGTAAAACAAAGTCATAACTGTATAAAATACAGCCTCACTGTAGCTCATAAAGAAATCCATGGTTGCAAAATTAGATGTTTCTGTTGACATTGTGATAATTTGTGCAGACACCCTACAAAAACTGCTTTTTAAGATTCTGAAAAAGCTTTCCTACTTCTTCATTAATATAAAAAAAAGTGTTCTGGACAAAATTCACCTGTGGCATCAGTGAACATGTCACTGTCCTTATCTGTGACATGTATTTGTGAATTTAGCCTCATGATACTGAGATGTACCCCTTACTCCTGCCTTTCATCTCCTGGGATTTTGTTTCCCCATTTAAAACAATTGCAGATTCCTACAACTTTCAGTGGAGTCAGAGTGGAGCAGAATGGCTTCCATTTTCCTAATTTAGTCATTTAAATAAACATGCAATTTATTAACAAAAACCAAAATCAATCAAACAAACAAACAAACCAAAATGAAACAAAACAACAAAAAAAAAAACAACAACCCCCCCCCCACACACACATACACAAAAAAAAACCCGCAATGAAAAAACCCAAATGCACCAAAAAGCAAAATGAAAATCTTCATACTGCAGATGTGAGGTGCCTGGATGGGTTGGCTGCAATGGGAGAGAGATGGGATAATGTCAGTGCAGAGACAGGTTGAAGAGATGAAGGAGATGTCCTGGGAGAAGGCATGAGAAGGTCCATGAAAGAGATAGCGTATCTGAAACTAGAGGTGACAGGAGAGGTTGGCAAAAATACTTACCTGCCTTGTGTGGGATGTTTTGATATGATAGACAGTGCTTCCCTCATATGGAGAATCAGGGACTATTATTTGCTGCTTCTCTTTCATAGTAAACATTGAAGATGAGCTTTTTACTTACAGACTGAAGTTAGAAGTCTTGCTGGAAAAATGAACAGACACAGTAGGCAATGTCTCAAAATCCTTGTGTGTTTATTAGAGCAGCACAATTTCTGGAGGCCTGACTTGTGGTTTATAAATGCTTAGGATAGGCTACAATGAGACTTTCACTTAGAGAAGGAGGATAGAGGCTTTTTGATAACAGGTGTCTGTGTCAGTCCCTGCATGGGAGATCTTATTTGGTTTAATTGATTGTTTCATCTAGACACCCATAAATGTTGCTTTATAATAGACTTCTGGCCCTCCCCTCTCCCATGTAATCATACTCCTGGACTTTTGCAGTTCTTGGCTTTATTGTTCCAGATCTGTAACTACTTCAATCTAAGTCCGGCTCAGACTTCAACTTCTTTTTGTGAAGCTGAGCCAGAGAGGAGGTAGCACAGCACCATTTTGTAGCTTCAGACTTTGGGGCTCATCTGAGGTGAAGCAAAAGCAGGTGGAGAAATATGTGAGCCTACACTTGGCTGGCAGCTGAAATAAGTAGAGGCCCAGAGATGCTTGGCCAGTGGAAGGTAATCCTTTTCGCCAGCTAGCTGGGGAGTTCAGCAGCTGGTTCACCCAAATTTAATTCGTAGTAGAAGAACTCAGGGTGAGCATTTTGTTCCTGTAGGAATAGCTAGAGCTGCACACTCCTCTGCAGATGTCTTGGCAGTGCTTTCCTCAGCATGCAATTTAAAAAAAAAAAAAAATGACCATGGGTTCTGCTGTAGTGCTTCTCCTCCTGCTTTCCTCATTGAGGACAGCCCTTGTGGAATGTGGGGTTTTGTTTTGTTTCACCCCTGTAACAAAACCGGTGGTGTGCAGATTTAAGGTAGCAGCTTATTTCTTCTTTCTCTTGTCCTAGAAGTAAATGCATAAAAAAGAGGAAAGTTCAAAGCAGTAAGAACAAAGAAGGAAGAAAGGCTGGAAAGGCTTAATAAAAAGAAAAGAAATTAAGAAAGGAGAGGGATGAAGAGAACAAAACCAAAGAGTATAATTTTTCACATCAGGTATAGAAACCACACAAATTGACTTCAGCTGTTTGCTGCAGTGGAATAAACTATTTCTATTATACAAATACCTGTTAGAAGCATGTCTTTTTATTTTCAGTAAAAAGTATTCGGGTTTGTGATTCTGAAATTAGCAATCATGTGATGAGTTAATCTGTATCCCTTGTTCTTCAGAGTAACTTAACTATTAGAGGTTTTATGGCAAATGAAAATTTCTGTGGACACATGACTAAACTAAAGCCGAGTACAGTGAAAGGGATCTTGACAGAAAGGAGCACCTGATGTTTAAGAGGCTCCATGTGCCTTCTTATGTGAATTGATTAAGACTTTGCAGACTGGAAGTATTTCAGGTCTTGTTATTGCACCTCTCTGCTGTTTTGCAATCAGCTGTTGAAGCCAGCCAAGTATTGTACTGTCTTCTCACAAATGTAGCATGTTTACATTCCAGATGAATACTCAACGTGACAAGCTTTACCAAGAGTCTTTAGATTTATGCTGCTTAAGTCTCCACCAGCAGTGAATTGTCATGTTTTCTTGATCTGCTAACACTGATTAACAGGTTAGTGGTATTTTTCCATGCACAATTTCAAGACAGAAAAATCAACAGAAAGTAGATGTGAAGTGATTCTTTACCTAACTCACCTTCAAGTCTGGTGAAAACCTCAGCTATACCAGTTTGCCCCATAAAATGCAATTATAGTGTTTATTTTTCTCTATCCGTTCTTTCTCTCTAAAATGGTCTTTCCTACTGAAGAAGCATAGGATGTTTATGATGCATGTAGCATGGTATGTTTTCCATTTATGTCACTAGAATGTATTTTGTCTTTTAGTGTTTTGCTGTGGGTCTTTCTTACACTGGGAAAACTTTGGGAAATGGTTTGTGGCATAGCTCCTCCTTTATGGTCCTGTGTGCTAAAATTCAGTGTCTGACATTTTTTTTTTTTTTTTTTTGTTCATTTGTTAACCTATTTTTTTTTTTTCTTTACTTGTGACAAGTCTTCATGCAGAGATTTCTTATTCAGAGAAACGTGCTCATGGCTTGCAAACTGAATTATTTGAGAAGATCAGAGAAATTGGTAAGGCCTCACTGTCTTGAAACAAAAAAATGCAGTGCCAAAGCTCTGCAAGAATGGTGTAATCCATAATCTCAGTAGAGATGCTGAGGCAAAAGGTAAATTTTTTAGAAGAGCAGGAGGGCTGGTGAGAGTGATTTTCATGCTGTAGAGCTTTATTTATCACATATCTGTAGACAAGTTTAAACATAACTCTTTTCTCATCTTCCTTGTACTTTAAAGATTCTCTGAATCTCTTGAATTTTATAACTAAGTTTTGAGGGTTTCAGTTATGCAGTAAATGTTCCATCTTGTCATTTCTAATTAACAAGATATATTTCTTGCAATGCCTCGTTTTATTACAATCATTCCGTCCTATGATACACGGTAAATCATATTCACGACAAGGTTCTCCAATCAGAATGAAAAGCAGTTTTATGTAGATGTGTTGTCAGGGGAAGAATATCATCAATGTTTCCTTGCACAGGGCTTGTCTGTACAACTCTGTCTTGGATGAATAAGTTTAAATTCACTCTGATTGCTTGTCTGAGAGGGGCTAGGTAACATCAGATTTCAGAGCCCTAAAACATAATATTTTTAAAAAGATAGCAATATTTCTATGAAACAACTCATCCTGTTGGGCGGACCAGTCATGCTGAGAAAAGGTTCTGTTGAAATAGCTTTTTATGAGATGGATTTAACCATTCAAGGGAAGAGTAGCAGGAACTTCAAAGTCAAGTTATGTGGCTTGAAAAAGGCTTAATGCTGCTCTTGTTCTTATTAAACTCTCCACCCTGATGTTTAGATCTTAGTTCACCTGTGCTGCAGGGATTGAGTGTCAGAGAAGCTCTTCAGTGCTGGTGACCCGCCTGGTGGATGAGAGGAAGGCTGTGGATGGAGTCTACCTGGACTTCAGCAAAGCCTTTGACACCGTCTCCCACAGCATTCTCCTAAAAAAAGCTGTCAGCCCACAGCTTGGACAGGGACACTCTGTGCTGGGTTAGGAACTGGCTGGAGGGCCGGGCCCAGAGAGTGGTGCTGAATGGTGCTGCATCCAGTTGGCGTCCAGTCACCAGTGGTGTCCCCCAGGGATCAGTGTTGGGCCCAGTTCTGTTTAATATCTTTGCTGATGATTTAGATGAGGGGATTGAGTCCATCATCAGCAAATTTGCAGATGACACTAAGCTGGGGGGGAGTGTGGATCAGCTGGAAGGCAGGAGGGCTCTGCAGAGGGATCTGGACAGACTGGAGAGTTGGGCTGATTCCAACGGGATGAGGTTCAACACGGCCAAGTGCTGGGTCCTGCACTTTGGCCACAACAACCCCATGGGGAGCTCCAGGCTGGGCACAGAGTGGCTGAGAGCAGCCAGGCAGAAAGGGACCTGGGAGTCTGGATTGACAGGAAGCTGAACATGAGCCAGCAGTGTGCCCAGCTGGCCAAGAAGGCCAATGGCATCCTGGCCTGTATCAGGAACAGCGTGGCCTGCAGGTCCAGGGAGTGGATTCTGCCCCTGTACTCAGCGCTGGTGAGGCCATACCTCAAGTACTGTGTCCAGTTCTGGGCCCCTCAGTTCAGGAAGGAGATTGAGGTCCTGGAGCAGGTCCAAAGGAGGGCAACCAGGCTGGTGAAGGGACTCGAGCACAGATCCTATGAGGAGAGGCTGAGGGAGCTGGGGCTGTTCAGCCTGGAGAAGAGGAGGCTCAGAGGAGACCTCATCACTCTCTACAACTCCCTGAAAAGAGGGTGTTGCCAGGGGGGGGTTGGTCTCTTTTCCCAGGCAACCCTCAGTAAGACAAGAGGGCATGGTCTCAAGTTGTGCTGGGGGATGTTTAGGTTGGACATTAGAAAGAATTTCTTTACTGAGAGGGTGATCAAGCATTGGAATGGGCTGCCCCGGGAAGTAGTGAATTCTTCGTCCCTGGAGATATTTAAAAAGAGACTGGATGTGGCACTCAGTGCCATGGTCTGGTAACTGCAGCGGTAGTGGATCAAGGGTTGGACTTGATGATCTCAGAGATCCCTTCCAACCCAGCCAATTCTATGATTCTATGATTCTATGTTTGCCCGCCCTTCCTCTACTGGTGTGGTTGTTTCCCTCTGGCATGGACTGGTTGCAGGGTAGCAGCAGAGTGTAGTAATTAGACTGCAAAAAAGAGACCTGGTTCTGCATGATGTTTTCCTTCATGCTGTCACTTTAATCCAAGCAAAAGGGACCAGAATGATAGCCTTTCAATTCTTTTCCAATTAGTGTGAGAACTAATGGCAAAGACCATAAGACAGCCCAAAGGAAGGTCATCTGCACCTGGTACCACAGCAGCAAGGTCCTTGTCTACAGGCATGGCTGCATAAAGAGAAACATTACAGTTCTTCTACTCTGAGGCACATTACCCTTAAACTTCAATCTGACATGCATATTTTTTCCTTCTGTTAAGGAAGCTATTCCTGCCGCTTGTGAAGATAAAAATGATGACAATATTTTTTACACTAAGCAAAATCCAGATATATTTGACTTTATAATTTTGGCATAAAGATTGGGGCAGCCCTTTACAGAAACACAGAATGGTCAGATGGAAGATGATTTTGACCAAGGTTGCTCCTCAAAGAAATATCCATGCAGAGCAGGCTGCTAGGGTTCTGTCCAGTCAACTTTGAAATAGCTCCAATGGCAGAGACCCTCTCCAGTGTGCTATCATCCCTATAGGAAAACAGTTGGGGTTTTTTTCTTATGTTTAAACAAGTTTTCTCATTTTTCAGTTTGTGCCCATTGCCTCTTGCTCCATCACTGGATACTAGAGCTTTTACATTCTTTCATCAGGCATTTGTACTCATTGATGCAATCCCTCCTGAGCCTTCTCTTTTCCAGGCTAAATTATCTCAGCTCTCTTGGCCTCTTCTGTGCCCATTGCTCCAATCCCTTAATCATCTCTGTCACCACTGTGCCCATGTCACAGAATCACAGAATGATTTGGATTGGAAGGGAGCAGAAGATCATCTAATTCCAACACCTCCCACCTGGTCAGGTTTCTCCAAGTCGCATTAGCACTTCCAGAGAGGAGGCAACCACAACTACTCTGGACAACCTGTTCCAGGCTCTCACCATCCTTACATTGAAGAATTTCTTCCTGATGTCTAACCTAAATCTCCCCTTTTTCATCTTAAAGCCATCCCCCCTTGTCCTGTCACTACATGCCCTTGTGTAAAGTCCCTCCTCAGCTTTCCTGCAGACCCCTTCAGGTACCAGAAGGCTGATATGAGGTCTCCCTGGACTCTCTTGTACTGGGGAGCCCACAGCTGGAGTCCAGCACTCCAGATGTGTCTCACCAGTACTGAGTAGAGGGGAAAGTTCACCTCTCTTGACGTGTGGGCAATGATCCCAGGGTACCATTGAGCCCAGGGTACCATTGGCTTTTGTAGCCCCTGTTGCTGGCTGTTTGTCTGATTGCTGTCCATCTGCACCCCAGATTCTGTTGTGTAAAGATGCTTTTCAGCAGGCTGGTCCTCAGCACACACTTGTGTCTGGGGTAGTTCCTCCTCCGATGCAGGACTTTGCACGGCCCATCCTTGAATCTTGTGAGGTTCCTGTCAGCCCATTTCTCCAGCTGGTTGATGTTGGCACAATCATCTGGTGTCAAACACTCCTTCATGTTTCTCTACATGGTTTTACTTTCCTTTATAAGTATAGAGGGTGTTTTAGACAGTATAAAGATTCATATTAGTGTCCCAATTAGAAGATCTGCAGTGTATTCAAGACATAAATATATTTCAGAAGTATAAATCCCCTTTTGCTGAGCCTCAGAAAAGATTTTCTCTCTTAATACGTACTTGTAGCTCATAATAGTGAAAGCTGCGTGCGTCAGAAAGAGACCTTATTTGCTTCTTGTTAAAATATAGGAAAAAAAACCCAACATAACCTCACATATTTTTTTCCCAAAGTCTGGTAAAATAGGAACTTACCTTGGAAAAATTTCTTCAGAGTACTAGGATAGTATGAAATGGAAAAATTTAAATAATGGGGGAAAAAAAATTAAGTTCACCTGCTTTTGTAATTTCCTGTCCTAGAAATTCTCTTGTAGCAAAGCGTGCCTTGTGTCAAATGAAAGCACAATGAAAAGTGTTTTGCTTCATCTTTCACTTAGTATTTCTGAACTATTAAAATGGAGAAATAATTTTGTCCTTCCTGCCTTTGGGGTGAGGTTTTTAATGTGTATGAGCCAAGTTGCTTATTTTCTAATATTGGTGTTAGAATGCAATTTTTATCAGGTTTTGATTACACACAAATCTAGAAACAGATGGAAAAAACAGTTTCTACAGATATAAGGTTTAGGTATACAATATTGCCTCCGTGATCTACAGGAATGTGTTTTGTCTAAGAAAATTGAAACTCTGTCTTTGCTGTGAATCAGCAGGGTGTCTTCATGAGAGCAGGATAGGAAGGAATCATCTCCTTCTTTTCACCTGCCAGCCAGCTCTGCAGAAGTCAAGAGTGTGCAAGTGTCTCCATCAGAAGCCCACATCTATTTGGCAGTCTCCAATGCAAGGGGAGTTCAGCCCAGGTGCCTATTCAAGGAATGGCTTGAGATGAAACAGCTTGAAATATTAGAAAGAGGACCTGTGCAAAATAAACAGCATGTGTAAGGAAATGTATTCATTGCATTACACCCTCCACCAAATCTTTTTGCTTTTCCCCTTCACACTGCATGAAGATGAAATTTCCTGTGATAACTTTTGCTGTCCTAAATAATTGCCTGTATCTTACAGTTCTGCCTATGGTTCAGTGAGGATGAGTAAGAGGTATTAGTCAGATAGATGATAGCTCCAGGCTGTAGCTTCTTTCAGTCAGAAAGCTTGTCAGTACTTTTCCTGTAAAGTGTGCAGGGCTGAACATATGGAAGTGGGTGTAATTGATGGGAAAAGGATCATCTCTTTATTTTACAGATGTTCTTCAGACCAGATAAATTAAATGTCCAGGTGTTCCACTTCCTTCACTGCCTGTACAGAGAGTCACATCTAGGCCCTGATATGGGCTCCTCTGTCTATAGGACACATCAGCTGGCTTGGGTCTGGAGCAGGGGAGCTGTGTTATGCAGCTTGGTGCTGTGCTCAGGTAATCTATTTTCCCCTGAGCTTATTTGCTGGTATCCATGAATTTATCTATAAGACATCTGCTTCATAACTGGCTTGTGTTTGACTTGCTTGCAGTTGGGACAGAATTCACTCATGTCTGGACTAATTCACCCAGAGCATCTGAGGAGTAGTACAAAGTGTACAGAGGAACCATTTCCTAACTGAGGAAGTGGGTGGTAATGGATTCCATCTGTAATTGCAGACATATAAATGAAGAGAAGAAAAAGCATCAATGGTTTCAGGAATTTTTAGCTTTTTTTGGCTGTTCTAATCTGTTTCTGGTAGGCTGATATGAACTAGTAGACTGGGAACTGTGAATGCAAAGGGATCCAATTTTTCTGTTCCAAACTGTAGCTTGGCACAGGAAATTTCTTCCTGTCCAAACAGTCTAAAAAGCATAGTAAGAGTGTACACATATAAAACAAAACAAAAAAAAGCACAAGCATTTTTTCACTGAATGTCAAGAGTACTATGGATGAAAGAAGAGATTTTTGTGAAGTAGCTTTAAAAGAAGTGCTAAGAATCCTGTCAGAGGCATCTGTCTTATGAATGAGGTGTCTCCTGGGCTGAGTTTCACAGACTTTTGCTGTATATTTCTATTTGTTCTGTAGACTTCTTTCTATTACTAGTGGAGGTTGTCCCAACACACACCTTTAACCTGAAGTTGTTATGTACTGACTCAGTAACCTGTAACTTCCGTGACCACAAACAGAAACTCACAGAGCACTGCTTTACAGCACAGAGCTCATGCCACTCAATGACCTTGCCTACTAAAAGTATTTATAAGCTTGATGCACATCATAGAATCATTTTGGTTTGAAAAAAATCTTTAAGATCAAGACGTTGAACTGTTAACCTAGTGCTGCCAAGTCATTCTGCATATAGAAGACACTGCAGTTACCAATTTCTTCACATACAAAAGAATTGCTAGATATGGCGGTGATTGCCTTTAGTTTACCAGGATGTCATTAAATATATTGTTTTCTTGCATCCCAAACAGAATGTTATTAGGGATAATAAGAAAATACTGCTATTTCTGCAAATCTGGGGATGTTTATGTCTGGTGCTACAGCAAATATAAATTTGCACGTCATGCCATCAAATCAGTGGAAGACAGAAATGCTTTGTAAGAGCCACAGTATAGCAGTGGATGCTGGATTACTTCTAAATGAAAGAGTCTGGGAGTTTCTCTGAAAACAATTAAACATAAGACAGGCCTGGATGCATCTTTAGTTCCTTAATACCTCTATCAAGCAATAGGCACCTACCCACTTCATAGCCTTTAACAATGGGAACTGCCAAGATGCTGTGCAGCCTTGATCAAACTGAAAAATAACTCTTGTTTATTGTCTAGGTAAGATGGTTGGAGTTACAATGTTCTTGACTTTAAAATGTTGTGTGTTTGTGTAACAAGTCTCAGGCTTGCACAAAGGCAAGTCACATGAGGCAACTGAATTTATGGCAAAGATGGTGCCTTTAGAAATAATCCAGCTGGCTAGAAAAAGTATTTGGTGTCTTCTGTGTTACTGGTAGATAGTTAGGGAGGATTCCTTTAACCATGGAAGTCTCAACCACGGAGACACTAAGACATTCAGAAAGGACCAGGACTTCAGGAATGGATAGTCCCCCAAGAAATACCATCAATGTGTGTCTATATTTTCTTCTGCAATAAAAGTTTTGCTGTTGCTTAAAAACATACATTTGATGGCAGGACTGCTGAAAAAAACCCAAAAAACAATTTCAGTAGAGAGAAGAGATATTGAACAGACTGGGCTCTCACACGGCACAAGGAGACAATGCCAAGCAAAACAAGTCAACCCCATGGCCCTTTATGTTCACTAGTGTAATCTCTAAGAGAGTTTTAAGTGCTAAAGACTTATGGTAAGAAAAGGTGAAGAGATAATTGTAATGGCCATAAAAGAGAATTTAAGGATTTTGATTCCTTCATACACTTCAGGAGAAAAAAAAGCAGAGGAGAGTAAGGTAAAAAATGGAGGATGCTGTGGCAGAGCTTGGATCCTTGGCCATTTAAACTGTGTGATCATTGTACCAAACAGTAAGACCTGCAGTCTGCAGCTGTTGTCTTGCAAAAGGTTGTGAATCAGAGGTTTGGTAGTATTAATGACCATAAGAACTGGTCTTCAATAACAGTTTTTAAAAATAGAACCAAAATTTCTTATATCACCTCTCTTTAAGGGAGCAAAACCAACTAGCCAGACCTAGAATTCTAGGCAGTTAAATGTCTTCTAGCAAAGATGCAGTGATTATAAAATGATCACCTCATTATTTGTGGGAATAGATAGCTAAAAAGACAAATTACAGGATTGGGATCTATTGTTACATCCAGAATTCTTGAGAGATAGATCAGTGAATGCTTGCCAAAGCCCATTTTCTGACAAAAGAGAAAATGAAACTGCCTGGCATGTCCCTGTATGATCTATGTCTAGGGCAATAGCTTGGAACAAAAAACGCTACTGTTTTTAAATTTGAACTTAATTTATGATGATTTTTGATATTGTCACATTATTTTTTGTAAAGGGAATTGTGTGGATATAACTTTTGGTCATTGTTTAGTACCACTGGCAATGTCCAGATGCTACACCAAATGTCTTGTTCCACTTCAGAAGAAGGGAACTTGTGAAAGAGACTAAATATATTCTGGGAATATTTATGTAGAGAGGGCTAACAAACTGTATACAAAACTTTGAGTTAATCGTAAGATCTAGGTTTTTTCCAAATTGTAGTCTGATATGTAAGTAGATCCAGGATCACTGGTTTTCTGATGTTAAGAGACAAGAAATTCAGTGAAGACATGAAGTTTGCAAACTGAGGACTGTTGAAAGCTAATGCTTTTTAGACCAAAAATGTATCGAGGCTTTAGAAGTCATGCCATGGGAGGTTGTTGATACTGAGAATATAACAAGAATCATAAATTATTTGAAAGGGTTACAGAGTTAATAGATATATTCAGGGTTGTTGTGGATATTGGTTTATGAAACATAAAAAATCATAATGCTACGAAACCACATCCTTCTGGGTTTGAAACATTCTCTGTTGCAAAACAGAAAGACACTTAATCTGTCTGATGTGGGATTTCTTACTTTTCCACTGAACTACCTAACGCTTGCTGTTACTTAAAAAAGGGATGCTGGCCAATTGGATAGATGCCAGACTGATTGATTTAATAATCCCTTTTTCCCTGTGTCTCTACACATTGTATCTTTTTCACAAACATTTATTTAAAATGAGCCTTGAAACAATTCAGCGTAGATTTCGGTTCTTTTTCTTATGTGGGATTTTATATGTTTGTGATACCTTGCATGTAATGTTCCTGTTAGCAGATTGTCCTTTGCCAGACCACTGTCACACCAAACCAAAAAGATCTCACCTCATATGCAAAGCCTAGAGCAGTGCAAAAAACCCAAATGTCTCTCTGAGTTGCTTTGGCCTCTCATTTCTTCCATCTTTACTTCCAACAAATTCCTGAGAAATAATTGATCATATGTATTCAGTTATTTCATAGATCCCCAGCTGCAATATGAAACAGTTTCTCACTAATGAAAATAGTGATGAGAGCAACTTAATGTGGACTGGAAAAGGCTTTAATAATTGATTTTATCTCTAAGACTGAAGATTTCTGACAGAAGCCTCAGGTACAAGCTTACTCTCCAAATGCCCCTGTGCATTTTTATGGCTTTGAAAAACCTGTGAAATGCAATCATAAAGGTCATGAAGTTGAAGCAGGCTTCACATCTGTGCACTCTCACAACTTCTCTCTTGTTCTGGTTTTGCTGTGTCTATAGGGTGGTTAACAGCATCACAAACAGCCCATTTTTAAAATTAAGACTAGACTTAATCAGTCCTGGCTTATTAAAAATACAAAACAAAATTTATTGTCTGTCTGTTCTTTTCTACTATTCCTTCTGTCTGTTCCTTGAGGTACTGAATTATGTTCCCCTCGTCAGGCTCCTCTCCTGAATTTACTGCAGAACTTTTTCCCCAGCCCTGCTGCTGTAGGGACATCCTCTCCCACCTCTGCTGTGAAGGCCTCAGTGTCGTTTGTTCCTAAATTTCTGTCTTTTTGCAAGTTGTTGAAGCAATGTGCAGGAGCACATCATTACTTCTGGGGCTGTCATTTCTTGCAGGGTGTGTTCAGCTTGGTTTCACTGCCCTCTGTCCTCTCAGCTGTGGGTTCAATTCCAGAGTTCCTGCATGTGGGGCAGAGAACCTGGATGCTAGATACAAAAAGGGATAAATGGAGTGTCCCAGGCTCCCCTTAAGGTACAGCCATGTTGCAGTTAAAATCACAGCATGGAACAGGATGTAAGTACTGCTTGAGGAGTGGTCTAAGGACTCACATTTCAGTCATGAGCTGTTATACCTCCCATAAGAGAAAGTTTAGAAAGGCCATGCTAGACACATCAGTGCCTACATCATCAGTATCCTACAACATGAGGTCAGAGATGATTTGTGTTTTGATTTATAAAGCTAACAAGCCCAAGCAATATAGGAGATACCATTTTTATTTGCATGCCTTCTATGTCAACACATTTCTAATATTCTATAATTCTTGTATTTTAGCATGATTTCTGTTGAGGAGTGTCACACCTCTATCCAAGTCTACCAGGTTTGTGTCTCTGTGCATTCTTGTTTAGAGCTTCCCCCCCGTTTGTGTTGTCCCCTTTGGTATCAACAAGGTCTTTGATCAGATAACCTTAAAGTTACAGAGCCTTATTTGGCACCTTCCAAACACCCTTGCAATTTATTTTCTTTCTGATCTCATTCTGGTAGTTGCAGTACATATTGCTGTTTAAAAAACTTACATAACAGTATTAACTACTTAAATTTGGAACCAGGTCTTCAGGCAGACTAAAGAAAAAAAAAGTTAATAAATATCATGATTTACTTAAAAATCCCACATAACCAGAGACTGGTGCATAACTTTATTTCAGGACCTAGAGCATTAAAAAGCAATAAATACCATGAGGCTTAACAACATTGAAATGGTCTATCTCCTGCTAGCATATACTACTATATCTTCCTACATACACAGATCTTTAACTGCGCTCTTTCTCTCAGTACAGCCTGATTGCATTCCCCAAATCTTCTTTTTCAGAGACCATTTTTTTCCTTGATTGCCCTGATTTGCATCACTAGAAAGCTGAGGCCCTATGGTGAGGACAATCTGTGGCAGTGGAAGCCATACACTTACAGAGGGGCCATAAATCCTCATGGTTGCTGCCCCACCCAAGGACAGAACGTCCATGTTGGTGCTGATGGAGGTGAAAGGAAAAGAACCTGGAGGATCCACCATCTCCTTGACCCAACTTCCTTCTCCCAGCACCTCAGTGTCCCAACACTCTGCCAGTGAGGACATCAGGGTATATATGTACTCTTCACTGGGACACCTCTCTGCTCACGGAGCTCCACATTTCGTCCTGGGTCATCTTGGGTTCTACACAGTGAGATGAAGATCTCTCTACTTTGCTATTCCTATTACCTGTTTGTGCCATCCAGCACTGCTGTGACTGCTTTTCCCTTTTCCTACTGTATTCAGCAGTTTTTAAGATTACTTCCTTTCCCCCAGATACATATTTCTGCCAGACATGGTTTCAGAAGTCTCTCACACTCAGCTTTTGATCAAAGACTCTTTGCATGATTTCTCCCTTCTGACTGGTGGTTGACATTCTTTCTGGTTTAGTAACATCTAAAAATTACATTTATGTGGTATCCCCTTACTTTACTTGATCCTAAATGCATGCTTTAAATAAAACCAGATTTGCTCTGAATCCCTAAATCTTCCATTAGCTGTCTCCCCTGACCTCTGTATTGAGCTATTTATCATTACCCTTTGCTTATGTTCATGGAGTTTTCAGTCCACATGACTGTTTTCATGCTTGCCGACTCACATTAATTTAGCAAGTGAGATTTTGTGAAGCAGATTGCTGTAATTCAAAGGTGGTGTTTGCTGCATTCTTTTCATCCACTAATCTTGTATCTCTGACAGAAAGCTGTCAGGAAGGAAAAATGAACGTGGTGCTGAAAGACAGAAGGTGCAGCTGAGTTCAAGATGTGCAGCATCAGGAACTCCCAGGGTAATACAGTCGAAACACTGTTTGTAGCTGAGCCTTCCACTTACACGCAGTCAAAAAGTGTTTTCCTTCTGCCATTTGTCTAAATACACTCTGCCTGCGTGAGCTACTGCAAATGTGCCAAAAAGGCAAGTGGAGTCTGGGAAGATTTAGAGTTCCCCTTAACAGAAGGAGCAAATATCTGTTTACAGAAAGAGGAAGAAAACAATGTAATTGAAGTTTGGAAGATGACAGCTGGTTGTTGAATAGGAGAACTCTGGGCTTGATGCTGTATTGCAGGGTTTTTTGGAAACGCAGAGAGTGGAATTATTTTACCTGATTTTAAAGGTCTCAGCTGTCACTGGAGAAGATAAGGATTTGGGGGGCAATTTAGATTTTCACTGATTCAGACCTTTTGACCTCAGGAAGTAGCTTGGATGCAGCTGCCTACATCTTATACAGCTGCTCTTGATCAACTGAAGCTGCTTCCTGATATCATTAGAGAAGAACAGCTTGAGTTGCCTATTTTACCCCGTGCTATGCCAGAACATAGAGAACAGGAAGGCTCTCTTAGGCCTGGGAGATACCTTTCCCAAAGGTCACTTTCCACATTAAGCAAGCTGTTGGTAGTATTACAGACGTCCCTTCACAGTGCTGCCCAAACCAATTCATCCTGTCACATTTTCTGTGAGAGATGGAGGACAGTGAGATTCCACAGGACCCTGACACAGAAGGCTGCTGCTATTCCCACCACCATGAATGTAATCAAGATTTCTCTTTTAGATGGCACGTAGGCAGGTGAAGCCTGGGAAATCCCTATCTTCATCTATTTGGTGGATGCCATTAAAAATGAGTTTAAAGCAAGCCTCATCACCAAGAAGAACATTTCCTTCTCCAGCTCCTTCCCTTCTGCAGAGAGCATTGCCAGGTCCTGTAGACTTAATGTGAGGGTGTAGATTTTTCTTGATTTTTCTATTAAAGCCAACTTTCTGTTGCTGTTTTCTCCATCCAAAGCAAATTATTACTGCTTTCTGACTATTGTGCCAGCATTTTGAGGGCCACAGAGATGTGTCCCAAGGCTTAAAAACAATTCAGCAAATCAAGATAAGAGTCAACTATTTGTTACCAGCAAAATGGAGACAGTTTTTTTTCATTCCAAGTTCCATGAGAGACTTTCTCTGCCAGAAGATAATTGTTGCTTTGACTCAGATTACAAAAGTGCACACGACCTTTTGCATTTTTTGTAGTTGATAAGACCATTGCAATTTAGACTGTCATTTCAATGGAAGGACTGAATTAATGGTCATTACTTAATCATCACCAGTTAATAACTCCTTAAAACTGAACATCACCTTACCTCTGACATAAGTTTGTTCCAGGAACCTTTGCTGCATGATGTAAGGCAGTCATATGTATCTCCTTCACTTTTATCCCCATTTATCTCTTTTGCAGACATAAGTGGGTCTGTGGTTTTATTATCTTTATTAAGAATAACATTTATAGGAGAAAGAGAAGACAAATGCATAGTGAAATAACATTTCTATATCACTACTAACATTTTAATCAAATGCCTTTCTTTTTTTATGAGTTCTCTTGGGTGGATGGTTAAGCACAGGGGTCTCATTGTTCTGCAGCTGTGACACCTCACCTTATCTATGGGAAAGGCACATTGGGTGTGGGAACAACTCAGTCCTCTTGATCTTTTTTGTTCAAACTGGCAGCACATTTCCAGTTGTGATACTGGCTGGCTGATGTTGGTCTCCTTCCTGCTGTGACTGAGGCTCCTGTTTACCTCCCCAAAACGCCCTCAAAAACCAGTGTCATGGACAGAGCCCGTGCAAATCTAGATTCCTGAGCTGCAAGGAAAGCATGATCTCTGTTAGAGATCCTTTGGGGGTAAAAGTAATGATGAAATAACAGTGGACAGAGCTGCAGAGGTAACCTGGAATTGGCTGCATTACATTCACCTTGTCTTTTTGGGTTTGTAGTCCTTTTTTTTTTTTTTCCTAGGTAGTGATAAGGTGTTCTATGTCTCAGTCTTTCATCAGAGGACAGTGCCTATGTGCAGCTACAGTATGTTGAACACTTAATGACTGTCTCCTGTACCATCAGCTAGATAATTTATTTTGACATTGAGGAAAAGTATTTTGGCTGCCTGCCTTTCAAATGGTTGTCGCCCATGCAGCTTCATTTATAGCATTTTAGTATAAAACAGAGAATAGGGCCATGGTTTTGCATCAAGCTCTTTTATAGATGACCCTTCCCTCTCTTGCTCCACAGTTCTGTGGATGAATGTGGTACAGAGAAGGGTAAGAGCCTGCAATTCCAGATCTAAATTCAGGTGGTGTCAAACAAAGCCTAAAGTGGAAGGCAGTTGTGGTTATATAGATAACTACATTCCCAATAAAGATTTTTTTCTACCTATACTTGGGCAGAGCAATGAAAAATTTGAGACAGATTTAAAAAAAAACACCCGAGACGTGTATCTGCTCATGATGTTCAGATTTCATGTCCCTGCTCCCTCTCCAAGACCAGATGCTTGCTGTCACTGGGTGTCTTTGAACCAACACAAGAAAAACAGCAGCTGCCCAGCCTTCAAGTAAAGCATGGATTGTGGGATGGCCTTGATCACATCTGACAAATGACCATTGAAGGGTGGGTATTTATACCCAGGCTCAGTAGTTTGTTTGTTCAGTGATCTTGCTATTAGCACTAAGGAAGGAATAAATGAGAGCAAACAAACATTTGGGTAGGAGATGCATTTTTATGAAGTTAACTCATCCTTGGGGAAAGAAGGAAGGCTCCGATCAAAGCCCAGCCTTATTGCAGAAATCTGACTGCAGGGGTAGTTTTGTTTGTTGAGCATTCAGACCCAGGCAGGCGGCAGTGGGGAATGATTTAAGAGAGTGGCTCAAACAGAAAAACAACACAGAGGAAGGGGTTACCACTGCTGTGAAGTTTTAATAGTTCTGAATTAAATGGGTTCATTTTCAAAGCAGGAAATATACTACAGTGTTGACATTTATTGCCCTCTGGCAAGAACGCAGTGGGTCCATGTGGTGGGTTTTTTCTACGCCCTCCCTAATAAAAAAGGGAGGAAACCTTCTCTTTTTCTTTTGCCATTTGCTTGACTTTCCCATATTGTCAGCCAGTTATGGGGAAACATGCTTGGAAAAGAATACAAAATAGGGGAAAAATGAGAGACACTACACCAATTATTAATAGATAGTCCATTATAAATAGCCCAATACTAAGTCCATTAATAGATAAGGGGGTATACCTGGCCAGATTATTGGCAGAAGGTCTGGATACAGAGCCTGATCTCCTGATTTGCTGTCCACAGCACTCTGTTTTAGAACCACCCTCTTATTGCAGCTTGCTATTTTGTAAAATATCCTAACATAAGCTTCCCAGAAGGGAAGCATGCAAAACCACGAATTTACATTATTGTTAACAAATCAGTTAGGAAAACATCATTGTTGTGTTTTTCCCATAATACCCTTCCTAATGATACAAATTTAATTACCTGAAAAATATAAATTCTGTCCTTCCTGAAGCCTACAGATATTTTGCTATCACCAGATGAAGAGAATACTCCATGTGTACTGCTTGCCTGAGGCAGGTGACATTCAGATAAAACTTGATTGTGTTATGTCTAACTTGTTCGAAGCTGGAAATTAAGTCATGATTCCTCATTATAAAAATACAGTTTCTGGCACTGCTCTTCCCTGTACACAGAGGAACATTTTCTACTTCTTTGGCATTAAGCTCTGTAAAACATCTGTACCCTGTAATTGGCAGGGACTCTTGTTTGCTAAAAAAGGGATGAGGTAATCAAGTAGTGAGTAAACCAGCTGAATGCACACCAGAACAGGCCTGGCAGGGCACACACAGGAGAAAAGCATATGAATATGTTACTAGCTGAAACAAATTACTAGATGAAAAATTTTATAGTACATCTGGGCATGATATGTCATTCCTACATAGGGCATTCAGAAGCCTGTTTTGAGACTGAAATTATTTTGATACTAGCACACCAATGCACAGTGCAGGGAGTAAAAAAGAAATTCTGTCCTCTCTAACTGCCCCATCTTACCCTAAGGGTCTCATCCAGGATGTTTTCTCATCCCCTGTGCTGAGGGGCAGCTCCTTATACAGATAAAATAGGCAACCTGATTTTCACCATTCACTACAGACTGGTAAGTGCCAGCCAAATGCTGTGTTAAATTAATACATCATTAATACACCATTAAGTTAATAAACTATAATAGCATGCAGTAGCTGCTCTCTGGGTTTTTAGGATGCCTGTGAAGATAGGCAGCTTGACAGAAGCCATAATCAAGGTGCCAAGATTACACGCAGTGACTACCAGTCTGCTTTGCCAGCCCCAGTTTTCTGTGTACACTTTCAGTAGTCTTCCTCATTCACAGGTGGATTAGGTTAAAAGCTCACACTTGCATCCAGAATTACTAATTTACACATGTTCACATTACTAAAGATCCCCTCTGCTCCTTCACAAAGCATCTTTTTTTCAGGCACTTCTAGAATGATTCCCTGGGGGCAGGCAGAGGGGATTTCTTCTGGTGTTGGTTTGGTGTTTTACTCATTTCACTACCTTTAATGATTTTTTCCTAAAAAATGCATTGGCTTCTTTTGAATTGCAGAACTCAGCAAACATTAAAAAAAAGAAGAAAGCAATTAGAACATTCTCTTTCTTTCAATAAGACAGCTTTGCCCCACTGGAACAAGTCCTCCTCAGGTATTTAACACATCTGCAGCATGTGATGGAGAAGAGTTTTAACATATTTGGGACATAAAGAACACGGAAAATGAAACATAAGGCATTGGCCCTGTGGGTTGCACTGGGAAATCCTTGAAGCACCAGCACGAGGCAAGCAATCAGTGATATTTAGTTTTGCAGAAAGATTTGTGAGTGCTTCACTAGCTTTATGGTAAGGTTTAATATGCCCTTTGTGTAAAATATGCTGCAAAAATGCTGCCTAGAGTTAGCAAAGATACAGTGAGACCATTTTTCCTATTTCTTTTGGAAAATGATTGGCTGGTGAATTTAAGCAGGAGAACTTGTATGATTTTTTTAAGAACAGTAAAATTAATACAGCTCTAGGTGTATTCCCTGTTCTTTTGAGGACAGTTCTCCTTAATTCTGCTAACTTATAGTAATCTTGCATTGGTGATACTATTTTTTCACAACAGTTTTACATACAATTTCACAAATTGTCCTCTTTTCAGTTCATAGATACTCTTGTGTGTAAAAGAATCAGAAAAATATTTTTAAAGATCATTTAATGATCTAGCTTTAGCTTTGGAGACTTTATGATAAATAAGGGTGGATTCTGGGTTCTCCGTTTTGTCTTGCTACACAGTATTTTTTGTCAATGATTAGGAATGGTTGTATATGGAACACACAATTCAAAAACTATAGTTCAATAGTAAACTATATATAAACCATGGTAAACTCTAAGCTAGAGTATAATATATATACATTAGTATAACGCATATAGTAAAGTACACGTAAACTAGAGTAAACTATAATGTTTAGAGATTGCTTGGAAGAAATTTTAGTCTCCCCTTGAATATGCTAACATACATGTGTTTGTATATGTACCCTAAAACTACACGGCTGTGCTTTTAAAGCTTTGGAATTTTTGTCTTAGTCCTGTTAATACTGGTCAAGTAACTTAATCTCAGCAGTCACATACTTTTTTGGACATTTTAGCAGGGAAACCATCAGTTGCTTTGGCATGGAGACTAACCTTTCACCCCTTGGGGTGGTCTCTTCAGAACATCAAGTAGAGACACATTAAGTGGATTAACGTGTGGGGGCTTACATTGCTGAAAGTGATTTCCACGAGCATCACATTCCTAATAATCTAGCAGCAATACAGCCCTGCATAAGTGAAATTCTGCAGCCATTTCAGTGCTATTTTTGTTCTGTTCTGTTGCCTTCTCTTAACGAAAGTTTTATGCTGCATTCATATCCTCAGTGAACAGTAATGTCATGTGAATTTGACTAATGAAGAGCAGTATCCTAATCGTGTTTGAAGCCCTAATGGCCAACGAGTTGGCTATTTCCTGGCAGTTAATGGCCATCTGGAGGAGATCTTAATCCGTCTGGTCGTTAACTGCCAGGAAATTATTGACTTGGAGGTTGTTATTGCTCTTAAAATTAAATAGATTTTTTTTGCTTCTCATTCTCCTCACAGTTGTGCCCCTGGCTTGCAGTACTTAAATAATGTCTCCAATGTGAAATACTTTCTTGACTGCAGAAGTTTTTTAGCTATACAGGGTGTTTTGTGTACTTCCTAGAATCACACAAACGTGATCCAAGCTTGAAAGAGTTTATAACCTGGGGCCCCAATTTTGCATTTGTATCTACATAGGAAGAATTGTGAACTGGTGTGAAATGATGTTTAACTGAAGGGAGTTCTATATGTAAAGAGAGGGTTTTGATCTTTCATGTACAACTGATACTCTGTGGTCATGTCTGCTGCAAAAGCAGATAGAAGAAAGCAACAGGAGAATGATAACTAAAAATGCTTACAATGATCTGTCTTAAGAAAAGTAAAAAATTGATATGGATAAAACTAAGAGTTGCCTTGGCCATCTTTGCATTCACCCCACATTTCTTTCTTTATTTGCTACATGTTTAGATACATTCTAGTGCACCATTTTAAAATTTATCTTTGTTTGCTGTGAGAGTTATTTAGCCAAATCTACATTTCTAAATCTCTCCATAAAAACTTGCTTTGCCAGGTTATCTACAGCAAGCTTGATAGTAGCTTGAGGTTGTGCTGAGCTCACTGTCATCAAGAGATTGCTTTACTAGTTCTTTTACCTCCCCATTAGTTTGTGCTGATCTTTGTCCTCAAGTGAAATGAAACTATACAGTAAATTCTCTAGAACTTGCAGTCTTCTTGTTTTGTATTTGTGCAGGATATGGCCGGGTTGCAGGGGGTTGATGGCTGTAGACCTAGGTCTGAAGTTGCTGCAGAGCTGCTTGAGTAAAGTTGGACTTGAGACTTAAATCTTTTCTGGAGAGAGCAGAGAGAAATTAAAAAGAAAAGATTGCTGTTATGGAATGGCATCTGTGGGCTACAGCTGATTGATGCTGAGGGGAAAAGAAGGGCAAAGACCAGGAGGATGAGATGTACACTAGAAAAGCAAAAGTAGGTGAAGCAATGTGTCAGGTAAAATAAATTTATTGCTGCAATATGTGAATCCAAACTAAAGCACGTAGGATTATCAACATGTAGCTTACTTAACAAACTGCAATTATTCTAGAAGATGCATTGACCGGATCTGAATGAGACTCCCAGAAGCAGCTGTTAGAAGAGGGAGTCTGTCCAATACAGAGCATTTCAAGAAGCAATACTGGAGAAAATCTTGGCTGATGCCCATCAAAAAATCTCTTTGACTGCACAGCTTATGTTCTTCCTGGAATTATGAATAACAGATTGTAATACAGTATCTGGATACAAATTTTCTTTATTCTGTCATGAAAAAGCTATTACTAGAAGAAAAAAAATCATAACCTCCAAATCAGGAAGGAAGACTAATTTGTTTTTTTATAATGGTTTATTTAATGGTGTTTCACATCGTAGGTGTAAATTATAATCACTTCAGGAAATTAAATACAATACTCTGTGGAAATTTTTTAAATAGAGCAAGCTGAAAGAAAAACATTAAATAAAAATCTATTTTAAATAGGAATATAAAATAGTTATGGGTACATTTTGAAGCATGGGTACATTTTGAAGCCTCATTTTGAAAAATTTATGACTGCTTTGGTGTGCAGACCTCTCACTGTTTCAGCCTCTCTTTCTTATTTCACATTCTGTATTTCGGTCCAGTTTGAAGATAAAGTGGATATATTAAAAAAGGCTGGTAAATCAGTTCTGATGTGTAAAGGGGAATTTATTGTGGATATACAGATTCTTGCCTGAGCTGAGAACTCTACTTTTTCCCTGCTGGAGCAGCTTGATTTCAATAGCCTGTATAGCTTGTGTGTGACAAAGTTGTGGGGTTTTTTTGTTTTTTTTTTTTTTATATAATTAAGAACACATTTACAAATAAAACGCAGCTAAGGCAGGGAAGAATGTCAGGGGTGATAAAATTAAAGCCTTGTGAATGGAAACTCTTTGAAAGGCATACAACATAGGTGATTCTTCATTTCAGAAAGGGAATTTCTAAGTTTAGTTTAGTTCTCATCTGTGTGGTTTGTGTGTTTTGAGACTGCATTTGGTTACGATGTGAGACTGCTTGCTAAGGGCCAGTTCCCCAGCTGGTTCAGTCCTTAATTAGGGGACTATCTAGTGGTGGTGACAGAGGTTGTTCTGGTAAAATCATAAGAAGAAAATGAACATCAAAGACCTTATATTCTTCAACCTTAATACTTGCCTAGGAGGTGGGCAACTCCCTCATTATCTGCCTGGCCCCAGGGTGCCCTGTGGCCTCTTCTGTTCCTTGGCAGCCTCACAAGTTAGGAGTGGTGCTCCAAGACTTGGAACGGTGCAGACTGAAGCATTTGTCAGCAGAGAAGTCTGTCAATCATCCTCATCCTAAAATAAATCCTCTGGGAATTCTGTAAGTGTCACAGGAGGAGGAAATTTACCTCTTTGTATGAAAGGGGACCTGTAAGACTACAACCTAATCTTCTGGTGTCTTTACTGCAGAAGTTTTCACCCTTAAAAAATACAAATATGGTTTTCTTTAGTCTGTGTGCAAAATTAAGGCTTAGGGTGTGCAATAAAATGTGTTCTCCAGCAATCAGTTTAGAGCTGATTGGGCAGCCCGTGCAGCCATGTGCATTATATGCTATCAGAATAGGCCTTTCCTACTTTAAATATGAATTATGAGGATATACTGATGTCATGACTGTCACGTGTGTGACAGAAAACAGAAATTAAATGTTACAAAACGTAGGATTTCTCAACTATAAAAAGGTTATATCAGGCAATTTCAGACATTTTCCCATACTCGCTATTTTTGGGTAGTCTCTAACCCTTATCTCTGCAGGGTAAAGAATGGTTCTGTCCCCTTTCTTGTCTTAATTTGATACCTTGGTGTAAATGATCATTATATGAACTGGAACAGGTTGACCAGAGGTGGTCTCATCCACCTGAAGTCTGCGTCCTTGGAGTACTCTAAACCTGATTGCACATAGCCCTGAGCACTGCAGTAGCTGCTTCTGCTTGGGGAGTATCTAGAGATCCCTTCTGACCTAAAAGACTGGGATTCTGTGACCATCTATGAACATCTGTAAAGCAGCTGTTCAATCTAATTCTTCCTGATTTTTTTTTTTTTTTTTTTTTTTTTTAACTCACAGCTTCTTCTTAGTTTTCTGTTGTGAAACTTCCCTTTAAATGCATGTAGACCAGGCTCAGATGCAAAACACTCATTAAAACTCCTAGGGTGGTATTTATGTCCCCTAACTTTAGAAGTCCACAGCAAGGGTGTCTGCACAGAGCTGGTTACCTTGGGTGACCCTTACAGTACTTGGACAGATTTTTAAGGCTATGTCCAGAGGAGTATTTTTGTTGTTCGTTAAAGTGAAGATGAATAACTATTTCTATCAACTCTAAATGCATAAATTGCTATTTCAGATAATTCAGACTGTTGGTATATTTTGGATTGTTTCACTGAGAGTTTTCAAGTGTCTTTTTTCAAAGTTTCAATTCACCATAATTTCCACTCACCATTAGTGTCTGAACATCACTCACATAAAAAGGCAGATGAGTGGGATGCATCGTTTTGTGACTAGAATAATGAAATAGCACTGTATAATTTTTTAGTAATTTCTTATCTTTTGAGGTTCTGACACCCAGAACCTTTATGATATCTCTATTTTTTTAATTAATTTTTTGTGGGCAATCTTTTTTTTTGTTTCATGAAAAAAGTAGGCCAGAATAATACTGTTGTTTATATATTTTGAAATACAAAAAATCCTACCTAATAGCACTGGAATGCATTGTATACATATATACCATGTTTGTAGTACTAAATTAAGTGTAAGTTTCACAGCAGGGTCACTGAGATTTCTCTAACTCAATTTACTTAATGTTTATCTGATGTGTATAAATAAATACTGTACTGCAAGCAAGGTCTTGAAGAAGCCCTCTGTAATTTTGGGTTTGTCATTTCAGTAAAATTATCGCTGCAGTGTTTTGATGAAAAAGTCCACTCAAAGCAACTATGATATGATAAAGTGCAGAGCTTAGTTCAGGAAGCTGTCAGTGTATGGTTGGAGACTCCAAGCTGTCCTGTCCAGGCAGAACACTGGGTCCCTGCTGAAATATGTCCTCTGGCACGTGTCCAGCTATTGCTGTGCTACCTGGCACCCATTGAGCTCCTCTTGGTCTGTGTCTGAACAGTTAATATTAATGTCAGTAAGAAGTAGCTGAAGTCAATCAGCAGAGACCTAGAAAGGGCCAACAGGAAAGCCGGGGTAGGAGTTTTTTACATGGGTGTGTAGTGAGAGGACAAAGGGAAACAGCTTCAAACTAGAAGAGGGAAGATCTAGGTTAGACGTTAGGAAGAAATTCTTTAATTTGAGGGTGGTGAGACTGGCACAGTTTGCCCAAGGATGCTGTGGCTGCCCCCTCCCTGGCAGTGTTCAAGGCCAGGCTGGATGGGGCTTTGAGCAACCTGGTCTGGTGGGAGGTGTCCCTGCCCATACGAGGGGGTTGGAATTAGGTGATCTTCAAGGTCCCTTCCAACCCAAACCATTCTGTGATTCTATGTCCGTGATGATGGGATCCATGTGAACAGTCTTTGTGAGCACAGAGGATGACAGTGTTCCTGTGTTCCTGCTTCACTGTCAACTGGGCATTTGTGGCCAGCTCAATATCAACTTTTCCATGTTGCTGTGTATGAACAGAGCACTGTGGTCTGTGAGGAAGCCTACGAGGAAAATAGACTGATAGACAGCATAGGGATGAAGCAATAATACCTTGAGGGCCCCAGAGAAAGTGGCATGAACTTTGAATAACTTTTAGACTTCTTTGGAGTTCTTAAGAATAAATGCAGTTCTCTGTGGTTAAATTTGTCTCAGAGATTTTCTTTTGCTTTTGCTTTGTTTGTTTTCCAAAAAAAAACCCCAACAAAACACCCCACAAAAACAAACCAAACAAAACAAAAATCCCAACAAAACAATCAAACAAAAAGCCAAAAACCAAAACCCAACCCAAACCAAAAAGAATCCCCCAAAACCAACAATACCAGACAAGCCCAACAGTGAATGAATAATCTCTAAATTGCTGAATCGCTCACTTTGAAAAGAAAAAGGCTCTACCAGAACTGCAAGGTGATCAAGTCCAGCAGCAGGCATTCCACTGAAGGAAAGGTGATAGAAAAATATCTGTCAGCATTTCAACCTCGACAGTCTTCTGCTGACCTCCTGACCCTGTTCATTACTGCTGAATGGCCTCATAATGTGAAGGTCCCTTCCAGTAACCAGCTGGGCTTCTTTTATTCAGCTGCAGAGAGAAGAACACAGGAGTGCCTCAGGGCTGTTATACAATACTCCAGGAAGTTCCAAAGAATCCTCATTCCTTTTCTTTTAGGGAGGACTGATGTATATTTTGGAAAACTGAAATGTCTAACTTAAGTGCACTTACACTGTCCTTTTTATTTGGAGGAGGGAGAGAAACAAAAGGCTTTTCTTATGTACTTCTGGAATTGCCTCTTAACTAGAAATATTTCCAAATAAGTGTAAGCCAAATAAACACCCACTGGAAAAAATTATTTTACTGTGTTGTCTTTCCTAGTGGATATTTTCATTAGTTTTATTTATTCAAGTTTTGGTCACATCACTTACTTGGATGAGATTTCATAATTGCTTTTGATTTCTATAAAGATTATTTTTTCTTATAAAGAAGTATAAGGTGTAACCCTTTGAACACTGATATTTGCCAGTATCCATCCAATGGTGGCAGTTCCTCTGGTTTGCCTGTAATTTCTGAGGACAAACATAGTATTTCCTGGAAACAGGGTCATATTGCTTAAAATTTTAATTCTTCTCAGTTTCCTTTAATTTGCTTCATTGTGTGAATAACAACACATGCATAGCATGTACATTAATACAATGTCTCCATGCATGCTATTTATTTGGGGGGAGGAAAGTGGGAGAAAAAAAGAAACGTAATAAACTGTGTGTGATTCATAACAGGATGAAGATTTTCACCTTTTTAAGGTGAAGTTATTTTTTGCAATGTTCTAAGTCCTCAGTATTTGGAAACATATAATAAAAAGGAAGGAAATTGTTCCCATGTTCTGCTTCCAGGACAGAGCATCACAGTGCATGATGGGACCTGGGTTCCTGTACATGTAAGTAGAATATGTCTGTTGCTCTAAAACATCCCTCAAGATCAGATCAAATTCGACTGACTGAAAATCAAAAGGAAGATGCAATACCAGCCTGGTAAGTGTGGCTTGAGGTGTTGGACTGATTTTTTTCTTAACTCAGAGTTTTTTGTTTTCTGTTGTGAAACTTCCCTTTGAAGGGAGAATAAGAGGATACATTTTTACTATCCAGAGGTGATGTGTTTGGTCCCTCAGAAGGGTAACCATGGGTTAACAGCTGGAGCTGACTTTGTTAGCTTTTTCTTGCTTTCTGGATAATGAAATGTCAAAGCATACCAGCAAGAGGCCTGAACTTCTTTGTCTCAACTGACTTTGTGAGAGGAGAATCTTTGTCTTCTGTATAGAAAAGTATGCTCCTTTATTTCTAGGAATAACATTTGGGTTTTCTGATGGTTCAAAAAAAGCCTCAAGTGAGAGTTTGGGGCTTTGATGGCTTTGGCAAAGGAAGGCTGCCTAGTTACTGTTAGTTAAGCTTAACAGTTTCATTTGGCGGAACAGAAAGAAGTAAAAGTGGAGTCATCAGCTGTATAAGCTTTTAAGTGATGAGGCATCCCAAATACTTTCACACATACCTGGGTGTTACTGTGAGGGCAGATCAATGAGAAAGTATTTGGGAGAAAGAATTAAGCAAAAACAGCTCAAACAGTACCATTTTTGATGTGGTATTTCAAATGTGCTGTTTCATCATTCTTTCTGTATCTGTTTTTTTTAGATTTGCTAATTGTCAGACTGCAATTCGAAGATTAATTACAGATGCTAATGGTAATTAGATATTTTCATGGATAAACCTACCACAAGCAGACTTTGAACATTCCAAATACCTACTAATAGATGCAAAAATTGTACTGCTTTTAGGTAGTAAGGAAAAACCTTTAATATTTGAAACATGTCTGGTGCCAGTGAGCTCCCGGTAGTCCAATTTCAAACAAAGGGACTGAAGGAGATTTCTCAGAAGAAAGCAAGAGGCAATGCAAACACCCTGCAAACAGGCAGAGATTGAGGCTCTGTTAGGAGCCTCTCCTGAGGGAGACTGCAATGTGAATTTAGCTCTTACTGTTTTGTTGAGATAGGGTGTTGCAGGCTGCTTAAAACCAGAGGAAAAGCATTGCTCAGAATTTGCATTTCATCATCATCAGGTAATTCACATGGTAGTGATTGGAAACAATAAACAGAGTGACAGACATCTGCTAGAGGTGATTTTTTAGAGAACTTGTTTGAATTGCCTGGGTGATTCCTTTAAACTAGACACATTTAAGCTAAGTGGCTGGTCAGTGATGCTACTCTCACAGAAAGCAGATGTCTCTGCAGAGTCCTAAAGCAAAGGAAAGTCATCTGGGGGTTTGAAGCCAGTACGTTCCAAGTAGCCTGGAGAAAATCCAGGGCCACATCCTGCAGCCCTCTTCCATCTGATTAGCCCTCCCCTTGGGAAGAGTTCACACACCCTGCGCTACTCACAGCAGTCAAAGGTTTCCCTCAGGATAAGCAGAATATCAGCACTATGTAGCTCTTTCACACTTTTAACACTACCTCCTGAGAGATTCATGAACAGGAATTCACTGTTACCTGTTGCAAGGGGTTTTATTTTGCATAAGAAATTGATCTTATTTGCAGTAGAGGACATAGTTGTCACCCACTTTCATGTAAAATGGGAGAAGATAATATCAAGCATTAAAACATATAACATCACCAGTGAGCTCTTCTGTCTTTATAGGCACAGATTACAAATTACTTACACATTAGAAGAGTAATAAAGATCTGGCCTACTGAATCACTCCAAATTGCACATTATATGCATCATACTGGTGTGTATGAATAGACTTGTAGTTGAGTGGCTAGGACTGAACTCAATCACTGTAATCAACATCCAAGATCTAGGCTTTGAGTTGCTAGGAGAATGACTGCAGGTGGTCACAGCATGTGAAGTAACAGGAATATAGTGACTAAATATGTGAGATTTAGCAAAGGGTCAGAGTAACATGGCTGTCCATGAATGACCTGGTGATCATGAATGAGTTAGGAGATGGTGGCTTTGATTTAGCATTAAATACACTTAAAAATACACTTCCTCACCTCTTCTTGCACAATGAGGTTACCGTGTACACTTGTACATAGAACTGGAGTTCCTAACCCAGTCCTCTGTGAATGCTACCTCAGTAAGCTGAGGTAGCTGAGTAGTATTACAGTTGCTGTAAAGCAAATCACTTTTGACCTGGTGTTTTTGAGGTTAGATCAATGGCATGGTGATTTTGAACTTAACGACATGTTGAGACACCTCAGCTTTTAGAACAGTCACCCTGTGCCGTTTCTGTCTCTGAACACTACTGTTTCCACATTGCTTACAAAAAGCTCAGTGAGAATTAGTGCAACATCACACCTTAGCAAAACCTAAAGAGAGAATAAGTTTTCTTTTGTTGGTAGTTCCTTATGAGATTCTTTTGCATATTCTAGCTAAAACTGCTGTTATTTTCTTAAAAAAAAAAAAAAAAAATTGCATCCTAGTTTTATTTGCATTGCAACTTTGCAGCATTGTGTGATCTGTTTATTTCTTATTTTTAGATTTAATCTAAGTTTTCCCTGGGTGTTTCATTACTCCTGAAGTACATTTGGCATGTTTGTCACTTTTGGTGGTGGACCTGATATATTGAAGGGGAGAAGCATCTTGCTTTCCATTTGCCACAATCATTCTCTAATGAGCAATGTCCTGAAATACCTAGTTCCAGGATATGAGGGATTTAAAAAAAAATTCTTTAAATACTTAAAAACACTGAACACACTCCCATAAATTTCAAAAATTATAGTGAGAAGACTTTCCTACCTTTTTTTTTGCAGTCAAAATGTCATAGTTTATAGTTAACTTAAGATGAATTAAAATTGCAGAAAACAAAAGCACAAATATAAGCAAAACCAAGTAAGGCTGATTTATTGTCATTATTCAAGGTAAGTGAAATGCAAAATCCTTAGGCGATCCCATGTGAAAAGAGAAAAAATAAGTAATTTTGCTTTTCATAATCAACATTGCTGTTCATCTGATAGAGAAGCTGGAAGGTGTTACATTAACTGTGAGTACCTTTCTAAGAATAAATCCTTTCCTTGGGGAATTTGGAAGTATGTGATACTCTTCTGTAGGGTAATACCTTCCTTGGGGACCTGGGCTGACTTAACACTGTTCAGACATTCTGGAGGATGGTATCAGCCAACTATATCAATCCAAAAGCAACAGTCTGCAGTTTGGCTTGAGGAGCAGGTTGTCTGGCATCCAAAATCAATTTGTTAGGTAAACATGAAAGAAGTAGGTTAGACCTAATGTAAACAGATGTTCATAAATGAGGGATTGGGTGAGGGATTTAGGAATCAAGCTCTGATTTGTGAGCTAACTGCAGATGGAGGTAAGTTATTTTAGAAGGTCCAGAGATGTTTCCCTAAATATGTATCTCTAGCCTTAAAAGTATGGGAACTTGAAAAAAAGCCCACATAAGAAAATTGCCTTTCATATGTATACCCTTCATTTTAATAAATGATTAAGTGGAAGCACAAAAGAATGGATGCAAGGCTGGGGGTTGGAAAGGGACTTGGAAGGTACAGAATAAAAGAGATGACATTTTTGAGAATTTCAGAGCTTCATCACTTCACTTCTCTCCCCACTGCTGGAGGTGATAAGCAGAAATGAAATTTCTTGCACACCACAAGTGAACAGAATGTGGAAAATGGGCTCAGTGCAATTTAGTCTGATTCCTAACAGCTGATTTACTGCAGATACATTCCTGATACAGCAGCAGCTCTCAAAAAGGACGTGTGATGCAGTTAGTGAATGTGTGTGAATTATTAGACTATCCCTATGATACTGAAAATCTGACACACCAAAAAACCTTTTAGTGCAAATAATTTGCAATTGTAACTTGGCTGAATTGAAGAGTAAAGCATAGAACAATGTGCAAATGGCACACTGTACTTAAAACTTTAATTCACAATTGAGAAGTAAGTCCTTTTAAAGACTCCTAATATTGGAAAAAAAAATCAGTTGTGAAGCACTGGAACTTAGTAGATGTGTATGTAATATTTGGTATAGCATCTCCAGTGAGACAATGCATCTCACATAGTAAACTACATTTCCTACTAAAAATAATTACTTCTCCCAGTAGTAGTGCAGCATGGTTCCATACAGAACAAAAGCTGTTTCCTTACTTTAAAGGAATCCCTGCTGCCACTGGCACAATTGAGGTGTGACTGTAAAACAAATTTGGTTAATAACGGAAAGAAGCTTTTAAAGATGAGAGTGGTATGATGTCCAAAAGAAAGAGATTGAATCAAATAGGGAGCAAGCTGGTCTTTGCTAGAGGTTAATGCCGTGTGATAGCAACTAAGGCAGAGTGGGATTGTTAGTTATTTAAGAAACAGACAGCATGTCTAATAGCCTAAGGGAACTGCAGAAAATTGTGCAAGACCTCATTTTACTTTGAGGAAAGAAGGATGCAGGACTGAACTACTTCATTTCAGGTGAAACAACAACCACAGATGGGGACACTTCATGAATTCTGTAAGAAGTGTCAAGACATTGGGTTACTTGGCACAATAATTTCAAATGTATCTAGGAAATAGACATTTTCTGAGTAGAACATGAGAAGCAGAAGAAAAATGCACCTGGAAACCATTCTGATTATACTGCAAGGCTGAAAGACATCCGAAGAAGTTACTTGCATTCCTGAGGACAGAATCCTTCCATGCCTGAGTTGGTCACCCAGAGCCAGTGAAGGCAGCCTAAAGTTAAGAGGAAATTAATCCAGTGCCAGGTATCAGTAATTCTCTTGGATACTGTGATTTGGCTGAGTGCAAGGAGTTTCAGGGATAAAGTTAGCCTTCAGATTTTCAGTGCACAACACTGCTAAGGTTTCCCAAAGCCAAAGCTGGAAATCCTGCTATGATACTTACTCTGGTGTGTTTGCTCAGAGCACATGTGTGCATGTGCATAGGCCCAAAATCAAGAAGTAGCATATGCAGAGCGTCAGTTCTCTGTTAGAGATTGCACAAATACACAAATGTATTTTTTCACTGCCTTTAAAAGAGGAACCAGAGTCCCCTGGGGAATTTGGTCACTCTCCAAAATTACCTTGCTAACTGCAAGCATGCTGTAAAGCATCATTAAGAATATCCCAGGACGTTTACACTGCGTTGTTTGTCTCTGTGAGGTTGGAAATGAGAAGACAACTCTGTAAATCTGTTCTTATTATCCATCAGTCAGATGGCAACTGTACCTAAGGCTTCCAGACGTGAACCAAAGAGGAATCCTTGTCTGAACTGCTCACTGTCCAAATCAGTGAAACCCAGTTCAGTGCAGTCCTCTCTAAGTTTTTTTTTAAACTTTGTACACTAATCTTGAATTTTATGTCTCTTTGTATTTTAGTGCTGACACCATTTAATCACATGAAGCCTGGCTGTGGGTATGTGGATAAATCTCTGTATTCAACTCTCCTTAAAGCTTCTGTTCAGCTTTCAGAAAATGGCATTCTGGCAGTAAACAAGATGACAAGGTTTGGAAATATGTGAGATGTTTCTCTTAATAAAAACAACAAAAATCTGAGGCTTAGCAGAACAATGTGCTGTTGGACTGACAGCTCACTGTTTTCTGACACTAATATGCTTTAAAGAAAAATGCCCAGAGAACACATTTATATTATGAGATTATTATTTACATGCTCAATGTCATCGATCAGATCTGTTTACCAGCCACCTGCTGGAACTGATTTAGGACCCAGAGCTCTCTGCCCTTTTATCTTGAGGGGGCTGCATGCCTGCACCCTACAAGGGCCACCCACAGAGAGCAACCTGAGGGGAAAAGCTGTGCCCCCAACAAAACACTTTTCAGCAGTGACCTAGAAGTTGTTTTGCAGCATCTGAGTACTTAGCTCTCCTATACTCTCTATGTAGCTCATGGATAATTAGGATGATCAGAGCACAGGGACACAGTTTTTCCATGTTCGTGTCTGCAGTCCTGATTTCCTTGCTAAGAGATTTAGGACAATTTGTAAGTCTGTACAGTTACTTCCAGTCAAAAAGAAGAAACAGTAACCAGTTTGAGTATGTTTGCTGGAGTTTAATTGGTCTGGTCTGTTTGTCTCAGAAAATGGGGAATTATTGCTTAATCCTCATCACTGGAAGACAGGAAGCAGACGCAACAGGGATTAAATGAAGTAGTCAATAAAAGTCATACTCTATGAAAATATTACAATTATAAGTGAAAGACAGCCTTTCCATATAACTTTCCTTGTGCTTTTACAAATGTTTAGACAGCCTAATCTACCCACATATTTAGAACAGCTATTTTCAGTGAGACCCTAATGAACTGTACTGTTAGTTAGCATTCTTGGCCCAGGTTAGCAATGGAAAATATTTCTTATCTGATTTGGCTATATTAATACATGAAAGACATGTAAAATGTATTTTGTCTTTTGAAACTTTTTTTTTTTTTTTGATTTACAGAAAATTACAGGGTTTGTAATGTATCAGGAAATTTGCCTGTGAATATTTCTGTGATTGTATCTGATGCTACTCTGCAACTTTTTTGTAAGCATTTTATGTTAAAATAGCAACACACTTTATATATATATATATATATAAGTGTATATATATAAAAGTGTACAGCTACTTTTATGCAGTATTATAAACAGGTTCAATTTCTGGGGACATAGTCCAAGATCTGCCATCCAACCATGAAGCCAGAAATCAATGGACCAACAACAAAACATAGGAGCTGTATTTATATTTGTATGTAAATTGAAATGATCTTTTATTGCTGTTTCCACCCATCCCTTAGATAGTTGAGGGGAGGAAAAATTATCTCATATAAATCACAAGTTCAATCCTTTGGTAAAATGGTACTGGTGATGTATAAATCAGAATTCTCAGAAAAGAGCAAGAAAGTAAATTCTCCAGGAAGTATATGTGTCCTTTATTGAAAGGACATTGTTCCTTTGTCCTAAGTGCGGATTAATTTGTATAAAATCCTATATGTTTCTTTGGAAAATTATATTTAAGGCTTAAAAGAATACAAAGTGTGAGGGACTTGTGGGATGATTCTCTGCTAACAATGTAATATGTGTCATAAGAATCTAAGGTCTTATTTGAATGGCTCTATTCAGTTTTTACAGACTTCTCCTTTGTATCATCTTCTCCTGCATTTTCAAACACACTAGAGCATTTCATCTATTTCTTATCCATAGTCCATGCAACAACATAGGCCACCCTTATCTATTGTTTGAGAAAAGTCTGGCTGCACAGATCTAGATTGAAAGTGGAGGGAAAATGACCTTCTTTGTGGTAGCTTTCTGTGTCAACACTGAGAAAGACTGAATCTGAAATTCAAGAAAAAAATTATCTTGTAAGGATTTTTAAATTGATTTTAAAAGAAACAGGAATATTTCTGAATAAAATAATTTTCAGAAGTGTTTTGAAAGATTAGTTTCAGATTATACAACTTAGTTCCTATCATTTCTTTTTGTATTTAAATATCTGCTTTATTTGAAGGTTGCAATAGTGCTAAACAATCAGTTGAACCTCACCACACAGTATATTGGCTGATGGGGACTATTCAGTTCTAGAACAAGGTAGCTCTGCCCTAAGAATTGATGCCTGAAGGACACTCCTTGATAAGACTTCAGATGAGAGATACAATTTTGCCATAAGCCATAACTGTGGGGTCATTACCTTCCTTCTGCCACCCTTCATCCTTCAATGTGTAAATTTACAAATGTGCTTTCCAAACTTTTAGATTAGGAAGTTCCTAAATACTCCCAAAATCTTGTCCTTTCACTAATTGCTCGAAGTTCTCTTACTTTTCATAATACACATGAATACTTCAAACTCTGCATTAGCTACGGTCAGAATTGGAGCGGGGATATTTCCACTGATGCCAGCAGGACCAGTTTTGCCTGGGATGATCATTACTTTAAAATCTTTTTTGCAATACTGAAAATTTAAGTAGCCCATAATAAACTTGTTCTTTTTCCCAAAATAGGACAGTGGGTAAAAATAATAGGCCTATAGTTACACTTAACATGATAACTATTTTCTAGGTGACCTTGTCTCATGTATTGCCTACCTTCCCAGCCTTAGGGATCAGTGGAGGGAGTGTCTCTTTGGGGAAGCAGTCTAGGCATTCTGAGCCACTATGACTCCTGGTAATCCTACATCGTGTTGTGATCCTCTCATCCTTTGCTTGTCGCATCTGCTCTTTCATTTTTTCTGCTTCCTCTCCTGCTGAGTGCTCTTTGTGTTCAGAACAATGGTGGGTGGGGTGGTATGGATGCCAGACAAATATTCTTAACATGGAGTCCAGCTTGTTATAAAGATTAATAAGTAATTAGCTGTTGAAATGTGCTTACTGTATTTGCTTTGGTTCCTCAATAGCAGAAGACAACATCAGGGAAGCCAATGTTGCTGGCATCAAAAGTCTTAGAAGATGCTGATCTGGAAAAAACATTCCTAATAGCATATATTTTCTAAATCTCAGGTAGTCTATTCTTAGAACAGGGCCCCTCCCTGAGGTCAAAAGACATATGTCCAGATTGCTTCAGACCAAACTTCCAAGCTCAGATTTATGAGCAGGTTGGCTGAATCTGGGCTCTGTAGTACTGGGCCAGAGAACTCCTCTAAGCTCCATGCGATGTTCTTGTGGATTTAAGTCATAATTATGCCTTCTAATGAATTTTTAAACATCATTATCCTTAATGACTAAATTATTAGACTACAATTATGTATATACCATGCCTTGGGGCATGGCAGGAAGACACTTGTGCATGTTTGAAGATGCAGAGCTTGCTTCAAGACTACTGCAAAGCTCTGCGTGAGGGGAATCAGGGAATTCCCTTGCTAAAGTCGAGTTTATTGACAGATCTCTGGAATGAACTATTGCCAGAACCATACTTGGCAATTGCTGCCTTGGAGGGAGCTAACCAGAGTGGTCTGAAACAGGATCAGGTAACAAGGTAACCAGGAATTTGGGTGGAGAAGTAAAAATCCTATACTCAACACTCTCTGGCTGTCTTTTTTATGTTTAATAATCTAGAGGTGTCCTCAATGCCCAGTCAATCTTGAAAAAAAATGATTGAAAACTGTTAACTGGAATAACACCTGCTTCTTAGTATCTTTTAAGGAGCAGTGACAATTTTTTTTTTTCCTGAAAATATTTTACTACATCTTCAGCTCTTTAAGATTTTGTACCACTCAGATAAGGACTGATGCTGTTCCTGAAGAGCTTTCTTGCAAAGTGAAGGCATCACAAGAGCAAGAGTTGAAGATTTAGGTATAGATTTTGTATTTTTTCCCGGTGTTTTAAAACTTACTGAAAATTTGATATTAAGTTAATTACTGTTTTCTAACCTGTCACAGTTGTTATATAATCCCGGAAGATTTTTAGCTAATTAAATTTTAATTTCCCTTCAATTCACATCTGCCAATTTTCTTTGCTTTTTTTTTTATTATTTTTTTAATTCTTACTTTTAATAAGCAAATGCTATTTCAGAATCTAATCAGTGTTCACTTTTAGTATTAGAAATTAATCGATCAATTTTCTCCGCTGCATTTAAAGATTAACCTAGAATTTGGTAGGAACTGTAAGGGTCTCTCATTCTTTTACTTGCGTCTTGTCTTTTCCCTTTTCTTTTGCATGGCATAGATTTCCTCACTCCCTGATCCTACAGGATTTTGTTATGAATAAGGGGGCCAAAAGGCAGTGCTTAAGCTCCTGGTGTATTCAGCAAATAACACCAACAGAACAGTTCCCAGATGGGTGAGGAGCTCTCTCAGACATATAATGTCATTATCAATTACTCTCTGTAAAACCTTATGGTTTATATGGCCAAGTGAACTTTTCTGCTCTACAGTACTATGGCTGGTGGGTCATCCATCAGGCTTTCTGGGTTACCTAAACACTGTGGCAGAATTTTAACCTGAGAGAACGTAAGGGGAACAGCAGGCAGTGGTCTGTCCATAAAAAAATAGGTTTGCATTCAATGTGAGTCCAGCTGGCTCAGGAATAAATGAATGTCAGGGGGCTCTCTGAGCTGCTTCAGGATTGTCCTGCTTCCTGTCCTTTGATAAACCTTGATGGCTCTGGGTGTACCAAACCATGATGTCTGCAGTGGATTAGCATAGAGATTAGTAGATCTTTTCACATAGGTGGCTGATCACATGATGGATCTGAAGTGTTAAGTTCATCTTGGTATTCAGGCAGACAGATCTGAAGTAGCACTATCAACTTGGGGATGAAAATTCTTTACAGAAGCCAGTGGGCCAGGTCATCTTTTGGTTTATTTTCAATAGGAAGTGCAGGGTGAGGCTGAAAAACTGTGTTTATGTTTACACATTATTGATAGCAGTCGGATGTAATAGAGACAGGAAACATGGCTTTCTTGGAATAGTATAGAAGTGCTTTTGTGTCCTAAGTGTGAAAAATCAGCTATTAGAACTGGAGCTGAACTTTCTGCTGGATATACTTTGCAGTATGCATTTGCTTCTGTAAACATCCTCGAGAGAAAGCATTAATTCTCCTCTGCTGATGTCAGGGAACTGATTTACACTTTTATCAGCCCAGTGTTTGTGAATGTTTAAACAGTGGGAACAAATGTTAATAATGAATTTTTTACCCTCGAACTTCGAGTTGCACCAGATGGGTTTTATTTTCAGATCACTGAGTTGTTACTCTAAAGGGTCCTCACATAGGTGTAAGTCCTGATACTAATTTTGGGGGATTTGCTGTCATTGTAAATCACTGTCTGCATAGCCTCAGCAGTATTCAGTACAAGGTCATTTATGCTGAACCTTGTACTTGTTCTCAGACCATCTGTTGTATATGCATATATTGTTCCAAGGATGCTGCTTCGGGTTGCTACAGAAATAAGCAGGGAAGTCACCTGTAGAAAATACAAGCATTAACCCTTCTATTGTCACCCTCTTGTCACACCTCCCCAATGTGGTTTCATTTTGCTTAGGACTTGTATCAAGATTTTCTCCCACTGAACATCTTCACTTCTACTTGTCTGCCTGTTATCTCTGGTCTGTTAGTTGCCTTTATTTGTGAAATTGTCTGTATGGGGAGTAGGGGTCTCAGACCAGGAGGAGTCATGAGTGAAAGCACTTGTTACAAGGAATTTTACTTTATTTTTTTTAATTTAATTTTACAGTTGCTGCTGAAACTTCCTCCAAAAAAGCTGCTTTGTTTTTGATGAAGACAGGGAGAGACAAGAAGAGTGAATACAGGTGTCTTTAAGCTATCTGCTGTTTCTGGTTTGGCCTTGGAGTTCCTTGCTACCCTTTAGAGGCAGGATGTTTTCAAAGTATACTCTGGCAATACCATCTGAATCAAGAGTCTGGGACTTTGGCACAGAAAGTGTTCCCAGAGGGTTGTTTCTGCTTATTTCAAGGCCTCACCTCCCTGAGAGAACTAGGATGCAAAGAACATTTGAGCCCTGGGATTTGACTGGACACTTGAATTTGAGGTATTCTGTATTAATTTTAATGAAGATTTTTACTTTTTTGGGGGCTAGAATGGATATCATTTAAATGTTCAGAAAAAAAGTCAAAGGCTAATTTACATTTTAGGTAAATATAGTTGGTGTGAGACTTTTTTTTCTGTGATCTGATTATAATAAACTAAGTCATGTCTATAGTTCCACAGACTGCATAGTCTGTGCATCCTGGTGCCTGAAGTGCAACAATGAAATTAATTGTGTAGTATCCACTTCTATCACACAGCCTGCATACCTACCCACCTCCAAGAACAGCTGTGCTGAGTCCAGTGAAACTGAACAGGAGCACTTGAAGGTGATCCTGTGGTAAGGACCACTTCAGAAAATATCCTTGCTGTACCCATCTATAAATGACCAGGTATGTAACATCTATTTTCTCTTTGACCTCTGAGAATGCAACTGTCACTGGATTAAATGGGTATTTTGTCATCTAACATATGTTTTATGACACTATTTTCATGATTTTAAGTCTGTGTCAAATCTCCCTGATATCTTGTATCTTCTTTGCTGCCACCATTGATCCTACAGACACTTGAATTACATTGCTGTAAGACCCTATGGTACTGGATGAGGAAAAAAAAAAAAAGAGAAAATTGTGCTGTTGTTCTTCCACATGGAAATATCTAACATCTTGTTCTGATCAAAGGAAAATTGCCAGCTGGTTCTACCTTGTCCATTGAGCTGGCAGTACAGAAGTGTGTACAGCAGGAGCAGATAAGGCTCTTTAACTTGTTCAAGACATTAGCCAGAGACTGGAAGGTCAAGGATGTCGATGTCATCTGCAGTGACATCTTTCTCCTGAGAAATTCTAGGCTTGATGTGCATAATAAAACAACAGTCTATTGGTTATGCAAGTCAGTACAAGCTGCACATACACTTAAATCCCTAGGTGATTTAGCAACAGTACTACAAATGAGAATTCACTGTCATTTGCATCTTTACAAGTACCACTGAGTTCATCCATTTTGCTTGCAACACATTCAGGATCCATCGTTCCAGATACTCACTGTTCTTTGCAGTTATGCCTCCCCTTCTGACTGTACAGTAGTAAAGAATGAAGTGTCAGATGGAATGTGGACATTGAACTGTTGATGTTGAATCCATCCTTTTGGTATCTGCTTCCTTCCTTGGCCATGTCAGCTGTTTCAGACATCTGACTTGAAAAGGTAGTGACCCTCAGACATACTTGAACACCAGCCAGCCAGGGTTTTTGTAGTTTGGAGGCAAAACTTTTGCTACAAAAATAGCTGTGAAGGATGGCATCTTCTCCCTAGTCGGAATTCCCTCCTCTCTTCCTCCTCTCTCTCCTTCTTTTCTTCTCCCCTTGCAGCTCCTTTTTTAATTTCTCTTTCATTGAGACCTCTTTTTTCTTTCTGTTTAGCTCGCCTCATTTCTCTGTAGGAAGCAGCAAGGATTTAGAAAAGTCACGATCAAAATAAAGGCTTGTGAATGCTGTTACATGCCCCTGTAATTAAAGTTTGATTATCACTGCAGTTGTGCCCTCATTAACGGTTATGTAAACACAGATGGATGTGAAGACAAGCAGACACAGAGCTGCCATTGTTCCAAATAAATATGAATTACAGGAATCCAGAGAGAGGTCTTGCTCTGTGAATCAGGGGCCATGTAGCTTAGGCACCTTAGAAGCTTTGTGTCTGTTAGACAAACAGACACAAAGGAAGCACTGAAACCCAAGAAACACCAATTTCTTCATCCTTGGGCTAGCTAAAGCTGTTGCACTGCACAGCAGCCACCCCCACAGTGCTTTTCCCTTTTCCAGGCATTCCACTGCAAATGTGAACTGCAGGAGGGTAACAAGGTAGCTGTGCTCTTCCTGAGGTTGGGGCAGAGCCTTTCAAAGCCGGGAATTAAAGGGTGTGTTCATCACTCAAAAATGCAACCAAAAATGTTTGTGATTATTATCTGCCTTTTGCTGGCAGGTTCTGCCTCCTAACCCACATTGTAAAGAGCAGTGTTCCTCCTCTGAGCTGGGCCACGGTGTGGTGGGGCTGAGAGCTGAACCCTTGGAGGTTTAGATTAGGTTTTAGGGAAAAATGTCTTCCCTCAAAGGGTTATCAGGCACTAGCACAGGCTTCCCAGGGAAGTGGTGGAGTCCCCACCCCTGAGGGCATTTAAAAGCTGTATAGATGTAGTGCTTAGGGATGTGGTTTCGTGGTGGACATGGCAGTGCTGGGTTAATGGCTGGGCTCGGTGCTCTTACAGGCCTTTTCCAACCAAAGTGATTCTGTGAGCCTATGATGTCGTGTTTCATATTTGCTAAAGCTGAGAGTATGCCTGCCCTTCAGCCAAGGGCGTGTTTGTGGCTTGTGTAGACATTCCCCAGTGAACTTTCAGCCAGGTAGATGGGGTATGGATAGCAGTTCAGCCACCACAGCCTGGAGCGCAGTAAGAGGCACGGCACCCACTGGGGTTGGCCCCATTCTCGGGCAGGTTTTTCAGCCTGCACTGACCTCCAGGTTTGCTGTGGCAAGGAGACAATTAGGCTAACAAAATTGAGAGGGTAGCTAAAGTGTAACTTGATGAGATGAAGCAGATTTCTGGCTGGCTGGCATGACTGCTGGCTCTGGAGGTGTCTGGATGCTGCTGCCCCCATCATCCCAGTAGCACAGCTCCGACAGTCTTGTCATGCTTTAAACATGAGATTGGATTTTTTGTATTTTTCTAAATGTTATCAATCCAGTTTAGCATTTAGTGTGATGTTTCAAGCTTTCTCCTATTTGATAGAAATTTCTTATGCCTCTAGCCATTATACTAAACAATGCTCTATTTAAAAAAAAAATACTTTTCATGTAATCATTACTTGATAAGCAATTTAATGTGTACTGAGTGACTTCAAATTGCTATGTGATCACTATGTCAAGACTGTCATTAAATCTAGGTTAGATTCCTATTTGCAGTATTTGAGATAATTGACCCAATTTTTCCTTTTCTATGTAATTTTCAAGAAAACAAAAGTTCCTCTGTGTGTGGATTACTTACAGGGAATGTACACATCTGCTCATAAAATCATCTTACAAATACTTTCTTGATGACCTTAATTGGGAATTATGTTATTTCCCTGAATTTTGTTCCGTGCAGAAACTTGAAATTATGTGGAGTTATTAAGTGCAAAGTAAATGGTGCAATAATACCTTATTTGAAGTAAAAGCAATGAACTGTCTTTATTTATCTCTGATTTTAACTTTGCAATCTGAAACTGATCTATTTAATTAGAGTTTATTTAGGGCATATCCTCACAAACCTTCCATGACCTGAGTACTCCTGTTGATTTATGGCTTACACTTGTGTTAATGGCCTGAAATGTCTTCCTTATGTGTTTCATTACATTTCTCCCAATGAAGATGGTTTTTTTTGTTTGAAGTGTTTTCCCCTTAGTTTGTCTGGCAAATAGTGACACTAGTGTGGACTTATCTGTGGGTGTAAGTTATTTTCTGGTAGCTGAAAGAATTGACTGCCTCACCTAAAAGAATTTCACCTTAAATAATATGAGTGGCTCATCACTGTCAAAAAGTTCTTCTCTTCTTTGGGTGTGTATGCATGCAAAAAATGTGTAAGCTAAATATGGTGCTATTTTTTGAGGTCTAGTCATCTGTACTGTCCTTCTTTCCTCTTTATTTGCGGTGAACAAGTATAGAACTTAGAATGTATCATGATAAGCAGTCCTGGTAAATAAGCTGCACTTGTTCTGCATACTCTATCTTTAAAAATAGTGGACAGTGCCAAGAAAGTATGATTAATCTGTTCCAAGGAATATCTATCAAGTTCTGTGTCTTTTATATGTTCTCTTCTATCACAAACACATAGTATGTGAATCAGTGAATTAGGGCCTCTGGACTATGTATGTGAGACTGTTACTTTGGAATAAAGATTTACATGCTTTAAATATTGTTTAATAAATTATACTTAAGCTTGGCAGAGAAATAGATTTAAACTTCTTTTAATCTGTGTTGTTCGTCCATTTGAGACACCAGTGTTAGTCAGTATTTGAAATAGACTTAACTACATTTTTTAGCTCTTGTAAATAGCTGACTCATTGCCACAATATTAATCCATTAGCTGCTCATCCAAAGGTGACATAAATATTTGAATGCCTGCTTCATAACACAGTATTTAGCTTTGTTGATGTCAATGGAGCTGTTTATTCAGCTACAAAGACAGAGTTATGTAAATAGTCATAATAATAAATTTGATTTAAGTACTTTTCTTATACTGTCCTAGAATTTAAATGAAATTCAGAACTGAGCATGTGGTTCTGTAATAGGAAGCTGAGATAAAACGAGAAACTAGAAGGCGTGCATTGTTCACTCTTGTTCATATAGTAAAAACATAGGGCATAGTCCTAGGAGGTCAGACAATAATTCTGTTCAGTGCTGTTGCAGTCAGCCTGAAACATGTTTCAGAGTTTTGACTTCCCATGCAAAAGTATTTAAATTGTTCTTAGGGCAGCAGTAGACAGGGAAAATCTCAAGAAACCTGTGTGATGAGCAGGCCTGATAGTGGTGGCAGGAGCATTGATTTGTATCCTGAACTGGGAGAGAGAGACAAGATCAGTAGGGGAAGGGATGGGGACAGCGGTTCTGATGGTGAAAACAGTTTCCCTTCATTGAGGTTGCTCTGCTGTCAGCTGATTTCTCTTGCTTTGCCCGTGCTTTCACTAACAACTTTAGGCTGGGTTTAAATTCCTTTGCAGTTAACAAAAGGGTTTCTTCCTTCTTTGATAACCTCTATGTCTGAGTCCTAAGGGAGAGAATAGTGAGAGATACTTTTTATCTTCTGCCAGCAGCATCTGACTTGCTCTTGTAAATTATTTTGATTTGGTGACTGCGGGTTTGGGTCAGTCTTCCTGCCAAAAAGCCCACTGAAACTGAGGTGGCTGAAATGAAGGATTCACTTTGAGAAAGATGTAAGTTTGGTGTTTCTAAATGTATTTGTAAGTCAGAGTTGAATTTGGTAAGGAACAGTGACAAGTAAAACACAGACAAAACATTACGGAGGTGTTTCCCTCCAACATTTCCAAACCAAACAGCCCTGATTTTCTAGTGCTGGATTGCTATGAGTCCCTTAATTATGGTTTGTGGGTTTTAAAAGGACAGAAAGGCAATCTCCACTTTCATGGTGGGGCTAAGTATGTGAGACCTTTGGGTCTGAATTGCTTTTCTTCATGGTGTAGAGCAGAGACCCGAGCCATGCTCTTGTTCTCAGAAAAGTGTCTTCCTTGCTTATTTGCAGAACATAGCACCACGGATAATTTTCACTCCCCACTGCAGCTGCTTTGCTTCATGTAAGCAGCTAAACACCCACAGGGCTGGTGGGAGAAATTCCATAGCTGGTTTTTAAAAGCCTCAGTGCCACTCCTGAGCTTTCCCTTGCTTCTGACAACTTACAAAGTGGAAAGGGGATGGATGCCTGTGAGGATAGAAGCATTCTGGCTGATAGTTGGGGGGAAGGCTTGCTCCTGGTGTCTGGGCTGGCTGGTGAAACTTTGGTGAAATTTTTGGAAATTTCTGAGGAACAGAGCACTGTGCTGGGGAGAGGATGTACAAGTATCCCACTCACCAGGCTTTAGGGCAAGAAGGCATGCATTGCCTCTTGCCTGTTTTGTGAGGCTGGGTCTGTGTTTCAAACAATGATCCTATAAATGAGAGAAGCCCTCCAGTTAACTACAGGTCAATAGAAAGTTATTATCATGGAGTCCAGAGAGTACAGTGGATATTTATTTTATTTTATTTTTATTCTTTATGCTGAAGCAGTGCATCTGAAGCTGAGGAGTATGCATCTAGTTTAGCAGGCTTCCAGTTCCTGCAAGGAGATGGGTATTGGTATCAGGAAGGAAATGGTGACATTAAATGAGGACAAAGTGACTGCACATAACCATTAAGATAATAAGTTAATTTAAAATGATTAATGAAATAGTTAAAGTATTTCAGTGGCAAACTGCATTACAGACACAATGGCTCTTGGAGAGTGGGGCCTGTGAAACTGAATATTGCTGGCAGCCTGGGTGAGGGGAGGACTGGAAGAGGAGAAGCAGGTACAGAGAGAGAAGATTTTTCACACCCAGTTCACAGAGGGGAAATTCCTGCTGTCCTTCTGCAAACCAGTGTGGTCTTCGTGGGGGAAGAAGCCATCAGCTAGAAAAAAGAGGGAATTTCACATAACAAGTGGCAAAAGACCAAGCTAAAAAGCAATACAATTGCATATATGATGATAAAACATAATGGCTCAGTTAACTGGCAACAGCTGGAAAGACCGGATTCAGAGAATTTTCTCTCCGATATCCTTTTATGATGAATACTTAAGAAGAAATTATGCAAGATAATCATAGCTACAGAAGTGTGCCTTGTATTTGAAAGAGCTACTGCTTGGATGTCAGAGGTAGGAAACCAGTGCTCTGAAAGATTAGGAACATGAATATTTTATGTTAAGAACTGTAGAATCTGATTCTGCAAACACCAAGGCATGTGAGAGTAGAACTACTCTCCTGAAAATAGTATATTATGTGAGTAAAGCAATATACATTTAACATGCATAATAATCAGAAACTTTGTCTATGTTATAATTTTAAATGTTAAATCTCCATTTTGGTTTTAAATTGTGGAAATATACAGAGAAAATATGCACACACCTTGAGGCAGAAATAATGATTGTGTTTTGCTGCAGTATTTTTTTTTCCTTTTATATGTGTAGCTTCATGAGCTTTCATTAAAAAAATACCAAGAACCTTTTTTGTTGTCAAAGATAACTTTTTAACTTCCCTTTTAAAAAAATCTATTCAGAAATCCCTGTGCCACATAAGATAGAACACATTAAGGAGAGTCAGCCTTTCTTTTTTTCTTTTCTTTTCCCCTCCCTTTTTTTTTTTTTTTTTTAAGAAGTATCTTAAAATATGTGTGCTGTGTAAGAACGTGTGCTGAAGTTTCATGTTTCAGGTAATCTTTAAAATAATGGGAGCCTAGATTGCATCAGTTAGTTTAAAAACTGTTATGCTATTGGTAGGGATAAAATGGGATTAGAGCCAAAATTTGACTGTGTTGCTGCCAAAGTCTGTATCAGATTTAAGACACATGCTTCTGCAAGCTTCCATGAAGGTTGTGAAAAAAGTTTTAATACAGAGTTGGATTACAGCTCTCGAGCTCAAAACATTGGCCATTACACTACCATCTTAAAAGGCTGCTGTACCACAGAACATAGAATAGAGCAGATTTCTTACATTTTCTGGACCACAGATGGATTTTGAATGCCTCTTTTTGCCTTGATGGAAGATATATAAACTTCAGTAACTGGAATCCATACCTGATCACTTGTGAAGGTGTTTGTGCATATATACAGATATATATCTGTTTAAACCCTTATCATGATTTGCTTTCAAGTGTATCTAAAATCTGCTTTAAGCAATGAGATTCTCTAGATGAACTTACAATAGTTTTGAGCTGCAAAGAGCCAGATATTTACTCTCACATGTTGGAATCCTTTATGAGTTTATAAGAGAAATTTTCTGGAAGCTTTTTTTTTTTTTTTTCTTTTTGTATTGCTGATAAAGAAATGCATTTTGAAACAGCCTCTAGCTGTATGACGACTGCATTGTAACCTGTGGGTTTTAAACATCAGAATGTTCAAACCGTGGGCAACTGTGAACATCTTCATAGTTTCATTTCTACATCTGCTGCAAGGATCTGACTATGAGAATGGATCTGTAAAGGTAGGTGATCTTTATTTACTCTTATTCTTAATAACCCAAATTGCCAGAATTACATACATCTAACATGCAAGGTGGTGGTATTTTTGCTATTTGGGTGCTTGGGATTTTTTGTGATATTTTAGTTGTATAAATGTTTAGCAGCAAGAGAGGAAAGAGAATCTGTAAAGAAGTTAAATCTAAATAGCTCTTTAATATTTTGTGTCTTTTTACCAGTTATTAAATACTTGTATACTTTGTTCTTAAGTCAAACTTTCAGTGTCAGTCATGAAAAATAAAAGCAAAATCTAAACACAAATGCAAGTCAGAGCATTTGGAATATTTGTTAAATACACTCTTAAAAAAATATTTTGTCAGGTATTTATAATTGCAGGAATTAGTACCCTGGTATTGAAAATTTTCCTGTAAAAACACGTGTTCATCAGTTGTTCACTTGTTTGCCAGAAACCAGAGGAATGCTTTTCTTTCATTTTATTAAGGGATGTTATCCAAAACTTTATTTTAAAGAATAACTGGCAATAATAGAACACATTGCCTTTCTTTTGAATATAATGCATGCAACAAAATTTAAGCTGAAGCCTCACCTTGAGAGTAGGATTTTTTCAGATCTGACTTTCTGTGATATTGTGAGAACATCCAGGGCAATAATTTAGAAAAATGAGATCAAAAACTGGAACGAGCTTCTACATGTGCAGTATCCAAAAATGATTAATTCAGTGTGTGGTCCAGAACAAATTATTTGTTTCTCACAGATAGAGCAAAACAAGCTAATACTTTTGTTTTCAGTTCAGAAAACCTCCCCCTTGCAAGAGATGACCACACACTACTCTGCAAACTGCACTGCCTGCTGACCTGCGTTTTAGAAAAGAAATGCTCAAGTTCTGGGCTTAATTGCAAGCTGCTGTTGCCAGCACAAGAAGTGGTGAGAGATGTGTGCCTCAGGGTGACTAATGACTGCCTTAGCCTGCTCACCATTCACAAGCTTTTAATTTACAACCTCAGCAATCAGTGCTTTGAAGGCATTAGGACCGGAGTAATCCGTCTAATATATGTTACCTTTAGGGAACTGCGTGGCAAATCACTGGTTTCTTACATGTAGGAATCACTTTATTTAAATCAGAAAGTGCCTTCTAATTTGGAATAGTAACCACTGGCTAACTGGCAGTGATGGTAATTCTGTCCTTACACGGGAAACAAGTTTATTCAGCATTATAGTAAACCGCTAGTTAGTCTTTTTAATTAAATTTTGAAACCATATCCACTTCGCCTAGAAGAAATGCACAAACTCCTCTAGCTAATTTGAACTGGTTTCTAGATTATTCACTGTGATTTCACTGTACATCCAACCCAGGTGCATCTGTAATTGCATTCACAGTAATTTAGTTACCATTCTCAAGAAACCAGTCTAGCCACAGAGTATTGGATGTGATAATAATTCAGTTGTTAGCTTCCAAGACTATCCTGAAGATACCATGTAGTTCACACTAAAAAGGGCTGTTTCACATGCTTTGGTTGCTGATTGTCACAAAAATAGGCGGGTTTTTCATTTGTTTTGGCTCTTTCTGTGTAGACAGATTTTTGGCTAAGATGCTGAATATTTTTCTCTTAATGTTTTACACAGCATGTTAGATTTCTGGGTTCTTTCAGAATGTATGACCTATGGGCTTTTGTGTGTTTATGTATGTGGATATACCCCACAAAAAATCCTTCATATTACAGTGTTTAATAGTACACAGGGTTATGCCTATTCTTGCTAATTGCACCTTAAACTGCATTTGCAGAACACAGAAATGATGTATTGCATTCATTTACCATAGCTTATTGTTTTAAAGTTCCTTCAGACCCATAGCAGTGTTGGCTGGATAAAAACAACCAAGTGCAAGTTGTGCAAGTAATATGCAATTATGAGACCCAAGGAGGGCTAAACACCAGCAACCTCTTCCCCTCCCCATTACATGAGCTCAAGTAGATGAGCTCTGCCCAAGACACCTGAAGTTTTTAACCTGTTGATGCTTTAAACTATCAGGTGATGTCAATGTGGTATTATGTGATAGAGTTTGGGGGGAATAAGGATTTAAATACTCTCTTAACCCTCTTCCACAAATAACCTAATGAATGCTGTGGATGGTAAAAGCTTACATACAAGCTGCCATGATTCAGCAAGTATCTCCATTGTGCTTGGCTTTTCCTAGCCTTTCAGAAACACAATCTTCCCACTTTCACACCTAGGCTGGTTGTCTCCTGCCAATCAGGTCCAGTTCCTCTTTCCTCTCTTCATTCTTAACCTGATCCAGTCCCAGCATTTGACCCTTGTTTCCTTACCTCCAGGACTCAGGGTCTCAGTTTCCCTGCTGAACTCCCATCAATGCTTTCCACATGCCGCCCTCCTTCCCACTTGTTTCTACCTGTGTAGAAATGTCCTGCTTCTCTCTCAGATCCTCAGGAGGTTTGTCTTAGTTCCTGAGGGACTGTCCTACCAGATCCTTTTGTTTTCCAGTTCCACCTGAGCATAGGCCTCCATTCCCTCCTCCATCCCTACATTCTCCTCTTGTCTATGTGGTTAGGACTTTCCAGTTTCCTTTTCCTGTTGACCAGTTTCTAGTTCTGGTCTCCCCAGATGCTCTCAGCCTCCTTGGCCAGTGTTGCCCTCTTCTATAAAATGTTCATCTCCTTCCCTTTCCACAGTCAAATCTGGTATCTTCTTTCCCCTGGATGTCCAACACCTGCACCTAAGGAAGGGAAAGCCCCCAGCTATTAGCCCCATGGGCTGGGCCTGGGTGGCCTTCACCCCTGTCCTGCTCCACTCCTGGATGGAGTGGGGTCAGCACAGACCCCATAAGCTGGGCATCAAGCTACTAAGCATTGGCAAGTGTCTCCTGTTGCTCTTAGGGGTTTTTATGTTTGGGTGGATTTTTGCAGAGATAGCAGCAGACACATCCGGGCAAACAAAGGTTCCTCAGGTGTCAAAGCTTCACATCAGTACTGTACAGTGGGGAGACCCCAGACATTTGCAAAGACAAGGTTGCCAGAAAATGTTTTTGCATGGATAGCAAAGGAGGTTCATTTTCAAACTCTGTGGTCAAGCCATTTTGATAGAGAAAGCAAAAAATGCATCCAAATAATTTTGAGGGAGACATCTGGCTTGGAAAGTTTCACCCTGAACATCTAATGTCTGGCAGTGTTATAAACAAATGGAAAACAGTCTCAGGATGGGAAGCGGTGGGCAGGGACAGCACAGGTGTCAGGCAGGACTCCTCTGCTTTACTCACATCAAGGCTCTGACTTGCATGCTAGTTGCTTGATTCAGGATGTCAGCATGACACAAGAAATCCTCATTGAACAATTAAAGTACACATGGGTTTTCTGAAGAATACGCTGTCTTCTTTTTTTTAGGAAATACTTTAAAAATTCCTTGTTGAAGTTTTGTCCTGACAGTCTCTTACATTTTGGAATCCCTCAGTTGGAGACCTATGAATTTGCTGTCTTTTTTCCTTTCTCTCCTCCCCATATTTATCCTCTCCTACCGTGATGACAGACATAGGTTCCTTTTTCCAGATTTTTAAAATTAGATGCAAAAAGCTATATCCCATATTCATTGTAGCTGAGGCCACTTTTTGCCAAGAAAAGCCAATGATCTGTCGGACCTGCTCCTGCCTTCCAGTGCTAAAAGTGCCTCCCTAATGAGCCTGCAAGTTCTTGATCTCTGAAAATCTGAGTCTCCCTCCCCTATTCTGCCATTTACGTTATTAATAAAGTGTTAGGGGAAAGGAAAGAGAAAACTTGTAATGCCCCAGTTATAACACACTCACAGCCCTTTCCTTTTGCAGATGTCCTCTCCCTATGGTGAGCCATACTTTGATTCATTAGGGAGAAATCCACAGCTCACAGGTCTGAGGAGTATCATTGGACTAGGAATTTGCTTTCCAATCAGAAAGCTGAGGGATCAGTTATGCACAGCCCTGTAGGTAAACAAGGCTGCTCTCTGTTACTTGCACTCCTTTTCCACAGCTAAGCCTTTTCCTCAGTTCTGCACTAAGCATTGATGCAGTCTCGAGTGGTCATTTTTTCTCTAACAGATGTGGTGAGACACAGGCACAGGTTGTCCAGGGAAGCTGCGGCTGCCCCCTCCCTGGCAGTGTTCAAGCCCAGGTTGGATGGGGCCTTGACCAACCTGGTCTGGTGGGAGGTGTCCCTGCCCATGCTGGGGGTCTGGATCTAGATAGTCCCTAAGGTCCTTTCCAACCCAAACCATTCTGTGATTCTTAGCTTCAACAATCTCCTTTTGCCACTGTGAGCTTGGCAGAGGTGAAAGCTACTTTACAAGCACAGCTGGTGCATAGTCCCTGTCTGATGGTGATATAAAGATCCCCATGATCTTCAGTCTCTGGACCACCTGAGTGGAGAACGCTTTGCCCTTGGGAAGGTATGGAAATACTGAAGAGCCACCACACTGTTAGCAAAAGGAACTGGGAAGCTCTTTGCACCTCTCCCTTCCTGGAGCCAGCTGCAATCTGTCTGTACAACCAAACCAGACAGAGCAAAGAATCCTAAGCAGCAGAGCTGGACATAAGCTTTTTTCTCTATGATTACAACTGACACTGTTTTCCAGACAGATGTACACAGCTCTCTGATAACTGCTTGCAAATGTTGCTCAGTTTCTAGAAAAGAGAGATTCTAACAAATCTGTCTTGTGGGTTATCTTCCTCAAAGGCAGCTCCTGGAAGTACAGAAACTGCTCAACAGCTAGAAGAAGGAACTCTAAAGATTGTTGGAAACAACTTCTCTGTTTAAACAAGGCTTTTCACCCTCACATCCATCTTTGTTTCAAAGTTTGCAAGCTCTTTTAAATAAAGATGATGAAATTGTGGTTTTCAAGGCATTTTATTATCCTAGTTTTGTAACTGCCAGTTTTGATTCTTTTTGATTACCACCTCTGATAGGCATGATGAGCCAAAAACTTGTGAAAGGGTGTTTGCAACACTCCTGCAGCAATGATTATCTGTGCTTTTCCTTCAGGACTGGGAAGCTATCAGACAGGTTGTGAGGAAAGCCAATTTGTTCTGACTTATCTGCTACTGCCTTGACAAAGTACAGTGAAAGATAGGAGAACAAATCTGCATTGTTACCATGCCACATGGCATCCGTCCTTGGCTCTTATCAATTTGGAAACTACCAACATGCTGCTACTTTATCAAGAGCAGTGCTCACTCATGAGAAATAGCAGAAAAAAAAATTAAAAAAAAATTTATATCTATATCTCCAAGCTGTCCTTCCAGTCCTGTCCATCTCAGCTAGGAATGTAATGTCTGAGGATAGAGCAGAGCTCTGCAAACTATATCAAGCAGTTCTTATAAATCAGATGCAGCACTCGCTAATTAAAAACTTGCTAATTAAACTTGGATATCAGTCATGGCTCACATCTGAAACTCTCTGAAACCAAAGGAAGGCAGGAAGGCAGGTTCCAAGGGCAGTGGAGCAACTTTCTGTTAAATTGTGGTCACAAGGCAAGGAAAACAAGCAATCAGCTCAGGCTCAGTGAGTGCTGTTTTTTTCTGCTTTTATGTAGCCTACTTATGCCTTCTCCCTCACAGGCATTCGCATTGTTTCCAACCTCTGATGTGGTGGTATTGATGCAGGCTTCCACAGGAGGCAGAGAAATAGCCTGCTTGAAAAAAAAAAACCACCCAAAACCAAAAAACAACCCACCCATAAACTGGTACAAACTTTGGCTTGTGAGACCTCTGCTGTTGTGTTTGCAAACTTTGTCCTGACCACAGCTGTCCCTACTCCAGACTACAGCTGAGTAAGGTTTACTTGTGTCCTGGCTCCTGTGGACAACATCTCAGTGTGTGGGAAAAACAAATAGGGTACAGTTCTTTTGTAGGTGATAACTGATTTATTCTTTCTTGTGCAGTAATTTTTATAGTTATCACTGTCTTACTGGTATTTGTGTTTCTTTTAGGCATTTCTCTCATGGCAATTAAGTCTGTTTACAAAGCTGTTCACTGCTGTTTCTTGGGCATAGCTGTGAGATGTAGTTCCAGGCTTTGCTGGGGTGGGAAGGATGACCCATAATATTTTGCTGCACAGAAGTAAACTCAATATGATACCTTTCCTAAATTAACCCTTATTCCTTAAGAATTTACTACTCCTCCCACTATGTGACAGTCCCTTATCTACTTCCCCACCTGCCCAGCACATTTTGACTGAATTTTCTGATAGGAAGGCCAAGAAGAATTTGCTCTTTTTTTTTTTTAATGTCCTTTTGAAAGATCTGTATGTGGCTTTTTGCATGAATGACTAGATGCACAACTGAGTTTTTTTTTAAAAAAAAATTTTAGTTTTCTCACATGAAGAAAAAGCAGCTTCCTGAAGGACATCTGAATATATTTTTCCATCTTCCCCCAAAATGTGACTTCAAATGAGCAACCACTCAGCCAGTAGCAGAACATCACCTAAGGTACTCAGCTCTTTGGTAGGGGCATGCTGAGCACAGTGGGTGTGCAGTTGGACATGTGGGATTTGGCAATAGGAATGTGTGTACCACATAGGTTTGGTAAGGGGTGATTCTCTTCCTTAATGCCAGGAGGTCAGGATGGCTTTGTTTGAGCCATGCTTTCAGATGGGAAACGTGCTCAGTTTGTTTTGAGAATTCATTGTCACCGACAGCAGTGTGGTCACTATTTGCATGCAGCTCTGGAGGGAATTCTATTTGGGTCTGGTTGAATTGCAAAAAAGTTGCATCATGTTACTGTATCATATGTCATGTTGTACGTAGAGAATGTGCCATTCAAGCAGGCAAAACTTTTCACTTTAATTAGCAATGGGACTCAGAAACCAAGCTAAGATACTTTTATGAACTGGTAGGCAAATATTACTTAAGAAAACTTACAGTTCCAGGAAAATGTGTGCATGTGATTGGGGTAACATAAGTTCATTCAGTATTGGCAATGGTTTTGCTTTGTGAAGTGACATTTTGAAACTCGGCCATCCAATTGGCTAGTCACCCTTCCAAAACATTTACTAAAGTGTCTTGGGACAAACCCAGAAACCAATGAAAGCACTAACTGAAAGAACCTTCATCATATTAAAAAAAATATATTTTCAAGTACTAAAATAATATATAGTCATCTGATTTCATTCAGGTCTCTGTTACTGAAACATTCCACTCAGTGTCCAAAGCCCAGTGGCTTCCAAAGAATGGACAGATTTCAAAAGAAGGTGACCAAAATCTCAACACACTCTTTGTAAAGATATATAAAGATAAAGATATCTTTGTAAAGATATATAATGTGCTGTAGGACATGTGTATCCTATCACTATGTTAGACTAGCACCTAACATTGTGTATGATGAAGTATGTGCTACATAATGTGCTCTGTACTGAGCATCAGGGCTTCCTGAACAGGTTATAATAATGCAAGACAATATGAACAAGCAGACAGACAGGGGTTCAGAAAATGTAAGACTCCCAAATCTGTCAGTAGCATTTGGGATACATCAGTGAATTACCACCCTGGACATTTGTAACAATCCATCTTTGTTCTTTCAGTGACCAAGAAAAGGTACTTTGCATACTCACCCTAGGAGGTACCTGAAGGTAAACTCTCAGTGTAGATGATGGCTTGAACAAGAAGAAACTCTATATCATAGCAGACATACTCTTTCCTCCCACCCTCCCATCCAGCTTTGCCATCACAGACAACAAAAGATTAGCTGTGAATGTTATTACCTTTAAAATCACACTTCAGCTGCTGTGAGGATGTTTCCCATGAGAGCCCAAAGATCTGGCTGTGGGAAGAAATATTTGTTTAATGAGAGTTGTAGCTGTTTCTCAAAATATTTCCTGAATGAAAAAAAGCTCCCTTCTTTGTGTGTAAAGAGGTAGATGGATAAAAGCATATAGTTGTTAGAGTTACTTTGAATAAATATTATCAGTCTCTGATAGTTTTGGACATGAAAAAAATTAAGAAATATCCCAAGATTTATGTTTTCACAAAATTATGTGCAATTCTGATATTATCAGTTCTTTGCTTTGATTATTTTGTTTCATTCAAGCCAAGAAAACAGCAACCAACATGTCTTATCTCAAGGGATTTTGATAATGTAAGCATGCTACTGAATTGCAAGGCATCTGATTTGTGTTTGCTGTAGCACCACAGAAGATCTATTCTAGCTGAAAAGACCCTTCCAAATATAAAGCAGCTGTTCTCTCGAAGTCACAGCTAATACGATTTGCTTGTGAAAACCTATCATAAGCTAAAGTAGAAGCTATTTTATCACTACCTTGATCACTAAATTTAGGAAACAGGTAATTAAGTTTCCTGTCTTCACTGGAAGTGAAGATGGAGCTCAAGGAGACAGGTTCTCAAGAGGAGTCTGGAGGGAACTTTTTACCACACTGAACATCAGAGTTGGAGCAGCCTAGAAGGTGTTTCTCCTCCAGTTTTGGGTCTTGGTTAACATGTTTTATCAAAAGAGAACCTCAAACATTGTAACTGATTCAGTGAGAAATGTGACAATTAACACATCCACCACTCCTCTCTGTGGTCTGCTAGTTCTCCACTGCTCTTCCTATAGGGCTCTGTGCAGTTCTTCTTTCAGCAGCAATGTCACACAGGACTTCAGGATGAACTTTTGTGATCATACAGTCATCATTTCCTGAGAGAAAGCACAGCCAAGACTCTTCAGGCAGGCAGGGGAAGAGTTTCCTAGGCTGTGGTTGTGGACAAAAAAGATTTTTTTCTCATGCCTGCTCTTCAGTCCTTGAGATTTTTCTGGACAAGCAGGCACAGATGAGGGTGAAGAGGTGACCTTTGGGTTTTTCACTCAGAGTACAATTTCCTACTCTGGAAGCAGAGCAGGAGTAGCTTTTCTGGGTATTACAGCCAGACATGGCATATCAGACACTTGCATATTTTTGCTGGTGAGAGTTATATGGAGTCTCCCTTCCATGTAGCTGATGAAAATTATGTAGAAATGAATGCAGCTGAAAATATTATCAGTCAAATCAAAGCATCAATTTTCTGAGGGGGCTTTGGAGAACAAAAAGTGCTGCCCTGGTACTTCACCTCTGAAGCCCCAAAATCCCAACATCTTTGACTAATGTATGTCTGATTCAATCCTTGGGTTTCTCAACTATAACACAGTCCTTCCTAATTCTTTATTTATTTATTTAGGAAAATAATTTCCAACCTCATAAAGAAGAAATTCAGCCCAGCTGCATGTTTTTTTCTCTATACTTGGGCAATATAGCTGTACACTTTCAATAAGTTTCTCACTGAAGAAAGCACCCTTTTAAAAAAGTGACAGCTGAAAGTCCTGCCTCACGGGACCTAAACTTGTCCCCACTATAAGCAGCATGTCCCTCCAGGTTATTAACACTGTAACTGTGGTTATTTTTCTCTCCTCAGAAATGCAATACAATGGTGATGATAAAATTAGTGCACATTAGTATGTGTCAGACGTGGTAGAATTAGATGCCTTGTGCTAGATGTTTATAGGATGATGCAGTTGCTTGTTGATAAGGCAGTAAGTGATTCCTGCAGGCCTTCTGTTTTCAAGCTGTAAAAGATTCTCTCACTATTTCATTATTCCTTATGCAACACCCCAAAGATACAAGATGCTACATCACAGACAATTTTTGCTATGATAAAATTTGGCGATGGTTGAGCCTCTGCTATCTGAAAGCCCTGGCACATCACTCTGAGCAATATTTTCTGTGTTCCCTTGGTACTCCCTTTGGATTAATGCCTTTCTCTGTTTTCTCATGTCTTTTACTTTGCTATAGACACCAGTTTAGGGATCATCTCTTTGTTTTCTGTTTGAGCCTGACTCCATACTCCTAGGAGGCACAGTAATGCTAAAAATACTACTAATGATAATGAAAATCCTCAAAAGGATTTTTTGCTGCAAAGACTCCGTACAAGCCTCTCATACTTACCAAGAAAATGGACAAACATGAGACTTTCAGATGCCATGTAGATCTTTGTGTTGTCATCACATAGGCAAGACCTGTTTCCTTGCCAGGAGAGAACAAGACTTAATCACAGGAACTCCCTTGCAGTTCCCTGGCCACATCAGCTCACAGTCTGTGTGCTGCAAGACACAGCTGGGCAACTACCCCATGGCTTTGGGGCTGGGGATGAAATGCTTTCCTCTGACCAGGCAGCTGTCGCTGATAGGATTGGTCCCAGGTCCTTTAGACCGTGGTGCAGTTGCACTTTCTGATTGTTTATATTTGTGTACCTGAGAAAAAAATGACCACTCTACCTCATAAATTGCTTGTGCTTTGGATAAAGAGAGGGGATTTAATCTCATTTGACAGTTCTCAGTTGAGTGGCATTCAGGTCACTTAAGTACAGCAGAGCCAGTGATCTGCTGACGTCTGCTTCAGCAACAGAGGAAAGAATGAGACAGTTTGGGGGCACAGTTTATCCAACAGACTTTAGACTGAGATGAATGTATACCCAATGGACCTATTTTTCTCCATTACCTATAAAAGGAGTCTCAGATAACTAGATAATCAGTCAGGTGAATAGCCCATAGAATCAGGTTTTTTAATTTTTTATTTCTCTTGTTGATCGTGGAGTGTCAGGGAGCTGCAGGCACTCTTTGCAAGATTAGCCCATAACTATGATCAGCTCATACATTGTCACAAAAACACCTTGAAGAATGCATCACAAGAGAAAATGAGATAATTTTCAGGTGCAGAGTACATTGCAGCATATTTCCTGCTATTTTCATGTGGCTATGAATCATCTCCCTAGTATTTAAACTGGTCTGAATCTAGTTCTGAGAATAGCCTCCGGGCAGCACTGAAAAGAGGAGAGTTAAACTTCTGTTTACATCAAGTCTTTGTCTTCCACACAGCTTCCCCTGAACTGAGCTGCTACTGCTGTTTTGAGCACACAGCATCCACATAAAGATGAAAAATGTCCTCACAAGCTGCTGGTACTCTTTGTCAATACCCAAGTGCCTTTAGTTTGCATGAAACTTCCCCTTCACACTGGTTAATTTTGAAAGGTTTTGTCTGAACTTAGCTTAAACCTGTTTGGCCATGTTTGTGATACAATGGCATTAAGAGAATCACCAGTCTGTGTTATGCTGCTCCAATCTGCTTCCACTGGCAAGATAAAGCTGTTAACTTCTTTTTATTGCTTAACCACTGTGCTAAAACACTGCAAGATTATTGAGAGGTTCCTTGATCATTTGCCCTGCCCCAGCTGGAGTGATACTGTTGAAGATTTCCACTGGTATTTCTGCAGTGATCCTAACTCAGAAAAATATTCCTTTTCAGAAGAGCTCTTACAGGTTTTTACCTTTGAGCACAGGTTTATATCACACTGTGGATAAGGGCTGCTAGCCTGGGGGCTTAGGGAGGGTAGTCAAATGTGCAAGCTTTCAAGATGCATTCTTTGGGATAGTGGGTGTGCTTGAGCACAAAGTGAAATGCAAGCAGGACTTTTCTTCAGATTGAGTAAAATACAGATTTTGGCCAACTTTTATTTTTACCTTCTCTTGAAGACAAAATACTATTCACCACGTATCTCTTTTCTGAAGTAGGAATTCTGAAAAAACCCTACATTTTTAATCCTAGGCATGTGTTTGGGCTTAAGGTCCTCCAATAGATTTAGGACTGTAGTGGCCTTTTCTTTTACTGCTGTATTCTACACATCTTTTCTCTGTTTTTTAAAATACATCCAGAAGATCATGAAACACAGCATGAATGCAAAGTTTTTCAGTGTCAGGCTGGAAAGGTCAACACATGCAAAAAAGGGGGTTGTGCAAATGTGGGTTCTGCTGACTCAGTAATCAGTTGGAAAAGGGCAGGATATTTTTTTCTCAGACAAGAAACATAGGAGACTGTGAGCATGGAGCAAAAGTCCAAGCTGCTGAGCTGTAGTATCTGATGGAAGACTGTCAATGCAAAATCTCAAGAAGGGGTCCAGTTTGAACAGTGCAGACTATGTGTTGAATTGTGCATCTGTATGACATGATGTGTAAGCCAAATGTGTGACTGGTATGAATCAAGAGGGCAATGAACTCAGTGCCTGATTTAAGCCAGCGTCCAAAAGGCCGCTGAATGCACCACTGCTTTTTCTCTTGTTCCTTTCCAATGCTAACTTCTTTTTGGGTTTTTCTGGCATCTGAGTTTGCTAGGAAGAAGACAGATAGCCCATTAGGGTTTCTTTTGGAAGGACAAAGGTTGTAATTATCCAAAAATCACAATGCTAACCCATGTTATCATTTCCTGATGTCTGTCGGTGATGTTGCTCATAGCCCAAATAGAAGAAAATAGATATTCCTCTTTGAGCTGAAGAATAGTTTTGGAACTTTTCAGAGGTCAGTGGTATGAAAAACATACAACTTCATTGAAATATGAATCTGATTTTTATCTCTGGGTATGGGATCCATTTTTAAATAACATACTTAGAAAAATGGTATTATGAGCAGCAGCAAGCTGAAGAGATAAGGAAGTACTATTTAAAGTATTTTAGATATTTGTTATTGATGAGTTCTAGGCAAACATTTCTTGTGGGCATCTATGTATTTGGTTGACTCCAGGGTGTACATTTACGGCTACTGATAGTTTAGGATATTTAGAATTTTACAGATCTATGGTTCCAGAAGTAATTTGTTCATTTTAGAAGCATATAAAGGATGTTGCCCTGCCCCTTAGCGAATTGCTTCTTCCCTACTTTTTTTCTCTCTCAAACGTTAATGTATATTTTAAGCTTTCTGAGGTCAGAGGTCATAATTTTGCTGCCCATGTGAACCACATCAAATGCAGTGAATTCCTGCTCCACCTCTAGGCTGCATCCCTTTCAACCAACAACTACCACAGTGGTGATGGCTCATCCCAGCTGGCAACTAAAATCTGTGCCAACCTAAGGGAAGTGGAGTGAGGGCATGGCAGGGAGAAAAATGGGTGTTCCTTTGCACAAGAAGGCTGAAGAGCTCAGGCTGAGGTAGTAAAAATAAACACTGTAAAAGCACAGGGATCAAAGCAGTACAAGATGGTGAGAGCAGAGTGGACAATAGGAAGAGGAACCTGGAAGGAAGGACTGTATTTACCAGAGAAAGCCTAAGAAAGGGATGTAGGGGCATCTGAAAAGTGGGAAACATCATGCACAGATGACTACATTCAGGAGAAACAGATGGATGGCAGCTCTGTTCCTCTTGCTTTTTGTGAGGATCTGGATCTCCCAAAAATGTCAGTGGAGGTCTGACTTCTCTGTATGCTTCCCCCAGCTCTGCAGCTGAGCCGTGAGCTCCTCTCCTGTTCATATGCTGCTTTTAACTGTTGCCCACTCAATATCATAGCTTGAAACATTCATTCATCTTTCTGTGAAAAGCCACATGGTTCTAAGTGGGGCTTTTCAGTCAGCCAGAGTATGCTTGTCTATGTCTAAACAAGACTTGAACTTAAACTGCAGTACATGAAAGAGGCCTCCCCATCTGTGCAGTGCTAGCAGCCCTATGGCATGTCATCCACGATATTAGCTGAGATCTGATATTCTGTGTTTTCATTTGGTTTTATCCTTTTCAAAACAGGATGGTCAGAAATGAATGCTTTCAGAGTGATTGTGTGACCACACGCTACGGAGCTGTGCTGTGCTGCATCAGGAGAAGGCACTCAGTCTGCAGTGTGAGGCTGCAGGTCTGTGCCCTCCTGGTGGGGCCGATGTCTCTTCCACATTATTTTCATTTTTTAAGCTTTTAGTTTTGAATGCTTTGAAGTTCTAGATGGCTACCTTTGGGGTCAAATTGTATAAGGATGAGGGACGTCCTTATAGATACTGAACACTTTGCTCTAGCAAGTGTTAAAAAGAACATTTTAGGTGAGGGTAATGTAGTAGTCTCAAAGAAGTCAAAGCAAACACAAAACTCACTGCTCATGTTTTGGTGCTTAGGTAGATTGGAACAAAATTAGGTACTTCTCCAGATATTTTATAACCTAGATAGCTGAGGTGAGATTTGTTCAATCAAAGATCCACTACACGAATACCTCTTTTAATCTGTTGAGCCTGGGCTTGCTGGGCAGTCTGCAGAAAGACTTTCAAGGTGATTTCAAATGAAACATGCAGTAAAGGGTCAATATTTCTTTCCTGGCTATAGAGGGAGCTGAGGCTGACTAACTCACAAACAAAATAGATGCCCACACTGTAAAAACCCACAACTATGTAGGATTCAGACCCCTCTTAAAAATTAGCAGTGTCTTCTGCTCATCATCTTGCCTCATGTCAGCAGTGCCCAGAGGGAGAGTCTGCACTTTATCTCAGTGCTGTTGTTATGGGAAAGGGCATCAGGAAATTATTCACTGGCTCGGGATTCCTGAGAAGGAGTTATAAAATCAGCTGTAAAAGCTGTTCCCTGTCAGTAGAAGGAAAATAAGAAGGAAGACAATTATTCTGGCATTGTGCTAGTAGGCAACTGGCAAGCACATCAAACTGCAGAGCTTGGATGGGTGTTGGGAAACATGGAGAAAGTAGAGGCAACAGATTCACTTCAGGGTTGAAGAATCCAGACAACACCGAGCACAGCTGGAGTTGACAGAGAAGAATTAGCTCAGTCCCAAGGGGTCTGTGTGAGTTTGGGATAATCATCGTTTAGTTAATTAGGATACGTTGTTGATGACTGAACAGGGAATTCTGTAATGAGCACTGCTCCTTCCATTTCCTTTGGCCTTAGTCCTCCGGTTTCCAATATATGGAAAAACAGCAGCAGAAGAGAAGGAACAACCTGCATATGTAGGCAGGCTTTGTCAACACCACTACAATGCATCAGTATTAGAGGTACATTTTTTTAATTACCGCATTGAAGTCCTACTGGAGATGCATTTTTGGGGGTATAAAAATTATTTCTACTACCTGTTTTTCTTTCTACACAATACTAGTTGTCAGGGCATAAAGTCAGTTAATTTCAGTGTACTCAGTCCACATTTATGAACTTGTGTAGATTTAAAACTTCGAGAATCCTTAAAGCAGTACAAATTTTGCTTTAAATAAGCACAGAAATCTTTTCTTACCATAATGAGGCATCTGTGCTTTTTCTCTTCTTTTTGATCTTTGGCTTAAATTTTTTTTTTCTGCTAATTTAAAAATCACTAGTAAGACCTCTTGATATTTAAGTAAAAGAAAGGCCAGTCCCAAACTACTGATCCTTACAAGAAGTGCAGCCATATGTCTTCTGTAAATTACTGTCATCTCATTTTACAGGTTCACTAGAATTTCAATCTAGTTTAGAAGTCTTGGATGCTGATTCAGCTTGAACATCTTTTTACTGTAAGAAGACTGAAAAAGTCTTGTTAATGGTTAATAGAGTTCAGTTTTAATATCTTTGGTCCCATTGCCACTCCATGGCTGGTCCTATACTCTATACTATACTCTCAACTATGTGCTTTGTAGGGTCAAGGAGACATTTTGTAAATGAGAGTGAATATAAGCTGCAGTTCTTAGAACAAATGAGTCTTGACACATCAACCTCAAGCTGAATTTCATCTTTCTCTAGATCAGCAAAAATCGGGGTAGCTTGTTTGTAAAACTATCTTGAAGTTCAGTTACTGGTGCTAAGTATTCACATTCCTTCTGTCCTATTTGTCTGCAAGTATTGAGATGGGGTTTCCAGTTTTCACCACATATGAAATGCATGAGAAACCATTCACCTATGAAAACCAGATATCTCTACAATGAAACATTAGAGCACAATGTAATGTTTTGTATAGGCATAAAAGAAGAAAAAATAACTTGCTCTGAGTGAACTACACAGGGGATTTTATGTCAGTGTAAGGTAATTACCCAAAAACGAACTTGGCCTGTATGTGCAGGCTAACATCTGTATCATTGCAAAATAAATGCCACAGATGTTTTAATAACAAATAACAGATGCAGCCAGTGCCTGGGTTACAGATCTCATTAAAAATATTCCTCTTATAGGTGACCTTTTCCCCCACCCCTTCTCCACTCCTATACAGAGCACTCACTTGCTACAAGTTCAGACTGCAGGCTGCTGCACACCTCATCAGCTTCCTGTATTTCAGCTTTGGCTTTAAGGACTGGTGTTTTATTTATGAGAGCAGCCAGTGCAGTCCTTTATTTGCAAGTAAAAAACTACAGTCAACTGCAGGACCAGAGAGTACAAGTGAGAGCAGCAGCCCAGTGCAGCACAGACATTTATGAAGATAACCTTTTACTTGGGTTGGAGGCAATAGTTTTTGGCAGATGTGATGAGTCAGTGGAAATAAATACTAAATGCCTTGAAAGAGACCCAGGCACAGATGTCAGAAAGCAGCAGCCAAGGAAACCAGTTTTATTATGGGGTGCTATGAAATACTGAGTTTCTGTTGAACAGGTATGTTTGAAGCGAATGACAACTTTTAACTGCTGGAGTAGGGCTCTGCAGGAAATGTTTTCCTGTGGGAGAGGGGAATGGTCACTTTCATCACTCAGGTGGAAAATGCCATGACTGTGCTAATGCTGCTGCAGAGCCACAGTGCTGAGACTGGGCTGAAGCCTCTTTTGGTGACTTGGGCAGGACCCAAATGCTAGTCAGGATGGGATATGGCAGATGGATCCTGCACTTTACAGCATATTAAACACTGTGTTTGCCTGCCATGTGGGTGAGCCCTTGTACCTACAGCAGCTCCCAGCTGTATCATCTGGCCCTGCAGTGATGCTTCATGGTTGGCATGGAGTGATTCAGTTTGGCTACAGGAGTGACCAAGAATTCATGCCAATGTGGTGGCCAGTTCAGGCACAGCAGTGATTGGTGTCTGCCAGGCTCCCCAGGCAGCCAGGATATGGGGGACTTGTCAAGCATCTGTAGTGGCTGTGATGGAAAGGCTAAGGAAGTGGGTATCTCCCCTTCTCAATTTATCTAGGCACAGATCCTGCAGATTTTTCTGGTGCCAGGCACTATCAAAGCTTGGGGCATCTCTATGGGATCCTGTTTTCCCAGGTATCCTCAGCTGCTCTCAGTAACATGCTGCCTTTCTGGGGGCAGGCTGTGAAAATACTGGCTTTCTGACTTCCTTCCCTTCCAGAGGACATCTCTTTCAGCCTTGGAGAGGTCAGAACAGCAGATCAGGAGAGCATCCAGCCTGGAAGAGCTGCTTCGCATCACTCACTCTGAGGACTGGAAACTGTGGAAATGCAGGCTAAAACTCAAAAGTCTGGCCAATTTAGACTCCCGCTCTGCATCGCATCGCTCCACCAGATTTGCTGCTGCTTTCTATGACATTGACACACTGAAAGGTAGGTACAGGGTTGCAGCTGAATGATCTCAGCTTCAGCACCGCTGATTTTTAACTAGCAAAGGGTTAAGTACCAGAGGTTTCCTAGAAAATATGCTGCCCATACTGGATATGACAGGGCATTCATGGAGAATGCCTTTGTATGAAAAGATGTCAGGCAACAGATTGAGTCTGCCTCCCAGTTTTGAGGCCAAATCTGCCTTATTGTTCTCTGTATACTCTCCAAAGGGAGGATGTATTATGCAGGGATTTGTCAGTCTGCAGAAAGGAGGGGAAGTCAATGTGCAAAGCCCAGGCTGGAATAACTGACTGAGGAGCTGGCCAGCAGCATTGGGCTAAATCTAAGAATTTGCTTGCAGGCAGAAACAAATGAGCTTTCCTGCAGGCATAGAAATCACTTTTTTATTAAGTGTGCTCTGATATAAGGCACTGTACCAGCGGCAGTGTCTGGGTGGGAGTTGCAGAGGAAGGAGGTATTGCCCTAATCCCAGTCTGTTTGAGGAAGTCTCTCTGGAGAGAGATAGTAGATTTTGAAAGAAACAGCACCTGAATGCAGGGAATCACAATCTACCCAGTCTCCTGAAGCAAAAATTACTATCTCTTGGAGGTGAGAGACTTGAGAAACATATGTGCACTGATTTAAAAGGATCAGATACGATATTTCTGTCTAGCAAATGGACATCCTATAGCAAAACTACACTGTAGCCTAACAAAGGGCAGACTGAGCTATTCTTTTTTTTTTTTTTCAGTCTGTACCCTGATGTGATCTGATCATATCACTTTCCTTTTGCAAAATCAGATATTGCTGATCCTGTCCCTCCTGTTCTAATAGCACTTTCAAAATAATCACTGCCACATTTGCACACAACTACTCTGTTAAATTATAGTTGAAAAAGGTCTTAATTTGCTTCTCTGAGCCATTTCTCTGAAATGTGGACATGAGTGCCAGCCTGAGGTTTTTCATATGACAAGCATGGTTTAAGCTTCTCATAGAAAACTTGTACAGAAAATACTAATACAATACACACTGGAAGAACAATTAAGAGGACTTTAATTAGTGATATATATTTTGTTTGCAAACTTTTACAAGTCTAGGAGTCCATAGAGCTGTTCTTAGTAGTAGTACCCCGGGTCAAAATCTGTAATTCTCTATTCACTATTGCACATATAGTGAGCACCAACATTTCTGAAAAATTAAAATATTACTTTTGTCAATACAGTGACACAACAGAGGATGTTGTCAAGTGTTACTGGGACAGTGCATATTGCAATGGGCTTTTTTCAATGGCAGAATGATGTAACTGTTAAGGTAATAAAGCCAGGTGACTATAGTCATAAAGACATATTTTTCATATAATTACTTGGAACAGCTGTTTGTTCTTTTCCACTGAAGGTCTAACTCTAGACACAGATCTCAGCTTTCTCATTCAAAGTCAAGCCATTGAAATATAAGTTAAAAAACTTTAACATTTTGCATCCAAGCTGGAATTACCTCAGGACATAAACTACTTTTGTTCTAATGTCGTACTATGTTCAAGATACTAAAATCGCTCTTAAAAAATAATAAGCCTGAAAAGTGTGTTTCTTTTCCACACTCTTTCCAGTCATTAATCACTGATCTTTTTGCCAAGGGCATCTGCTTTGCTTTAAGAAATTTTTTTGATGAGAAGCCTGTGTCAAGGCTACTCATTGTTTCATTGCTAGACCACCTCCAACAGCACCCCAAACTCCAGCAGAGCAAATTCAAGACTTTATTTCTCATTTCTAGAGCTTTAATGAGGAATTCACTAAAAGCTCATGTCATGCTCTACAAGCAGCACAGCTCACCTAGGACTGCAGCACTTTCAAGCTGGATCTCAGCAGATTCCCTGTGCTTGCTCGTGGAAAAGATCAGCGTGACCATGGTGCTTCTGAACAAAATGTGACACACACTTCTTTGACCACCCCTTCCTATCACAGCCCTTCTACTAAAGAAGTGGGTAATAAAGTGAGGATGTGTGTGGTTGGAAAGGTCATCACTGCTTATGCTCACTGGAGTGACATCTGAAGTGATTACACACACATACCTTAATGAATTTGGCAAACACTTTATTTTCTATTCTAAGGCCTCAGATTGGGTTGCTGTTTTGATAGACTGATGTGGCTGTAGAAAATTCTATCGATTTTTAGGTGTTCTACTCTTAATTTATGTTGCAACACCAAAATCCAGACCCCAAGATCTTATCTCTTGTACTTTTTGAATGACTGGAAAGTGGAGTGAACTAACCCTGGGGAGGGACTTTGTGGGAATAAAAAAACCTGATTTGAATCACCTCCCTCCACTGGCTATGTTGCTTTTGATGCAGCCCAGGACCTGGCTGGCTTTCTGAGCCAGCTCATGATGAGCTTCTGGTCCACCACCATCCCCAAGTCCTTCTCCTCAGGGCTGTCCTCAATCCTTTCTCCTCCCAGCCTGTATTGGTGCATGGGATTGTCTCGACCCAGGTGCAGAACCTTGCACTTGGCCTTGTTGAACTTCATGCAGTTTGCATGAGCCCACTACTTGAGTATGACAAGGTCCCTCTGGCTGCCATCCTTTCCCTCTGGAGTGTTGACTTCACCACACAATTTGATGTCATCAGCAAACCTGCTGAGCGTGCATTTAATTCCACTGCCCGTGTCACTGACAAAGATGTTAAACAGCACTGGTCCCAGTACTGACCCTTGAGGAACCCCACTCATCACACATCTCCATTTGGACACTGAGCCACTGATCACAACTCTTTGGGTGCAACCAGACAGCCAGTTCCTTATCCAACGAGTAGTCAATCCATTGAATCTGTGTCATTCCCATATAGAGATCAGAATGTCATGTGGGACATTGTTGAATGCTTTGCACAAATGTTTTTTGCACATGTTTATGTTTTTCATCATTTTAAGAAGGACTTGAAGCATAAGCATTTATGATTATTGAGTAATTCCATAGCCTGAATCAGGTATGCAAAAGCCAAAAAAAGCAGAGCCACCTCTTAAGAAGGCTTGGGATAATATGTAGATGTCACTGCTTTCTCCCTCTGGTTCAGTCAGTCTATGCACTATTCCCTCTCGCAGACAGAATTTGACAGATCAGTCTAAAATAAATCATTAGTTGATAACAATTCAGTTTTTGAAAGGTGTCACAGTGTTTTGAAAAGATAAATCATGCTTGAATTCATATTTCATATTCAAACTCAACCTCCCCGAGGGTACTGAGGTGTGAGAGTGTTTATCTTGGACTTCATTAGACATTTTGGAAACAGTGTTTGTTGGCCAGCATCCAGTAGGAGTATTAATACCCTCTGACTACAATCTGTTAATCATTAATGTGCTTTCACAGCCAGGCCCAGGGTCTGTGGAGTCTGCAGTGGGGTACATGTGGAGAGAGGATAAAATGACAGTAAGGGGGTCTACTGTGGAGGAAAGGAGAGAGAACAGGGTGTGAGCCAGCTTTGTCAGACAGGGGCTGTGTATCTGCCTCTTGGCTAGGGAATACCACAGAATCACAGAATCATCTGGGTTGGGAAGGACCTCTAAGGTCACCAAGTCCAACCCTTGATCCACTCCCCCTGTGGTTACCAGACCATGGCACTGAGTGCCACATCAGTCTCTTCTTAAAAACCTCCAGGGATGGAGAATCCACCACCTCCCTGGGCAGCCCATTCCAGTGCTTATCACCCTCTCTGTAAAGATTCTTTTCCTGATATCCAACCTAAACCTCCCCTGGCAGAGCTTAAGGGTAAGACAAGTCCATGCCCTCTTTTCTTACTGGGAGCTGCCTGGGAGAAGAGACCGACCCCCCCCTGGCTACACCCTCCTTTCAGGGAGTTGTAGAGAGTGATGAGGTCTCCCCTGAGCCTCTTCTCCAGACTGAACAACCCCAGCTCCCTCAGCCCTTCCTCATAGGAACGTCTACCTAACCCACTGGAATTAACAGTGGTTCTGGTCATCTGCATTGAAAGCTAAAGGCAAATAAATGCAATGACCTCTCTGCCAGTGCAGCTGGTAGAAGTTAATGGGATAATTTTGCAGTCAGACTCTCTCTGGTCCTTAGATAGATACACCTAAGTGCAAATTGATCCAAGCAAGTGCAAATGGCATGCCAGCACTTCTTTTTTTATTTATATAATGCTTCTGCCTCACTAATCAGAGGTGTAACTTGGCCGTGATTGCTCATAAAAATGATGTTTTCTCCAGTCATTGATGAGGAATGGCAAAAGACTCAATGCGTGCCAAGGGAAACCTGCGTGGAAGTTGCCAAGGAGCTGGGTACAACAACCAATAAATTCTTCAAGCCTCCCTGTGTGAACGTGTTCAGATGTGGAGGTTGCTGCAACGAAGAGAGTCTGAGCTGCATGAATACAAGTACTACTTATGTGTCAAAAACGGTAAATAAGACTATTTTTCTGCTTTCTTTTTACCCTGGTTCTGCAGTACAGGAGGGGAAAGAGGATGTTTGGTTTCTAAGATCCTGTTATGAAAGACCTAGCTGTACTATAGTAACAAACAGTAGAATTAATTTTTTATCCATGGGGAGTGAGTGAAGACATGCAATAACATATTACCCTCATGTTGCATATTAAAATGTCTATATATGCCTAGAGATGGAAAATCAGGCCCTCAGAAAATAATAAGTTTGGTCCTTTATTAACATAGTGCTACTTAGACCTGGAACCTCCAGAGAGCATTGGCTCATGGGAATCCTCTGCACCAAAGGGTTAGGAGAAACTCCAGGAAACTTTGTTGTGTGAGTCCAGGAGTCCAAGAGCTACATTTTTAAAATTTGGGGTTTTTTTTTTATAATTTTGTGTATGCAGTTTTGTGAGCCTATAAAGGAAACATTTTCAACAGGAAAGGGCAGATGCTTTCAATTTGAATACCTCAGGGTCTGAATGTCCCAACCCACAAGTCACTTTGGTAAAGAAAGGCTTAAACCAGCACCTAATTACTGCTTATATGCGACAGGTGACAAATACCTGAGTTTTAATGACCTGTGCCAAAAAGTGAGCATAAGGAGAGTATCCAGGGAGCTTCTTTCTCTAGACTCCCTCTAGTGTCTGTGTGCAGAGATACCTTGCTCCAGGGGGGTGACTGAGCAAAGCTCTAACTTTAGTACTTCCAATCAGCTGTGCAGATGAAACCATCATACCTACAGGACAAGCACAGAAGGCTGCTTCTCCTTGACTAATCTTCACCTTGTGCATCCCTAATTATACCTGATAAAACCTTTTGACTTGGAGCAATACATCAAATTCCAATTATGAAAAAGGCTTTTCTTCAAATCAGAGCAAAGACTGAAGGCAGTTGTTTTAAAAAGAGAATTGAAGACCTTATGGGGAACAGGTCTGATTCACTGCTGTATTTGTTTCAGGTTTGTTAAAATGTAATTCCACTGTGTCTGGTTGTACTGGAGGACAACTGGAGTAAAATAAATCTTCTGTGCTTCTTGCGTCAATGTTGATTAATTGCTTTCATTCTGTTGGCCACACACAAAAGACATCTGATCATTGCAGGGAGCTAGGTCAGGCTAAAGGGTATTTATTTATTTATGTGTTTTTGGAGCAGAAGTTCAAAAGTTTGCTGAAAAACTGCAGTTTTGCAGAGCGTAACATTCCTTTCGTGTCCTTCAAAACAAAGATTCCCTCAACAGCCCCCAGCTAAATTCCTCCTGGATACACAATCACCAGTTCAGATAAGCTCCTCTAAAATGAATGGAATAACTTACGTAGTAGTGAGAACATTTTTTTCCCTTGGTATAAAATACCCACTGAAGGATATTCATGCCACCTAAAGTTAGACACTGAGACACCTAAATTTAAGTGTCTAAGCAGTCAGGCTTAGTAACACATATCAGCCCTTGCATGTGGATGCAGCCTTAAGCCAAGACATGGTGGTGTGCAAAGATCTGCTTTGGTTTCCATGAGAAGAAAGCTGGCTTGGGGGGCAGAGGGAGTGTGGGTCACTTCACCAGCTCCTGTATGTAGCTGCCCCAGGAACCAGGACTTCCACAAAGCTACTCAGAGATCACCCTAAACAATTTTGATGCACTGAAGGTAGGCTGCTAGGTTTCATAGAGATGTTTCCAGGATGATGCCCTGAAGTGTAGTGAAATGAGGCAACCAGGTGCCACTAATTGCCAGGTAGTGGGCATGAGCTTGTGTTAAGCCCCCCTGTGCCTGATTAGGGCAGGCCCCTACTGCGCACGAGCAGGTTGTGAGATCAGGAGTGAGCTGAGTTTGTGCTCCAGGCCTCACCTTTTATTGGCCCCCTAATCCTGCTCATGCCAGTGGGGGCCCGCCCTAATCAGGCACAGGTGGGCTTAACACAAGCTCATGCCCACTACCTGGCAATTAGTGGCACCTGGTTGCCTCATTTCACTACACTGAAAGAATCCAACTGAATCAGAACAAACTCTCCTCTACTTACACCTGTTTCTTCCCTCTCTGAGGAGGCTGTGGGAATCAAGTTAATCCCTTGAAGATTCATGCTGTGACTATACCCTAGTACAGTTAAATAGCTGTCTCCGTGAGGGGTTAAGATTCGGCCAACGATTTAATAGAAAACAAAGTTTCCAGCACCTGTATCTTTTCCATTTGGCCCTAGCATCCAGAAGAGGCTTTTGATTGTGTGTGCAAATAATTTTAAATGATCTTGGGTGTTTAATAGATCACAATACACTGCTGGGGCCAACATTTTCATAAGTTCCTGACTTGGTGGGCATTGCTTGCTCTTCAGAACCTGCTTATACCTATGGTAAGCATCTCCAGAAAAGAGAAAGGGTGAGGAAAATGGTGGCAAAGGACAAGAGGTTTTAATTAAGAACTCTAAATATTAACTCTAAAATGGAATCTGAAAAAGAAATGTTATTTCTCTCACCTAGCTCTTCGAGATTGCAGTTCCCTTGACAAGTGTTCCTGAGCCTGTGCCAGTCAAAATTGCCAATCACACAGGCTGCAAGTGTCTATCAAATACCCAGCGCCATCAGTACACCATCATACGAAGATCTGTCCAGTACCCAGAAGAAGATGGGTAAGTTCCCTCATTTGCAAACTTCTACACATGTTGTGCAGTCCAAAGTACAAAAATTAATTGTTTTCAGGTTTGGTTATTAAAATTGTTCCTTAACTTCCTGTTATCCCAGCGTTTTTTCCAAATAATTTGAGTTGGTAATCAGGGTTGGTAAACTTCACCTTAACCTGGTGAATGGACACCAGAATGCTGTGAATGGTCCACCAAATTATAAGTGAATGGACATCACAATCCAACAAAGAGTAGGCTGGGCCATTTCAGCAGGAACTGGAGTCATTAAGACCCTTAGAACATGAGTGGAGACTCAAAGTGCATATATAAGCCCTATGGTGCACTGGAGCTATTTACATATTTACGTATTTGTGCACAGACTTCTTCAACCTGACACAAGCAACTCTATTTAGCTAGGGCACAGAGGGTGGTGTGCCTAAGCCGAAGCTCTCTGCCATGCTTCATGGCACCCCGGGCCAGAAGCAGTGGGAACTGTGGCTTTACACTTTCTGGTCCAGTCCTGGATTGCATATGTCAGGCTCGGTGGCTGGAGAAAAGTGATTTCACATCTTACTCCAAAATGTGGTATAAAATGCCTGCAGTCCTGATGACAACTAGCTATATAAATTTAGCAGAGACTCTGGAAACACAGCCAGCTTGAGTGACTCATTTAAAGTTAGCTCAGGTGTTTCTGTCTTTACTTACATGTAAGCTTGCCCCATGACTGCCCTTCAGTCAGAAATCAGGGCTGGGGGAGAGGTAACATTTCAGCAAAGTCACCCCAGCCCTCACTCAGTCCACTGGCCATTCATTCTGAATCCCCTTCCAACACAAAGAACAAACCTTGGCCTTCTTCCAGTTTGAGTTCTCCTCCCAGAGACAAGTGCTTGAAAGTCAAACTGGCCCCTCTGACCCCTAAACAGTCCACTGTGCATCCTTAAACATGAGCAAAACTTGAACTGCACTACCTGGCAGCGTGACAAAATTCAATATAGTTGCATGGCACAAATACTGTAAGACAAAGACTATCCTGAGTGGGGTAGAGCAGTTTTATGGGAAAGTGGACTGGGAAATTGTAGCTGTTTCCCAAGGATATAATCTGAAATATGTTCTGTACCTTCTTTAGTTGCTTGGTGCCAGACCGCTCAGCCCTTTCAGCAAAACCATCCAGCCTCAAGATTTTCTGTTTTCAGAAGTAATGCACACAGATCCCATACCTCAACGCAGTACAAATGGCAGACCCAGCAAACCAGCAGGCTCATTTTGCCAAATAAACATGCTGATTCTCTTAATTTATTTTAAAAATTCCTCTCTTATTTTTTTTTTCTAGATGCCCTTTTACCAACAAACTTTGCCATAATGGCTGGATCTGGGATAGTGACAAATGTGAATGTGTCATAGATGTAGAGCACACGAGCAGACGAGAAGGTAAAAATTAAATTACAAATGGGCATTTTTGTTCACTATCTCCAGGATGCTTGTGTTTCATTTTGATTTTGTCCCATTTTTTTGTTGAGAAAGCTATAGTTTTGATTACACATTCCTAGATAAACTCGGTATAAAAACTGTGGTATAAAAACTCACCTGGTTGAACATTTTACTTCTTCTGTATTAGCAGCCCGAATAGAAAGCAGGAAAGTATTAAAAAGAGTTAGTGAAGTAAGCACCTTGCATAAATTTTTATTTGACATCAGCCTTAAATTTTACAAATAGGCATTGGGGAAAACTTTCATTGTAGAACTTTCTAGCTGGTCTGGAATATGTTGCATGGAGAAGGTTCTGGATCTATACTATGGGAGCTTAATCACAAATAACAGTCCTGTCTGTAGGCATTGTAAAATGCTATATGGCCTTTCAAAGTCTTTGACTACTTTTTATAATAATACTAACAGATTTAGGAAGCTTTCAAGCTGATATGCCATGCATACTCAGGAGTATGCACATACATCCCTTCAAGTCTGTGGAAGGCTATGAAAACATTCAAAACTCATAGAAGTACACACTACTTGACTTTGTGCTCTTTTTTTTTTCTAGGAAAACTTTAATGTCAAAGAAATTTGCAGGAAATATTCATGGTGGTAATTTTGTATGTCTAATGATACTCACTAGTGGTAAACATTAAGTGAAGAATTTTCCAAGCCTTGGTTTAAAAAAAATGGTTTTTAAGAATTTTTTTTCTAAGGAAATTGCACTGGTCAAAATAAAATTATCATACCACTAGAGCAGATGGACACAGAAGGAAGCCTTGTTTTTGTGGTTTAAGCTACATGGAGCAAGCAAAAGAAAAAAACAATCCAAGGCAACAATAAAAGCAAGCTGGCAATCAACTCCTAGACTAGCAAGAGAAAATAAAAGTAAATAACCTCATAAAGTGGTTGGTTGATTAAAATCTCCTAATATTAATAATCAAGAGAACAGTTGTGTAGTGGTTTCTGAGGGATCTCTTCTCCTTCTGGATCAGATAATTCGAAAGCTGGCTTAGAGAGTTAAGCTCAAGTTATATTTTTCACTCCAGAAAGGATTTTTACTCTGTTTCAGAGTATGTTTATAAGACTGTGAACAGTCAGAGTCCTCCCAACCCAGTCTTTTGTAAAGTCAGCTTGGAGCATTAAAATTTGCAGCCTGTTGAAGTACAGATTTTGTTGACATAGACTCAATATTTCCTCCAACACGATATCATTCTCTGAGGTACATTGTGGTTGGCAGTGTCTGGGACAAAATTACTTAAAATCTGCCTTTGAGGTTGACCCAAAGTGAGCTCCAAACACTCTACACCACTTCACACATGCCAGGCTTTATCACCCCAAGGAAGGAGTCTGTATTCCTAGAATTTGGGTCAGATTTTTTTCTTTTGCATAGGACTTTGATATTATTCTGCCTGGATATTAGCTTTCCAGCAGTAAAATTTCTTTCAAGTAATGTGTAAGCCTTCTCTGGCCAGTGAGATCAGAGCTCAGGCTGCAGAGGTTGCAGATGCAGGTTACGTTCTACATTCTGTAGGTTAAATCCAAGAGTTAATTGTAAAACTACAGGAAATTACCTTCCTAGTGACACAATACATGCCATGACCTTTAACCAGGGATGTGCTGCTCACATTTTAATAAAACTTTCAAAAAATGTGTTCCCTTTTTGCTAGGATTAGCCTCATATTGTACTCCAGATGTGTATTTTGAGGGAAGATAGATGCGGTATCAGATGAGTGCATTGACATGGTTGGGGGGGGGGGGTTCTGAAACAGTATTTTCTTCTATTTTTAACTAACAAATCTGTGTTTCCTCCTTATTGAAGCAATAAACCAGCCTGCACTTTAGTAGAATGCATTAGTTTGGCAAAATTTCCACAATATATGGATTGCAAAGTACATTGAGTGGTGCATGTGGCAGTTTGTGTGGATGTGCATTTTTGTCATAGTTACAGATTAAATCCTTTTTGAGATTTTCTTTTTAAAACCTGTGCATTCCCAAACCTAACACTAGACTCCTTTAATATGGATCCCAAAACAAAGTATTGTATTTATATTGTATTTATTATGCAGGGTTCCACCCACAAGAAATAGCAGTGTGAGTGACATAAGCAGCCCAAACCTCTCAAGTCCTTTTCTGCACTCTAAGTTAAAACAGGAATTCTGAAGACTAGAATCTGTCAGAGAGTACATGTGTGAGTCCTAGTGATTGCAAAGAGTCTCTTCAAAAGCAGAATTTAGACAGGCAAAGCTTATTGCTAAAAGACATATGTGCTGTTGCAGGACTCCCTCCTCTTGCTGAGCTGGCTATGTGTGGACAACACATGGAATTTGATGAAGAAAATTGTGAATGTGTCTGTAGACAGAAGTGTCCCACAGATTTCTTTCAAAGTAAAGAGAACTGCAGTTGCTATTTGTGCAGGGAGAGCCAGGAGAGCTGTGCTCTAAAACACAAGATATTTCATGCTGAAACCTGCAGGTAAGTGTTCCTTGTCATTTAGTGTCTATGCTGCAAGATCTGAATTACACTGTGTAGATGCTGGGAAGTGTAAGTGCTGAAATAGATGGTCCATCCAGGGTAAAATACCTTGCTGTAATTAGGGAGATATTATTTATGAGAGATACAATACTTGCTTCATAGAAGGAGACTAAATTTTATTAATTTAACATATTTTAGAGAAATCTGGACAAGGATGTTATTTGACTAAAAATATTTATTTCTTTTTTTCCACCTAATGTTAAGTGAATGATGGTTAAAACTATGCTACAAATGAAGTTACTGTGTGATACAGGGGAATTAGAGTGAGATACCAAATCTTGCATTTGTAGGTAGGTAGAACCCATCGTGTGTTTTAAGCTGAATGCAGACTCATGGACATCCAAGGGAAAAAGCTCCCTAAGTTTACACACCCATCATACAGCTCATTCCTTAGTTTGTTTGTCCTCACAGCAAGTGATTTTCTAGAATTAATGCAATTTGGTACACATACGAAGCCACTTGATCAGCTGTGACTCCACTGAAAAGCCAGAACATTTTTCTAGGGCTGTTATACTCCATGCATTTCCTTAATCTTTTTGTGTACCTAGTTTCGAGGTTTCTCTTGCAAAACTTTGATAGAAAACATAATTTCAAAAGACTCCCTTTTCATGCATTAATTTATTTTCAAGATACCCTTCTCAGAAAGCCTTGGCAGCATGTAGTTGAGCATGCAGGAGCTCTGTCTGAAAGCTTATGTAAGGACAGTCAGCATCCAGTTTCACTGGGTACTTTAGCAGAGTTAGAGTTCACTGAATGGTCACCTCCATGGTCTATCCTCATAGACTTAAAAGATTCATTCATGGAGAAAAAGCTGTGGAAGAAGTAACCTTTGCATCTCCAAGTTCAGCTCTGAAAATACAGAGAAGCACGAAATAATTGACAAGTATAAGAAGAGAATCAGCAGAGTGGAAAGGAAACAGAGGGACTTGGTCACCTAAGTTTTTCAGACAGGTGGAAGGGGATCAACACAATCAATTGTCTACATGAGTTTGGCTTCTAGAAAATAATATGATCAGGACACAGGACTTTTATGCCAGACTTTTATCTCAGATATTTCCAGAGGACCAAAGCTGAAGAGTCGGGAGAGCTAAGGTACTTTGCAGAATTTGAGGGCAGCACTATCCAGTGCTGACACTCTGGATTTGACTACTCACAAGGAGTGAGAGCATTACTTAGGCTGTGACTGTGGACAACTGGACAACAGCCAGACATGCTGCTGTAGACAAGAACTGTCAGGCAGCACTCTTGACCCTGGTGTTGTAGGGTGTTGACACTTTCCCAGACCTTCTCTAGAGAGCACTGTGGTGTCCCATGATAAAAAAGCTGAGGACTGTGACAGTGAGGATTTACCATATTATAATGTTTCTCTCTTTTTTTTTTTTTTTTTTTTTTCCTTTTTTCTCTTTTATCAAACAGCTGTGAGGACAAATGCCCACCCCAACCCAGAACATGCCCAACTGCAAAACCCACGTGTTCCAGGCATTGCCGTTGTCCGAAGGAGAAGAGAGGTTCTCATGGGTCCCAAAGCAAAGAAACTCCTTGACTGAGCTTTCCCTGTCCTCTGAAAATCCACTGCTTTGCAAAGTAGCTGTCACTGACTTTCAAAAAATAGTAGACCCCGACATCTTCTACATTAATAGCAGAAGAATGAACCCAGTCTGCATTTATTTATTAGAGTAATCACTAATTGCAGGTGAATCCTATAGGACACTGGCAATTGTTATTTAAGAGGTAGCAACAACTGATGAATTGTGTGGAAGACAGTGGGAAGTGCCAGTTCAATGTTACATTATGGAAGATGAAGCTGGTCTGTTGGTAAATAGAGGCATAGTCACCAGCCAGTCTTTCAGAAACTGAGATTAGATAATCTTAGCCTCTGAATCCTTAGCTAATGCAGCTCCTCAGTGAAACTTTCCTCAGAAATTCAGTGTACAGGATTTGGCTTCTAATAGGTTCAGCACTGAGTTATTTGATCTACTGTTCAGCTTTAATTATAATTTTGAGTTTATTGTACAACTACTGTCAGATGCGCCATATTTAAGTGTATATAAGAAAATAAATACATCAGTTATCCAAATGGTTTTGATTTTTCACTGTTATTTTAAAACTCTGCCCAACAAAAAGAAAACAAGCAAAAACCCAAAGCCATCTCAAGTACATCCTTCTTATGCTTGTCCCACTGGGACTGGCTTATGCCCAAACTCAGGTCAAAACAAGGTCACTTGACACAAGAGTTTCAGTAAAGAACAATAATTTTTCACACGTCTGCCTGACAGCCAGGTGTGATTTATGTGTTTGTTCCTGCTGTAGTGAATTAATCTCCCTTAGGGGATAACAGCCACAACAGTACTAACTCTTCAGTGCTTTTTGAAAAGGCATGGTTTACTAAAAGATGGTTTTCCTTCTAGTTTACCATGCTATGAAAATAACTCCTTTGCACTGAAATTCCTTTTGCCATTATGAGGTCTGAGTAACAGTGTTTTAATCAAATCAAGTACAAAGACAACACTATTTTCTGAGCCACTGAAGTCTGGACTGAGCCAGTCCAGGGAAAACATTGTGAACAATAATACTGGACTGGAAGGGATAGTCTTGATGGCTTAATATTTTTTCCCCTTTGCTGAATTATCCAATTACACACTCTACTGTGAATGAAGGGAATAGTGCAAATGAAATACTGCTGCAGAGATGGAAAGGCTGACACAACACAGGGAACTGAAAATGGCTTTTTGATGTGCATCTGAGATTTTTTTCTGTATATTTATATAGGGAAAAAATAAATTGCCTTAAAATAAAATTAGAGCCACATCTTAAGAGGTTGATTAGATTGTTGGACAAAACACAAAGTAATTTAACAACTCCTTGGTCTCAGTAAGGCATTTAGCATTCAGCCCTGGATGACTGCTCTGAGAGCTTCCTAAGCTGTCTATCTATGATCTGGGTGTGTGAAAAAATACTGGCAGGCTGGTTTTGTTATCTGTGCTGGGAACTGACCTGGGATCCTCTGAGCAATCCACCCAGCCTGCCCTGTGAGCATGCTGGGAAGAGGTTCTGCAGCGGGGTTACCTACAGGTCTGCACTGAGGGTTTTTCTCCAGAGTGAAGGTCCAGTGTAACCAGCATGGACTCTGCACAGATGAGAAGAGGGATGTGACCCCAGCTTGAAGGCAGGTGAACCAGCTTGGCAGCAGAAGCACACCCTTACCTTACCTCCCAAAGGCTCTAAATTCAGGCACAGGTACATAGTGGGTGAAGCCCCTGAGCTATGCAAGGGTCTGTAAAAGGACCGAACTGTCCCATCACTTCTCACTTGCCTTGGACCTCATGGTTGGATTGTTTGATGGGCTACACCAATAGCACAGTCCTCAGAAATCCAGGGAGCTACAGAGGCAAACCAGATACTTACCTGGTAGCACTGGAGGCATATGGTATAAAAACATACCTTTCTGCAAAACTATACAACAGTATTTGTGCAGATAAATTCTGAGGAAAGTATTAAACCTTTAGCGTTTCATAGCTTTTCTTAAACTGAAGTTTAGCAACTGGAGCCATGCGTTAATTATGCCTGAATCTTGTGATTATTGATCTGTAGAGGCTTTCTTGGTTTTCTGTCCTGACCAGTGAATTAATTTTTTTTTATAAACCAGAACTACCCCAACTGAGAGACAAAAAAGTCTGCCTCGACTCCAGAAGTATCTTAGATAAAGAAGTCACTGAGTGGCTGAAAACCATGTTCAAAAGCTTTTCTCACTGAGGCACAGAGGGATTTGGACATGAGCCACATAACTCTTGGAGGAGTGCAATAGCTGTTAGGGTAACCATGTTAGGAAGATAACATCTCTGACCAACACCCTGCTCTGAGGTTTTCACACCTTCCTAGACCACTGAAAAACAGATTTCTGCCTGGCAGTCTCACTCAGGACTGACCATCCCAATGGGAAGGAATGAAATGTTGCCATGTTCACAGCCTTCATTCAGCTTAAGACTCTGGGTGAAGTTAATCCTTGATCTCAAACTTCTGTGCTTACTTTCTGCAGACAACCTTGTGAAATGCTTAAGTGAATATTTTTTGCTAGAAAGGTGCTTAAAAAGCAGAGAATGTGTGATCACCAAAACCACACCTGAAAATCAATTAAAAATTGATCCTTATTTAATCCTATACAGGTTTTTTCTTTAACCTGTGAGGGATTTCCGTTTTGCAGCACTGATGTGCCAAAAAACTTGTGAAATTAGAACGGGTCTTAAGCTTATTATCAAAGTGGAAAAGGACAGTGCTTGTGGTGGCATTCACTAAGTGAACAATAATAACAATATAATATAAAAATTATTATGTAATACATTATATGTTATATAAAGTAGTATAATTACTGTAGTGTCTAGTATATATTTATATAATTTTTTTAAACTATATTACCTACATACTAATATAACATTAAATATATTTATTTTTGTAATAATAAGTGGCCTAAGCAGCCAGCACAGTTGAATATTTATCTAGTTTATAACTTTCATGTTACCAAGTGACTCTTAGCCCTAATTCCCAGAAAGCTTACGAAGGTACTTTTTTGTGCTTCAAATAAAACTGCCTATCTGCCATACAAATTTGAAACTCACACTGAAACTTTTGCAGGGTGCCAAACTTGGGGTGCACGTGTGTGCACACTAAAGCTCTTTCCCTCCTGGGTGCAGCACAGGACTCACACAACTCCTCTCTCCATCAGCACATTCATCTGTCACCCCTCTGCCCCTGGCCCTTCGGGTCACACAGTGAGGTGGAGGTGAGCAGCTACACTGTGCCAGGGCTGGCAGGGGATGTCTCTTGGCAGTGTCCCATGCTCAAGGATGCCACACACACCAGGACAGAGCTGCAGTCCTCTCCCTGCCACTCAGTGTGATCTTTCCATCCCCTCCTGCTTCACCTAACACTTGGCACAGGAAAGCAGAGATGCTCAAGAGCTCTGAATTGACCAGGTTCATATTAACCTGCACAGAAACATGAAAATATGTTTTCTTAGACCTGAAATCCAATTGCTTGAATATGAGCATTGATCATCCTTTCCCCCGTGCTGGCTCCTGTAGAAGAAAGGTATTTCCTCCTTCTGAAGCCTTGACCCACCCACTTTGGGGACTGCCCTCATGCACTGCTGTATTTGCAGCATGGGGAACTTATGGCTTCTTTCCTTTACAATAAATTTTCTTCCTAGCAGATCATCTTCTCCCAAAGGGCCTATGCCAGTCTCTGCAATGCAGAGTGCTGCTCTTTCCCATTCCTCTCTCCTACATGATTAGAAAATGACCAAAGTGAGAGCAGATACTGAATATTTGTAACATTCACTAAAATACTGTGTGGAGAAACTCAAGACTTTAAGCACAATGCTGTAAGTGTCAGGGCTGTGGGATGGTCTTAATTGCCAGAGCCCCGAGAAGATCCAGATATCTCTAACACTATGGCACAGCAATCATAGAATCATAGAATCGGCTGGGTTGGAAGGGACTTCAGAGATCATCAAGTCCAACCCTTGATCCACTATCTCTGCAGTTACCAGACCATGGCACTGAGTGCCATATCCAGTCTCTTTTTAAATATCTCCAGGGACTGAGAATCCCCGGGGCAGCCCATTCCAATGTCTGATCACCCTCTCAGTAAAGAAATTCTTTCTAATGTCCAACCTAAACCTTCCCTGGCATAACTTGAGACCGTGCCCTCTTGTCTTGCTGAGAGTTGCCTGGGAAAAGAGACCAACCCCCCCCCCTGGCTACACCCTCCTCTCAGGAAGTTGTAGAGAGTGATGAGGTCTCCTCTGAGCCTCCTCTTCTCCAGGCTGAACAGCCCCAGCTCCCTCAGCCTCTCCTCGTAGGATCTGTGCTCGAGTCCCTTCACCAGCCCAGTTGCCCTCCTTTGGACCTGCTCCAGGACCTCGATATCCTTCCTGAACTGAGAGGCCCAGAACTGGACACAGGACTCGAGGTGTGGCCTCACCAGTGCTGTGTACAGGAGCAATAAATCCTTTCCCTGGAAAACCGCGACTAAAAAGATGCTTTGGGTGAAGATAGAAACACGAGCAGATAATTACAATTTACTGAGGATTTATAAAAACTCTTTATTTTATTTGAGAAATTCTGGATGCTTTGATCCATTTAAAATATTCAACAAACATTAAAATATAAATACTTTGCATTATCTTTCATATTGATACATCAGAATTTAATAACAGAAATTTAATATAAAATTTCAGAAGTGTAAAATGAGGTATGTAAAATTCATGGCAGATCTGTTTTTTTTGACTGATGTCATTAGTTCTTAACCTATGACTAAATGACCTTCTCAGAGGGAAGGTTATCAAGTAGAGGAATGTTTGCTTTGAAGTTTGAAATGTCTTTTATTGCTGTGTTCAGCATGACTTGCTTTTTAAGCATATGGACATGATTTACAGATTTCATAGCCAGAATAATAATGCTCAAGTTTCCTGTTCAAGTGTGTCTTAACTTTTGTATAGTCAGGTAGGTCTTTAATGGGATATTTGGATTGTGGCCTCTGCCATAAAACTTGTGTGTTTAATAGGAATGAGGCTAGTTAAATAATAATTGTTAATGCTAAACAAAGGCACAAAACGTTTCTAAAACATAAGGTTTTATGAAGAACTGTTGTGCACTTGCATGTGCTTTCTGCAGGGAGGTAGCAAAGGAAAAAACCAAATAATAGCAAAAGATCCACATTGCATTTGAAAATCAGGAATTCTTTACCTACCTGCAAAAAATGTGCTTGACTTCTAGAAGGACAGAGGTATGTGTGATCTTAAAAAAAGTGCCAGTGACACTGAAGAAATTCAAACAAAATTTGAACATTCTGATATAATTTGCTTTGACAGCTATTGAATGTCATGTACTGTGACATTGCATATAGCAAGCATTACTCATAAGAAGGTTGGCAGACCATATATAAAATCTGTCATACTCATATACACTGCAACATATAAAGCTGCATAAATCCTTTGGGCATCAAGTCCAGCTGACTCTCAAAAACCCTTTTTGTTTTTCAGACAAAAAAAAAAAATTGAATCCCCTTGGGTTTGGGTTGGTTATTTTTGGGGGGGTTTATTTGTTTGTTTTGTTTTGTTTTTTTCTTGTACCACTGTAAGCTAGGAGTTATGTTATGTAAATCAAGAGTTATTTTGCTTTGCTTTAGTGTAAAAAACACTAAAGGGAAACCTTGAAAACTCAGGACAAAATCTGTGGAAGTTCCTTCATCTGCCAGTTTCCTCTGTATAAATGCATTTCAACTCAAAAATATCAAAGAGACTGTCACCTCCTAGTTTTGCATTAATGGAGTCAGTGGGTCTCTCTGGAACTACAAGGTAGTTACCAGGACAAGTGAATCTATGTTACCCAAATAAGTCAGGGGTTAGCAAAGTTTTTATTAATTTGTTCTATTTCTGTCAGATTCCGATATCAGCAGTTACTAAAAAAATTCAATAAAAACTATTCACTCGGAGGGAGAAACTGTTTAAATTAGGTAAAAGTATATACTCCTTTGTTCAATGAAACAAACGAGTACATAAAAGAATGCTATCAGGGCTCAGACTGTATTTTCACTTCTATGCTATTGATACCCTTCTTTGTTTCCACTTGTATCATACTTTACAATACTACTCAACGTGAAAGGTCCTCCAAGGCTGAGAACACTGAGGGTCTAGGACTTAGCACAGACTATTTAATTTCTTAAACATCAAAAGCTACCTTTAAAATGCATCTAGTGGAATAATCAATGATTTCATTCTATCTTGAATTAGGTATACGCTATATATTTTAAAAAGATCTAAGTTGGTATTTAAAAAAATATCCTGTTATTGAGTGTGATTACAAACTAAGCATGAAGAAAAGGAGGTAACAAAACAGGAAGCATTCCACTGAGTCCTCTGCCCTACTTGTTTTGCTAAGTGGTATTTTAGTTGGTGAGACTGTATCTCTAACATGTGGCTTCGTACCACAGCTCCAACTGAAACTGTGATGCAAAGTACACACACTGACCCAGCAGCTTCTGGTAAGTGACTCACTGGCAAAACATTGATCCCAAACTTTCTGCTGACCCATGCTGCTGCTGTCTAAGCACACTCATGTGCCTCCTTTGTTCTTTTTTCTTTCTTGGGAAATTTTTTTTTTCTCCCTATGAATGGGCTAAGTGTTCAGAATTATGTTTGAGGGCTCAAATACAGTTGCACAGTGGTTATTTACCTTCACTTCTCAGAATAAAATAACCAATAAAAGTGATTAAACACAAGGAAAAATCCAACATATTCACAAGAACTATACACTACTTCTAACACATATTGTATCCATAATAATGGGCAATGTTTTCCTGTAGCTTAGTTACAAACACAACTAATGAAAATCCCTTTAAAGTCATCCAGTCTCCCTGTACTGGCATTTCCTCTGCATCCCACTTTAGAATCACCCACTGCTCACTCCTGATGTTTATATAGCTAGTATATAACATCTATAACAGTACTATACATATTATAACAGTATATAGTAACATCTGTACCTCTCTACCTGTCCCCTTATCACCTTGCTCTGCTCTGCATTAATTAAACTACACTTGGAGCACTTGTTTCCAGCCTGTACAAAGCCTGAAGTGCATGGCTTCAATTTCAAACCTCAAGGAGGGTCTGCATGCCTGGAAGCCTCTCAGAATCTTACCAGTTTGAACAGTCCAGTAAAAATTACTGCTTCCTTGATGGACCTTTCCTTGCTTTTATCTTTAGATAGTCAAGGCCACAATAACACTGTCAACTTAAATAAACCCTTGTTTCATTTTGTGGATTTAAAGCATAATTACAATGAATTGTTTTCGCTTTACAGTTTAAATCTCATGTAAATTATAAAAACATGCTTGGTTTTTATAAGAAAATAATTTTTCTGTTGATTCAAGCTAGAAAAACAGGCAGGCGATACACTGTTGGGTATCAGAGAACAGCGTTTTGGAGCATACATGGAGTAGAAGTATTGTTTGAAATCGTGCGTACTACGTTCAGGTTCTTCAGCTTTGCATCCTCAGCAGGACGAACACATTTTAAGTTTCCAACAGCTCCACCTGCTGTTGTCACTGCACCTCTTTTTTCCCTCGATGAGGAAAGCCCTTACACTTAACTTTCACTTGAATCACTTTTGTTAGTATTTTAATACCGAAACCCATCTGAGAGTTATGGCTCTTCAGTCTGTATTGACTTAATGAAATAAATTCCCGAGATTTTCAAAGAGTTGTCAAGAACAGCATTCAAGGTACAAACAAAAGACTTCTAAGACAGGCCTAACACAAACACTACAGACATACACATACACAACACAACACAAATGATAAAGCACTTTGATATGGCCTGAAGGCTGCAGAAATGGAAATTTAGATTGGAAACTAGAAACTAAACAGACTAAAATCTAGTAAAGCTGAGGGGAAAAAAAAAATAAATAAAACAACCAAGTCTAGTCTGGTCCACAGGTTGTGTTCAACATAACTGATACCAGATCTGTGTGTTACAGTATCTGGTTTGATTCAGAACACATAGAGGTACAGCACTGCATTTCTGTTCAGTTACTCAGATGACTTGCTGGAGAGCTGATGCTGGGTGTACACGGGCTGCAGAGCAGCTATCCCTTAGTTCTGACAGTACAAAGCTAAGTGGTCCTTCTGATCTACTTCAAACAGCAGGAAGAGATGAGCACTGGCTTTGCACTGTGTCCCAGGAATTTTTTCAGTCCCACCAGGGAACCCTTAAGCCAGATCACTGACTGGCTGAGAGGCAGAAGACAGCCAACATCCAGGAGATGTTAGTGACAAGCGGGAAGGGCTGGGAAGGACTCTGAGACCCAGTGCTCAGGTGTCAAAATGGGTCCTGAATGCAAGATGGTGTAAAAGAGGATTATTTGCAGCAACTGCCAATGCACTGGGAGCAGCCATCCTGTACTGGGTAAGAGATGTGACCTGGATGTACACCCAGGGAACTGGAAACCACTCCTGGTACATACACCCCAGTTGCTCCCAAGCCCTGGTTCTCCTCGCCAACCTCACTGTCCTGATTTGAGGGAAGGGAAGCTCTGGACTGTGGAATGGGAGAGCACTGCAGTACATGGAGGGTGACTGAGTGATCAAGACTTTGGGAAGTGCATGAGGGACACAGGTCACATGCAGAGGTGAGACCTAGACTTGCCAATCAACTTCTCACTTCTGTTAGGAAATTCATCTGCCACCAATGAATTCCAGCCTGCTCAAAAGGGAGACATGCCTATAAAATGGAAAAGGAACTTATTTTCTGGCATCTCAGCGAGAAATCCATCTTAAAGAAAAGAAACTCTTTTTAGAGTTTGTATTTAATGGTCATTTCTTTCACAGACTACGCTGCAGTTTGTCAACCTTTCAACTCAAAACTATTATTTTCAAAAGAACATTAACATGTCACTTCATCTCACATCTGTTGGATTTCCCAAATATGGGAAAAAAGACCGTAAGAAAATCTAAGTGCTTGAATGAAGGAAGAAACACCTGCCTTTTCTTGGCTGCTTTGTGGATGGTACTGCAGCCAGACATGGGATCGGCTGTACACAGTAGAAGTCAGGAAAAAACAGCTTTGTGAAGGTACCATAGAACCTGTTAGAACCTTTTCTATTCCTACCACAAAAAAGAACTTCTGGGCTAGGCAGCTGGGCCTGCACTCCCTCTTGGCAAGAGACCTAGGATAAATGGCAGATGCTCCAGCATTACCCTGCAAGAGTAAACCAAATAGAATGGCATTTTGTCCTTTCCTGCAGGATAAAGATTCCAAATACTTGTTCCCTGGTCATTTTGGAGCACATTTAATTTCAGCAGGACCAGAAAAAGAAAAAAGTCCTGGTTTTCAAGGGAGTTTTGGGCTGTCTCTGGCTCTGACCTATTTGGTTTCACTAATCAATCCTGCTCTGTAGTTATGTCAATAGGCCACGATTTTCCATCTAGCAGTACTACTTTTCATTAATGTTCTCCATTTGGGGTTTCCAACACTTCTTGCTTTCCTGAATCCATGGGAAAAAAATGCCCTCTGCTGTAAGTCTGTTGTGTACTCTTACACCAGTATTTCATGTCAAGATATTTCTGTTCCAGGACACTATGGCTCCCTCACTGTGGCATCAGGCTCTGGAGCAGTTTTGTTTCACAGCTCTCTTGTGAACTGCTGTGTGAGCAACCGACTGCCTGTTTTTGTCAATCACTAATGCTTTGAAATAATAAATGTGCATGTTTTAGGCATACTAAGTGTGAATAAATGCATTAATTTATTATGACAACTTGTTGCACACAGCAAAACCACTTCACCGTATCGATAGGTTTTGGTCAAAACAAACATTAAACAAAAGCAACATCATCCACCAGGCTGGGGACAGTGAGAAATGCAGCCTGAGAGGGTAATGACACAACAGAGTACCCAGCAGAAAGTTTTCCTGCTTTTTTAAGAACACTGAAGTGGTCTCCTTGAGACAAGACAGAATCTGCTACCAGAACAGGTAACCACAGGAGTTTAAGTGTCCTTCCTCCTCTGTCTCCATTAGCTCGATTTATGAGGGTGTTTTAGGGAGTATTCAAGGACTAAGGAGTAATTACTTAGCTGTCACCTGTTTAATGTCTTTAATATCTATTTTACATACCTCATGGTTTCACTCTGACCTTGTGCGTGCTTTAAATAAGGGAGTGAATGCATCAGGATCAGCATTTAGAAAGAATGAAAAATTGATTCTTTTTTCAGCTGTTGGTCCCTTCACAACAGCTTCACTTCCCATCAGGACAGGACAGACTCAATCTGCCCAGGATGAGTGACAATTTTATGAATAAGCAACAAAACAGAGCAGAGCAAAGTGTATGGTATCCCATCCTCATGAAACAGCCATGGACAGAAAATTTAGCAGCAGCTTTGCAGTAGCAAAGAATCCTTTCCTCTCCATTAAGGTTTTTTTCCTAGGCTCTATGGCAGACAAATTTTCCAGTTGTTTGAACACAACAAGAGGAGGAGTCTGCTGATACAGAGGGAATTGTGTTGTACCACAGACAGGTACAATATTAAGCATACTTAAACATGGTTAATGATGAACAGGAATGTCAGAACACCAAAGCTAACATGCTAGGACAAAGGCGAGAGGACTTTGCCACAATACTTTTCCTGACCCCACTCCCTGAAAAAAGATTTTCATAGTCTATAGCCAGCTGCTGAAAAAGCATCAGCTCCTCAGAGAAATACAGAGGATGGAAAAATCACAACTGCTGTGTCACAGAAAGAGTTCTCTTGAGACTAAGTTCTCTGAGACTTCCATTCTATGGAAGGTTTTGTAGGTCAGTGACAGTATTCCGCATTTGCACAGCGGCCAACATCCACTTATGGAACACATCAAATCCTACTTCTTTAACAGAAGAGAAGAGCTTCTCTTTTGTATACCAGTTACAATTTCTCTTTGGAATTTTTAAGCTTGCATACCAAAAATGACAACTTCTCCAGACAAAACACAAGAAAAGCCAGCCTAAAAGAAAGAAAATAATTTTCCAAATAGTTAAAATCTTGCACACTGTTTTTCTGACAGCCAAAACTGGACAGCTCGATTCTTCAAGGCAGCCTGACACCAAGGAAGGTCACCACTGTCATTCACCAGGAAACACATCTCAGGGTGCTGCAGCTGAGAACCTTCAAGTGCTTTGCTCCTGGCACTACTTTTTATTTTTTGATTGGTTGGGTTTTGGTTTTGTTTGGGTTTTTTTGGTTTTTTTGTTTTGTTTTTTTGGGGGGTTTTTGTTTGTTTGGTTTGGTTTTTTGTTTTTTTTGTTTTGTTGTTGTTTTGTTTTGGCTTTGGGTTTCGTTTTTTGTTTGGTTTGTTTTTTTCTTAGAAGTAATTTAAGGCAACTGCTTTACACCCAGGCTGCAGTGTCTCCTGAGAACTAGGATCCCCATGGCTGCCTGCTTCCCAGCCTCCTTCTTTCATAGCAGCACACCTGATGCTAGAGGTGAGAAACCTCCCCACTTCTGGCCTCTTGCTCAGCATCTCATCCTGAAATTCAGGTTCTTGCTACCTGGGAGGAGCACCTGATGACAAAGTCAGGTTTGCCAATACTGGTCTTGCCTTTCTGACCTCAAGAGAAAAATCCGAACAATACACAATGTTCTTCTTATTCAGCACAACAAGCTCCATGCCTTTCAGTCCCCGGAATGAAGTGCCTGATTTCCTCCTTGGTCTTTCTTGGAACTGGCACCTCCAAAAACGTCTGTCCAAGCTTCAATGTAACCAGGAATCCAGCCAGCACCACAGTTTAGGTCAGCTTTTACTGTCACTCATGACACACGTATTTACCAAGGAGTGATGACAGAATCAAATCTGACAAAATTCGTATCAGAATTCTTGGCAAGAAGACATAAATGTGGTAACATATAGGGAAGGAATGAGCAGCCCCAGCCTGGTGGGGTAACACCCTTCTTGGCAGTCGGTAGGAATTGTGTGGGTGCTGGAGCTGCTAACAGATGATTGCAAAGCTCCTTGAGCAGAGCAGAAATACACAGCCAAGCGATGCCAGCCCTGGGGTGTCAGAGCACAGCTCACACAGCCCAGCTGCGTAGCTCAAACTTCAAACTCCTGGGCTTTCTGTAAAAAAATCACAGCATTTTTCTTCTCATTTAGAGAATGCAAGCTTCCAGTGCTTCTGGTGAAAGACTTGAGAGCATTTCAGAGGAGTTTCAGCTATGACTGAACACGAGAACTTCTCCACCGAGAGCAGGACAAAATCCTTTGGAATTTTAATGCAATTCAACCACACTTTACATCACTTTGGACCGTGCCTTTTTTGCATACACTGCTTTTTATTTGACAGTCACGGAGACAGGCTTCCCAGCACAGAAGGAGGGCAACAGAGCTGGTGAAGGGCCTGGAGAATAAATCTTCCGAAGGATTGAAGGATCTGGGACTGTTTAGTTTGAGATAGAGAAGGCTGAAGGGACTTCATTGCTCTCCATAGCTACCTGAAAGGACATTGTCTAGAGGTTGGTGCTGGTTTCTAGCATTAGAACAAGAGGGAGTGGATTGAAGCTGCAGTTTAGACAGGACATTAGGAAAAAAATATTCGCACAGAGAGCGGCCAGACACCAGAACAGGTGCCCGACTCCCCACCCCTGGGTACGTTTAAGGTCCGTTTAGATGTGGAGAGGGGGATATGGTTTAGGGGAGAACTTTGCAAAGTAGGGATGACGGTTGGACTCAATAATCCCAAGGGTCTTTCTTTTTCACCCTGAGAGACTCCGTGAACCTCCTGTGAGAACCTCCGTGAGACTCCCGACACCTCTCCGCTGGGGCCCGGCAGCAGCGCACCAGCCTCCCCGTGCTGCCTGAGGCGAAGCCCGCCCTGCCCAACCGCCCGCCGCGCGCTCGCCCTGCTCGCCCCTCCCGCTTTTGCCCCTCCCCCTTCTCCCGCCGCTCCCATTGGTCAGTTCTCGCGCGCCGTGACGCAACGCCGGGCGGCGATTGGCTGCGGCGACCCGGAGGCGGGAATCTGCTGGGGAGAGGAAGGGCGGGTGGGAGGGGTCTCCGTGCGGTTGCCGTGGTGACCGGGCGGCCGTGCCCGGAAATGGGATGGCGCCGGGAAGCGCCCAAGGAGCGCCGGCGGCCGGCAGGTAACGTGCACGCGCACGGGCGGGCGCACGCGCCCCCGCCCGCTTTCACCGCCGCCCCCTGGCCCCCCCTTCCCACCCCTTTTCATTCCCCCCCCACTTCCCCTTCTCATAACCCCCCCTCCCTACCCCCCTCTTCCTTCCCTCTCACCCCCTCCGCCGGGGCGGCCGCCGGTTACCGGGGTGATCTCCCTCTTTAAAGGGACCGCCGCGGCTGGCCCCTTAAAGGCCCCGGTGAGGCCTGGGCGGTGGTGGATATGGCCGGGCACAGTGGCGGGGAAACGGCCGGGGATCCTTGCGGGAGGCCGCGGGCGAGTGATGGCGCCTTGTGGTTCCCCCAGCAGGTACGGGCCCGGGATGGCGGCCCGGGGTCAGAAGGGGAGGGCTCACTGTGTCTGCATGGTATCGGACTTCTTCTACCCCAACATGGGGGGCGTGGAGAGCCACGTGTACCAGCTGTCGCAGTGCCTCATCGAGCGGGGCCACAAGGTCCTGGTGGTCACCCACGCCTACGGCCACCGGAAGGGCATCCGCTACCTCACCAACGGGCTGAAAGTGTACTACTTGCCCCTGAAGGTAATGTACAACCAGTCCACGGCGACGACGCTCTTCCACAGCCTGCCCCTGCTCAGGTACATATTTGTGCGGGAGAGGGTCACCATCGTCCACGCCCATAGCTCCTTCTCCGCCATGGCCCATGACGCCCTCTTCCACGCCAAGACCATGGGGCTGCGGACAGTGTTCACGGACCACTCCCTCTTTGGGTTTGCCGATGTCAGCTCGGTGCTCACCAACAAACTTCTGACGGTGTCCCTCTGTGATACGAACCACATCATCTGTGTCTCCTACACAAGTAAGGAGAACACGGTGCTGAGAGCAGCTTTGGACCCTCGGATAGTCTCTGTCATCCCCAATGCTGTCGATCCCACCGACTTCACTCCAGACCCGTCAAGGAGGGATGACAGTACGATAACAATTGTTGTTGTCAGTAGACTTGTTTACAGAAAAGGTAATGGGGGCTAAAATGTAAGTTTATTTTGATAATTTTTTCCTTTAGGGTATGGTAAGAAAGGTCTTGGTCAGATGCCTCATATCTGTGGTATGGGTTGGATTTTAAATGAGAGTTGTAAGGTGTTGTAAGGGTGTAAGTTGTAAGGTTTTGTGTCTGTGTTTGAGAAGTATACAATTTAGTTTGCATCTGTTGGGTTCAGAGACGTATTTCTTTAGTAGTATTGAAGATACTGAAAATGGAAATTTGTAAAATGAAAGGTTTGTCATATATTTGGGATATGATTTGGGCCCTAATCTATATATTCAGATTGAAATGTTGTAATTGTTTTTTATTTAATCAAACAGCAGCAATCTCAGCAAGCTTTTTTCATATTTGTCTCTTCAATAGTTCACAAGTTATCTCAGAATTTTGTCTTCAGCAGTGTAACTGTCTTCTAGAGACATCCTTCTTCTCTTGAATGGAGTTACAGCAGTAGGTTACATCACAGTAAGCTCTTCAAATCAAATACAATAACGACTTGCCCTAAATTTTGTACTCACAGGTATAGATTTGCTTACTGGTATAATTCCTGAACTCTGCCAGAAATATCCAGAATTACATTTCTTAGTTGGAGGAGAAGGACCCAAACGAATCATACTGGAAGAAGTCCGGGAAAGATACCAGCTACATGACAGGTTTGTTCTGTGCATTTCTGTGTCTTTCATTGTACTTCAGAGGTGGGGAAGACAACAGGAACACACTTCGTGTCTGCCCCCCTCCCCTAAACAAACCCAAACCCCAAAAACTTGAGGCTGAAGAAGATGAGAGCTATGGACAGCAAGACAGATAGATCAGACTCTTAATTGAAGACTTAATTGAACTCTTACAAAGAGTTGGTCTTTGATCCAGTCCTACAATTTCTAGAAATAAAGCCACTCTGGACTTTCACTCAAGTCAGAGAAAAGGTGGCTTGTACATAAATGTCATATTCCTCTCTGCAACTGTGATGCCTTGATCACATACTACCATATGGCATAAGGTGTTAGACATCTAGTTTGTGTCACTGCTGCTTGTGAGGATGACTACAAATAATTTATTGTATTATTTCAATGTGAAACTCCTCAGGGTAGTGTTTATCTAGCATATGTTCTTGTAGTACTACAAAGGTGTTGCTTTGGTGCTACCATGTTACCAAAATGTTTCCATTATGCAGATGTATTTATATATTTGTTTCCATTTCTGTTGTTTTTCAAAGTCAGCTTTATACATCAAGGGTGAGATGCTTAGTTTTCCATTTCCTTCTATCTGTTTTCTGTTGCTTGCTTTGTACCTCAGTCAGTGAGTCCTCTGAATGGACAATAAAATTTGGGTCATTCTTATTTTGCCATTTTTTGTTTCTTAGTATCTCCTCAAAATAATAGATCCTGATCATTGTGTCTTTCATACTTTTTTGTTGTTGTTGTTCCTTCTGTCCTACAACTTAGAGATTCACGAGACCTGAAAATTCAGACAATACATCTAAACAAAGAAAGGATGAGAAATCTAAATCATTAACTGCAGGAAGGTGTATGCTCTTACAGAATTAAAAAGCTCATAAGCAATGTTTTGAGGGCAGTTGCCATTAAAACAGGGCAACTTCTCCCCAGAAATTTTTCAGAAGTTTCTTTTGGTGTGAAAATGAGAAACTGCGTATTGTATTTTTTTTATTCCTGGAAAAATTTAGAGAAAACCCCAAAGCATGTCTGTTTCTTCTCTCACTAAATAAGTGTGAACCATTGGCAGATCTTTCAGAATGTGTGTAATGTAATACAGCACTGTTACAGTGGAAATCTAGTGTATCTGTTTTTGTTTTTTCTTTGTTTGTTTTTTCCTTATATGCAGGGTACGTCTCCTAGGAGCCTTGGAACACCAGGATGTTAGAAACGTTCTAGTTCAGGGGCACATTTTTCTCAACACTTCCCTCACTGAGGCCTTTTGCATGGCAATTGTAGAAGCAGCAAGCTGTGGTTTACAGGTAAAAAAATTAAAAATGTGACATCTCAACTGTGTAGAAAGTATGTGTCCAATTTAAACAAAGTTCATGATTAAATAATATGTGATTATAACGTTTGATTTCATCTGAGGCACTGTCTTTACAAAGGTGAGCAAATATTATCCACGTTTAAGATCACTTGGGAGCTGAGACAGAGGGGTTAACAGACACTGCTTAAGCCCCCAGAGGACACTTGTGCAGAATTGGGAATAAGATGTAGACCTGCTAACTCTCAGCTCTTTGAACTAACCAACTGCCTCTCCAAAATGCTGTTTGTGGGTATGCCCTTTACAGAGTTTTGTGGCAGCTGATGTTTGTAAAGGTTCACTTTTATGCTACTTTAAGAGTTGCAGAAAAATGGCTCATGAGCAGGGGTTAACTTGGGTTAGTCAGGCACACTGAGTTACCAGAGTAAACTATTGAATTAAAGCTGGTTTCTTCCTGCACCTAGAACTGACATTTGTTTTCTTGTGTTAACTGAGGATCTACTTGCCTTGCTACGTAGGGACTCAAGATAAAAGGGAGAGAGAAGGCAACTTTTTGGCTTCAGTGGTTACTAAGAAATGTAACTTTTGGCCAATTTGCAGCTCAAGTTGTCAACTCTAGGAAAGAACTGAGATTCTCACGTTAAAATCTTTAAAAATACAGGCTGATGAGAGCATCTAATATACAAGAAGTATAGAAAATGTGAAGGACTTTTTTTACATCCAGTATCTTTTGATAGTTACTACCTAGTTCTGGCAGTTACTCCCCTCTCATATGTTTTCCTCTCAAGAGGTTGGGAAGTTCTGCAGTTTTCATATTGTTGCCTGCTGTTTAGGCATGTGTTTGAGTCTTGGTGGATTCTGATTTCATTTTAAAGTAATTCAAATTAAAATTACTGAACTTCTAAAGAAATTCCTGTGAATGTTCAGTAGCACAGAAAGGACTAAACAAAGATGGATGTGGTAAAATTGTTCTCTGCAGGGAGAGGTTAGTTTTCATGAGGGATTATGGAGAGAAAGTCCAAAATTTGGTTACACAGATTTAGTTGTGTACTGGGACAAACACCTTTAGAAATGATGTCTCACTAAACCTCTCATTAGATCAAGCCTTCTGTCTTAACATGCTACCAAGGAATCATTCTGAGCATTGCTAAAGGTGATCTGCTTTCCTGGGTCTTTTCTAGGACCTTGACTTTCAGTTTGCACACAGGTAAGATTCCCAAAGCAGGTTACTGGTCCTTCTGGCAACCACTAATTTTATTGCATAAAACCCCAAAACAATACAGTATTTTTTTTGTACAGTACAGTACAATAGCAGTGCCATCACTATTTTATTGTTATGCATCATGTGTGCTGTTTCTTTTCTTTTGTTCAAAGGTGGTGAGTACCAGAGTTGGTGGGATTCCTGAGGTGCTTCCGGATAATCTCATTATTTTGTGTGAACCCTCTGTGAAATCTTTGTGTGATGGATTAGAAAAAGCTATTGCCCAGCTCAGATCAGGAACACTCCCGTCTCCAGACACGGTTCATAATAAAGTAAAGACATTTTATACATGGAGGAATGTAGCAGAGAGAACTGAGAAAGTATGTATAATTACTTCTTTCAAATTCTCTTGAAAGGACATTTCTGAAACATCTGCTTCTTTGAAACATTACCATATACATTTTCTACGTATTCTCTCAGTGTATTTTTGGTGTTTCCTGTAAAACAAGCATCATCTTAAAAGGTTCAGAAAGTGGGTTTTTTTGCCAAATACCCCTAGATGTGGTGGTATTTTCTATTTGCGTTTTTTTTTTTCCTATACCATAACTGTAACCGTTCTGAAGAAGAGCCTAGATATTTAGTTGCATTTCTACCCATGTATTTTTTCCAGTTTTTGCATGAAGTAACTCTTCTGGCATTACTGGAAAACACACTGTATAAGATATATGAAAAAGAAGACACAAAGTTCACCATGAAGTTTTGCCTGCCAGGTGCTAGCAAGCGTTTTAAAATTTTAAGAGGTAGCTTAATGCTGGTAGGCTAACCATAGCTGAAATTACATAAGCTAGGTTTGTAATGAAAATAAATTACCATTATATGACAATTAAAATACAATTCTAAAATTGTATTTTAAAATTAGAACTGCCCTTCAGCATAAAAACTCCGCTGGTAGTGAAGAATGTTAACTGCAATGCTATAAACGCCTGTGGAGATCTGTTGCTTCTTACTCCAGCTCATGTGTTTTAGGCTGGAGAGGAGCTGAATCACAAGGCTGTTAATTATATCATAGTGTACTTAGATATGTATCTCTTCAGTCTCCTTGAAGTATCATGTACAACCAGTTTATTGTTTTCAAGTACAATTGGTTTTATGAGTTTTGTAACCACAAACAACATTTCAATTGCAAAGTTTGTATAGAAGTTAGTCTAGATTTCAGCTTCCATTGTAGCCCTTTCTTAATAAATAAAAAAAACTTGGGGAAGGAAAACATTAGTATAATTGGAAGAAGTACGCATGGAACTAATGTTGTACAAAAGACAGTTGTTAGCTCATTGTCAAGTTATCCATAGGATGAAGTCTGTATTGTTTTAAAGGAAACAACTGTGTCCTTTAAGCCTCTTTTGTTTTTTGTGTGGTGGGTATTTGTTTCTGTCCTATGAAACACAAGACTTTATTCTTACTTTCTTTTTTTAGTGGTTGTGGTTAATATGTATAGTAAGTCCCTAGTAGCATGTATTTGCTTTTCACATTCATTGAATTTTAAGAATTTTACTGAGAACTTCTAGTGTTTCTTCAAATAACAATAAGTACCCTGTTACCATTTGCTTGATTGCTCAGATAGATTTGGATGATTGCCAGCTCATCTGTAAATTCATGTCTTTGTGTTGAAAATCTAGTAATTGCATGTTCAGACACTTATGACTGGTGAGAATATGAGATTAGAACCTATTCAATTAATTAAAAAACCCCAACGCTCTCTACAAAACATTAATGAGAGACAAATTATGCAGCCTTCCCTTTTAATGAAATACTTTTGAGGTCTGTCAAAAATAGAAACTATTTCTTTTCCTTTTTTACTTTAAATAAATAAACAAATTTTCTAGGACAGTGTTCATGAGTCCACATTTCTGATCTGCAAGGCTTTTTTGCGGTAATACTTGTTGCATCTAGTAGTCAGGAGCAGATAATTTGTTTTTCACACTGACAACAAATACTGCATTATTTTTTAAGGAAGAAGCAATGTATATTTAAGATCTCACTTTCTGTCTCTTTTCTTTTTAGGTGTATGACAGGGTTGCAGATGAAGTGGTTTTACCAATGGATGAGCGACTTACCAGGCTCATGTCTCACTGTGGCCCAGTGACTGGGTATATTTTTTCTCTCTTTGCTGTTCTGAACTTCCTTTTCTTGATGTTTCTGAGGTGGATGACTCCTGATTCCATTATTGATGTTGCAATAGATGCCACAGGACCTGAAGGTGCATGGACTAAACAGTATTTTTTGGGGAAAAAAGGAAGAGTTAAAGAAGGACTTCCAAACTCCTAAGATGCTCAAAGAGAGAGGAAAGAACTTGTCGGTCTACTAAAGGTTTTAATGCTCGTTGGTGGAGACACTGGAAGTTCTTCAGTTTCTTTCTGGAGTTCTTGGAAAGAAACTTGGTCAAATATGCTACCTCAAGTTAGGATAATATTTTAATTTAGTTGTGGACTCATGCAAATTTTTGAACCTCTTTTTTGTACTTATAACTGAAAGAACATGGGGTTTTATATGTGTCATTAGCCTTTGAGGCAAAAATTGAAGATTTTTCTCAACAAGTTGAATAATATAGAAAGTGACTGTAAACTTCAGTGGTATTTGGGAAAACAAAACACAAAGATTATTAACATGCAGTAGTCCCTGCTAAATCTGGAGTATTTACTGTGTTTTTCATTTTGAGACCTATTTAAAAATATTTAATTAAAAACCTAACAAAACCTACCTTGTCTCTCCTAAGATGAAAATGTCACTCGAAATTTGTCAGGAAGTCCATTACCATGGAAATTTAAGAGCCTTAGTTCTGGTAGCTGTGTCCCAGTGACAAGTGTTTTTCCTCCATAATGTTATTATTTTGAAGTTCTACTCTAGTCAAAATTGGATCATCTTGTTGCTAAATCAAAACACTGTAATGAATTTCTGATATTTTCAGAGGTGCTAAATTTGTCCTGTTCACTTACATGTGTGAAAGTGATGTCAAGCTTAAGGTTTTTTTTAAAATACTTATGTGAAGAAATCATGATGTTTAGTGATAACGCAGCCTGCAGGAACAGCTCAGGCCTAAAAACTTATCCAGCAGGCAGTGCCAAACTGGGAAGGAACTCGTGTGTGTGCACACGTGGGGGAGAACGAGCAAAAGTAATCTGTGAAGGGCTTAATAAGCCCCAGTGTGCTCCCTTGCTCTCCCTTTCCCTCTCTTGTCCCCCTCCTTCATTTTTCTCTTTTTCTTTTTCCTTCCCCTGACTTACGGCCTCTCAACTCCATCTCTGGGAGTGACAGTGTTCAGAGTGATTGATTTTGCTGAAACCACACCAGAAGCATTGTCAGGAAGGTTCTGCAAGTGAAATCCTGGGAAGATATCCCTTAAATGGAAATAAGCAATAGGCTTGCTTTTTGTGAATGGAAAAGGAAAGGAAAAGAAAAAAAGAAGTGTCTCTTTGCATGGATTCAGACCTACTTAAATATATACCTGGGACAACAGGTGGCACGACATCCAAACAAATACACGAGAGTAGGCATTTATCTTGTATGTGTCGACCACCTCTGGAAACACCCCCTGCCTAACACACTGGTTTAATTTCTTTTTCAAACATCACAGAAGCCTAAAAATCTTTTTATTTTATGATTCTTGAGTATTATGTAGTGTTGGACATTGTATTAAACCTGTGCAATATGAAAATACTGAAAGGCAGTATTTAAAAGATAACTTGTCTCAATGTCATGGGGTTTTTTTGTGTAGGGATTTAGTTATCCTAACATCTGACATTTTATAATTTCGTTGAATGCATTTTCAAGAAACACAGAAGTGAAATGCCATATACTTAGTCTATTTTCTTCTACTAGAATTTTTATCCTTTGGTATGTAACATACAATATGAATTTTTTAAACTCTACTTTAAAAGTGGAGATCAGTTGAAATGGTGCCACAGATTATGTGTAAATGGGTGGAATTATGGTAACATTTTACTTTTCAGATTTACATTTTTAAAAAAAAAAAAAATTATTTTATAACAACTTTTTAAACATACTGATTATCATTCCAGGAAAACATGTTATATATTAGACTTAATAATTCTTTGATTTATTTTTTATTTCTTTTTGGTTTCTTGCAATACCTACAAACAAAAATCTGATTTTCAATGGGAGTGTTGAATCTATTCAAAGTATTCCTTTCTTTTGCCAAATATTGTGTACTTGCAAACAACATAATAAAACCTTGGTATAGTCTTCTTTAAAGGATGAATTTACAGTTTATCAAAAAGTTTATTTTTCCATAAAGAATGGATATTTTCATTAATATGTGGGAACATAAAGTTAGAAAGTGCAGGCATACAGTCCGTATTGCTGCCTTCCATCAATGATGGTTGGATTTCTGATGAGAAGTATTATTATTAAGAAACTTGCTGCCCAAGCTGTTACAAAAATTTAATCCATACCTGTTTTAGCTACAAATAATGCAGTTTCTCAAGTGATGTGGCTTATATTACATGTAACTCTTTGCAGGACTGATTCACTTACTCGCCTTTAACGCTGGAGTAAGGGATGATGTCACTCAGTCATCATTTTAAGTAGCATCAGTGGGTGCAATGGAAAAGTTTAAAATGCTAACAAGAAAAAAAAGACAAACCAGAATGAGTGCATTTTATGAATATGTATTTAGAAATAAAATAACTGTTAACAAATCTAAAATACTTCAGTTTTGCTTGTAGGTTGCATTTGATCACTGTGAAATACTAAGAAAATGTTACCTTCTGTGTGGAGGAGGAGGGAACACCTAAAAGCCTTCTACATAGAAATTCCTTCTCTCTCCTAGAAAGGACCATAGTTCTGCAATGAAATTCCATCCCACATGCACAAGGAGAAATTGTTTTTCCAATACATTATATGCAGACACTGTGAAGTCAGGATGTATAGGCAGCATGTTGATAATTGAGAATTGTGTGTCAAACTGAAACAAGTATCAAGTGAAATATGAATGTAAGAGGCATCTTTGGGATTGTGTTCTAGGGGATGTAAGATCTGTTAGAAGGTAAATACACTCTAATGTACTTTCTTTTGTGGTGATGTTTTCCTGCATCTTTTGAAATAAACCTTTTTTTTCCCTCTTTTGATACTTATTTCTCTTCACTTGTTCTTTTTTTCATATATGCTTAGGCTTATAAACAAATAATTGTAGAAGTGCATCTTTTTGATGATCCAGTAAAATACAGACTTTATGTAAAACAGATACATGAACAATCAATCTCAAAATTAAAGGATTTTACAGACTTCTTTTAAATTTAAAAAAAATTAAGTATTTTTCAATGTTTTATTTACTGTCATTACACTATTTTCTTTGTATTTGCTGCACATCTTTTATGACGCTCATTAGTACATTGGCTTCCACAATTTTTCCCAATTATTTGGTTGGACAAATGGTAGGTTTTTGGGTTTTTTTAATGGAACAAAACAAGGCAAAATGTGTTCATAGATCTAAATTTACTAAAATGTATTTTTTCATGCGAACTTAACAGATACCTTGGACTGGTTTCAGATTCTGACTTGCTTCAACACTGGCCTAACTTTTGGAGATGATGTTTGTGCAGTATTCACTGAACTGTAGCCCCACATAAGCTGGTTGTCCAGTACAAGATAGTTCTTTAAACTGGTTGTTTTACTGGGAGGGACTGGTGGCATACAGCTAGGGGAGGAGTTGTCCCCTGCCAGCACAGGTGTTGAAGGCAGACAGAGGAAAATTTCCTGCTAAAATTCCTGCTCAGGCAGGAGTTTTGGTAACCAGCCCCTAGGCTGGGTGATGGGTGGCAGGTAGGTGAGATGAATCCCACATCTCCTTGTGTGAGAGCAAGCAGTGAGTTACTTTATACATTCATTTTTCAAAGCTGGAGTGCTGTAAATGTGCTGACCTAAGGGTACAAATGAAGCAAAGCTTGTATGGGAAGTAGTGTCATTTGTTAGACCACAGTGATAAAAAAGAAATAGCTGAGCTCTTCAAAACATCTTTCATATAAACTCTTCCCCATTGAGATAAAGGCTTTATGCTTTTTTTTCTCCCCCAGAAGTCTTATTTTGACTGAATAGATTTGGTATTCAAACTGTCAACCATATATACTAAAAATACAGTGCTGCAACTCAAAGAGTATCTAGCATAACAATACACCACTATCTCTTCTATTTCTTTTAAGATGAGCCCTCTAATCTTTATTTCCTTGCTAAATTCTTCAGGTCATGGCTGACATTACTCAGTGTTGGCTCATGTTAAGGTGGTTTGTAGGGAAAATAATTTTGTCTTCTAAGCTGTGTTGCCTTCTGTGCTTATTGCTTGCATGTTCACAAATTAAGGGCAGTCAAACATTAGCTTTTCCTTTGCACTATCTATGTTCTTATACCTTCATTATGTTGCTCACCTTCCTTTAGTTTTAGAAATAGCAGTTGCTTATGTGTGATCACACCAGATCCTGAGAAAACTTACCAGATTACCACCTTCACTGGTACTAATATTTCTCACCTCTGCTATTCAGTCATTTTCCCACAGATTATTTTTATTATTCTGTTTTTAATACACCTCATTGATTTTCTTAGTGTTCTTGTACACTAAAAACAGATTAAGAGATTACATGAGTTTTTCTCAAATCACTCCCCTACTTAACTAAAAATCCAGGAGAGTGATTTTGCTGCTACACAAATGGAACTGGTCCTTCACATTCCTCTCTCCTTTCAAGTGGTCAAATTTCCACTCACCAGGTGGAGAGCTCTTCAACATTACTGGAATTTCACCTTCCTTTAGAAGATAAGGAAATCACCTGATTTCCAGGTGTTTTTTTTTTAGGGTTATGAACTTGCACAATTCTACCCACAACCTGGTAGGCTTATTGTGAAAGGCAGTCTGCTTCCCTTTTTTTTTTTTTTAATCTTAAAAGGTGCTATTCTTTCTTCCTTAAATCCTATTGAGTGCCAATTTTGTAGATCCTACATGAGAGAGACTTATCCATCATTCACTCCTTTTGCTATTCAGAAGGTTTCAGGAGGAGCATTTTAATTATCTCATATTTTTCCAGGACTGACTGATCACCCCTTTTGTGGTCCACGTCTCTTTGCTAATTTCTCAAATTATTTTCCAGTTGAGGAAACCTAACTGCTTTTTTCTTCCAGTGTAATCAGTGTTTTCAGCTGTCTAGTCCTGTGGCAGACAGTATTAAAGTAACTAAATTTAGCCAATTTTCCTCTTGGATACAGGGTTAGGGTTAAGGTTAGTGTTTGATTTAGGGTAGGGTGAAGGTTAGGTGTAGGGTTAGGGTTTGGTGCTAGGCTTAGGGTTAAGTTTATGGCTAGGGTTTGCATTATGTTTAGGTTTAGGCATAAGTTTAGGGTTAGGGTTCAGTTTGTATCTAGGCATATTATTTTACGGTTGAAAGAGGCTTATACATAATATTTACATAAGGCTTTATGTTATTGGTAAAAATGTATTATCTTTGTTTTGTTATGAATTTTAGAAAAGTTGGCTGAAATATAAAATAAAACAATAGCTTCCGGGGATTTTTCAGTCTGTCAGCATATATTTATTTAGGATTATAGTGGACCTGCAAGGGCAGATTGCTCAAGACAGTGAGGTGCTAATCTAGCTGTGGTGTTGCAAAACATGGTAAATTTCATCTGTAGCTTCCAGGGAAAAAAATTGATCTAAAATTTCTTTCTCCATTGCCACCATCTTCTTGGGATCTCCAAGACAGGACAGTCATCCTGCTCTTTGCCTTAACAGATCTATAAATTGTACAGTAAGAGACCCAGGGGAAGGAGGGAGTTCAGAGAAAAATAAATCTCCCTCCTGCTTTGTATATAGGAATATTGGGAAGGAAAAAAAATTAAATGTAAAGAAAATGGGTTATCTATGGAGGATGAATCAAGTACATGCAGAAAAAATACTGTGTTCCCTATAGAAACTTTGTGCCTTCACAAAGGTTAAAGGGCACTTAAGGAAAGGGTGCATCTTCATTTTCAAACACTGGGGGATTTGAAGCAATGATGGATAATCTAAAAATATTTCCATTCTTTCAAAGCAGTAAGATGCTGTTTGCAAGAGATATTAATGGGTGATATTTTTTATCCCTGAGTGACGGAAAATACCACTGTGGTATTACTGTGTTTCTGATTAGGCACTTTCCATGTATTTTTCCCCTCCTAGAACTTTGACTTCTTAGCACTGGCTTTGAAAACAGCGGATTTATGTCAGATTCTTTCATGGTAATACTTTTCTTTGATATGTTTGCCTTTGTTCTGTACCTGAGTACCAGCAAAGCCTGTTACCAAGACAGGAAAGACAGAAAAGTATTCTTCCTGCTGTATCTTTGAACAATTTTACCTTTACTTATGCAGGCTTTGTAAATGGAACTGAAACATCAAAAAATATGATATGGCTGTGTAAGCTTTCAGGTGGTATGGAAAACAGCTATCTGAACATCTAATTAATGTGGGCTAACAAAATGCTCTCTTTTTGTTTTCTGTATGGCATGGGATATTCAAATTAGCTTATCCTTCATATTGTTATTTAGTATCAAATAGCCCATACCAAATAAAACCAGAATGTATTTTTGGCAACTGAGGAACAGCAGGTTCTGGAGGGTTTAAAATAGATGACATACAATACCAAGAATAGCCCTGGGCAACTTTGCCAACCTGTGAAACTGTTCAAAGAGCAAAACAAAATGGAGAGCAGTTCTATACTCCAAGCTTTCACTAACATTTACTTTGCCATTTTTGCTTTGTTTTGCTTCAAGCTTTTAATTAAGATTTCCTTGGCTTTGCTGACCCATTTCTATATTGTTAAAGGCAACAGAAAGGAGGCTGCCAGGATAGCAGAAGAAATCTATGGAATAGTCCCAGGTAAAGTAAAAATATCAACACTCTAAATTTGTATTTGCTACATTTATGTAACCTGAGGATTTAAATCACTGAGTTGCCATGAAATGAGGAATCTGCTGCTAAATGCATGAGTGAATGTTTTAACCTGAAGTGCCTTCCATTTCTGAGGTCTTTGCAGCACCAGAATGTGCTGGCATGGTTTAGGTGTGCAAAATATGAGACTCCCCACATTTACCCAGCTAGAACAAGGACAACGATTGCTCAAGATTGTTTTGAGAAGCTAGGCATTCTTTAGATGGGGTTGCAGATGGTTTTGCTGAGTAGCCTCTCTTTACTGCTAGAGAATGCTTAGTGAAAAGTTTTAGTATGTTGATTTTCTGAGAGAAAAGAGGATATAAATAATGACTTGATTAATCCAAGCAAAGAACCTCTGATTTGTTAAATCAAATTATAGAGATGAATACAGTTAAAATTATTCTGAAAAAATGATGGCATGGTAATATATTGTATTTACTAGGCTATTTAGTATATTGGGGGGGCTTATGGGGGGTTTTCTTTTTCTTTTTCCTTTTTTCTTTTTCCTTTTCCCTTTTTCTTTTCCCTTTTTTCTTTTTCCTTTTCCCTTTTTCTTTTCCCTTTTTTCTTTTTCCTTTTCCCTTTTTCTTTTCCCTTTCCTTTTCCCTTTCCCTTTCCCTTTCCCTTTCCCTTCCCCTTTCCATTTTCTTTTCCCTTTCCTTTTCCCTTTCCCTTTCCCTTTCCCTTTCCCTTTCCCTTTCCCTTTCCCTTTCCCTTTCCCTTTCCCATTCCCTTTCCCTTTCTTCTTCTTCTTTCCTAAGTGATTTTACTCCTCCATATCACTAGCATAATAACAAGCAGACATTAGTTTGCATGCTCCGTAATTCCACTAATTAAAATGACACAGTCTTTTAAATACACTACTCATCAAGCTTTCCTTTCCTACTTGAAGATTCTTACCAGCATTGTGACATCAGAGAGCTTTGTGACTCGTTGCTTGGGCACTTGCTTGGTGATGGATTGGTTTCACCCAGGGAAACCTGGGTGGGGCAAGATAGACACACAAAACAGAGAGATTTAAGATCTGGCCAAGAGATAAACTTCTGCAAAGAACTTTTTTTTTTACAAAGCATTTTTATACAGACGTGTATGGCTTATTAATTTATTTATTATTTTCCGGAATGTGATCTCAGTCATTAATTGGTGGTATTTTTTTTCCAAGCGTGCCTTCATGCACTTGTAGCCAGACAGGTGGCAAACAGCAGTTTTTCCTTTGAGTGGCTTCTTCTTGAAGAGCCTTGAAGTTTAGCAGCCCACGGTGTATTTTTATCTCCAAGTTACCATTCGCAAAAAGCCGTTCCGGGTAATCTTTCAAAACATAAGATCATGTGATGCAATTGCCAGGGCTTTATATCATCCCAGCCTTTCCCCTCGCAGTGAAGCAGTGCAGCAGCAAGGCTCCTTCATTTATCTGTAGAAATTCCCAAAGACAAAGTGTTTGCAGCCATGTCACTCCCAGCTGTGAAGCGAAGATGTGCCCCATATGGGAACTATATTTGCCACATGTTTCAGGGAGGTAGGTTGCTGTGGTTGGCATGGGTTTTTTCCTGAGGAGGCATGCAAGTGCATATACATGCACTGTAAATGCCATTATTAATGCATGTGACATGCATGTGATATATACACTTGCACATGCTATGCTATATGCGTATATACTATATGCGTAAGAGCTTAAATAAGCCGCTGGAGCTCAATTGTCTGAGTCACTTCTGAATCTTCCTGCTACGTAAGGGTCCTGTCTTTTGTCACTTGCAGTGACTTTCTGAACTGATCTTGCCTGCATGTTGAAGGGTTTAATAATTATTTTTTCAGGAAAATATTTTTCAGTCCCTACCTGGTTCCTATTTCCATCATTTTGCCTGGTGCCTTCTATTTTGTCCTTAGGAGCATGGTCATATAGTGTGCCAGCTGGCCTTTCCCTGCTAGCTTTTCACCTTAGGAGCCCAGCAACAGCTCTTTAAATGAAAACAAAAGTAATAACTATGGTTAAAACCATAACCCCATGAGCTGAAGTGCATCCCAGTTCTTGGGAAACAAAAGGGGACTACCCTGGCCAAGGCTGAAAGCCTCAAGTCCTTGGCCTCAAGTCCCCAGGGATGCATCTGTGCCTTTCATTGATTTCTCCCTGCCTTGGGTAACATCTGAAATGGAGATAAATCACCCTTTCCGTTCTCCCTGGTGTGTGGTGTAGCTGAAAAAAATCAAACAGGACAAGGGTTTTAAATACAGTGCTCATGGGTCTGCAGTACAGCAGAGCATGAATGCAAACAATGGTATTGCTTTCTGTCCTGTGGTTCTCTAGATGCTGCAGACTTTTGGAGAAATAATACACACTGTGTTACAATATGGCTATAAATTTTAGTATAGGGCAAGAAAATATGCTCTCTACTTGAGTTGCAGGGTTTTAACCTGGGATGACTGACTGTGGCTGTAGGTAGTAGCTACCTGAAGGAATTTTTTTTTTTGGTACATGAATAGGTAAGAAAAAGGGGCCAGCTAGCCTACAAAAAGGAGTGTGAAGTGATTAGCAACTCAAAATGATTAAGAAAGAAAAGTATCACCTCAGCCAAAGTTTATTTTTCCATGTCTTTTCTGAAATCTTCCAGTGAGGAGGAGGATGAAAACCATTACCTGCTACTCTGAGGTGGAGGATATTATTGATGAAATTGTCAGTTCAGGAAAAAAAACCTGCCAGTAGAATTCATTTGGTGGACAAGTCATGCATATGTTACCCTGTTATGAAAGTCTTAAAGAAGCTGGAATATTATTTGCAACAAAAACTCTCTAGGAAAGACAGAGCCTGATGTAGTTTGGAATGGAAGAATTTCAGAGCTCTGAAGCTCCCTAGTTGTGTCCCAGCAACATGAAACTTGTGATCTGTGCTGAAACATGTTTTAAGCTATTTTTAAAAGTTCTGCCAAGAAGCCTTTGCTTTGGTCCCTTAGCGAGCAGCCAGTTTTCTCAGGAGTGTTGATCCCTCGGCTTCTCTGCTGAAATCAATTCATTGAACAGCTTCACTCCTGGTCCCACATTTGATTTCAGTCCTGATCTTTGTTTTCGAGCTTTTTTTTTTTGGTTTGCAGCTTTTTCTTTTCTACCTGTCCTCTCAGAATCTGTTTTTGATGCTTACCTGAACTGCCATTTATGCAATTGCCCTTTCAGGCAGCTGGGCAGACCGATCCGCTCTTCATGATGCTGCCTTCCAGGGACGCCTCCTCTCTCTGAAAACCTTGATTGCACAGGTAAAAGCTCACAGGTAAAGAAATGGTTGGGAAGCCGTGTGGTTTCTGTTGAATTGCATCTGAGACTTGGTGAGCTGGTAGTAGACTGCAGCAGGCCATAAGAAATATGTCTGTAGAAATAACATATCTGCATGCGTGTCTTTGGGCATGGTTTAGTTTGCTTGGTTAGGATGCTGGGGACAAGCCCAGGACAAAGAGTGTTACATGATAAAAAAATGACCTTTGGGCTCTTTCTCAGTGATAAACCATGCAAACTGGGCTTGTGATTAGAGACAGTATATATATATATATATATATACATATATATACACTATATATATGTACTATATATCAAGGAATAGACTTGAATCTGTAGTGATGGTACTATTGAATATATATATACTAATTTTAAAAAAATGGTAGGGAGCTGTAAAAGTACATTGTGCTTTATAAAGAGCAAGCATGGTCTTCCCCAAGAGAGCTGGCAACCTGAAACCCTTCTGCTCCACGTGAAACCAAGCATTCAGTTAAAAGAAAGAGAGGTGGAAAGAATATACTACAAAAGACAAGAAGCTGGACATGACAGCTGGCAGCTGCAAAGGGACAAATCACAGTTCTTCGTACTTTGCCGAGCATCTTTTCTAACACCTTTGCTTAAACTCAGTGCCCTCATCTGGCACGAGTGAGCAACTCTTCCTCTCACACCCCCAGTCAAGGCAACTGCAGGGAAATCAATTCCCCAAGTCTAAGTTCTTAAGTTGGCTATCAGACTTCTTATAGTCACGTAGATAATTTTTATCAGTGAGGTCATAGCCCAAATGGACAACATCCTCAAGGAATGGAGCTGCCAGTGTAAAATTCTCAGATCCAGACATCCACTGAAGCATGCTGGCAGCTAAAAGAGTTGTTGTTTACAATTTTTCTCCTCCCATTTCCTGATCCCTGCTTCCTTTTCCTACACCTGCTGGTATAAAATACTTCTGTGGAAAAAGAAGTGATGGAAGTTAGAGATAATAAGAAAAAATGATCATTCATTCAGGAGTTCGCTGATTTTTTGATGCCCTCTATCTCCATTTTTGTTTTCCTTATAGCATTCTGTTAGTGAAAGGCACATAATGTTGTGATTCTACACTAGAGGCCCCAGTTGTACACTGGTTTTGATTATACACTGGAGAAACACCCGGTGTTGTTTTTATATATCATGAAATTAATCAAAGTTTCTCCTTCTCTCAAAGACATTTCATTGGGGAGTGAAGGATGAGGGTCCTTGCTGATGAAATCAGATCAAGGCAGCACTGTCTGCAAGAGAGTGAATTGGAAATGATTCATCAGAGCCTGATAAATGCAGGATTGAAAGTGTTCATGGAGCAGCATAATCATTGCTCATTGCTTCTTACATAGTTACACTAGAAGCATAAAATTAATTATGGATCTGTACTTGACACTCAGAAGTCTCTGCTGTGTAGCTCCATAGTTTCAAGAAAGCCAGTGAGGCTTCTGCTCCCCAGGGGATGTCTGTATATAAGAGGATGATGAAGCACTGATGTTTCAAAAGAGCTCAGGTACTCACCAATGCCTGCTCTGGTACTGAAATAAGAATTTAAGTTTTTAGATATCTTGGGAAAAGTTTATAACCATCTGAAAACAAGGTTTAACAGGAGCAGTGTTTGGCAAACATCTGTAGTAAGATCTCTAGCTTGATCTCCATTTTGCAGTGGAAAGGATTGATGCTTTGCTTAAGATATCAATAATTATTTTTTCCATTGCAAAGACCAAATGTTATAGTATATACATTTAGAATCAGAGAATAATTTGGGTTGGAAGGGAACCTCTAAAGGACACTCAGTCCAACTCCCCTGCAGTAAGCAGCAACATCGTTAGCTAGATCGGGTTGATAGTATAGATATAGTGTGTGTGTGTGTATATATATGTGTATATATATATATACACATATATATATGTGTGTGTGTACATATATATAGTGATTAATAATAGCTTTCCTCTTATTATTAGGGCTATATGGAAGAAATTACTCTTAAAGAAATGTGCTGATGATTAATTACAAAACTTCTATACAATTAGAAAATAGAATAACCTCAATATTTTCCCAAGATTCTACCTATTCCCCTAGCACTGTTGTAATGCACACAAAAATTTTAGTGACAGCTTTTATATTAACAATACTTCTACTTAACTGAAAAAACGTTTATTTTTTTTATCACGGGGTTTCTTTCTTAAAGAGGTTACAGTGGTTGCTTATAATGTTCATTACATGGGGACTGCTATTACACCGCTCAGAGAGACTTAAATTCTGCCTCTCGGAGTTGCTCCTGCGTACAAAAAGGGCATTGCTGCCATCTTGTGATGTGCTGAGTTTATAGCATGTTAGGTAGAGCCCGACTATGTTAAGAAATACAAGACATCAAGATGAAAATGCAGCTGCTTCCAGGCCTGTTCTCATGCACACCTACAAAATCTTACTTGCCAGTAGATTTAGCTGAATTCTGAAGAAAAAAAATGTGATAATTGCTTTCCCCATTGTGAATGTGTCTGGTTTCTTATAAATACAAATATTTAGAAATATTTACAAATACCTGTAATGGGGCATTTACAAATCATATTTCTGTTCCTTCCAGTATAAAATATTTCCTGTGCAGTCAAATAGGAGTAAGTACCCGGTCTACCAGGTACTTACTACCTCTGAATGAACCATAATGGGTACCTCATATAATGAGTGGAAGTAATTTTAGGGCACAATTCATCTGGACTAGAAGTAGCTGCTTTAGAACAGGATAAATCATATCATATTGTAGGGTGCCTGTTTCTCCCCACTGAGGGATCTGAGGGTCCCAGCTGAGCTGCAGATACCTGTGCTAGAGGCATCCCCATTCCAGGAGGTAAATCCCACCAGCTGTAGGCCCTGGTTCTGCTCTTATACCACCCTTGTAAGTCAAAGTAATGCCATGTCCTCCCTGTGGTTGACCATGCATTGTGAAGAACTAGAAACAGGACACACAGCTTGTCCTTGCTTCCTCTTTAACACCATCACCAGTTGCCCTTTTTAGGGATGAGCACTGGACAGCATTAACCCAAACCATGCTGGACACATCACCAGCAGCATGGCTCTCCCTTGCCATGGTCCAGCCACACTTTGTGCCCATCCCATCCCCGGGGGGGTGGTGGGTGGGGGCTGGATGATTTGGGCAGAGCTTTCCCCTCATAGCCCCAGCCCCGTGTTGCAGGGTTTCGACGTGAACCTGGTGACAACTGACCGTGTGTCAGCTCTCCACGAGGCCTGCCTGGGTGGCCACGTAGCCTGTGCAAAGGTGCTGCTGGAGAACGGTGCTCAGGTGAGTCCCAGGGATGCTGGGGAGGATGTGGGTGCCTGAAGTGTGGATGCTCCATGCATCAGTGGGGATGCTGGATGGGCTGCCCCTGGGGGCAGGGCTGGGCTGAGGATGCACAGGACCATTTCGGGCAGAAATGGGGAAAAAAACCCCAAACAAGCAGTGTTTTGCTTCTGTGGGTGATGGATTTGCCCTTCTGTCTGTGGCTGCTAGGGTCACCTCATTGTTTTCCTTCTGTATGGGAAATGTAGTCATGTCTGATGGAAAAGGAATAAGAAAATAACCCTGAAGAAAATTTCTTATCTCATCCCCCCTCTGCTTTTCTGTGGGGTGGTTTGGGAGTCTCATTAAATAAAAATAAATGTGCTTAAGGCAATGAAACATTTTATCTGTTAATAAAGTAACATTTCCATCAGTTAGAGCTATGGTAGAATACATGCTAAAAATGGCAATACAGGAATGAATGAAATATATAAGAATATATTTTATTCAACTGGGTTTTCAAGTGAAATTTATATAACTGAGCAACACCAAAACAGACAGCTAAGATATACTCTGCCGAAAAAAAATCCATTTATCAACTTTTTAGACTGTATGCCAAATTTTAAACCCTTAGATGAAAGGAAAAATCCTTTCAGTTCAATTCTACTTGATTTTGGTATATTCATGGCATTGCCTTTTTATAACACAGAGAATCATTCCTGAGCTACCTGTTGCTTTCCTAAGAAACCAACCTGTTCCTGAGCTATAGGTCTGATATATTTTAGGTCTCTGTTCTTAACTGAATACAATAGCCCATTGTGTAACTTCTGAGGGAAAAATGTGTCCTTCTGTTACTCTCCTTTATTGCTGTGCTCTTTGTTATTTCCTTGTTCTACCAAACCATTTACTCCACAATGGCTGCCTTTCCTTTTTTACCAGTGAAACCAATGTGAAATGATGCTGGTGATAGACCACCAGTGCCTCCAGCACCTCCAGTCACATCTGCCTGGTGAGACTGGGGGAGGCAGGTGGCAGTACTGGGCTTCAGGGCTGCAGCATGTAATCTGCCTGACACACAAATACCCCCAAATCATAGCTGTCTTTCTTTTTGTTGTTTTAGAAGCTGTGCAAGATGAGGAATGGTTTAGCTCAGCAATTAACAGGAGAGGAGGAAGATCAAGGAATAGAAATGAATCTGTAGTGATGGTACTATTGAAACAGAGCCTTAGTGGGAGCCTTGAAATTTTAGGAAGAGCAAGGTGCAAAAGCTGAGCAGACAGATGTCCCCCACTCTGTGGTACCTGGGAATCTCCCCATATCACACCTGCTTGCCCACCTCCTGGCCCTGTAATGGTTATTTTCCAGGCAGGTCTGTTCCCCTCACTGGTTTTCCATGAAGGTGAGCAAGCAGAAGAGGCACAATTTGGTGTACCTCCTCCAGTGTTTTCCTGCCTAACCTGGAAGTGCATCTTCACGTGGGGCAGTGTGGCTTCACACTGGCTGCTGCACTGCTGCAGTGAGCTGGAGACAGCAAGGACTGAAACACTGGAAGTGGCAAGGACTGGTTTGCAATGGTGGGAAAAGCACCTTGTGAGAAAACGAGTTAACTGGTATGGCATCAGGGACATGGCAGCAGCTCAAGGACAAATCTAGGAAGGTATCAGCTGCAGGTGGTCCACTGCTGAATTACTCAGCATAAATCGATAGGTTCTTAAAGATCACTGCCTTTCTCTTCTTTAAAGGCAAAATACCTTGGAAGTTAAATGGTGTGGGCTAAAGTATGTCTGACCTGGTGTTCTGACCCCTTTGTAATGCAGCCCCTCTGTCTGCATTAATAGCAAAGTCCTCAAACTTCCCTGTTGGCACAGGACTCCTGCATCCCTTCCTCCCCCAGCTCTTTCTTCTCCCTGACATGGAAACTGCACAAATTCCTGGGTGCTTGCATAATCCACTACTCTTCTCTAGTGTGCCACAGAATAAAAGGCGTGCAGATTTGCTGCATAAATGGCCTCTGAGGGCTTGCTAGGCAGCTAAACCTGGCAGCTACAGCACTGTGCCCACCACAAGCCAGGAATTTGCTGTCCCCATGGAGAGTGGCGGGAAGCGGTTCTTTCCAGGGCTTTACATCAGAGGTGGAGGAAGGAAATTCTTTGTCTTACGCACATGCATGTGAGGTGAAGGTGCCTTTCTATTCAGATTTAAGACAATGTTTCCATGAAAATTTCTTTTGCAGGGAATTTGTTTTCAGTGGAAAAGAATTAAGCATGGGGTAAATTTTTTCACTTATAAAGCAAAGCCATTTTCCTCTGAGTGTGTTCTGGCTTGAGATGTGTTCTGGCACACTTGATGGTCATGAAGATACTTGAGTTCTCCATTTAAAAAAACTTTAAAATCTATATTTTCTGAGAAACTCCAGAGGCAATGTTGCTGCCTTATGGCACTACCTATCCAGGAAAGGGGTCAGACCTCAAAGGAGAATGTTACAGATGTCGTGCCACCACATATAGCTACAAGCTGTTAACAAAATAAATTCTGTGATTAAAGACCAGAGTCTTTTTCTGGTGCAATTTCAGTGTTCACATGAGGCATGCTGTAAGGGTGTTCCTCTGGCACTGGATGATCTTGAGCATGTCTTTCTGTTCCAGGTCAATGCAGTCACCATTGATGGGATCACTCCCCTGTTTAATGCCTGCTGCAGTGGCAGCGTGGCCTGTGTCAACATGCTGCTTGAATTTGGAGCCAACCCACAGCCCAGGAACCACCTTGCTTCACCCATTCATGAAGCAGTCAAGAGAGGTAACCTTCACACTGTGAGTGAAACTAACAAGAACTGAGGAGTACATCTTATATTGATGCCAAAATATTTAAAAAAAAAAAAAAAAAAAAAAAGAACAGAAACAACCTAGCTTGTCTATACTGGTACAGATGAATAGGTTTGGCTTATTCCCAGCTCTTGTGCTTCACTGGTTGTGCCTGTGTGTATTCTGCTCTGCAGCACTGCAGTGATGTCTCTTCTCTTCAAAGGTCACAGAGAGTGCATGGAGATCCTTTTGGCCCATCAGGTTGACATTGACCAGGAAGACCTGCAGCACGGGACCCTGCTCTACGTGGCTTGCACATACCAGAGGACAGACTGTGTCAAGAAGCTTTTGGAGCTAGGTACACCTGGAAAAGGGGCTGGGGAAGAGCTGTGGTCGTGTGAGCCAGGGCTGCTGGTCTCTCTATGCTGCCTCTTCACTGGAAAGTGCCCAAATAGCAACCTGAGTCTGTGAGATTCATTTGAGGCTATTAAAAATTTCACCTGCATTCAGGAAGGATTTATAATTTCCTGAATAAAACCCCCCTAGTTACAGACACCTCCCTGAACCTTTTATTTTTACAGAATGGTAAAAGGAAGCACAGGGTGCGACAATATTGGCGGGCTGATATTAGTGACAAAAATCAACTCCTGATTATGATAAACTGCTATGCTAAGCATTAATTTCACCTGCTTCTCAGTAGACGATGAAGATAGCAGTAAAGCTGCTTGAAAGAGCAATCTCTGCAGGTCCAGGCACAGCCTATGAGCTAGCATAAATTTTTGCTGTCATGGTACATTAGCTGACTTACACCTGCTAGAAGTGTGGCCTTGCTGTGTCTGGAGAGCCCAGGTCAAGCACTGTGCTTGTTGTGGTCCTGGAGTTCTAGCAGTGAGATACCTAAAGGGTGTTTTTTCCCCTGGTAATTAAATTAATATGATCAATGTTAGATTTTACGTTACTAATAAATTCAAGGAGTATATGGCAGGCTTTCAAAATCCTTTGGGTTGAAGGTCAAGCTGCTCAATTCTGTCCATCATAGACAGGGTTTGGTGTCTCAGAGGACGTTTATATGGCAGGTATTAGAACTGCTGAGTTTGCACTGCTGCTCTTGACAGAAATGAGGGAAACCCTTAATTTATTGAGGCTACTCGTGGAAACCAGCCTGTGCCATGCTGGTTTGGGCAGTTCCTGCTGCCTGCTTGATCTAACATTGCACTCTTGTTCACTCAAGGAGCCAACGTCAATGCGGGGAAGCTGTTAGACACCCCCCTCCATGCAGCAGCAAGGAATTCCAGTGAGGAGGTGGTTGTCTTGCTGACAGACTATGGTGCTGACCCCAAATGCAGAAATGCTGAATTCAAGTGTGCCCTGGATCTTGCCATACCGAATAGCAAAGTAGAGCAAGTGCTTCTGCTTCGGGAAGGTAATGTTCCTCCTTCTCCTCTTTCTCCTCTTTAATTAGAAGAATATTTATTTCCTTTGCCTGAGTACTTTTTCCTAATTGCTTTTGAAACTAGGACTCTGTATTTAGTTCTATTAGCTTCTCTAACAATTCTGAGCCCACAAGAGATCATTCAGAAATGAATGAGGGATATCTGTTTTGTTTCTCTATCTGCCACCAAGTGTTAGGGATTTAGTGAGTAAATGGTGAGCCGTTCATTGTTCTGTGCTTTTTTGTCCCATGTACTGAAGAAAAATTATAGTTATTCACCCATATGGGCTCTAAGGGCTAAGAATTAAAAAGTGCTGTGAGAGTTTATTCACTGATAATATTTTAGTTTCACCACCTTGTGTTCAGCCTAGCACTGTGGCTCCATGTCCTGCTTCCTGCAGAAAAAGTGACATGAATGTGTGTGCCCTCCATCACCAGAAGGCAGGTGCCACCTCTTTGCCAGGTGGCTGTTCAGCTTCACGACATGCAGCTCTTCCATGTGGTTCCTGGAGCCACAATCCCAGCACAAACCAGCAGTGCCTCTTGCATCTTACTTTCCACCTCTCCACAGTATTTTAGATTATTTTGCCAGCCTATGGGAAGAAACTTCTCTGCAGAAATGAATCTAGATCCACTTCTGCCCTTTTCCAGCAGTAGCACGTGCAGCCAGAACTTGATGGATCCAATAGCAATACCCTTGCAGCACAGATGCTCTGAATTAAGTCCCACCCCCTCTAACCTCTGTGTTTTTCAGCTCACTGGTGCCCTGTTAGTTGATCTATGTCCCCCGTGGCTGCACTTGCACAGGGAATAAATGCTGGTCCTCCAGCCTGCCCACCCTCACTCTCCCCCCAGAAGCCAAGCACGATGTTCACAGAGAGCCCTCTTTCAGCTGCAAAATAGCTCTTGGGTGGTAAATTAATATTGTCAGTATTGCTCACAGGTTTTGTGCCAGCCCTCCACACACAGGTGGGTTTTAGAGAGGAAATGAAACATTGGCTTAATAACCTATCCTATTCCCTTTCTCCATGGCTTTTCTTTCTTCTTTAATTTTTCACATCTAAAACCTTCTTGGGACTTCTGCTTGAATACTTCTCACCCCTTGTGACTTCTGTCCTGGCATTTGAGATGCTCAGGACTTAGCAATGCCAGGCTCTGTGAGCAAAGGCAGTGCTTGCAGTTCTGCACTAGTTGCCCTGTGTGGGTGAAAGTCTGTGTAGAGAAAGAAGTCCAATATTAATGTTTTCTCCTCCTGGACCTTTTTGATTCCATGTTGTCACCTTGTCCTTCCTTGCAGTCTGAGGACAGTTCAGCTCCTGCCAGCTCTTCACTTTTCAGAAATGAAGTTTCCTTAGTTTCCTTACCTTCCCCTTCAGTCCTGCTTTCAGATACTTTGCCTTATCTAATATCTACATCTTGCTTTGTAACCTGCTTCTTCTGAGTTTTCTGAGAGCCTTCTGTTTGAAATACAGACCTCAGGGACCTGTCTTGAAGATTCTTTAAATCACTGACTTTTCTGCCATGGTTACTTAGATGGCTCCTTTTAATCGTTCCTCTTCTGAGCTCTTAAGTGATGGTAAATTTTTCTTCTTTCTTGACTGCTTTGGGAGATAGTAGCTTTTTTCTTCACAACTGATGACAGTAGTACAAATGCTCCTTTCTAAATATCCCGTCTTTTTCTAGTAATTTTTTCTCAGAGGGGTATTATCAACCTGTTTAGGGTCCTAAATTGTCCCTCAGGGAATGCACAGATTATGTGTTTGTTATTATTACCTGGAAGATGTAAGAAAAGGCTTATAAGAACACATCTCTTTCCATTGCTTCCTAAGCACTGCTGTGGTTGCTAATGCTTGGCCACAGACCAGTGGGGCAGGGCTGAGACAGGGCTGCAAAACTAAGCATCTCTGAGCAGGTGTAAAGATTCAACCTGCTGCAGTTCCAGCAAGAGGAAAATGAAGAGGAGACAGGGACATGTTCAATAGCAAGCTGCATTTGCACATGTAAGCATGAAATTGGAGAAGAATCACAGCCTCTTATCCAGTGGGTTATTGCCTGGTGTGCTCCTCATCTGCCCTGCTGGGATTGGACTGGGGGCACCTGCCCTGTCACCCCACAGCAAAGCCACCAGGGCAGCAGCGTGGTGTGCATCCCCCTGCCCAAGTTGGCCTCATTGTCACCCCAGTGAGACCACTGTCACTTTTCCTACCAGTGGGCACTCCCATGTTTAATAGGAGTTGTTCATATGAGGCAACATTGCCCTCAAGGCAAGGGAAAGCCTCTTCTTTCATGTGTGTGTATCTTTTAAAATTATCTTTATATTTTTTTTTATCCTGGGTGCCTTTTTGCACAGAATTTGAGGGCTTTCTATCTTCAAGATATTTTCCTGTCAGTCAGACATTAAAATAGATATTTAATTAAAACTGGATGACACATTAAGAAGTTGTTCTGGGGAGCAGTGCAGTCACATAAAAAGGCTGAGTTGCACTTACTGCTTGGACAGGTAGCTGCTGAGACACTAGCAGCTGGAAGAAGCACATTCTGTATATATGAACAACTATGTTTGCACATCCACCCTGTCATGGCAAGTCCACGTTGAGCTCCTCTGCAGCTCCTCGTAATCCTTCTTGTCTTTACCTTCACAACATTGCTGGGAGTTGTCTTATTTCTTGATCAAGGATTATCCACCCTTGTTCTCTCTCTCCAAGTCAGACACCTTACAGGATTTTAAGTATTTGCTCAAGGAAAGACCCAGAAAAGCCTAGCCATGCATGCAGAAAATATTTTTGGTACTCACAGCTTTCAAATTGCTGAACCAATTTTGACAACTTAAGTTAAATATGAGCAATAAAAAAATTTAGCTCTTCATGACTTCAGCAATTCATTATGTAGTGCTTTGCAAGGTCTGCAAATCTTGCTTGTGTTTGTTGCTTTCTGACTTACTTTTTTTTTTTCAGGTCCTGCCAGCCTCGCCCAGCTGTGCCGGTTGTGTATCAGAAAGCATCTGGGTCGGTCGTGCCTGTATACAGTCCACAAGCTGCACCTACCTGAGCCACTTGAGAACTTTCTTCTGTATCGTTAAGTCTGTGACTATCTTTAAAGAAAGAGGAACAAATGGTTGGTTACTCCAAATTATATCAAAGACAAAAAAAATTAAAGACATCATTTGAACATCAGATATCGAACATCAGCCGCTACGTGACAGTGCAAAAATTGAAAACTTTTTTTTACAGGCAGTGAATGATATTATGGATACAGTTCCCTCACAATCTATGTCCACATCCACTCATGCCAGCCTGAAAGTTCATAGGACACAGACAGCTCACTTGACATAATGCACACGTCCACCAGCCCACAGACTCATACAGATTTCCCCTGAATTTAGTGTTACAATTATTCCCTTAGTATCTGTGCAGCCTCTAACTCTTGTTTATCCAGTCTCACTGTCCAAATTAAGATAGTGGCTGTTATTCTTCCACTAGAGTGAGAATGAAAGCCTTCAGAGCCTAATGTCAGATGTATTTAATATATTGTACGTCATTTGTCTGCTTTGAATTTACACCCTCCACCTCATTCCCATAGTCTACTGGAACTGCAGCAAATTCCAACAGGCTCTGGCTGTCCAGTGACTGTACATTCCCTTAACCTGAGCCCAGATACCACCAATGCTAAAACATCTTGTCCTCTGAAGTGCAAATAGTGTTACCAAGACAGGTGCAGGGATTTAGAGTAAGCACACAAAAATGTGTGATAGTCTTAAAAAACTCCTCACCTCTTCTAAAAAAAAAATCCCTCCTAAGCTGTGTCAACTGAGATCTGGTGGTATTTATTAACTGAATGATATTTCTTTGCTGAATTCCAGGGTAGAACTGCAAATATTTTCATAGATCAGCTTTCAACATTTGTCCTTTGCATGGTATATAAATACACAAGAGTGAGTTGCTGCTCTTCTTTTGGGCTTTGCATACTTTGATGTTTCTCAGGATAAGCCCTTGGACTGCAGAGCAAAAGAGAAGCAGGGCTCTCAGAAGGGTTGTGCTTGGCTTAAATGTTCTCCTTGGTGGATCATTGCTCACCAGGAGAAGCAGTTTGCAGGTCTGTCTGCTCCCTCTTCCCTACTCTAGAGGCTTTCATCACCTTTCTGTGAGAAGGGATTTTTAAAGTCTTCTGACTTTGTCCACTGTGGTATTAGTTTAAATATTGTCAGGGTTAGTAGCCTGGACACAGCAGAGCTAAAAATGAGCACTTCTTTGAGTTGAGAACTGTGGCATCCAGCCACTGGTGCAATGCCTGTGTGAGTATTTTTCTTTCTGTGTTTTTCTCATGGGTGTTGTTCTGAGGGGAAATATGTTTTTTCAGCCCCAAGTTTTGGTAAACTTCTGCCATGAGACAGGCAATGGTGTTTCACTGGTTGTAAATTAGGGAGTAGAGGTAAAAGGAGAGTCTGTCTCCATTTAGCTCAGCCCCAGAAGTCTGAAAAACTGATGACACATTTTCAGGCTTTGAGACATAGTGGTTATGCATGATTGGCCCATACATCTTAATTCAGGGGGCACTGGCTGCTGGAGCCTGACTAACAGGACTGGCTCCCAGCAGCCTCTGAGGTCCTCTCCCTGCTCCTCCAGCAGCAGCCTCTCTGGTTTGATGCTATCTCCTTAATTTCACCAGGAGAGTTTCCCTCTCTGGGACATAAGTCTAACATTTCCCATATTTTCTTTGATTAATTCAGCACAAGTAAGATAAACCATGCTCCCAGCAGTTCATGAGACCAGATCTGTAGTGTTACAGCCAAAAATGAATGTAGTGTTCAGCCTGCATTTGAACACATTGAATCTAACAGCAAGAACTATTGGCCATAAAGTTCAGTAACATAAATGACCCTGTATAATGCAGTATATCATGCATCTCAGAGATCTGAACTCTAAATTCTCAAGAGTTTCAGAAAATCAAATACTATCAAGAAAGAAATGTCTGTATTAATCTGATGTCAGCAGCTCTCTCTCAGTTTTAGCTTTACTGCCAGCTCAACTGCTCTGTTTAGAAGGCAGCAGTCAGAATACCATCCACTATCTAAATAGAGAGGCAGAACCTGGGTTGTGTGGTTTGTCAGACATGCATTGCAAACTAGGAGCTATGACAATTTATGGGATCCATTTCAGAATCTGTAATACCAAACTGCAATCATCAAGGAAAGCAGTATTTCACTTTCATAGGATTTTAAATTGAAAGCCTGTATCTTCATTAGGAAATGCAGTCTATTCAGCCTCTCAGAAAGGCTTATGTTAAGATAAAGAAGAAGCTGCCCTATATTTATTGCTGATATTAACTTCCCATAAAAAAATCACCTCATCTTTGCTTCCTCCTGGAGACATCATTCTTCCTGAAATCCTCTATGCCAGAGTCTGGAGGGAATAAATCAGAATAGAAGCCTTAATAAATCAGAATAGAAGCTCAGAAGTCCTGTTATTGACATTTCATTAGAAACTTTATTTACTTCTTCTTTACCTACTTCTTCTTTACCTACCCTTACTTCTTAATCTTATCTCAAAAGATTTATTTAAATTTCATTGTACTTTATGTTGTAACAATGCACAGAAATATTACTGAGGAAATAGCTAGGTAGTAAATTTTTTTTGCAAATATGCTGTCTTATGTGAGGATAAGGAAGTCTAGGAGACTTCTGAAGCTTGTTGGTGATTTTTCAGAGTGAGTTTCAAAAGCATCTGTCAGGTGTGGATATAGCTGCTTTTTCCCTGGCAGGAGAAGAGCTAACTAACCTCAGAAGGCCTCTTTCCTTTGAAGAAAGTGGCCTTTTCTCTGACATGTTATGGTCATCGACAGAAACCAGTTATTTGGGTAAAATACAGTTTTCCTGAGAACACGAGAACATGGACATTTTTCTGTGCTGCAATGTCCATTTTTATAACCACATCTGTATCAAATTACAACCTACTGCTGGTACCACCTGCCTTAGTGAAAAGTGCTGCAACACAAATAATTACACAAAATTCTGGCTACCCAAAAAGTTTTTCTGAACCACAAACACTTATTGATTCTAGATACAAGCACTGATTTGCAGCGTAAAGTGCGAGTTTGGGCTGTGCGCTCTTTCTAGCCTTAAAGTCCTGGGTCCTGAGTGCATCGTGCAGGAGTGGCTTAAACAGGTTATTGATGTGCAACATAAATCCAAAATACTTTCTCTTATTATTCTCCATCTGTTGAGACACTTTTTCAGTTTTCATATTCATTCATTATGAAAGATCCAGTATGGACTCAGAAATACCAGTGATGAGGACCTCACAGACCTCAGCCTAATCAGGTGTTGACTTCAAGCCATCATTCATTACATCTCTCTTTCCTCATGATCCAAAGCAAAACAAAATCAAATGGGCTTTATATCAGCCCAGTATTTTTCTTTAAAATAAGTAACCATCTTATCAATGTTCTCTGTACCAGGACGTGCATTCCTGCAACTCCAAACACACAATGTTTTGCAATTCTTTTTCCTTCCCAATGCATCTTTTTTAAAACCACTGAGCTCTCATTCAGAAGCATGTCTTTCCTGGTCAACTTTTTCCTGGATCCAGATATTTCTCCTCTGTCACTAAGAAAGTGGATTTCAGTTTCCTCCTTGAGAAATCTACCTCTTCAGTAGCAGGCACCTTAACCAATGCCATCGTGTTTCCTTGCCATCTGTGGAGACCAGGGCTTCTTCTCCTGATTCTGTCTCACCAGACAGCAGTATTGGAGCCCCTGCTCCAAACCTGCACATCTCATTCCTCTCTAGCCCTGGGGCAGTTCACTGGTGTTCAAAGAGCTGTCATCCTCGTGGCACATGTCCTGCTCACAGGTTCCGCAGCTGGTGTGTCCATATGGGAGCAGGACTCTCTTGTCTCTCTTGTTCATGCAGAGCTCGTGGCATTTTGCAGTGCTGGATGCTGTCTGGGCTATCTCTAGGCAAGACCCCAGTACTTGCTGGCTTCCTGGTTCCACGTAACTGGTTTTCTGCCAGTCTAATCTCAGCAGGAGACTGAATGCTGCTTTTCTTCACAATTTGCATAAATCTGCAAAAACAGTTGCAGGGATGTTCTTCTTGCTGTCCCATTCTTGCTATCTCAGCACCGTGGCTCAAAACCTTGCTCCACAAGTAGCTTGAGAGCTCTTTTTCCCTAAATCTCATCTGCAAGAATTCTGGTTAATGGGCCACCTCCTCAGAGACATAGAACAGTGGAAATAAAGAGCAATACTTTTTGAAAGGGAAACAACGTTTTTCATGGTAGTTAAGGAAAATGACATTCTAATTTGACACCTTAAAGATCACTGTTTTCTTCTCCTGACAGAGAACCAGATTACTGTTGGGTTCAAGCTACTTTCAGGAAATCATCTCACCTTTTCATAGCAGATGTCCCTGATTTTCTGTCTATCCATCTGGATCTCATTCACAGAGTGAAAGTGAAAACAGAAGGGAGATGCTAAATGCAGAAATTTCTGATCATACTGTAGGAGCTGAAATTCTCCATGTCTGCCTTGAGGTATTGACATCCCACCTTCCCAGGCAGACAAAGGCTCTGAGGGTGGCTGTCCATCTGTCTGCTCCTCTGCTCCCTCTTCTGAGGGGCCATGCCTGTGACACTTCTGATAGGTAGACCAGGGGTTCTTCTTCTTCAGACTCTGTCTTCTCCCAGGGAACTCAAGGCTTTTCCACCCCCAGCTCCTGGATTTAGACTTCTTCTCACCCTCTGTGCTAGGAATCAGTGTTGTGCTGCCCCTGTGCCAATGCTGGTGGAGGGAGGCAGCTCCTCTCCCTGCCACTTGCTGTCCTCTGCTTGCTGACTCTTCTGCAGAGTCAGAGGCTCAGGGGAGGCCCAATGCTTTTCTGTCCCAAACGTGACCTCTCTGTCCTCCAACACAACCCTGCTCCCCAGCACAAGTCCTATGATGTGTGGCTGAGGGAGCTGGGGGTGTTCAGCCTGGAGAAGAGGAGGCTCAGAGGAGACCTCATCACTCTCTACAACTCCCTGAAAGGAGGGGGTAGCCAGGGGGGGTTGGTCTCTTTTCCCAGGCATCTCTCAGCAAGACAAGAGGGCATGGTCTTAAGCTGTGCCAGGGGAAGTTTAGGTTAGATGTTAGAAAGAATTTCTTTACAGAGAGGGTGATCAGACATTGGAATGGGCTGCCCAGGGAAGTGGTGGATTCTCCATCCCTGGAGATATTTAAAAAGAGACTGGATGTGGCACTCAGTGCCATGGTCTGGTAACTGCAGTGGTAGTGGATCAAGGGTTGGACTTGATGATCTCTGAGGTCCCTTCCAACCCAACCAATTCTATGATTCTATGATTACTGGATTGGAAATTCTGGTGATGTGTCCCAGCAGGGTGTTAGGGCAAGGCTGATACTAATGAAAATGAAACACATTCACTGACTCTTAGTTGAAGAATCTGGCTGACTCGTATTCTGGGCTGACAGTTCATGATGTCTTTGTCTATTTTTTTTTTTTTCAGAAATTAACTTTTTGCACACACCAATTGCTCCTCACTGTGATTTTTTTTTTTTTTAATCTTCTGCAAGAGCTGTATAGTATGTTAATGTCAAATACAGATTATTGCACTCAGACCTTCTGTCTAATAGATTTCTATTTCTTGAACATTCCTTTATCCTTGAGTTTTATACCATTTGTACAAACTCATTATTACAAACAAATGGAACAAGGCATCAGGTTTGGAACTGAAAAATCTTCAATAAAAGGTACTAGGAATTGTGGAAGGAAGCATAATTTGCATGTTCAGTTGAGAATAAAATCAGGAAGGGGAGAGAGAGAGAGATGAATTAGAGCAGGTCATTCGACTACTTTGTTTAACAAGTCAGCCAAAAGCAACATATTTGTCAGAAAATTATTGCAACTAATGTATATACTCACTAGCAACTGGCAAAGTTTCACATGTGAAAGACTTTGAAATTATTTCTCAGCAAATTAAACTTTTATATCTAGAATTCTGATTCATAGCAATCAGAACAAAGCTATTGTAAATGCCAAAACCCAGCATATAGTCAATATAGCAATTTTTGCCATGCACCTAGTGTCTGGTATTGCCTTCTAAAAGTATGTGTTACCAGGGCCACTGACACCAGCTTGGCTTCCTTTCATTCAATTGCAAAACTGAGGTCTGAGAAATACAATTATATTCCTGCTATGTAAAAAAATGATAGTGGTATTTATGGTAAGAAAGTATTTAAGCATTTAGCTACAAGGTGTACCAAACTCTGTGGTGACTAAGAACAGGGGAAAAAATGCCACTCCCAAAGCAGATTTTGCATGTAATGGAGGGTTTGGGTTTAAACCCATGTGCTTTTTTTAAAAAAAATAACTTAATGGAGTAATATGCAGGGCCTTCTAGTTTTGTCCTTTCCCCCAGATGTAAAGTTTCAATGGTAAAGATTGGAAAACACTGGAAGAAGAAACATCCTGCCCTTTAATAGCTTTTCAGGCCTGGAGGCCATGGCTTTTTCATCTGGTCTCCTCTGTACCTCAAGCCACAGGACCTCTCTCAGAAACTACACTAACCACTGCTTTGGGCTACAGCAGATTTTCCAAATCCTGGAGGTGAAGCAGGCTCCTCTGCCTGGCTGACTTCCCCGGGAGCTGTTCTGCTGCCATTGAGACCCCACCCCTGGGGAGGTGCTGGGATGAAGGGATGCTTTCCATGGATCCGTTTCCATGAATCTCCTTCCCAGGGATCTGTTCTTGCCCAAAGCCAGGAGCTGCTGCTGCTATGAGCGAGGCAGTGTGCTGCACCAGAGGCTGATGCCAGCCCAAAGCCTTAGTAACCCAAGCTTGTAGAAAATAAGATGAAAAATAAGGTCAGTAGTGAAAAAAATTGCTATATTGACTACATGCTGGGTTTCCTGGCATGTGGTAGGTGAATTTTGCAGCACCCTGCCATATTTGTAGCTGCATGTTATCAGGGACTGGCTAGCAGGGTTTTTGTGGTGGATGGTTGATCATCTGCCATTACCTGCAGGCTACAGAGGTTAACATGCTGTGACAGTGTAGAAATTAAGCAGGATGGGAAGAGAGGGTGGTTTAGAGATTTCCAGAGAAAGCTTGTTCCAATATGTATTTTCTGTTCCATGAGGGTTTATGAGGAAAAAAGGCTTTTTTCTTAAAGCAAGAGAGGAATTAAAGACTCCATAATCCTTATGATTTATTCATTGTATGATGCCCACATTGTGCTCCACCAACACCACAAACATTAATCCCAACTTTTTTTTTTTTTTTTTTTCCCCTGAGGGTGGCGAGGAACATGCGTTACACTTTTTTATCTGGAAAAAGGAGATGTATGAACTTCCTAAAACCTGGAGAAATTAATTTAGAGTTAGGATGTTAAAAATCTTTGTTCCCTGCACTTTTCTCACACTACATGCTGACTAAATACTCATTTTACTCTGGTCGCAGTGGGCAAATGGTTATAGGTAGTGACAATGGCCCTGTGTTTCTTTGAAGGCTGGTGTAGCAATCCCCATGAGGGTGCCAAGGTTTATTAACAGTAGAAAAAAGGCCTGCTTTCTTCACATTTTATACATTAACAAAAAAAAACCCAAACCAAACAAAAAAAAACAAAACCAAAAGAAAAACTGGAATAGAACAATGGTAACTGGAATAGAAGTCTTAAATGAAGAACTTCAGTACTAGTGCAACACTGCCTGAGGATAGGGAGGATGATAAGAGAACAGAGCACCCAATAACTAAAAATTACAGCAATCTACAACATTTTTCAAATAGTAAATAATGTTATAGCTATCCCCATGTATGTTTCAAAGACTCTGTCCACAGTTGGATCTTGGTGAATTGCTAACTGCTTAAAGATCATCCTCGAACTCTGCATACACAGAACCACTACTGTTCTTTTTCCATGCTGCCTCCATCACAATGTAAGATGAAATATTTTTGACATAGGCCCAGAGGCACATTCCTTGTGTCTTATTTGTATCCCATTATCCTGCAGAGAGATGCTTGCTTCTAAGACTTTCAGAAGATGAGTTTCAGAAGATGAGTTTCTCCTGCCTGAAGCCTGTGATGTGTATAAAGATGCTTTGGCTTTGTCCCAGGAGCTTTGTGCCCTTCCTTACTGAGTACCTGTCAAAGACCACTCATCCCCGAGTATCCATAATGGTTCCTAGTTCATGAGTGAGATACTTTTAGTTTGCTACTTTTGCTTTCTGCCTCTCTACAGATTTACAGCAAGGCATATATCTGAAGCATGGCATTCTAAATAACACAGTGACTGAGGAACGGATTGTTTGGATTGGGGTTTTCCAAGACTTCAGTGAAAAGTTTCCTCTAAAATGATATTAATGAGTAACACCATCTTGTTTCCCCAAGCAGGTTCCCAGAGGCTACTGGTGTCAATTGAGTATGAAGTTTCATCCTGAGCCTGACCATGCCATTTTGTTAGAAGTGTCTTCTTGTTCTGCCCCCCCCCAAGCACTCCCCTCCCACCTACTGTGGGCAGCTATAGTAAGCAAGGCACCACAGCTTCTTTGCTGGGTGTCTGGGGAGACAGCAGCTTGTTTGACCCTTATTAAAGTCTTTGAGATGAAATTATTCACTCTTCAAAGAAAATGTCCCAGTCTGCTACTCACTCACTGTAAAAGAATGAGAAATACCTAGGCTTTGCACACTTGCAGCAGCTTGGGAAACAACATATTTTTGTTATTGACCATGAAATCACTTGTTAGCAATTGTTTTTAATTTTTTTGTTAATGTGCCTTAAGTTTATTAAGTAAAAAGCCTTATCCTTTGGACCTTTTAACAGCTAAATTCTCTTTGCCAGTATAAATCTCTAGCCTATGGTTCTGGCCCTCACCACCTGGCACCACTGCCAGGGTAGGGCTACCTGGAGACCTTTTCCTCCCAAAGGGGTCCTGGGGAGGCTCTGATATTCCTGGTCTGGGACGTGGCAGACAACCCCAGGACCTGGTGTGGCGTGGCGTGGCCCTCGTATCAGGTTAGGTGCAGCCTTTGGAGAAGTGGGCTGGAGCCTGTCATGCACCAGGGATGCACCCACAGCTGGGGGAAGGAGAGGGTCAGGAGGTCCTGGCACACACTTGGGTCTCTATCCTGCAGCTTCAGGTGAGCCTTGCTCTCTGCATTTGTTTCCAGAGGTGATGTCACTTTTGCCACAACTTCAGTTCTTCATCTAAGTAGCCAAGCTGGATGGATGGTCACTAGGACAACCTTGTATACTAATCACTGTGCTCAGATCATAAACCTTTAGAAAAGGCAACTCTTATGCCCACAATATCAGCAGATTGTGAATCCATTAGCTGCTTCAGAGGATTTCCAGCCTTAGGTAAAACAAAAGACAAGCTGTGCTTGGGGACAGCAAAGAACAGATCTACCCAGGCACACTACTGCTGTAGTAGATGGCTGCTTATTTCAGCCCCAGCTTTGTATTTTCAAGCCAGAAAATATGGCTACCTGCTGATCTGAGCAGGCAATCAATCCAGTGCTAAGCGTGTGGATTTCTTAGGACTGAAGATAACTTTGGGAACAGAACCTATGGGCTTGACTTAAGCTCTTCCACAAACACTCCATGGCACCACATGTGCCACCTTCCAGGGCACAAACACTAGTATGCTATTCAGAACAGTTTAGTAATTTCACTAATTTCATTAATTTGGTAATAATCTTTGCCAAAAATAAAATGAGACCACCTGCTATGCTACCAGGCTGCTGGAGAGAACAGAACCAGGTGCAAGGTCCAGGGACATTTTCTCTCTCTGCCTGTATTGCCCAAACAGCTGAGCTGGCAGTGTAGCTTTCTGCAGGCCATTTTGGAAGCCAAATTTAGGGGATCATGGGCTAATTTTTGTGCAAGCTCACAAGCTGCATTTTGAAAGGTGTTAGGTGTTAGTAACTTTCCTGATGAAATTTTGGTTGTGAGAACAGCTGGAGCATTCTGGCTGTTCCCACAGGCAGAAGTGTGGAAAGATAGGTCATGTGAGGGAAATTTCTAGAGATAGACTTCAAAAAGGGCTGGAAAGCAGCCCATGAGTGTGGGTGGAAAAACTAAACTGCAACGCAGTGTGCTTGATGAACAGTGAACATCTAACCCCAGTGAAAATGGGAAAAAAGAGAAACAGAGGAGCCTTTTAATAAACTCCATTTCATGAGCCTTTTTTCACCCTCCCATCTGCCTCTCTGATAGTCCTCAGCTGTTACTCTTGTTACCTCCTGGTGCTGATAGGCAGTAGGATGAGAGAGCAACTAGAGGGACACATGGAAAGGTGTTTAATTTGATAAGACCCACAATGGGCCTTTAGGACTGATAAGAGGAAGCATTTGCTGGCAGTCTGCATGTTGGGGGAGATGCTCTGAATGGGATCTGCCACCGTGAGCACTGCTCAGCAGGGCCAGCTCTGCTGACCATAATGGCACTGAGCTTGTTGATAGAAAATTTGGGGTTTCTCCATGCCGGCCTAATCACTGGGTTTGCTTTTCCACTACGCAACTACATTTTTTTCCCAGGGTAAATCGTTTTCCTTACAAAATGAATATGTTTGTGGAAATTATTTTGCTTTCTTCAGAAATGGGTGTTTTACACTGGAATGTCTGGGAACCAAAAAGGCTTGCCAGCAAGTCAAAGAATTCCCCTCTATTTTTTCAAAACTAATAATGAGAAGCTGGAAAATAAAAGAAAATAGAACTGAAAATCTGCTCTGTGCTTGGATTTGGGTTTCACTTAAATTTGGTCTTGGATACTACCCTACAGTTAGTCAAATTCTGGGAGATTGTGGTAAAAAGCCACCACGGTTCTCATGTACCTTCTGCTTACTGGTATGTACTGGTCATGAGATCATTTCATCACGCCAGTAACCTTGGTAGTGTTGAGAAACCATGATTACAACTCACAAGACAGGCAAAAAGTCCCCCCCAAAAGTCAAGAAAGTCTTGGAATCAAAATGATTTGAAAATAAAAGCAAAAACCTTTAGTGTTTGGATTTTTTTTTGCATGGCTTGTAGTGTGCAAGTTTGAAATCCAGTTCAGAAATGCCAAGATTTGTTTTGCAGCATGAAAAGACACATGCAGGTGTTCACTGAGAGACACTTTGCACTAGGTGGTGAAAAATGGAGTGTTGCTGCTCTTCTCTCTGTGGGGAGGATGCCTTTAATTGTGTCTTTGCCACAAAGAAAATACAAGAAACTTGTGTGCAAGCTCTCATGCTAAGTTTGTCCTGCTCCCTGGAAAATCTTGGTGCTTCTGTACATCTGCAATAAGTTAAAGCACTGGTCCAGATGCTACTGACACCAGGATGTATTTGCTACTACCTTCAGGGTTTGTTGGCTTTGGTTTAGAGACTCGGTTGGGAAGCAAAGCTGCAACCTGCATTAGGGAACAAAAGTTACATGCAAAAGTCTGTTAGCTAACCAGGATGGTGGGATGCTTGCAAAGGGAAGTTTTTGTGAGGGTGAGGAAGGGAAAATGAAAACTGCAGGCTCAGAACAACTGTAAGAAGAGGAAAGCCTTTGAAGAGACGTGGTGTGAAGAAACAGAATTAGGGATACGAGAATGGGAAAAATACTGCATTTTTTTTCCAATGGAGAACTTCTTCAGTCTGTGTCTGCTTAGAGATTTCACAGCAGCTTTCCAAAGAAAACCCAGGAACCTCAGGAAACGGTGCCAGTGATTTAGTAGCCCTGCGGAAGGGTTCTGCTCTGGCAGATTTACTGCTGTGATTTAAAACGTGGCTGTCCCAGATGTTTGCCTTACTTGTCAGCTGGAAAATACTGCCTTAGCTGTGAAAGGGACATGTGTTAGCATTTCAGGGCTCAAATTTACAGGCTGGAGAAGAAAACTGCTTTTATGGGGTTTTGAGCTAATATCATGGACTATATACTAAGCCGGCTGTGGCATCAGCCTGTGGCCAGTGCTGCCATCCCCTGTAAGGCTGTGGGTAATCTCTGCTGAGGGGGGGGGAATGGAGCAGGGGACAACGACTTAGACTATCACAGCTACATCTGCTGGAGCTGTCTGTCATAATCTTCCCCTCTGAGGTGTAGGAGCCCCAGAGTCAAAGTTTTGTAGTTCGGGCATTGGAAAATGTTGGCATTTAAAAGAGGTCAGACAAATGATGGTCTTAAAATGCTTATTTCTCTTCATTATCTCTAAAGGAAAGCTAGGATTTCTGGCTCTCATTCTGAAGTTAAATTAAAAAAAAAATCCCATGTTTTATGTCCAATTTTACAAACGTTTCTGTAATTATGTGGTTTGCATTCTCAGAAACCAGTGCTGAATTTGCATGCCAAGAGTGTGTTTTCACTGTTTGTAGCAATATGTGTGCTAATAATAATAAAAGTGTTATATTTGCCCCAAAGAGTAAATAATAACGAAGTATATTCTGTGATGAATAATTGATGTGCCCAATTTAAAAACTGATTAGCAAGCAGGAATAAAAATCAAGACAGAAAAAAAAAATTCATTAAGTGACTTATAAAAATTTAAAATTTTGAAGGAGAAACAAATGTGATTCAGTTTATAATGTATGATGAAAACATAAACATTAATACTGAGCTTCATAGGTTCAACATCACTGTGCACTTCTTTCCACCAAGATGGCTGCATTTGAATACCAATGAAGTGATTTCTGTAGCTAGCTCCTTTTATGTAGAACTTAGGGATGTTGGTGATATTAAAATGAAAAATAATATTGTAATGAGTAAAATTTCTGGTGTGTCTCTGTGTTGTGTAAGCTGTTTGTGATCTGGTTTTGAAGTTGTATCTCTTTATCTTGAGATCCAGGCTGATGTTAAAACATGTTCCCTTGTTGCTAGAGGTTTTTTCCTTGATTCCAAAGAAGATTTGCAACTAAATGGGGTAAATAAATCAAATCTTTCCTGCGTGTTTCTGGCACCAAGCAACACTGTATAGACCATACAGGAATCTGCTGACTGTGGCATGTTTTATTTGGGAAACTCCATTTAGCTTGATGATGCCATTCATATCAAAATGATGCCAAAAAAGGTAATGGCTCTAGATGACAAGTAATATTATGGTAAATATTGTTATTTGCCACACCAGGACAAAGCTGGCACTCTGTCTCTGTAGGTATGCCTGAGCTACCAGCTGAGGTAAGAGCTCAAGGGACAGCTAATGTCCATCAGACTCTGGAAATGCTGTGTTTTCTAGCTGCCCTCTGCTGTAATCTGGCTGCATATCAGCATAAAAACATATATGGTATAAATGAGATGAACACAATTCATAGTAAGAAGAGAAGGTGACTACACTCATCTCTGAGCATGCCCCACTCTTCCAAATGAAATGAGGGAGAAGTTGTGCTCAAAATAAAGCAGTTTTTTTAGGGCTCTAGAGCTCCCAGGTCCAGGGACTCAATTCTTTGTTACCAATCTAGGCACAATCAATATGGCCTTAATCTTGGGGGAGAATGGTATGTGCTTTATAATGGAGGCTTTGGAAACCTCATATTTTTTTCTGGCTGCCCATACTTTAGTGGGGAAAATCTCATCAAGGAGAGAGGAATTCTGTTGTGCCTTTTGGAAGAAAAGCGGTGGGTTTTTTTTGCTCTCTTCTCTATGTTGCTGCTTTGGCCTTTGTACTCATTGTGCCTCTACTATAAACAACAGAAACTTTAATTAGGCCCATTAGAACTGTAAAAAGTATTGGTCTTATTAGTGTATTTGACACAGAAAATTACTGAAAGGTGAGGTCTGGCCAAGCAGAAAATAATTCTTTGAGAAGGTGTGCACATGCTGGAGGTAGTGGTACCACTGTGGTAGACACTGCACAAGACAAATGCAAAAGGTGAAGAGACCAGGAACCCACATTTTCACAAGCTGCAAGAAAAATATTTATGGAGTTATGATTTAAAAATAAGATCTCATTCCTCATGGATGAGGACCACAAAAGCATTTCCAGAAGTGACAAAACCTCCAACCACCAATTGAAGGGGGAGACCATAAGCCAGTTTCCTTAATATCTTTGGGGTCAGCTTGCAAATCCAAGCAGACCATCTTGTCCCTTAATAAGTGCCAAGGAAACCCATTATTCTGGGTGTAGGCTAAAGTGTCCACTCCTAATAGATCATTTAACAGGTACTTTTCCTATTCTTCCACCATGAGGTGGGACAAACTTGCTTTTAAATGAAATGGGTAGAAAATGTACTTTGGCTTTATTTTTGTACAGGCACACCCATACACACACAAATATCCGACAGATCACTGTGTTTGTACACACACACGTAGAGCTGCATGAAGTGAATCCCCAGCTTGGGCAGAGCTCCCTGCCACACCTAAACCCTAATGGACAAAAGGACCTGTGCTGGCCTCCCCTGCACTGTCCTAACCCTGCAAAGATTGCTGTGCCAGATGACAACGTAGATGGATCAGGCAGGTATCAGGGGAGGTCGAAGCATATGGTGGCTCCAAGGACTGCAGCATTTATTTTGGACGGTGGCTTTTCCCTCATTGAATTCACAGAGGTTATAATCTCTTTTCATGATTTACCACTTCCATGAATTTCACACCTAATGGCTCAACGCAGCCTCTAAGCCCTTTAGGATGCAAAACCAGGAGCATTTTGAAAGAAAAGCAGTGTACTTGTTTGAAGACTTCAAATGCAAATTTTTTTGATCTTATGAGCTTTCTGGTGATTTGAAGTTACTACCTGTGGTCTCTTCTCATACTCCTACCAGTGACAGCTGAGTGCCTAATTTTAATTGTTGCTAAGATTATTAATGCCTCGAGAAATTTTGCCTATACCAAGATCTGGGATAGCTACATCCCAGGTAAGGGTCATTTTTCTCCAGATTTTTAGTAGACAGGGAAGGTCTTGTAATGTAAGACATTTACAGGCTGGAACAAAGAGGAGGGAGTCACCACAGGGACTGAAAATGCTCTGACTAGTGAAAGACTTCAGGAACAGTCCAGGGAACAAACGCCTAGTTAAAGTGTCTAGTTATACACCATGATCCAGGGAGAAATCATGCCAAAAGACTGGAATTAGAGTGTGGTCCTGTAGCCCTGAAAGCAATCCCAGTTCTGAGGAATGGATGTGGAAACTGGATCCTGCTCTTTTTGTCATTCCACACTTGTTTTGTCTCTCTGGTGTTGCCTCAGGATAAGAGTGATCAAACCAGAAACTCTTTTTGTGAAGACTGTGTCTATTTACTCCATGAGATAAAAATACATATGGACCAGGACACTGACAGCTTGGAGTAAAGCATTCCTGTGGACTACCAACGCGTTGTGAGGATTTCAGAGGCCCCCCTTTTATAAAGGGTGTTGGAGGGCATGGATGTACAGCCTCATGTGTAGGGCTGTAGGAACATTGGCCCAGTTAGGTGCAACCTTACCAGCCTCCTGGAAGATCCAGGAAGATCAGAGTACAATCTGACTGTCAAGGTAGAGGTTTATGTAACACAAAATATGTGCAACCAATACTAGATTGATCAAATGGATACCCTGAACATTCAGCACAGGACCAAATTGTAAAACTCTCCCTATCTATGGGTGACTAGGGACTAAGGGACACTCGTTATTGTGAGTGAATAACTTAAAGCTCCAGTTTATAACCCCTGTTATCATATATATTGGATACATGTGCTGATTCCTTTTAGTGGTGGAATTGCAGCATAGCATGCTTGCTAATTCCATGATGGATACAATTAAATGTTAGATGTGGCAATCTAGCCACTAAACTGAAGCATTAAAAAAGGGAAAGAATTGTTCTACCATTCCTCATTTTACATGTTAATCATCAAAACCAGTATCTGTACCGCTTTCTCCATTTTCCTATTTTTTTTCTTGCAATATTTTTTATTTCAATTGGCAAGACTCAAATGTAATTTCCAGTCAGACCACAGTGTCAGCCTGGGTTCAGCATGAGGGGCTAAAGTCAGGCATCAGGAGGGCATTCCAAGGAGAAGGGGGCAGGACCTGTCCTCATCCATATTTCATTGGCAGGTCTGTGCTCCTCGCAGATTTCTTGCAGGCATGGCTTGTGGATGAACACTCATCTGCTGTTTTTGTCTTTTAACATAACTGGCTGTTTTTAAAGCTACGGTCAAAGAAATCTCAACATGATTCCAGATCTCTTGTATGTGTTACAGATAGGGACTAAAATGAAACCCAGTTGCTTAGACTTCAATGAGTTAGGATCGGAATTAGCCCAGGATTAGCAGCTTTGTATCTCCAAATACACAAATGCAATTTCTTCTCTAGTCAACAAAGTGAAAGCAAAAGCAAAAAACCAAACAAAAACACAAAACAAGCAAAAAACCAAACAAAAAACAAAACAAGCAAAAAAACCCCTCAATTTTTATTTACAAGGGTTAGACTTTTGCATGGAAGTTCTGCCTACTTGCACTTGTGCAAGGATGAGCAATTATTAAGGGATTTTCCATTTGTAAACTATGGGAAAGAAAAAAGTGCAAATGGAGATGATCCATGAAAGAAGAATTTTTGCAAAAAGACCCAGAGAAATGAGGTGGTGCTCCTCCTGAAAAAAACTTTGCCACTTGATCACTGTCAGGTTAGTGACACTTGGTTTAGACCAAAAAATTGCTTCATAATAAAAGGGCTCTGCTCAGATACAAAACTCTTGGTGTGACTGTAGCTCAGTGAA